>NC_058383.1:40115303-40776550 GCF_018350175.1 Felis catus
TCACCCACCCATCCATCCATCCACCCACTCATCCATCCATCCATCCACTCATTCATCCATCCATCCACCACTCATCCATCCTGCCATCCTCTCATCCCTCCACTCATCTATCCACTCATCCATTCATCCATCCTTCCATCCACTCATCTATCCACTCAACCATCCATCCATCCTTCCATCCACTCATCCTTGCATCCACTCATCAATCCACCCGCTCATCCACCCACTCACTCATCCATCCATCCATCCATTCATCCATCCATCCATCCATCCATCCATCCATCCATCTGCCCATCCACCCACCCACTCACTTATCCATCCTGGAATGCTGTATGGCAGATCCTGGACTGGATATGGAAGATCCAGATATGAATAGAACATGACATCTGCCTTCCTCAGTCTTTGAGTCTGGCAGGACACCACCTTTTAAGCAAATAATGACTACAGGGTGCTGCATATAAGTGACACCCCAGAGGAAGATATGGTGGCCATGCTAAGGAGACCCTGAGCAAGCCTTCTGCAGGTGTTGGGGGAAGTGCTCCAAGGAGGAGATGCTTGACTGGCTCTCCAAGGACAGGAAGGGTGTCCCTTGGTGGACACGGTAAGGAAGGCTCCCCTCAGGCAAACGCAGGAGGGCAGGGACCGGTCCGGGTCACTGGCAGGTGTGCACCTGGGGCCTCAGCTTGAGGCAGCATCCGTGAGGCACGTGGGTTGAGGGAAAGTAGGTGCTGAGAAAGAAATGCCAGTAATGTCGGTGGAGCCTATTTGTGGATGTCTTTTCACCCGAACGCCATCTCAAAGTGACCCCGAGAGCTTTGTCAGGTGCATGTGACTACGCCTCCCTGGTCCCCACCCTGACTTGTGAGGACGATCCTGGAGTGTGACCCCTCTCGGGCTGCCTGCCAAGGGGCGCGGGGTGGGGGGGTTTGGCACCGCAGAGTGGGATGGGTGCCTGAGCCCACCTGGGACCTGAAGCGGGGCCAAGAGGCTGCCGGGGGCGTGGGGAAGGCCACCAGCGCTGTCCGCTTACTACTGTCCTGTCACCCGGCCCTCTGCCCTGGGCATTGAGGTGCCGGCCTGTGACCCCGGGCCCGTGCGGGGCTCTACTGTGACCATCACTGCCCGCAGCCCAGCTGCCTTTGGGCCCCTTGGCCGCGTCTCCCCCCTGCCCGCTCCGTAGTCTGCACTGTCCCTCCTCCTGGAGCCCCGGGCGCCTCCACCAGGTTCGCAGCCGTGACTGGCAAGTGCCTGTGGTCGCCAGCGTCAGCCTGGCGGGCACCTGGGGCTTCGTGCGGAATGGGCTGCCCAGTAGCGGGAGGGCCGAGCCGCCTGCCCGGGGGGACACCCCCCCAATGCCTTCAGGTGCTCCCCCTGGCTTCAGGACAGGGCCGGGGACAGGAGGCTGGTGTCCCTGCCCCAGGGGCCTCCCAGGACCGCCCTCCGCACGTGCGTGTCCCTGGGGTGCCGGGCCGGGGAGGGCCCCGGGCCTCCGTCGGCGCCCTCGGGAAACGCCGAGCTTGGGTTCTGCTCTCTGAGCTCATTCCGCTCGCCTTATGTTAGAAAACAGGACCAGACTGGGTTGTCATCTTAGACGTGTTTGTCCTTATATCAAGGGACAGACACAATTGGAAATTTCAAAATACACTTCCAAAGAGCTCTCGGGTCAAAGAAATGTCCGAACGTAAGAGGGGCTTCTGGGGGGGCTCAGTCCCTTAAGCGTCTGACTTCAGCTCCGGTCATGATCTCACAGTTCGTGGGTTCGAGCCCTGCATCAGGCTCTGTGCCAACAGCTCAGAACCTGGAGCCTGCTTTGAATTCTGTGTCTCCCTCTCTCTCTCTGTTCCTCCCCTGCTCTCTCTCTCTCGTAAAAATAAATAAAAACTAAAAAAAAAGAGAGAGAGAGAGAGAGAGAGAGAGAGAGAGAGAGAGCCTGAACAGAACTGTAATCGTTGAAGCATTTCACGTGGGCAGTTGAAAATCGACCCAGACACAAAGTACAAATTAAAACACCAGCCTTGCGTGGTTTCTCGAGAGAATGACACTAAATCTTGTAGGACCAGATGGTCCCCACTGAACACACCCTCCCAGGGAATAGAAGAAGGAGGAAAGAACAGAAGAAGGAGGAAAGAACAGAGCTGGGTACATAGAATAAAGGAGATTTCTGGGCCAAGTTCAATTAGGAACATCGATTCAAAATCCAAAATAGAACATTATCATCTGATGCCAACGGTGTAGTTTAAAAACTGCAGTAAAACTGATGAGCATCTGAACCAGGATGGTTTAACCAAGTAGAGATAGATGAACGGCCTTGTCAACGCTACAGATAAGGAAAACGCATATGATTCTCTTGGTTGAGAAATTCAACCACCCTTCATGATAAAACTCTTACCAAACTTGGGCCAAGGGGGACTCTGTCCATCCGATAAGGGGGAATCTCACCAGCGGTAATAACCATCGCTGCGGGTGCGCGGGCTCCTTGGGAGCATCCGGGGGTCACCTGAAACTGGCCCCCACGTGCAGAGGGCAGGGAGAGACTGAAGGAGGAGGCAGGCCACTCCAGCCGGGCGGGTGGCGGGGTCAACAAGCAAGCGGGTGGGCTGCGGCACCCGCCCACCAGAGCTTAGAGGCTGATGTCGCGGGAGGCCCTCAGCGGGCTCAGCTGTGTACCCCATGCAGGTGTTTAAAGTGTCACATCACTACCTCAAGGCTGTGTCCTCGGAGCAGCCCCTGGGAGTGACGAGGCAAGTGGAACCCACATTCCGAGGACAGGGGAGGGGGCGAGGAGCCTCCTGCTGCCCAGATCCAGATCACGGGTCAGCAGGTGGTCACGTCTCCACGGCACAGCCATCAGGCGCCTGTTTCCCTCCCCGCCCCTGGCAACCTCAGATCCACCTTCTCTCTGCGCGGATTTGCCTGTTCTGGACGTTTCCCACACACAGAGCCACGCGCTCCGTGGCCTTCTGAGCGGCTGAGCTCACTGAGCATCAGGCTTACGATGAACAGCCCCCCTTACAAAGTTCCTCATGTGGATGCCGTCCGTGTCCCTGGCTTCCGTGGTTCCGAGGGGCTCGCTGGGGGAACGCGCCGCCCGCCGCCCGCCTCGCCGTCTCTGCCCCTCTGTGCCCTGGCGTTGGGTCCGGGAGGATGAGGGAGACAGGCGGTGGCCACCCTCTCACGGGCACCAGCAGGACGCACGCCCACAACCGTCGACGTTAACTCGAGGTCCCTCCCGGCAGGAGAAGTGTGGGCGCCTCACCTTGCCGCAGCCCCCTGCCCCCCGCCCAGTTCCAGGGTCCCTTCCGGCTGGAAATTCATTTTCGGCGGGGAGCGCAGCCACTGGCCGCAAACACTTAATGTGAACAAACAGGAAGCGTCGCTGGCGTTGGCCTCGGAGCCTGTGCTACTTTCCCGGGCCGCAGCTCAGAGCGCGCTCACATGGCAGGTGACCCTCTGGAGGTCTGGGGCCAGAAGCGGAACTGCCCCGAGCGTGGCAGAAAGGCTCCCTCCTGGGCATCTGGGGCTCGTGGTCGCCACCCTCCAGCCCTGTCTCCACTGTCGCCGGGCGCCTCCTCTCCCGCGCCCCCTGTCCCAAACCTCCCCCCTCCCTTGTCCTTTATGGCCACCAGTCACAGGATGTAGGGTCCACCCTGAATCCAAGATGATCTCACCTCAAGGTCCTCAGTTCAGTTGCGTCTGCAAAGACTCAGTTTCCAGTGAGGTCACGTTCACAGGTACCCAGGGTTAGGATGTGAACACTATTCAACCCACCATCCTGCTGCGTGGCCCCAGGTTTATTTCTCTTTCTCCTCCAGTCGGACGTCCTGTGGGAGCCCTTCCGGCCAGGACACTGAGCCGGCCAACTTCCCCAGCCCGGTCTGGGTGAAAATGCCCAATGTCCTCAGACCTCGCCCCGACTCCAGGTAGGCACAGAGTAAAGACAAAAGACGGATCTAGGCTTCTCCCAGCGCGTGAGGACCAATATCACAGCCTCTGTACAGGACCAGCTCAGGCCACCCCTTCCCAGAACTCACCTGCACCCGGGGCTCCTCCTGCCGTCCCAGGCGTCCAGGTGCTCAGGAGTCTCAGGCATCCAGGCTTCCAGGTGCCCAGGCTTCCGGGGTTCCAGGTGCCCAGGTGTCCAGGAGTCCCAGGCATCCACAAGGCCACAGGCCCCGTGTCTGGTGACCATAGCCCATGGCCGCCCCCGGTGGACCGTGTTCCCGCATCTTGCTCTCTGCACACGCGTGGCCTTTATCCTGATTGGCTGCTGCCGCGCCTTCCCGGAGGGCAGCAGGTCTGGTCCGGAGTCTCAGGGCACATTCTGCGCCCCAGCCTGATGCACTGCACGCTCCGCACCGCCTCCTCCTGAGGCCACGGCCCCAGGGGTCTGTGAGAACCAAGCCTCCAGGCCTGTTTTCCCCGTGTGTCCCCCTGAGGCTTCTCTCGTCGGGGCACAGGGGCTCCTGTAGCCGTGGGTCCAGCTTCCCTGCCTGCCTCCTCCCCCACGGGACCCTGTGCCCGCGGGAAGATCTGCGGGGAGCACCGCCGGGGCTTGCCAGGGAGACCCGCTCCTCAGGGAGAGGCTCACACACACGTTTGTTAGCGTACGCTCCTGCACGCATGCGCGCACACAAACACACGCACGCTCGCGCATGCAGGCATGCTCACGCGCGCGCGCGCGCACGCCTGTGCGCGCGCGCTCACACGCTCGCGCACGCAGGCACGCGCACGCTCACATGCATGCGCGCTCACATGCACGCACGCTCACACATGCACGCACGCATGCTCACACACGTTAACACACACACGCTTCCAGACACACATATACACATACAGGCCCACACGCACACACACACACACACACACACACACACACACACACTACAATCCCCATGGAAAGTAAGACTCCTATTCCAGAGAGATGTCCTAGCCTCCCTCCCTGCGGCGACCTGAACCCCAGGTGTGGCTGGGCAGCAAGGGGGGCACGGGCGGTGGGGGTCTGTCTTCGGGAGACGCAGTCCCCAGCTGTCTGCGATCCCACCGCCATCCCCACTCTCCCTGCCTGAAGCCGCAGTTTGGTGGACAGCGAGAAGGGGTTCCTGGCCCCGGGATAGGAGCTGTGCTCCGGAGGGTGACCCGGCTGGGCCCTGAGCTGCTGTGACGGCCGCTGGGCCGCCGCTTCTGCGCCCGCCGAGGACACCTGAGTGCCAGGCCTCCGGGGCTGGCCACCAGCATGGCCGAGCCTGGGCCAGGGCCACGTCCACCTGGACACGGGGCACGAGGGCTGATGGCCCTGCGCCTCGGGGGGCGTCGAGGGGTCCGGGCCTCCGCGCCGGAAGAGCCCCGTAGTCTGACAACTAAAAATGTCACCAGACTCGTGCAACGGCCGGGTTGAGACGTGCGGGCCTGGCAGGCGCCCAGTTGGTCTCTCCCAGGAGCTGTGCGGGCCCAGTGGGGAGATGCAGGGGGCGAGAGGTGGGGATGGGGCCCCAACGGCCAACTCCAGTCACCGCAGGGGCTTCCCCGCCACCTGAGGTGGTGGGGTGTGTCTGACCAGACCCCACCCACTTCCTTCCAAAGGAAGATAAAGGGACTCCCAGGGAGGGCTGGGGAGGAGGGCTTTGCGACCATCCATCCAGGTGAGGAGGCTGAGGTCGGACACTCCGGGCTGGCTTTCCCGACCCTGGGGGCTGGCCCTGGTCCTCTCACGCGGGCCCTCCCCTCCTTCCCCTGCAGATGCTGTGGCTGCTGTTCCTGTCCCTCCCCTGCCTGGGGGCCTCTGTGCCCGAAATCCCAGGTGAGTCCTAACCCGGTACAGTGCCCTCCCCACTCCGGTCCCCGGCCCGCCAACCCTCTGACCTACGTGAGGACGGCCCAGAAGTCACCTGGGGTCTGCGGGACTGCGCAGCCGCGTCCCCGACCCCTGCCCATTGTTCCCCCAGCGCCTGCCCCCGAGAGGGAGTTGGTGGGCATCGTGGGGGGTCACAGTGCCCCCCAGGGGAAGTGGCCGTGGCAGGTCAGCCTGAGAGTCTACGTTTACCACTGGGCCTCCTGGGTGCACATCTGCGGGGGCTCCCTCATCCACCCCCAGTGGGTGCTGACTGCGGCCCACTGCATCCACCGGTGAGTCCCGCTGCGGGCCCAACCCCCTGCACTGGATCGGGGGCGGGGGAAGGGGGCCGACGCAGAGACTGGGGCTCCCGCGGGGTCGTGCCCCTGACCAAGCGGGGCCTGGGGTCCGCCTCCCCCAGGAAAGACGCCGACCCGTCAGCCTACCGGATCCACGCCGGCAACGTGTATCTGTACGGGGGCAGGACGCTGTTGAACGTGAGCCGCGTCATCGTCCACCCCGACTACATCGCTGCCTTTCTGGGGTTTGACCTGGCCCTGCTGAAGCTGGCCACCCCCGTGAGAATGTCCAGCAGGACTCGGCCGGTCACCCTGCCCCTGCAGAGCCTGGATTTCAGCCCGGAGGACGAGTGTTGGCTGACAGGCTGGGGCAGGGGCTTCTACTTCGGTGAGAATGCCTGGGGGGGTCGGGTCCCGGAGGGGAGCCGGCAAGTTCCAGATCTTTCCTGAGGTCTGGGTCTGGGTTGGGCCGCGGGTGGGGGGGAAGGTTCAGGAGTCAGGAATACACGGGGAAGAAGGAAACTCCCTTTCCAGCCACCTGTCTCCCAGGCGCGGGTGGGCAGGTGGCCACGTGGGCCCTGTGACTTTGGGTTTGTGTGAAGGAACCGGGCCTGATGGGTCAAAGAATCTGCCGGATGCGACAGTCAGCCCAGGGCGCCGGGACCCAAACCTGCTCCTCTCAGACTCCCGTGGTTTTCAGACGGCGGAATGACGTTGGAGGTGTGGGTCCGCGAAAACGAAGGACCCGGGTGCCTGGCGTATCGGTGTCCCGGGGCCACCGTATAAAGGACCGCACACAGGGGGACTTCAAATGACAGAAATGTATTCTCTCACAGTCTGGGGGCCAGAGTCCAAAATGGAACTGTTGGCAGGGATGGTTCCTTCCAGAAGCCTTAGCAGGGGAGCCCTCCTTGCCTCCCCTGCTTCCGGCTCATCCTCAGCTGTGCCCACCCCCCTCTGGTCTCTTCACCCGCCTTCTCTGAGGCTCAAATCCCCCTGTCTGTCCTCGTGTGGGGACACCAGCCACTGGACTTAGGGCCCCCCCTGCATCCAGTGCGACCTCATTTCCGCTTGATTACGTCCGCAAAGACTATTTCCACGTAAGGTCAAATTCTGAAGGTCGGGGTGAGCGTGAGTTTTTGAGGGACACTCTTCAACCCACTGTGTGTTTATGGAATCTGAGCCCATTCGTGACAGCGGGAGGAGTCGGCAGAAGTGGCCCGGGCCCACAGTCTGGGGCTCCTCTCTGCGTCCAGCCCTGGCGGTGTGGGCAGCGCCGACTGGTCTGTGGCAATGGCGGGGGGAGGGGGGGGGGGAGGGGACAGCCGCCTCCGCGCCTCCATTTCCTGACTCCTCCTTTCCACCCCAGAGCCGCTGAGCCCCCCCTACCGCCTGCAGCAGGTGCAAATCCCACTGGAAGAGGAGGGGGCCTGTGAGCAAGGTTACCGGAGGTTCCTGCACACCAGAGCCAATGGCAAGGTCATCCCGGAGGACATGCTGTGTGCCGGCACTCAGGGCCGCGGTCCCTGCATGGTGAGGCGCTCAGGCCGCAGGCCGCGGGTCTCCTCCCGGCCTCGCCCCCCCAGCCCCCACCCCACCCCGACGTGCCGCGTGACCGTCCCCTCTCCCCGCAGGGGGACTCCGGGGGCCCCCTGGTCTGCAAGAAGAAAGGCACGTGGGTCCAGGTGGGTGTGGTCAGCTGGGGCATCGGCTGCTCCATGTACGAGCTGCCCGCCGTCTTCACAAACGTCCAGAGCCACGTGGACTGGATCCGACAGCAGCTGCGGAGGCGCCGATGAGCCCAGGCTGCAGGTCCGCGCAGGAGGGCGCTCCTTCCGCCGAGTCACCTCCCCAGAGCGAGCCTTCCGCGCCACTCCCCTCCCCTCCCTGCGGCTTCAGCCCTCCCCTCTCCTGCCCCTCCCTCGGCCCCATCCTTCCCCGCCAGTGGGGACGGGCAGGGTGGAGGCCCCGACGGGGCTGGTGTGCTTGTCTCATTAAACTGTCTTGGTAAACAGGCTGGTGGCCGAGTGGTCTTTGAGGTGGGTGTGGCTGCAGAGCTGGGGGGCCCAGCCGTCCTGTCTGGGATCCCAGAGTGCTGGCGGGGGCTCGGGCAGGTGGAGGATGGGGATCCGAGACTCTCCCCCAACCCCGGGCGGCCATCCCCTGTGCCATCCTGCCCGCAGCGCACTCCGTCCTAAAGGAGGGTGTTTGCGAGTCTGCAGAGGGCGGAATCATCCTTGGGATCTCATTCATTCATCCCAGCAATGTCGGGGGGGGGGCACAGCCCGGGGTTACAGGGGAACCGACCTTGCCTTCCTCCACCTTGGGGTCCGGAGGGGGGTAAATGTGCAGCAAGGACTTGAAATGCAGCAAGGAGGGCCACATGGCCACATAAAGATGCCCAGCGGTGATAGACTTGGGGACATGCAGCGCGCATGCGGGGGGAGGGTTGGGGCCACAGTCACAGGAGACTCCGGACAAGAGCTGGCACTGGCCAACTCGTCATTGTGGTCACAGCAAATAATTGGAAGCCACCTAAATGTCCACGGAGAATTGTTTCCCTAAGTTACCCTAGACCCACACAGCCAAGGGTGGCGGGTCGTGAAAAATGATGTCTTTGTCTCCAGATGGGCGGGGCTGAAGGGGACGCCTGCCCAGCGGGCATCCTGGTGGCCCCTCTGGCCGACAGGCGCCCGTGTGTGGGAGTGACCGTGGGCGGCCACAGTGGCCACTGCGAGCAGGAGGTCAGCCAGACTGTCTACTTTCCGATGATTTTTTGTAGCCTGCGTCTCTTACGTTATTTTCGTAATTAAAAACAAAGGTACTCTCACGTTGGAGGAAAATGAAGCTTCCTTGTTTTTAGAAGCCACGTCAAAGTGGGTTTTAAGCTCCTATAGCTGGTGGCATGTCGAGGGCTCCATCAAAATGGCCCTGGGCAACCGTCTTCCCATCCTGGAAGGGCAGGGTCCTCGTCACGAGGGACGCTGGGCTTCGCTGCGTGAGGCGAGATTTGATCCCCCGAAGCGACACTCTCGGTGAGGGCTCCCGGAACAGGCGCGAGGGCCTCCAGGTCTCGCCAAAGCCGGGTCACTCGTGTTCGCTCCGCCGGTTTGTGCCCAAGCACCGGCCCGCCAGCGGGGCCGCGGGAGAAACGTGGCGCTGAAGGGCCTTCCCCCTCCAGGCTCCCTCTGAGACACCGGCGCCCATGCCAGGACCCTCTGCCTGGTCTTTTGCCCAACGAAGGGCTTTTGCAACCAGCCTGGGCAGCCACATCCTTTACCCCACGATATCCCTGAACCAGGCGTCTTGTCCACGGTCCTGGACTCGACCTTGTGGCCTCGGTGTTGACGGTTACGCGGCCCCTGGCCGCGCGGCCCCCCATCCTTCCTCTGCTTCCATCGCTGAGCCTTCTCTTGGTGGTCCGGTCCCGACCGTATCAAAGTGACCAGGTGTCCCACCCCCACGGCCTGGTCGCTTAGCTGCTGGAGCCAGGATGGCCAAGGGACGGTGGGCTGAGGCCCGTCTCCTGGAGATGAGGGGCCCGGTCCTCACAACCGACGCAGAAAGCCACACGGTTGGCGCTCGTTCGCGGCCCCGGGGTCACCCCTCACGCTGTGGTGGGGGTCCCCGGGGTGGGCACCGGGCCAGAGGCAGGAGGGTGTGAGGAGGGGCAGTCCTGTCCCCTCAAGAGCGCCCTCCTTCCAGGCCTCCCTTGCCGGCCGTTTTCCCTCGGGGACCCACGTTCTCCCTCTCCTCTGCCCAGACGCTGGAGGCCACGCTTTCTCTGATGGGCTCTGGGTGGCCGGCCTCGGGGGCTGGGCTGCTTGGACTCCTGTTCGCTGACATCCAGCCATGCTTAGCGTGGGGCTCTCCAGGATGGTGGACCCAGACTTCCCCACCCCAGCATGCCTCCTGGGGTCCCCTGGGCTCACTGTGTGCACTCCATTGCCCTGTGCCCACGTGCCCTGGACAAGCAGGGCTGGGCTGGGCCCCCCAGCTCAGGGCTGCTATCGTGGACCTCTGTCCTTCTGTCCCCACTTGGAGGTGGCTCCAGGTCAAGGTGTGCCACCTTCCTGGTCACCTCCCCCAAGTTCCTGGGGCACGAAATCACCGTCACCACCGACCATAGAGGCTCTTCTGAGCTTGGAGCTCAGGGGCCAGGGGCTCTGACAAGGGCTGAGGAAGAGGAGATACGGCTTGCTCCCGATGAGGAAGGGGGACAGAGGGACAGGGGCTGTGAAGCCGGGTTTGTCCATTCAGGATGGGGTGGAGGCCCAGGAACGGGGTCGCTGCGCCACGTGCAGGGGTCCCTCCGTGGTCCTGACGGCCGGGCCAACGCGGGGAAGAGACGTGACTGCACTGGCCGGTAGCGGGGCAGGGTGGGTGGACAGCGCCCCGGGCCGGGCCTGCCACGGGCTCTGCGGCCTCTGGTGCTCAGATGTGTCGTGAGAAGCGCAGTCAGCCAGGGGTGGGCGGCCAGGGTGGAAGTCTGGCCTCCCAGGTGTGTGATGGGGAACCGGCTCCCCACCCCCCTGCACACACTCTGCCTGACACCCAGCTGCCTTTCTTCCCCATCCTCCACCCCCACCCCCTCCCCGAATGGAATGCTGCCCAAGCCCCCGCCTACTTCCTGTGGCCAAAAGATAAAGGACCTCGGGAGTCCCCAGACCAGAGACCCGTGGAGCCTGGCAAGGTAGGGGTGCTGTCCCCTCTCACACGGCTGCAGAGGCCCCTGGCCCCCTCCGGCCCTGAGCTGTCCCTCCGTGCCCTCTCTCTTTGCAGATGCTGTGGCTGTTGCTTCTGACCCCCTTCTTCTCGGGGACCTGCGTCGCGGGGAGCCCAGGTGAGTCCTGACCCCACGGGGGTCCTCCCTTCCCAGAGGCTCCTGTAACCTTGTCTCCAGTTCCAGTCGCTGGGGGGCCTTGGGGCTGCCTGTCCGTGCCCTCGGGGGAGGCCTAGGTGGGGACGGGGCTCCGCCCCGGCCCGAGGCCTGGCCTCCCTCCCCCCTCATGTTGCTTCCCGGCCTCCCTCCCCCCTCATGTTGCTTCCCAGCCTCCCTCCCTGGAAACGAGCTGGTGGGCATCGTCGGGGGCCACAGTGCCCCCCAGGGGAAGTGGCCGTGGCAGGTCAGCCTGAAAGTCTACAAGTATAACTGGGCCTCCTGGGTGCACATCTGTGGGGGCTCCCTCATCCACCCCCAGTGGGTGCTGACCGCCGCACACTGCATCGCCCGGTGAGTCCCATTCGCTGCCGTCCAGCTCTGGGCGAATCAGGAGGTCTGGGAATCCGGGCTCCAGGCAGGGTTCGGCCTCCCCGCGGGGCAGGGGGGGGGCCGCCCTCGAAGGACCCGCTTCCATGGCTTCTTTGCGACCCCAGGAAGGACGCCGACCCGGCAGCCTACCGCATCCATGCTGGGGACGTGTACCTCTACGGGGGCAGGACGCTGCTGAATGTGACCCGCGTCATTGTCCACCCCGACTACATCTACGCCCATCTGGGTGCGGACGTGGCCCTGCTCCAGCTGTCACACTCTGTGAAATGCACGGCTAACGTCAGGCCTGTCAAGCTCCCGTCGGCCCTGCTTGAAGTCACCCCAGAGGACGAGTGCTGGGTGACCGGCTGGGGCACCGTCATGGTGCACCGTGTGTACGGGGTCGGGTTTGGGAGGGGTTCGGGGCCGCGCGAGGCATTTCCCGACCTGGCCACACGGAGAAGTCCTGGCGGGTGGGCGGCTGCAGGTTCTGGAAAGGAATCGCCTTCCGACACCCTCCCCCACCCCACCCCGTGTGCGCCCCAATCGGGAGATCCGATCCCAGAGGCTGGAGGGTCCCTGAAGCACAACTGAGCTCGGGACCCAACACTGTGATGAGGAAATTCATATTCTTAGTTTTTTTCCAACTTATAGGAAGATATCGGGGGGGGGGGCGGGCAGAAACCCTCACCCCCCCCCCCCCCATTTTCTTTCCGGTCCTTCCAACTAAAGGCAGAATCCACCTTCCGGGTCTTAGGAATTTAGAGGCAGATGGGAACCCTGCACCCTGGGGTCCCCACGGTAGCGATCTGGGCGGGACGCAGGCTCGCGGCCGACAGTGGGGGCCACGCTCCAGCCTCCGGTCACGTCTCTCCCCCAGAGAGGCTGCCTCCACCCTACCGTCTGCAGGAGGTGGCGGTGAGCCTGGTGGAGAACGCTGTCTGTGACCAGCAGTACCACGACGCCACCAGGTACCGCTTGGCAGGCAGGAAGATCATCCAGGACGACATGCTGTGTGCGGGGACTGAGGGCCGGGACTCCTGCCAGGTGAGTCCCAGCCCATCCGGGCCCCCACCCCGTGCTGGAGGCCAGCCGGGGCTCAGTGCTGTCTCTTCTTCCTCAGGGCGACTCCGGAGGCCCTCTGGTGTGCAAGACAACGGGTGCTTGGCACTTGGTGGGAGTGGTCAGCTGGGGCAAGAGCTGTGCGGCGAGAAACCGTCCCGGGGTCTACGCTCGCGTCCAGACGTACGTGCCCTGGATCACGCAGCAAATCGGGAGGGGCCTCTGACCAGGGCCTGCTGGCCGTCCGCCCGGCTGGGCCCGGAGGAGCGAACCTTCCTCCCCCCAGAGCCTGCTGCTTCAGCCTCTGCGCCCCCGTCCCTGGCCTGGGCTCCGCCTTCGCTTCTGGCCTCCTCAGTGTCCGGGACTTCCCTGACTGCTGGGGGAAGGAGCAACAAGATGCCAGGGGGGCGGGCAGGAAGTCCCTGGGGCCCAGGGTGCCTCGCTGTGCTGTCAAATTAAAGAGCTTGAGGAATGACCAGAGTGCGGTCAGTCTTTGTGGAGTGGGCTCTCCGTGGGAGCGTGTCGGCCAGCCCCGAGGTACAGGGCGCCGCGGTGGGGCTGGTGTCCTGCCAGGCTTGGCAAGGGAGAGTGAGGATCTCAGGGTTGGCTCCACTCTGCGGCCACAGCCCCCAGCTCTGTCCTGCACCAGAGGCCACCACGTGGTTCCAACCTTGCATCCCTCCCTCCTTCCATCCCCCATCTTTCCAACCATCCATCTGTCCATCCCACTTCTCTCGTAAGGCAAGGTCTGTTCTGGGAATTAACCAGTTGCCACGCAAAAGTGACCTGGATATGATGCCAATATGTCTTCTCCTCTAGGGACGTGCTTGCCCATCTGGGTACCTTCAGGTGAGGGTCCTCGCTGGCTCCCCATGGGGAGTTGGGTATGAGCTCCAGGTTGGGAGCCCCTGGTTGGGTATGAGTTCCAGGTGCTGGGCAGCAGCCGGGGAGAAATGCCCTGTAGGCAGCCGGGTGACGGGCTGGAGGCCACGGTGCCCCAGGGTCATGAAGTGTGTGCGCTGCAGGGTTAGGGGGTGCCCTGAGCCCATGTGCCAGGCCTGGGGTTGGGCAGGGAGGGCCCATTCACCTGCTGTGCAGAACGGAGGAGGGAGGAGGGAGGAGGGAGGAGCTGAGGGGCAGGTTCCGTGTCAGGCCCCACCTGCTCCTTCTGGGCACCTGCACCTATGGCTGTCCCCACCATTTGCGCCCCGTGGATGCTGCCCCCTGGACTAAGTGGCCGGCTCTGGGCCACACAGGCCACAGCAGGACCAGGGCGGCCCCAGGTGGCCTGCCTGTAAACCCACGTTTGTTTTTCCCCGTCACCCGGACAGGGGGGGGATGGGTGTCCCCCACCTCCAGGAAGCCCTCCCCGGTTCCCGGGGGGCACACTGGCTCGTTCCTCTGTCCTCCAACTGTCGGGTCTTTGGGGCCACCCTGGAGGGTCCCAGCTCGAGGCCCAGAGTGAGCCAGGAGACAGTCAGGCCCTCATGACAGGCGTCTGTGCCAGCCCATGCTGCCCACGTCCCTGCCCCCGCGCCCATCTCAGGGTCCCGTGGTCTTCACCACAGATCAGATGGGCACAGCCCCCAGCTGCCCAGCTCAGAGCAGGTGCTTCCTAACCGTCCGCTGTGTGGCCAGGGCCTGATGACAGAGCTGATTAGGGGCCCTGGAAGCTGATTAGGGCCCTGACAAACTGGACTTGTCTGCACCTGGCCCCAGCTTGAGGCAGAAACTCTGAGGGCCATCTGTGCCCCCCCCAAATGTCTCTGGACACTGTGCCGTTTCTGCCCCCTATTTGACAGGAGAGCAACTGAGGCACAGGGAGGGGGGTCCTGTCCCTAGGTGCCTTCCTTCTCTGGCCCCGGGGATGCCCTCCCAGCCTGCTGGGGTCTCTGGTTGCCCAGGGGACATGGGTCACGTGGGCCCTCGTGGTGGCCTCCGCAGGGGGACCCCTCCTTCCTTGACCCCACCCCCACACTAGCCGCTGACTCGGCTCTGGCTGCCCTCGCCCTGACCTTTCCTGGTCTCGGCTGTGTGGCTTTGGTTTCCAGGCACACAGGAACCCCCACCCCTGCCCTGCCCGAGGTGCCCTTCATCTCTGATCTGCAGCTCTGGGCGTGAACGAGCCTAGTCCTGTCTTTCCGCCCTCACCCTGTCCCCTCGGAGCCTTTCCTTGCAAGACACGCCTCCCTCCACACCTCATCCGGCCCGAGGCCTACCCAGGCCTCAGAAAGTTGTAGAACTCATCACCCCAACAACGGACAGTGACAACCCCTGGGTGGGATGAGGGAAGGAGGAAGGAGGACGGATTTCTTGGTTGTTTCTCTTTTTTGTCTTAGCACGTCCATATCCACCAAGCGTTTCCAGGGGACACGTACCACACTTGTCATAAAAAAACTTCCAGGTTACGAAGGTGTGGCCTCCCTGCCCCCCTGTGCCGAGGTCTCACGTCACATGGCAGCCGAGGGGGTCTGATGGGCAGAGCCGTGGCCCGGTGTCCCGATGCCCCTCTGGCCCCTGCCCTCGCTGGGCTCCTTCCCTGAGGGCTCGATACGCACCAGGGGAAGGTCCCGCCCCGGTTCTTCCACAGCCCCCCTCCATGTGAGGTCAGTTCTAGAAGGAGTAGAACGCACGTGTGTGAAAAACCGAAAAATCTTCAGTCTACATGCACAAACACCTCCGACTGTGAAAATGTTATGCCCAGAATTCGTGATCCCCAAAGACCACCAGGGAGCCGAGTCCGATGTAAAAACAAAGAGCCTTTTTTCGAGCTAGCTCGAGCTCAATCCCCTTCCTGCACCGACACAGTAGTGAGATACTGGAGAGAGAGCGAGTTTCAAAAGGACAAAGGTTTTACTGGGGCCTAGGGGCCCTTGGTGAGGTAATGGCTGTGGCCTCAGCCCATGGGCTGGGGAAGGGTCCGAGTCCTGTTAGGCAGGTGAGCCGGAGGTTACTCAAGGGGAGGAGGCGTGGTCAAGGTGAAGGACACAGAACAAGATGGAGTTGGAAGGCATAGGCCCTTTCATGCATCCCTTGTCATGTAGCTTAAGGACCCAATCATGGGACCGGCTGCATTTATGGTGACAAGGGGAACAGAGTTGGAGGTTTACGCGAAGTTCTGGGAACCAAGTGTCCCTGGGGTGGCTCTGGGAGGTCTGATTAAGTACTGTCCCCGAGCTGGTGTCTATGATCTGCCAGGTGATGTTTTGGGGGCGTGGGGACTCCCGGCAGCATGAGCAATGACATGCAGACTTAATAGAGTTACGAATATTCGGTGGGTGAGCTTGAGGGGGTTGTGTTGGTCCCGATTGACGGCTCATCACGTGAGAAAGTCCTTCCGGATCGAGGAGGGGTCCACTGGCCGAACGTGGGTGTGATGGACCCAGGTCGCGATGCCGTCTCCTTTGAGAGCGGTGGGGGTTGTCAGCACCATGATGTAGGGTCCTTTCTGGCGCATCTTGAGGGTTTCTCGGTGGTGCCTCTTAATGTAGACCCAGTCTCCTGGCCTGTACTGATGAGGTGTCGTGGTCGGGCCAGCCTCGTAGATGGCACGGAGGCGCGGCCAAATGTCCTCGTGCGCCCTTTGGAGCCCTCTCAAAGAAAGAAAAAGTTCTTGATCTTTAAACTAAAGGTTGGGAATAATAGGGGGTGGCCTGCTAAACATGATCTCGTAGAGAGTAAAACGCAGTGTAAGGAGTGTTCCTAACCCGGTAAAGGGCATATGGTAGGAGAGTCACCCAGTCCCCGCCAGTCTCCATGGTTAATTTGGTAAGGGTCTCTTTTAAGGTTCTACTCATTCTTTCTACCTGTCCTGAGCTCTGGGGCGTATAAGCACAATGTAATTTCCAGTTTGCCCCCACCGCCTTGGCTACTGCCTGTGTTACCTGCGAGATAAAAGCTGGTCCATTGTCTGATCCTACCATGGCAGGAAAACCAGACCTGGGTAAGATGTCTTCTAGTAGCTTCTTAGCCACCGTCTGAGCTGTTTCATGGTTCCTTGGGTATGCCTCCACCCAGCCAGAGAAGGTGTCCGTAAATACTAAAAGATATTTATAACCGTACTTTCCTGGTTTGACTTCAGTGAAGTCGACTTCCCATTGGGCTCCCGGTCTGGTGCCTCTGAGCCTGGTTCCTTTTGTATTTCAAGTGGCTCTCGCGTTGGTGAGTTGGCAGGTCTTGCAGGCAGATACAACTTGCTCTATTTTGCTGTCCTGTTGGTGAATCTTGATTCTGGCATGTAGGATTAAGTCTTTTAATTTTCGGGCGCCCATGTGAGTAGACCGATGCATGTGCTCTAATATTGAGACTCCGAGCCGGTCTGGCAGCACGAGCTCCTTGTTAGGTGAATACCACCATCCCATTATCTCCTGGGCCATGGGGAGTTTCTTGATCCGCTGTAACTCCTCGTGGGAGTATTTGGGCTGGTCTGGTAAAACTGGGTCTCCCCAGGCCGGTAGTTGTTAAGACGTTTTCTAGCTCCCAACGTTAGCGCCTTGGTGAGGGCGACGAGCTCTGCTCGCTGGGCTGACGTTCTGGAGGGTACATCCTCCGCCCACACGGTGTCCGTTTTGGTGACCACCGCTGCACCTGCATACCTGTGTCCATCCCGCACAAAGCTGCTGCCATCAGTGAACCAAGTAGCCTCGGCATCGGGGAGGGGCCGGTCGGTCAGGTCCGTCCGGAATCCATGTACTTGTTCCAGGATTCCCACACAGTCATGTAGGGCAGCAGGGTGGCAGGATTGAGGGCTGCACTGGGGTGGAACCGCACTCGTGGAGGGTTGAGTAGGAGGCTCTGGTAATGAGTCATACGTGTATTGCTCAGCCATCTATCCGGAGGCTGTTTCAGGACGCCTTCAATGGCGTGTGGCGTCGTGATCCAGATCTCCTGTCCTAGGGTCAGTTTGTCTACGTCCTTGACTAGGAGTGCTGTCGCTGCAATAATTCTTAGGCATGGCGGCCAGCCGGCAGCCACTGGGTCTAGTTTCTTGGACAGGTAAGCCACCGGGCGGTTCCAGGGGCCTAAGGCTTGAGTTAGAACCCCTTTTGCTATTCCCTTATGTTCGTCCACAAAGAGGTGGAAGGGCTTCGTAATGTCTGGTAGGCCCAGGGCTGGGGCACTTAGGGAGGGCCTTTTGTACCTGATTAAAGGCAGTTTCTTCTTTTTCAGCCCATTTAAATGTTTTCCCCTCTTTGGTAGCTTCATATAGGGGCCTGGCGATCTCAGCAAAACCCTCTCGCTGCGTATCTGAGCCTTCTTCGTGGACGCCCGGTACCCTAAGGCCCCCAGCGTAGCCACCAGGTCCTGGGTCTCTCGCTCACAGTCTTTGGCCTTGTCGGCAGCAATCAGGGTGTCATCTACGTACTGTAGGAGGGCGAGGCCAGGGTGCTCCCTTCTGTACTCACCCAGGTCCTCGTGTAGTGCCTCGTCGAAGATGGTGGGCGAAGTTTTGAATCCCTGAGGTAGCCGTGTCCAGGTGAGTCGCCCACTGTAGCCCTCCTCCAGATCATGCCACTTGAAGGCGAACAAGGGTTGTCTCTGGGGTGTCAGCGGCAGACTGAGGAAGGCATCCTTTCAATCTAGTACAGTATACCAGACCCTGGAGGGCGCCAAGGAGCTCAAGAGAGTATATTGGTTGGGAACAGTTGGGTGTATGTCCGTGACCCTCTTATTTACTTCCCGGAGGTCTTGTACCGGTCGGTAGTCATTTGTGTGAGGCTTTTTGATCGGCAGTAGTAGGGTGTTCCAGGGAGATTGGCAAGGAACTAGTACCCCTACGCTTCTTAGTCTCCGGATGTGTGGCTGGAGCTCCTTCCGGGCCTCCTGAGACATGGGGTATTGTTTGATCCTTACTGGACTCTCTCCTGGCTTGAGCTCTACCAGGACTGGGGTCCTGTGAGCGGCCATTCCTATCCCCCCGTCTCTGCCCAAACCGAGGGGAATTCTTGAATCCATCTGTCTATAATATCCTCTCTCGGAAGCGCCTGCTGGTGGAGGCGGTATTCATCCTCCAGTTTCATGGTCAGGACCTGGATGGGGGTGACCCTTGCCATCCGTGACCTGAGGCCCCCCTTGTCTGAAAGTTATCTGAGCTCCAATCTTGGTCAGTAGTCCCATCCTAACAGCGGGTAGGTGCATTCTGGTATTACCATAAAGGAGTGGGGGGGGATACCCGGCCCGACCCCAAATCTACCGTTTTTCGGGTAGTCCATGAATACTGGCTCATACCAGTTGCCCCTTGGACCCAGGACTTCTTGCTGGCTAGTTTTCCTTGTGGGCTGCGGAGGACCGGATGTTGTGCTCCGGTGTCGATAAGGAAGTCAACAGGGGTCCCCTTCACTTTCAGAGTTACCCTGGGTTCGGGGAGAGGGTCCGAACCCCGACTCCCCTAATCACTCAGTTCATCTAGCTCTAGGACGTTTACTCGATCAGTCTTGCCTCCCTTCCCGCCGGCCCTTTTCGACAATCTTGGGTCCAATGCCCTATCTCCTTGCAGTATGCGCACTGATCCTTCTGCAGCCTCTGCTTCCCCCGCTTGGTGGTTCCTTTACCTTTTCTTGCGTCGTCTGCCAGCTGCCGGAGACGGCTGTCTTGTTCCTCGGGGGAGTCAGCAGTGGTAGCTAGTAGTATTCTGGCCAGGTCTCGTGTCTGCTTCCTGCTGGCAGCCGCCATGGCGTGAGCCTGCTTGTCCTCAGGAGGCTCCCGGTTGTTATATACCTTTGCGGCTACCACCAGTAAGTCCTGCAGACTTTTTCTCCTAGTCTATCTATTTTCTGTAATCTTCTCCTAATGTCTATGGCCCATTGGTTTACAAAGGTCATGATAACAGCTGCCTTGCTTTCCGGAGCCTCTGGATCCATGGGGGTATAGGTAGGGAATGCCTCCATGATCCATTCTAAAACGGCAGCCGGAGATTCATCTTTTCCCTGTTGCACATTTCCTACTTTATTGGCAAAAGGCCAATAGTGATGCGGCCGATTCCCCTCCGCGTCTGGGGGTCCGGTGGCTCGCAGGGGCAGAATAGTGGAGTCGGCGGCGGAGGCGGATTGCTCCCTCTGAGCCCTTTGTCTGGTAAGGGGTGGGCTTCCCACTGGAGCGTTTCCACCTCCCGCTCTCGGAACAACGTCTGCCTCCTCCGGAGGGGGAGGATGGTGTTCTCCCGGCATCCTAGGGTGGTGATACAGGGGAGGAAAAATTAACTCTTCTTCAGTCCCCCCCTGCAAAGCAAGAATGGGTTTTGGCTCCGGAGGGAGTGGGGCCGGAAGGGCTTAAGCCAAGAGGGTGGGCAGAGGGGTAGTCTGAGTCTGTCCCATAAGGTCCGTCCAGTAAGTCCACAGAACAAAACAGAGAAACACAGAAGCAGACCAACAGAGGGCCCTTAGAAAGTCTTCCAACTCCATGGAAGCAAAGCTGAAAGCTAGCTTAGACCTTTGAGGGGACTCCACGTCCCTCCAAAACCGAGATCTAGACAATGGCCTCACGCCGACCAGCGGGAGAGACCCGCCTCGTCTCAGATCTTTGAGGGGATTGCACGTCCCCCCAAAACAGATGAGGGGATTCCACGTCCCTACAAAAGGGAGAATCGGAACGTCTTCCGAAACTCCCGGCCCGTGGTCCTCCAGTGTGTCCACTTAGACCGCGTCGGGCACTACCAGAATTTCAGAAATGAGCTCACACAGAAAAGACGGAACAAACAGACACTAACCGTGGCCAGTCAGGCTCTCTGGGTCGGGGGTCCCTCGGGGGTCTTGGGGATCCCGGACGAGCCCCCAAATGTTATGCCCAGAATTCGTGATCCCCAAAGACCACCAGGGAGCTGAGTCCGATGTAAAAGCAAAAGAGCCTTTATTCGAGCTAGCTCGAGCTCAATCCCCTACCTGCCCCGACGCAGCGGTGAGATACCAGGGAGAGAGAGCGAGTTTCAAAAGCACAAAGGTTTTATTGGGGCCTAGGGGCAGTTGGTGAGGTAATGGCTGTGGCCTCAGCCGATTGGCTGGGGAAGGGTCCCAGTTCTGTTAGGCAGGTGAGGAGGGCGATGCTCAAGGGGAGGAGGCGTGGTCAAGGTGAAGGACACAGAACAAGATGAAGTCGGCCGGCATAAGCCCGTCCTTTCAAAAAGCACACAAAATGGCTTGCGGCAACTGTGAACAACAAAGTGTTGACGCATCTGGCTGAAAATCTCCCAATGAGGAGAACAAGGCCAGAACTCTGACGAAGAGGCACCGGGCCGCCAGAGGAGACACCCCCCGGGCGGCTCAGGGGGTTCCGAGCGCGGCCAGAAACGAGACGGGTGCGGGTCTCGAGCCGACACGGCAGAAGGACGCTGTTTGATAGAAGACCTTCAAAAATAAGGATCTCGGGGCCCCCGGCTGGCTCAGTCGGTGGGGGGGTGCGACTCTAAACCTCAGGGGCCTGAGTTCGAGCCCCACGTTGGGCGCGGAGCCTTCTTAAAGATTAAAAAAAAATGAAAAGGACGTCAAAACTTGAGGGTCTGTTGGGTCTTTTCCCCATAACGTGGTTGTATTACATCTTCTTTAAAAACTTTTACTGTTTATGTATTCATTTTGAGGGAGACAAAGAGACAGCATGAAGGGGGGTGGGGGGCAGAGAGACAGAAAGAGAGAGAGAATCCCAAGCAGGCTCTGCAAAGGCCGACACGCCCAGAGGCCGACGTGGGGTTCCATCCCACTAACCGCGAGACCGTGACCCGAGCTGAATCGAGAGTTGGACGTTGCAACAGGGGAATGGAGACCCCGTCCTGAGTGAGGCAGGGACAAACAGGGGTGTATGGCCAGGGGCAGAGGTTTCTGAATGGATATTTGCTAAGAGGGGGCATCTGGGGACTCGTGCCAGAACCAGCCCACAGGGCCTCTGCTGTGGGCTGTGGGGAGTGAGGGGGGGGGTGAGGCGGAGGAGGGGTCAGGGGTTTTCATCCCAGGTGGAGTCTGATGAGGTGCCAAGGGCAGATAAAAGCCTTGAGGCCAGCGAGAGAGAGGTCTCCTGGTCCTAAAGTCTGTCAACTTGAACCGTTGAGCAGACGCCAGGTTTTTTTCCAGCAACAAGTGGAATTAGACAGTCCATGTCAGGACAGAGAAGACAGAGAACTTCCAATGATTAAAAGGAGTTTTGGCAGCGGCTTGGGAATATTCCTGAAAGCCTCCATTCTGAGGGAGACCAACAAGAGACCGCTGGCTGTAATCACCATAATCGTTGACCCAGGAAACGAATGAGGGAGTAACTCCCCCATACAGTTATGGTAACCCGAATGTATTAGGAAAAACAGTAAAAGGGTGTTAGATTCCCCTTTGTTAGGGACGGCCTGTGTCTTTTTGTTTCCCCAGCACCCTGGGTTAGGTTTTGGAACACTTGTATATATTGCTCAGGGTTGTCTGCAACTGTGCTCAGGTCCTTTTGTTTGCTTAGAATATTGCAACGAAAATGGACCCTTCATGGGACCAAATTCACCAGGAAGCATTGTAGTCAACAGATACATTGAATGTGCCTTCCTTTCGAGGGGAAGATATTTCATCTCTGACAATCCTGGATACGGAGGGGATGAGGGTCTCACAGGTGGCTTTCCCTTAGAAGAGCCCTCAGAGGGCAAGTCTGCAAGAACTTGCTTTTCTCAGTGCCTTTAAGGGCCAGAAGGTTGGCACCTAACTTACAAGTCTTACATAAGGACATTTTGACCATTTACCCTCTCTTTTACAATACAGATCTAACTTTAAGATAGTACTGATTGAGTGCCTCCCTCAGGAGACCCGGAATCTATTCAACAAGGGGATCCTTTGAAGGATTTTCTAAAATAATGTGCAGATACTCTGAACTTGAGATCCACGACCTACGATTTGACAATAGTAACCTAAATAGCAAAAAGGGGAAACAGATGATCCTCTGACACCTTTTCTGTGCCGTGTCTGTGCTGGTCCTAAAGCTGAGTCTGGAGGTACTGATCATTTATTCCTATTGGATCAGCTCCCATCCTCGTTATGGGCAAAATCTTCAACTGATCTTGGCAGAATGCACAGTGTACCTCCCGTCAAGATTCAAATTGACCTTGCAAAACTTCTCCCTAGAGTTAATATCTTTTCAATTACGAAGGCCTTCAAGGCATCCACACCATAATAGAATGTTACAAGGCTCATGGCCTCATGATCCCCTGCAGTAGTCCAGATAACACCTCTATTATACCTGTGAGAAAACCCGACTGCTGAGGCTGGTATTTTGTCCAGGACTTCCGAGAAATCAATAGCGCTGTAATCCCTCGACATCTCCTTCTTCCCAAACCTCACACTCTACCAACATCCACTCTTCCTGAAAGCAAAGTTTTCACTCTACACGACCCATGTGCTGTAGTTTTAGCATTCTAGTTGATAAGGATAGTCAGTATCTTTTTACCGTCACACGCAGGGAATGACAATACATCTGGACTGCAACCTCCCTGGGTTTCACAGAGTGCTTCACGTTTCCCACAAACCTTAAAGGCTGATTTGGATGATGGAAAGTGTTTCTGCAGGCTCGACTTTGTTACAATGTGTAGATGATTTCCTTCTCTACTCCCCTGCTCGTGCCTCTTCACACAAAGACAGCACCCCCCTGGGAAAACTTCTGGTTTTAAAATGCCCATAAAGTCTCCAAAGAAAAACTACAGTTTGCTCAAACTCAGGTTAGGTATTTAGCTCACCTGTTCTCAGAACAAGGCCCACATCTAGATCCAGGCACTCTCGAGGCATCCACAATCTCTCACAACTTAAATCTAAGAGCCAATTACAAGGCTTTCTTGGACTGGCTGTGTACTCTCAAAACTGAATTCCAAACTTCTCTCTTAAGGCTCAGCTCAATGCAGGCTTTCAGACACCTGGGCAATATCTGAAAAAGTAAAAAAAAAAAAAAAATGTAGTCATTAGTCCAAAAGCAACATTAGCATTAGACACAAAGGGATCGTGATGAAAGGTTTAGGGAGAAAACATATGATTTCATGGTGCTGTACCCATGGTCCTGTAGCCTCATGTCTCACCAAATTATACCCGTTAACTTGAGGCAATTTGTTATACGTAAATTATCCTTCATTAAAGAGAGTTTCAAAACATAAAATACTAGAAGCACATGTTGGAAAGTTCCTTTCAAATCCTGAAGTGCGTGGGTGAGATGAGTCTGTCTGCCCGTGTCTCAAAAATCCAAAATAATAAGACATTTAAAAAATTAATAACAGCAGAGTAAGCAGATCCTGAGCACACCCTGTCCCATGTGTTCAACTACATAACATCCACATCCAAGTCCATGAACCAGAGAGCTATCCACAGACTGGCAGAAGAAACTCCACACCTAAATACAGAGAAGCTGCATCAGAAAGGTTAGGAAGGTCAGAAAGGTGGAGGCTGGCTGCCTGCAGAATGGGCAGAGAAAGTGAGCCCTCACCCCAGGGAGCTCACCCAGTGAAGACTAATCTCCATAACATTTGGCATTAAAACCCAGAGGGGCTGAATTCCCTTGAGTTCAGATCCTGGAGCTTTGGACGTCAGCTGACCCTGCACTGGGTGATCCAGGAGGATGAGGACTAGCCAGGTCCCTGCCTGTGTAGACAGGCAACGTCAATGTGGCATTTTACACAATGCCGAGGCAACAGGAGACACATGTATTCATGCTGATTCCTGAGTGTGTTGGAGGACTTCAACAGTGAGGGAGCTCACAGGCACCATTTTTCTCCCCCAGCCTCCCAGAATAAGCACAGAAGCACCCACCAGAGGCGGAGGCTGCACAGACACTTGCTACCTAACCCATTAGCAGCACGCCAGTCCCAAGGGTTCACAGGGGGACTCACCACACCATGTCTGCTGGTCTCAGGGCAAACATTCTTAAAACCACAAGGGCACCCTGTCCGACAAGCTGCATGCATAGCTGCCACAGCACACTGTGCACATCTGCACCTCACCCAGCTGTGCACATCCAGGCACCCTCATCTCTCTCACCCAGCCACATGTCCCCAGGCACAGACATGCTCTGTGCATATCCTCACGCCCCTAGCTTCCACCGCTGGTCCACAGCCCGGAGCCACCGAAGGACATCGGGAAACCTGGCATAGGACTAGTAGCCTTGTGCAATTTTCCTAACACTCCTGCCCTGCTCCCAAGTTACCCAGCGGGCATACCACCCCACAGCTGGCCTGCCTGGGTCCCACTGACACCACTGAGTGTAAGCACAGCCCACAACAGGCACGCAATCAGTGCAGACATCTACACTGAAAGGAAAAGTAACCCAGACACAACAGCATGGAGTGAGCAATACCCATGTGATATCCTCCTGAAGGTCCAGGTCCTATAAATGGAGACGTGCACTACTCAGGACCCCAGGACCTCTTTTTCAGACCGTCGTTAATTTCAAGATCAGAAGGCACAGCTGACTTTCTTAACACAGAGAAATAGAGCCAGAGAGACAGACAAAATGGACACACAGAGATGTTTATCCACAATGAAAGACCTAGTCAAAGTCCCAGCCAGAGATCTAAGCCAAAGAGATATAAATAATATACTTCATACGGAATCGAAAGGAATGATCATAAGGACACTCACTGGAGTTGTGAAATGAGTAGAAAAGTGAGACCCCTGATATGGAGATAAGAAATAACACAGCACACATTGAGGACACAATAAAGGAGAAACACGCTAGCTGGAATGAACAGAGGGATGGAAGAAGCAGGCGAACAAACTAGTGACCTCGAAGACTGAGTGTTGGAAATTAATCACACTGAACCAAGGAGAGCACAGGATTCTGCAACGTGAGATGAGACTAAGGGAACTCAGTGACTACAGGAAAGATAATAATATTCATATTGTAGGACTCCCAGAAGGAAGAGAATTTGGGGCCGAAAATTTATTTGAGGAAATAATAGCTGAAAACGTCCCTAACTGGGGGAGGGAAACAAACATCCACATCCAGGAGACTAGAGAACTCCCATCAACATCAACGAAATCAGGCCAACACACAAACATATTGTAACCAAACTTGCAAATTACAGTGACAGTAAAGAAAAACTCTGCAAAGCAGCAAGACAGAAGACCTCAACTCAGAAGGGAAGACCCATAAGGCGAGCTGCCCGATTTCTGAACAGAAACTCGACAAGCCAGAAGCTAGCGACATCACATATTCAAAGTGCTGAATGGAAAAATCAGCAGCCAACAATATTCTATCCAGCAAGGCTATCCTTCAGAATGGAAGGAGACACAGACTTTCCCAAACAAAAACTAAAGGATTCTGTACCACTAAACCCGTCCTGCAAGAAATATCAAGAGGGATTCTTTGAGTGGAAAGGAGAGACCAACAGTGACAGTTTAGAGACAGAAGACACAAATCAAGTAAAAAATGAATATGTCTGCAAAACAAATCAGTTAAGGAACTCAGAGAAATGGATTTGAATTGTAATAACCTCTACCAAAAACCCAGGGAGGAGAAAATAATGGGTGCGAAGGTAAATGACCATCAACTTAATACAAACTGCTAAATGCAGAAGAGGTTATATAAACATCTGACAGTGACCATATGCTAAAACCAATCATAAATATGCTAAGAACAGAGATAAGGAAATCAAACTATATCACTAAAGAAAAGAAGCAAAACATGAAAGAAAGGCAAGAAAGGATCAGAGAAAATCATTAGAAACCACAGCCAAACAGGCAATAAAATGGCAATACGTACATCCATATCAATCATTACTTTGAAGGTAAATGGAGTGAATGCTCCAATCTAGAGACGCAGGGTGTAAGCATGGATGAAAAAACAAAACCGATTTGTATGCCTATAAGTGACCCACTCTACACCTCAAGAATGATAGTGAGAGGATAGAGAAACATTGCACACATTAATGTCAAATGAAACCTGGAGTAGCAACACTTGTATCAGAAAAAAATACACTTAAAAAAAGTACATAACAAGAGAGAGAGGAGGACACTGTATAACAGTAAAGGGTACAACCCCAAAAGAAGATATAACAAGTGTAAATGTATCCCACAATTCGGTGGGATTTATTTCCAAGCTGCCAAGGTGGTTCAATATTTGCCTATCAACCAATGTGACACAATACGTCAACAGGAGAAAGGATAAGGACCACACGATCGGGGCACCTTGGTGGCTCAATCCTTTAACAGTCTGACATCAGCTCAGGTCATGACTTCATAATTCGTGAGTTCGAGTCCCGTGTCAGACTCTGTGCTGAAGGCTCAGAGCCAAGAGCCTCCTTCGAATTCTGGGTTTCCCTCTCTCTCTGCCCCTCCCCTGCTTATGCTCTCTCTCAAGATTAATAAACTTTAAAGGAAAAGAACCCTACGGTCATTTCAATACACGCAGAAAGGAGCATTTGACAAAGTACAACATCCACTCAGGATTATAACCCCCCTAAAGTAGGTTTACAGGAAACATACATCAACGTAATAAAGGTTATCTATGAAAACCCTGCAGTTATAATCCACCTCAATGGGGAAAATCTGAGAGGTTTTCCTGTAAGGTCAGGAAGAAGACAAGGATGTTTACTCTTACCACTTTTAATAAATTACTGGAAGTCCTAGCCACAGCCAGCAGACAAACGAAATGGAACTAAAGTGAAATAAATAAAATAAAACAAAATGAAATAAAATAAAATAAAATAAAATAAATAAATAAAATATACAAAATAGAATAGAATAAATAAAATAAAATAAATAAAATCAAATAAATAAAATAAAAAAATAAATAAAATAAATAAAATAAAATAAAATAAAATAGAATAAATAAAATAAAATAAATAAAATAAAATAAAATAAATAGAATAGCATAGAATAGACTAAATAAAATAAAATAAATAAAATAAAATAAAATAAATAGAATAGAATAGAATAAAATAAATAAAATAAAGTAAAGTAAATAAAATAAATAAAATAAAATAAAATAATATAAAATAAAATCAATAAAATAAATAGGATAGAATAGAATAAAATAAAATAAAAGACATAAAATAAATAAATAAATAAATAAATAGAATAGAATGAAATAAATAAAATAAAATAAATAAAATAAAATAAAATAAAATAAATAAAATAAATAATACAATGCAATAAAATAAAATATAAAACAACTCCAAATCTGGAGGAAGTGAAACTTTCACACTTTGCAGATTACATGACACTATATAGAAAACCCTAAAGAGTCCCCCCAATAACTGCTAGAACTGATAAATGAATTCAGCAATGTCACAGGATACAAATCACTGTGCAGAAATCTGTTGTATTTGGAGAAAACACTACTGAAGCAGTAGAAATAGAAATTAAGAACACAGTCCTATTTACACTTGTACACCAAATAATAAGATGCCTATGAAGAAATCTAACCAAAGTGGTGAGTGACCTATACTCTGAAAAGTATAAAACAGTGATGAAATTCAAGATGACACAAAGACATGGAAGGACATTCCATACTCATGGGTCGGAAGTACAAATATAGTGCAAGTGTCTCTACTTCCCAAAGCAATGGACACAATTAATGCAATTTCCATCAAAATACCAACAACATTTTTCACAGAACTAGAGCAGTCCTCAAATGTGTATGGAACCACAAAAGACCCCAGTCTTCAGAGTGAACAACCTTGATGTGAAGTGGTAATTATGGATGGCGTTATGCCTCTGGATCTTCTGCTCCAAAACACGGTAACTCTGGCCTAGGCATTTGAAGAAACGGTAGACATATCCCAACCAGGGATCATTTTACAAAATACATTCTACACACGTACCTTCAAAACTTTGCAGATTATGTAAAATATGGAAAAATCTAAAAATTGTCATGACCAAGTGGAGCCTAAGGAGACAGGATGACTCTAATGTGCCAGCTGGGATGAGTCTGGGACAGAAGAGGTTCAAACCGAAGCGATCTGAATACAAATATAAACTTTAGTTCATACTACCATATCTCTTCGGGATACCGATTGTGATCATGTACCAACTCATATGACATCCATAGTCAGAAAACAGTCTGTTGTATGTAGAGACTCAATAATATCTTCCCCATTTTTCTGGTAACTAGAAACCCATCACGAATGAAAAGATTTTTAGTAATCGTGGTTTTATGTTTGCGACACATGATATTATATGATTAGTTCTAATATTAGTTACTAGTGACGGCCATGTACCTATTCTTGTTGTTCTTACTATTGTTTAATTGAAATAATAACATTCACGGTAGAGAAAACTGAATGCATGATAAACACTTCATAGAAACATCTACTTTACATACTTTAAGATAATAACGTATGTATATACCACTCTATTATGTGGTATGTAAATTAAGTGTTTTTCTGATCTTGAACGAGCATGTCATTGAAAGGCTTTCCATAAAGGTGGTTATCCTGGATAATGAATGATACTCAGATTTTACAGGATATACTTCACTTCCTGCCTGAACACTGTCAAAACTAAAAATGTACACACGGCCAGATGAATCATTGTGACTGGCTCACTGATTGTAAAGAATCCTTGGTTTAATATTTTCACACATATTTTTTATCAGGAATACAAGAGAATCAAATGTTTCCAAATCAAAGAGATATTCAAAGACTGGAAGAACAATAGGGAATTCGAGGGGTTTCAGAAGGATAAGATGTGACCATGAAGTGGCAGTCACAGGCAAGCAGCTTTTTCTGGTCCACTTTGACAGGTTTGCATGAGGATATGTGACTTGCCAAAGGGTAAGTCCCAGAAGTACCAGAGGGAAAGACAACGCTTTAGGGAGAGGTGACTTGGAAAGGGTGCTTCTGTGCCTAAATGGTGGTTCAGCAACCTCGCTGGGGGTCGGTCCCTGGGTGAAATACATCGAAAGGCCAACAGTAACCTAGACTCCCAAAGATCTTAGTAACATAGATCAAAGTAACTTAGAGCCACAAAGATCTTAGAGCCACAGAGTTGATCTTCCTCTATGATTAGGAGAGAGTTACAGTGTCACAGGATACGATCATTGGGCCGGCAGTAGATGGCTAAAATATTATTTAAGGCTATACATGTAATAAAAAATGTATACATAAAATTTGGCTTTGGAATGTTAAGAAAAATCACAGGCCCAGCATGGAGTTCCTTATGCTAAGGTCCCATGTCACTAAACCTAATCTCATTCCTGTAGGAATGTAACCTTTAACCAGTCAGCAAAGAATTTCCTAGCCAGTGCTGGAAATATAGCTCATAGATCCTTGCCATTCCCCTCAGAGAGGCAGTCTTGCCTAAATAAGGTATTCCATGCCCCTAATTTTTTTAAGTTTATTAATTTTGACAGAGAGAGAAAGAGAGCACACACAAGGGAGGGGCAGGACAAGAGGGAAAGAGACAATCCCACGACCAAGAGGTCATGATCTGATCCAGGATCAAGAATCAGACACTTAACCAAGCCATCCAGGCACCCCGAGAATGTGGAGTTTCAAAGGTTAGAAGTCTTGAATGGGACACAGCCCCGAGGGCACCGGCCTACTCCTGAAGAGAAGGCAGCCAACAACTTGCAGGCAGATGGCATGGAAACAGTGATCTGGACAAAGCCTGGTGCACACAGTGGGGGAGATTATACACTCATCATGGAGACCATCCCTGAGAAGCAGTGTTCACAATGAGGGGACAAAGATCTAGGACAGAGGAGCTGCATGGGGCCATTTCCCTGCTCTGCCCCCTGCCCCCTGCCCCCCAGCATAAACACAGAGTCGTCTGCTGGAAACAAGGCAGTTCCCACACTGGCTGCCTAAGCTGCTTACACCAACCCCACCTTCCTGTGCTCTGGCAAGACTGGTCATTCAGGGTTGCCTCAGTCCCAGTGTAGCTGGCCCCTTCCCCAGAAGACCAGGTGAAGCCCATGACCACACCACCTCTCTTGACCAAAGAGTTGTGCAGGGCTTCACTTCTAGGAGCAGTCGTTTCAAGTCTCCTTTCGCAAGCAGATCAGAGCAGACCTAGATCAGACTCACCACATTCTGGCCAAGGACCCTACCTTGCCCATACAACTGACCTGAAGGATAGTGCAGCCAGAACACAAAACAGTGCACGCAACACACACCACAGATACTCCGTGAAGTGCCAGGCCCTGGACACTGGATGACCTCTTCCTCATAAAATCATTCAACTCACAGGCAGGTAACACAATGAACTTTGGTAACACAGAGATGGCAAATACTCAACCAAAATTCCAAGACGAGAGGAAGGCAACCCAAATGAAAGAATAAGATAAGGTCATGGGCAGAGAAATGGAGGGAACACTTCCAAACTCATTCTATGAGGCCAGCATGGCCTTGAGTTGGACAAAGACCCCACTAAAAAGGAAAACTACAGACCAATTTCCCTGATGACCATGGATGCAAAACATCTCAACAAAGAGTGGCAAACTGGATCCGAGCATACATAAAAAGAATTATTCAGTACAATGAGGTGGATTTTATTCCTGGGATGCGCAATCGATTCAATGGCAAAACAACTAGTAGAATGTCACTAAATATATACCTATCAATAATTACTCTGAATGTAAATCGACTACATGTTCCAATCAAAGGACAAGGTTAGGGTGTCAGAATGGACAAAAAAATAAATAAATAACCAAAAAAAAAAAAAAAAACAAAAAAAACAAAAAAGGCCTATCTAGATGCTGCCTACAAAGCCTTATTTGGACATATGTCACCTGCAGATTTAAAAGGAGGGAATGAAAAAACATTTGTCATGACAACAATGTCAAAAGAAAGCCAGTAGCAATACTTGTATTAGGCAAAATAAACTTTAAAACCGAGAGTGTAGTTTGGTACCCTTTGGGTCAGTACCTAGTAGTAAAATTGCATGCACCCAATATTTATAGCAGCATTATCAACAGTAGCCAAACTATGGAGAAAGCCCCATCAACTATGAAGGTATAAAGAACTTGTGGGGGGTGTGTGTGTGTGTGCATGTATACGCATATGTACTCACGTGTATGCTCCTATATACACACATATATACATACGTATATACAATGACATGTAACTCAGCTTCAAAAAGAATGAAATCCTGCCACTTGCCACGATGTGGATGGACCTAGAATGTATTATGCCAAGTGAAATATGTCAATCGGTGAAAGACACATATATGATTTCACTCGTGTGGAATTGAAGAAACAAAAGAGATGAAAACATGGGAAGGGGACAGGAAAAGAGAAGAGTGGTGACAAACCACATGAGTCTCTTAACCGTAGAGAAGAAGAGTGAGGGTTGATATAGGGAGATGTGTCGGTGCTGGGCTAGATGGCGGACCAGTATTAAGGAGAGCACTTGTTGTGATGAGTGCTGGGTGTCGTATGTAAGGGATGAATCACTGGATTCTACTTCCGAAACAGAGAATGTGCCATATGTCAACTAAGACTGATATTAAAAAAATAAATAAAGCTGTAACGAGTTGAAGACAGACATTATCTCATACTAAAGGGGACAGCCACACAAGAATATCCAATGGTTGTAAATTTTGATGCGCCCAATATGCAATCACCAACATATAAAACACTTAACAAAACCATAAAGGAATTGATAATAATATAACGATAATAGAGGACTTTAACACATCAGTCACATCAATGGACAGAACCTGTAAACAGAAAATCAACAAGGAAACAATGGCTTTGAATGACACACTGGACCAGATGCGTTCAACAGATGTATTCAGAACACTCCATACTAAAATGGCAGAGTACCTATTCTTTTCAAGCGCCCATGGGGCATTCTCCAGAAATGATCACATTCTACATCACAAATCAGACCTCAACAGGTACCCAAAGACAGAGATCAGACCAAGCATCTTCTCTGACCACAAAGCTAGGAAACTTGAAGTTAACCACACTCATACACACACACACACACACACACACACACACACACACACACACAGGGGGAAAGGCCACAAATAAAGGGAGGTTAAATAACATGCTACGAAATGAACGGGTCAAACAGGAAACCAAGAGAAAATACACTGAAACAAATGAAAATGAAAATACACTGGTAAAAACCTTTGGAATGCGGCAAAAGCAATCTGAGATGGAAGTATATAGCAATACAAGCCTACCTTAAAGACCAAGAAAAATCTCAAACACTCCTAACTTACAACTAAAGGAATGAGAAGAACAGCAGGGGGAAGGAAATCATAGAGATTTTTTTTTTTACCTTTTTTTTTTTTAATCATCCCTTCAGTTTTAGAAACTCAGAGGCAATGCTTTATAATGGTTTCTGGAGGTTTTTTTTTTTTTTTCCAATATATGAAGTTTATTTTCAAATTGGTTTCCATACAACACTCAGTGCTCATCCCAAAAGGTGCCCTCCTCAACACCCATCACCCACCCTCCCCTCCCTCCCACCCCCCATCAACCCTCAGTTTGTTCTCAGTTTTTAAGAGTCTCTTATGCTTTGGCTCTCTTCCCCTCTAACCTCTTTTTTTTTTTCCTTCCCCTCCCCCATGGGTTTCTGTTAAGTTTCTCAGGATCCACCTAAGAGTGAAAACATATGGTATCTGTCTTTCTCTGTATGGCTTATTTCACTTAGTATAACACTCTCCAGTTCCATCCATGTTGTTACAAAGGGCCAGACTACATTCTTTCTCATTGCCACGTAGTGCTCCATTGTGTATATGAACCACAATTTCTTTATCCATTCATCAGTTGATGGACATGTAGGCTCTTTCCATAATTTGGCTATTGTTGAGAGTGCTGCTATAAACATTGGGGTACGAGTGCCCCTATGCATCCGTACTCCTGTATCCCTTGGGTAAATTCCTAGCAGTGCTATTGCTGGGTCACAGGGTAGGTCTATTTTTAATTTTTTGAGGAACCTCCACCCTGTTTTCCAGAGTGGCTGCACCAGTTTGCATGCCCACCAACAGTGCAAGAGGGTTCCCGTTTCTCCACATCCTCGCCAGCATCTATAGTCTCCTGATTTGTTCATTTTGGCCACTCTGGCTGGCACGAGGCGATATCTGAGTGTGGTTGGAAATAATAGAGATTAAGGCAGAAATAAGGGATATACAAACCAAAAAGACACTAGACCAAATCAATGAAACCAGGGGCTGGTTCCTTGAAAACAGTAATCAACATGAAAACCTCCTAGGCAGAGTTTTCACAAAGAAGAGAGAAAGGACTCAAATAAAGAAAATCACAAATAAGAAAGGAGAAACAACAGCCAACACTACAAAAATACAGTTAGAAGATAATATTATGAAAAACTATAGGCAACACATTGGACACTCTGAGAAAAATGGACACATTCCTAGAAACACAAAAACTACCAAAACTGAAACAGAAAGATACATAAAATCTGAAAACAGAAAGAAATCAAATCAGTAAGAAAAAAAAAAAAAATCTCCCCCAACACAAGAGTTCAGGGCCAGAGGGCTTCCCTGATGAATTCTACCATCCATTTAAGGAAGAGGTAATATGTATTCTCCTCGAATTATTACAGAAAGTAAAAAAGAAGGAAAACTTACAAATTCATCTTATGAGGCCATCATTACCTGATACCAACACCAGATAAAGCCTCCACCAAAACTGAAAACTGCCGGGGCGCCTGTGTGACTCGGTAGGTTTACTGTCCAACTCTTAATTTTGGATTAGGACATTATCTTGCGGTGCGCGGGTTCGAGACCCACATTGGACCGTGCATTGACAGTGTGGGGCATGGCCAGGATTCTCTCTCTCCCTGTCCCTCTGCCCCTCCCTCACTTTTAGGTACTCTATCTAAGGAAGGAAATAAACATTTAAAAATATGTTAAAAATTTTAAATAAAACTGCAGGCCAACAGCCTGATGAGTATGTATGCACAAATTCTCATTAAAATACCTTCAAATTAAAGTCAACAATACATGAATAGAATCATTTACCATAATCAAGTGGGATATATTCCCGGGCTGCAAGGGTGGTTCCACATTCACAGATCAATCAACATGATGCACCACAGTAATGGAAGAAAGGATAAGAACAATATGATGCTTTCAACAGATGCAGGAAAACCATCTGACAAAATGTCACATCCATTCATGATAAAAACCCTCAGCAAAGTACATTGAGACTCAACCTACCTGCAAATAATAAAGGTCATCTAGGAAAAACCCACAAGTCATCTCAACCTCAATGGGGAAACATTGAAAGTGTTTCCTCCAAGGTCAGGGAGAAGACAGGGATGACCCCTCTCACCACTAGTATTCCACATAGTACAGGAAGTCCTAGCCACAGCAATCAGACAAAAAAAGAAACGAGGCATCCAAATTGGCAAGGAAGAAGCAGAACTTTCGCTGTTTGGAACCGACATGATGCTCTCTATAAACAACAGGAAAGACTCCAATGAAAATTGCTAGGATCGATATACGAATTCGACAAATCACAATATACAGAAATCAATGTACAGATATCTATTGCATTTCTGTAGACAAATAATGAATTAACAGAAGAGAAAGTAAGGGATCCATCCCATCGACAGGTGCACCAAATACCCCAAGATACCTAAAATGAACTTAACCAAAGAGGTGAAAGACCTGTACTCTAAAGGCTGTGAAACACTGATGAAAGAAATGGAAGAGGACACAAAGAAAAGGAAATAGATTTCACCCTCATGGATGGGAAGCAGAAAATACTGTTAAAATGTCTACACTCCTCAAAACCATCTGCATATGTAATGAAATCCCTATCACACTAAAAAAAACATTTGTCACAGAACTACAACAAATAATCCCATGATTTGTATGGAACGACAAAGACTCCAAACAGCAAAAACAAAATTGAAGAAGAAAACGAAAGTTGGAGGCATCACAATTCCAGACTTCAGGTTGTATTAAAAAGCTGTACTGAACAGAACAGTATGGTCCTGACCAAAAACAACATCATCATCAATAACAACAACAACAACAACACAGATGCAAAGATCATTAGAACGGAAATGCAGAAATGAACTCACACCTATATGGTCAATTAATTCTCAACACAGCAGGAAAGCATATCCAATGGAAAAGAAAAGATAGTCTGGGGACACGTGGGTGGCTGCAAAGCGTGTGACTGTGGATTCAGCTCCGGTCATGATCTCAGGGCAGTGCAGAGCATGTGTGGGATTCTCAGTCCCCATTTCTCTCTGCCCCTCTTCTGCATTCTCTCTGTCTCTCAAAAATAAATACATACACTTAAAAAAAATCTCCTCAACATATGGTTTTGGAAAAACTAGACAGCAACCTGCAAAACAAAACAAGACCAACAACGGACCACCTTCTTACAACATACACAAAAGTAAATCCAACATGGATAAAGACCTATGTGTGAAACCTGAAACCATAAAAATCGCAGAGGATAATTAACGCAGGCAGTATCTTATTTGACATTGGCTGTACAAACATCTTTGCAGATACATCTCCTGAGTTGAGGGAAACACAAGCAAAAATAATGGGACTTCGTAAAAGTAAAAAGCTTCTGTCCCAAAGGAAATAATCAACAAACCTAAAACACCTACAGAATAATATTTGTAAACGACATCTGATAAAGGTTTACTGTCCACAATATATAAAGTCATACAGAACCCAAAAAAGGAGAAATCCGGTTAAAAATGGGCAGAAGACACGAACGGACATTTTCCCAAGGAAGACATACACATGGCCAAAGCCATGTGAAAACATGCTCAACAATACTGATCTTCAGGAAAATACAATTCAAAAGTACAACGAGATAGCACATCACATCTTTGAGAATGACTAAAATCAATGAATGATGAAACAGCAGGTGTTGCCAAGGATGTGAGGAAAGAGAAACCCTCTTGCACTGTGGGTAGGAATGCACTGGTGCAGCCACCTGGAAAACATCACGGAGATTCATCAAAAAAAAAAAAAAAAAAGCAAATGGAACTACCTTAGGATCCAGCAATTTCACTACGAGGTATTTCCACAAAGAATACAAAAATAATCCTTCAAAGGGATACATGCACCCTGATGTTTACAGCAGCATTTTCTACAACATCCAAATTACGGAAACTTCCCGAGCATCCATCAACTGATGAATAAGGTGAGATGTAGTGTATGGAATGTAATATTATTGAGCCATAAAAACAGGAAATCTTGTCATTGGCCACGAGGCGGAGGAGCGACAGAATGTTATGCTGGGTGAAAAAAGCCTGTCAGAGAAAGACAAATATCAGGTGATTTCATTAACACGGGGAAATGAAACAAAACAAAGCGGGGGGGGGGTGAAGGACCCAGTGACAAACAGACTCTTCACTGGGAAACGAACTGAGGGCTTCCACAGCGAGGTGGGGAATGGGTGAAACAGTTGCTGGGGATTAAGAACGCCCCTGGGATGAGCACCAGGCGACGCGTTACTCTATATTGGACACCTGAAACTAATATTCCACTGGGTCTTCACTCACTGGAATTTAAATTAAAAGGTAACATAAGGTTAATGACACCTACCTACCAGGTTTTCTGTAGTTTTCAATCACTTCACTAGGTTGGAAAAATAACCATGAAATTTTTAACAAAGGATGTATGATGTGGGGGACAGTTTGTGCCCGTACCTCCGTCTCTGGTTCCAGCAGGACGCAGAAACTGGGTGCCAGCTCGTTCTTCTAGAAGGTCCTGAGATGAGCATTTCATGTATTCACGTCCTAACGGAATGCAGCTCCCGTTCCTCTGAATTTCTGTCAGGGTTTCATCCCGCAAACGAGCCTGAATCCGGAACAAACCATCGACTGCATCGATGAGGTGATGTCGTGGGACCCCGCAATCCATGAGTCCTTCAGTAAAATATGTCTTGTTCAAATAGTGTCTGGGAAGGGGAGGAATGAAACACAGGAGCAACCCAGAAAATACAAGTGCCTGTGCTGCCCAGCAACCAGCTTGCCCAGGGAAGCAACCCAGCGCCCCCTCCTCAGCACCCAGCACAACAAGGCAGCTTCTCCCTGGTGACTCAGGAGATGCCAAGTTGCTGCAAAGCTCCCAAGGTCTCCCCTGGGGTGGGCGGCAGAACGCGCTGGAAAGGCAGCTCTACTCTCTGTCCTGAGGCAGAGGCAGAGGCCCTGAGTCCTCTGGGAGCAACAGGGACCCTTCCTGCTCTCAGGTGCCCTGGGTCAGAAAAGCCGATGGTGCGCCCTCTGCTGGCCATCACTGTCCAGGCAGAGGAACCCGCCCCTCCGGGTGTGTGGTGCTCGAGCTCTCTCTGCTGGCCACCATGGGAATTCCTGCAATGTTGAAGGCCCCGGGGGCCCAGCTGAGGGACCGAAGGTGCTCTGGGCAACCCAGCCTGTTCTCCACATTGGGAAGGGTCTTAGTGACAGGGCCTGGGACACCAAGAAATCTTTTCCTTCTCCTTTCTTGTGAGGGAAGAATGAAACCGAATTTGTTAACGTAATGACATCATTTGTCATGCTCTAAGCAATGTTCCCAGAAAAATAGACCGGAATTTACACATGCTGAACAAGAGGTAATGGTGTTGACCACCTAAGTGTTTAGGTTAGATAAAGAATGGACACCTTTGAGAGAGAGAGACCGGCTTCCAGCTATGGAATGAATGAGCCTAGGGATACAAGGGACACCCAATGGAAGAGAGTCCATCCTGTAATAATACTGTTGCATGCTTTCACAGGATAGCTACACTTGTGCTTAAGTACAACATAATTTATAGACATATGGAAGGACTACAATGTATGCCTAAAACGAATACAACAAATGTCTGAAGAATATTTCAATTAAAAGTCGACATCCTTTATGCTATCTTTAATTTCTCTTTCTTTGCCAATAAACTACCATTCCTGGGGCGCTTCGGTGGCTTACTTGGTTCAGGGTCCGACTTCCACTAGGTCATGATCTTGCAGCCCATCAGTTTGAGCCCCGCGTCAGGCTCTATCCCGAAAGCTCAGAGCCTGTAGCCTGCCTCAGATTCAGTATCTCCCACTCTCTCCCCCATCCCCAGCTCGGGCTCTCTCATAAAAGGAAAAAGAAACATTAAAAATGAAAAATCATTCCTAATTTAGAATCTGTGAAATTCTGTCTATACCAGATTCTCCAACATGACCATCTTGATGTTTAGAGCTTATCTGAAAAGTCACTAATAATATCTGATGACACATATGTGACAAGGTCAGCATGCAACTTACAGGGAGCTGCACATCTGTTGTGAATTTATGACATGCATCCATGGCTTATATTTCCCATGAAATGTGCTTTAGGGATACGGATGGATGAAATAATGTCCATCAGTCGTGTAGGTCAATTTCCTACAGGACCATCATGCCTTCAATTAGTAATTGCCATCTCTTCAAAATGAAAAGAAAGCTGGGAAAAGGAATTGTCTTTGAGGGATGTAAGAGAAGACTATGGTGTTTTAAAGGTTCACCTACCTTCTGGAATCCTCAGATTGGTTGTGGACAGGACCATAGCAACCCACGATTTGGATGCACACAGCTCATTCCAGAGGGAGAATACGGACCTTCTTGTCAAATACTTTTTATCACTATCAGCCGTTCAACTCTGCCAGGTGCAGACTGCCGGACCTGGGGGCAACACAATGCCTCATGCCTGGGTTCAGACCATGAGGAACGCCAGCTGGTGGCGGGACGGGGGAAATCCCACAGGGCCTGGGCCAGTGAGGCAGATGACCCCGGGACACCTCCCCACAGGGCGGGCTCTGGAGTTTACCTGCCAAAGAGCAGCACACTCTCCCTGAAGACATCCTTCTCCATGACAGAACATAACGCTGAGCCCCACAACGCTGAGCTCCTGACATCCGGGAGAAGTGACAGATGCCCATCTTTTCAATTGCAATGACCTCTGCAGAGCTTGGCCCCAGGGATGTTGGAGTCTTAGAGTCATGAAACTATGATGCCCGTGATACCAGCCCTTTCTGCCCCAACACTCAGAGCCACTTCACACATCCCCTCTCCCCTGGACCATCTTGCCCCGTCCACATACCTGGACCAGGTCTCCACTTTTCTCCTTGTACTTCCTCTTTGTCTCTGTTTCTCTCTAACCACACCTCTCTGTGTTTCTTCCTTTCACTCTCTCGGTCTTGCCCCATTCCCCTATCACTCATCCAGTTTCTCCCTCCTTACCTGTCTCTTTGTCCACCTCTCCCCAGGCTTCAGGCTATCTGCTCTGTGCATGCAGCCCTGTCCAGGAGCACAGGGCACTCCTGTCTCTCTCTCGTCATGTTTTGTCCCAGGCCCTGATCACAATGGAGGAGAATCCCCCATATAGCAGCTGCTCATGTTGACATTTGCTAGACCAAGGCTGCCAGCATGTGGACAGCCAGACGTTTACCCTTGGTGGCCCAGCCATGACGCAAAAGCTACTGGAGGGCTGGCTGCTTCCCTAAGCTGGAAGGAAAAAGGGGCTCACAGGGTTCAGGCTCCCTGATGTAGATTGGATTGGCTGATGTAGAAGGAGCCATAGGCTTACACCCAACTCTCCTGGGTGGTGTCGAAGGAACCTATCTCAGACCATGGACCTCTGCCCGCCCCATGCCTCAATACGGCATCAGGGGGATCCTTAGGGGACACCGTGTGACTCGCCACAAAAATTGCATCATTTGCCCCCTTGGAGGCCACTGGGATGTGTGCTATTGGTGGCAGCTGGGAACGTGGGCTGTGAAGCCCGGTTTGTCCACTCAGGATGGGGCAGAGGCCCGGGGACAGGGGCGCTGCACCACGTGCGGGGGTCCCTCCGTGGCCCTTACGGCCAGGCCAACGCGGGGGAAGAGACGTGAATGCACTGGCAGGAAGCGGGGCAGGGTGGGTGGACAGCGCCCCGGGCCGGGCCTGCCACGGGCTCTGTGGCCTCTGGTGCTCAGACGTGTCGCGAGAAGTGCAGTCAGCCGGGGGTGGGCGGCCAGGGAGGGAGTCTGGCCTCCCGGGTGTGTGATGGGGAACCGGCCCCCCACCCCCCTGCACACACTCTGCCTGACACCCGGCTGCCTTTCTTCCCCATCCTCCACCCCCAACCCCCCCCCCCCAAATGGAACACTGCCCAAGCCGCCCGCCCACTTCCTGTGGCCAAAAGATAAAGGACCATGGGGGCCCCCAGAGCAGAGACCCGTGGAGCCTGGCAAGGTAGGGGCGCTGTCCCCTCTCACACGGCTGCAGAGGCCCCTGGCCCACCCCTGCCCTGAGCTGTCCCTCCGTAACCTCTCTCTTTGCAGATGCTGTGGCTGTTGCTTCTGACCCCCTTCTTCTCGGGGACCTGCGTCGCGGGGAGCCCAGGTGAGTCCTGACCCCACGGGGGTCCTCCCTTCCCAGAGGCTCCTGTAACCTTGTCTCCAGTTCCAGTCGCTGGGGGGCCTTGGGGCTGCCTGTCCGTGCCCTCGGGGGAGGCCTAGGTGGGGACAGGACTCGGCCCTGGACCCCGAGGCCCGGCCTCCCTCCCCCCTCATGTTGCTTCCCAGCCTCCCTCCCTGAAAACGAGCTGGTGGGCATCGTCGGGGGCCACAGTGCCCCCCAGGGGAAGTGGCCGTGGCAGGTCAGCCTGAAAGTCTACGAGTATAACTGGGCCTCGTGGGTGCACATCTGCGGGGGCTCCCTCATCCACCCCCAGTGGGTGCTGACCGCCGCCCACTGCATCGACCGGTGAGTCCCGCTCGCTGCTGTCCAGCTCTGGGCGAATCAGGAGGTGTGGGAATCCGGACTCCAGGCAGGGTTCAGCCTCCCCGCGGGGCGGAGGGGGCTGCCCTCGAAGGACCCGCCTCCGTGGCTTCTTTGCGACCCAGGAAGGACGCCGACCCGGCAGCCTACCGCATCCATGCTGGGGACGTGTACCTGTACGGGGGGAGGACGCTGCTGAATGTGACCCGCGTCATCGTCCACCCCGACTACATCAACGCCCATCTGGGTGCGGACGTGGCCCTGCTCCAGCTGTCACACTCTGTGAAATACACGGCTAACGTCAGGCCTGTCAAGCTCCCGTCGGCCCTGCTTGAAGTCACCCCAGAGGACGAGTGCTGGGTGACCGGCTGGGGCACCATCATGGTGCACCGTGTGTACGGGGTGGGGTTTGGGAGGGGTTCGGGGCCGCGCGAGGCATTTCCCGACCTGGCCACACGGAGAAGTCCTGGCGGGTGGGCGGCTGCAGGTTCTGGAAAGGAATCGCCTTCCGACACCCTCCCCCACCCCACCCCGTGTGCATCCCAATCGGGAGATCCGACCCCAGAGGCTGGAGGGTCCCTGAAGCACAACTGAGCTCGGGACCCAACACTGTGATGAGGAAATTCATATTCTTAGTTTTTTTCCAACTTATAGGAAGACATTGGGGGGGCAGGCAGAAACCGTCACCCCCCCCCCCCCATTTTCTTTCCGGTCCTTCGAACTAAAGGCAGAATCCACCTTCCGGGTGTTAGGAATTTAGAGGGAGATGGGAACCCTGCACCCTGGGGTCCCCACGGTAGCGATCTGTGTGGGAACCCAGGCTCGCGGCCAACAGCGGGGGCCACGCTCCAGCCTCCGGTCACGTCTCTCCCCCAGAGTGGCTGCCTCCACCCTACCGTCTGCAGGAGGTGGCGGTGAGCCTGGTGGAGAACGCCGTCTGTGACCAGCAGTACCACAACGCCACCAGCCACCGCTTCGCAGGCAGGAAGATCATCCAGGATGACATGCTGTGTGCGGGGACCGAGGGCCGGGACTCCTGCCAGGTGAGTCCCAGCCCATCCCGGCCCCCACCCCGTGCTGGAGGCCAGCCGGGGCTCAGTGCTGTCTCTTCTTCCTCAGGGCGACTCCGGAGGCCCTCTGGTGTGCAAGACAACGGGTGCTTGGCACTTGGTGGGAGTGGTCAGCTGGGGCGAGAGCTGTGCGGCGAGAAACCGTCCCGGGGTCTACGCTCGCGTCCAGACGTACGTGCCCTGGATCACGCAGCAAATCGGGAGGGGCCTCTGACCAGGGCCTGCTGGCCGTCCGCCCGGCTGGGCCCGGAGGAGCGACGCCTTCCTCCCCCCAGAGCCTGCTGCTTCAGCCTCTGCGTCCCCGTCCCTGGCCTGGGCTCCGCCTTCGCTTCTGGCCTCCTCAGTGTCCAGGACTTCCCTGACTGCTGGGGGAAGGAGCAAGAAGATGCCAAGGGGCGGGCGGGAAGTCCCTGGGGCCCAGGGTGCCTCGCTGTGCTGTCAAATTAAAGAGCTTGAGGAATGACCAGAGTGCGGTCAGTCTTTGTGGAGTGGGCTCTCCGTGAGAGCGTGTCAGCCAGCCCCGAGGTACAGGGCGCCGCGCTGGGGCTGGTGTCCTGCCAGGCTTGGCAAGGGAGAGTGAGGATCTCAGGGTTGGCTCCACTCTGCGGCCACAACCCCCAGCTCTGTCCTGCACCAGAGGCCACCACGTGGTTCCAACCTTGCATCCGTCCCTCCTTCCATCCCCCATCTTTCCAACCATCCATCTGTCCATCCCACTTCTCTCATAAGGCAAGGGATGTTCTGGGAATTAACCAGTTGCCACGCAAAAGTGACCTGGGTATGATGCCAATATGTCCTCCCCTTTAGGGATGTGCTTGCCCATCTGGGTACCTTCAGGTGAGGGTCCTCGCTGGCTCCCCAGGGGGAGTTGGGTATGAGCTCCAGGTTGGGAGTCCCTGGTTGGGTATGAGCTCCAGGTGCTGGGCAGCAGCCGGGGAGAAATGCACCGTAGGCAGCCGGGTGAGGGGCTGGAGGCCATGGTGCCCCAGGGCCATGAAGTGTGTGCGCTGCAGGGTTACGAGGTGCCCTGAGCCCATGTGCCGGGACTGGGGTGGGGCAGGGAGGGCCCATTCACCTGCTGTGCAGAACGGATGAGGGAGAAGGGAGGAGGGAGGAGGGAGGAGCTGAGGGGCAGGTTCCGTGTCAGGCCCCACCTGCTCCTTCTGGGCACCTGCACCTATGGCTGTCCCCACCATTTGCGCCCCGTGGATGCTGCCCCCTGGACTAAGTGGCCGGCTCTGGGCCATACAGGCCACAGCAGGACGAGGGCGGCCCCAGGTGGCCTGTCTGTAAACCCACGTTTGTTTTTCCCCGTCACCCGGACAGGGGTGGGATGGGTGTCCCCCACCTCCAGGAAGCCCTCCCCGGTTCCCAGGGGACACAATGGCTCGTCTCCTCTGTCCTCCAACTGTCGGGTCTTCGGGGCCGCCCCGGAGGGTCCCAGCTCGAGGCCCAGAGTGAGCCAGGAGACAGTCAGGCCCTCCTGACAGGCGTCTGTGCCAGCCCACGCTGCCCACGTCCCTGCCCCCGCGCCCATCTCAGGGTCCCGTGGTCTTCACCACAGATCAGATGGGCACAGCCCCCAGCTGCCCAGCTCAGAGCAGGCGCTTCCTAACCGTCCACCGTGTGGCCAGGGCCTGATGACCGAGCCGATTAGGGGCCCTGGGAGGGGGCTGGACTTGTCTGCACCCGGCCCCGGCTTGAGACAGAAACTCTGAGGGCCATCTGTGCCCCCCCCCCCCAAATGTCTCTGGACACTGTGCCGTTTCTGCCCCCTATTTGACAGGAGAGCAAACCGAGGCACAGGGAGGGGGGTCCTGTCCCTAGGTGCCTTCCTTCTCTGGCCCCGGGGATGCCCTCCCAGGCTGCTGGGGTCTCTGGTTGCCCAGGGGACATGGGTCTCGTGGGCCCTCGTGGTGGCCTCTGCAGGGGGACCCCTCCTTCCTTGACCCCACCCCCACACTAGCTCTTGACTCGGCTCTGGCTGGCCTCGCCCTGACCTTTCCTGGTCTCGGCTGTGTGGGTTTGGTTTCCAGGCACACAGGAACACCCCACCCCTGCCGTGCCCAAGGTTCCCTTCATCTCTGATCTGCAGCTCTGGGCGTGAACGAGCCTAGTCCTGTCTTTCCGCCCTCACCCTGTCCCCTCGGAGCCTTTCCTTGCAAGACACGCCTCACTCCACACCTTATCCGGCCCGAGGCCTACCCAGGCCTCAGAAAGTTCTAGAACTCATCACCCCAACAACGGACAGTGACAACCCCTGGGTGGGATGAGGGAAGGAGGAAGGAGGACGGATTTCTTAGTTGTTTCTCTTTTTTATCCTAGTACGTCCATATCCGCCAAGAGTTTCCAGGGGGCACGTACCACACTTGTCATAAAAATAACTTCCAGGTTACGAAGGTGCGGCCTCCCTGCCCCCCTGTGCCGAGGTCTCACGTCACATGGCAGCCGAGGGGGTCTGATGGGCAGAGCCGGGGCCCGGTGTCCCGATGCCCCTCTGGCCCCCGCCCTCGCTGGGCTCCTTCCCTGAGGGCTTGATACGCACCAGGGGAAGGTACCGCCCCGATTCTTCCACAGCCCCCCTCAATGTGAGGTCAGTTCTAGAAGGAGTAGAGCGCACGTGTGTGAACAACCGAAAAATCTTCAGTCTACACGCACAAACACCTCCAACTGTGAAAATGTTATGCCCAGAATTCGTGATCCCCAAAGACCACCAGGGAGCCGAGTCCGATGTAAAAACAAAGAGCCTTTTTTCGAGCTAGCTCGAGATCAATCCCCTACCTGCACCGACGCACTAGTGAGAAACCGGAGAGAGAGCAAGTTTCAAAAGGACAAAGGTTTTACTGGGGCCTGGGGGCCCTTGGTGAGGTAATGGCTGTGGCCTCAGCCCATTGGCTGGGGAAGGGTCCGAGTCCTGTTAGGCAGGTGAGCCGGAGGTTACTCAAGGGGAGGAGGTGTGGTCAAGGTGAAGGACACAGAACAAGATGGAGTTGGCAGGCATAGGCCCTTTCATTCCTCCCTTGTCATGTAGCTTATGGAACCAATCATGGGACCGGCTGCATTTATGGTGACAAGGGGAATAGAGTTTGGAGGTTTACGCAAAGTTCTGGGAACCAAGTGTCCCTGGGGTGGCTCTGGGAGGTCTGATTAAGTACTGTCCCTGAGCTGGTGTCTATGATCTGCCAGGTGATGTTTTGGGGGCATGGGGACTCCCGGCAGCATGAGCAATGACATGCAGAGTTAATAGAGTTACGAATATTCGGTGGGTGAGCTTGAGCGGGTTGTGTTGGTCCCGATTGACGGCTCATCGTGTGACAAAGTCCTTCCGGATCGAGGAGGGGTCCACTGGCCGAACGTGGGTGTGATGGACCCAGGTCGCGATGCCGTCTCCTTTGAGAGTGGTGGGGGTTGTCAGCACCACGATGTAGGGTCCTTTCCGGCGCGGCTCGAGGGTCTCTCGGTGGTGCCTGTTTATGTAGACCCAGTCTCCTGGCCTGTACTGAGGACGTGTCGGGGTTGGGCCAGCATCGTAGATGGCACGGAGGCGCGGCCAAATGTCCTTGTGCGCCCTTTGGAGCCCTCTCAAAGAAAGAAAAAGTTCTTGATCTTTAAACTAAAGGTTGGGAATAATAGGGGGTGGCCTGCTAAACATGATCTCGTAGGGAGTAAAACCCAGTGTCAGGAGTGTTCCTAACCTGGTAAAGGGCATATGGTAGGAGAGTCACCCAGTCCCAGCCAGTCTCCATGGTTAATTTGGTAAGGGTCTCTTTTAGGGATCTATTCATTCTTTCTACCTGTCCTGAGCTCTGGGGCCTATAAGCACAATGTAATTTCCAGTTTGCCCCCACCGCCTTGGCTACTGCCTGTGTTACCTGCGAGATAAAAGCTGGTCCGTTGTCTGATCCTACCATGGCAGGAAAACCAGACCTGGGTAAGATGTCTTCTAGTAGCTTCTTAGCCACCGTCTGAGCCGTTTCATGCTTCCTTGGGTATGCCTCCACCCAGCCAGAGAAGGTGTCCGTAAATACTAAAAGATATTTATAACCATACTTTCCTGGTTTGACTTCAGTGAAGTCGACTTCCCATTGGGCTCCCGGTCTGGTGCCTCTGACCCTGGTTCCTTTTGTATTTCAAGTGGCTCTCGCGTTGGTGAGTTGGCAGGTCTTGCAGGCAGATACAACTTGCTCTATTTTGGTGTCCTGTTGGTGAATCTTGATTCTGGCATGTAGGATTAAGTCTTTTAATTTTCGGGCGCCCATGTGAGTAGACCGATGCATGTGCTCTAATATTGAGACTCCGAGCCGGTCTGGCAGCACGAGCTCCTTGTTAGGTGAATACCACCATCCCATTATCTCCTGGGCCATGGGGAGTTTCTTGATCCGCTGTAACTCCTCGTGGGAGTATTTGGGCTGGTCTGGTAAAACTGGGTCTCCCCAGGCCGGTAGTTGTTAAGACGTTTTCTAGCTCCCAACGTTAGCGCCTTGGTGAGGGCGACGAGCTCTGCTCGCTGGGCTGACGTTCTGGAGGGTACATCCTCCGCCCACACGGTGTCCGTTTCTGTGACCACCGCTGCACCCGCATACCTGTGTCCATCCCGCACAAAGCTGCTGCCATCAGTGAACCAAGTAGCCTCGGCATCACGGAGGGGCCGGTCGGTCAGGTCCGTCCGGAATCCATGTACTTGTTCCAGGATTCCCACACAGTCATGTAGGGGAGCACCTAGGTCAGGGTTAGGCAGCAGGGTGGCAGGATTGAGGGCTGCACTGGGGTGGAACCGCACTCGTGGAGGGTTGAGTAGGAGGCTCTGGTAATGAGTCATACGTGTATTGCTCAGCCATCTATCCGGAGGCTGTTTCAGGACGCCTTCAATGGTGTGTGGCGTCGTGATCCAGATCTCCTGTCCTAGGGTCAGTTTGTCTACGTCCTTGACTAGGAGTGCTGTCGCTGCAATAATTCTTAGGCATGGCGGCCAGCCGGCAGCCACTGGGTCTAGTTTCTTGGACAGGTAAGCCACCGGGCGGTTCCAGGGGCCTAAGGCTTGAGTTAGAACCCCTTTTGCTATTCCCTTATGTTCGTCCACAAAGAGGTGGAAGGGCTTCGTAATGTCTGGTAGGCCCAGGGCTGGGGCACTTAGGGAGGGCCTTTTGTACCTGATTAAAGGCAGTTTCTTCTTTTTCAGCCCATTTAAATGTTTTCCCCTCTTTGGTAGCTTCATATAGGGGCCTGGCGATCTCAGCAAAACCCTCTCGCTGTGTATCTGAGCCTTCTTCGTGGACGCCCGGTACCCTAAGGCCCCCTGGGTAGCCAGCAGGTCCTGGGTCCCTCGCTCACAGTCTTTGGCCTTGTCGGCAGCAATCAGGGTGTCATCTACGTACTGTAGGAGGGCGAGGCCAGAGAGCGATCCACAGACTGGCAGAAGAAACTCCACACCTAAATAGAGAGAAGCTGCATCAGAAAGGTTAGGAAGGTCAGAAAGGTGGAGGCTGGCTGCCTGCAGAATGGGCAGAGAAAGTGAGCCCTCACCCCAGGGAGCTCACCCAGTGAAGACTAATCTCCATAACATTTGGCATTAAAACCCAGCGGGGCTGAATTCCCTTGAGTTTAGATCCTGGAGCTTTGGAGGTCAGCTGACCCAGCACTGGGTGATATAGGAGGATGAGTGATAGCCAGGTCCCTGCCTGTGTAGACAGGCAACGTCAATGTGGCATTTTACACAATGCCGAGGCAACAGGAGACAGATGTATTCATGCTGATTCCTGAGTGTGTTGGAGGACTTCAACAGTGAGGGAGCTCACAGGCACCATTTTTCTCCCCCAGCCTCCCAGAATAAGCACAGAAGCACCCACCAGAGGCGGAGGCTGCACAGACACTTGCTACCTAACCCGTTAGCAGCACGCCAGTCCCAAGGGTTCACGGGGGACTCACCACACCAAGTCTGCTGGTCTCAGGGCAAACATTCTTAAAACCACAAGGGCACCCTGTCCGGCAAGCTGCATGCATAGCTGCCACAGCACGCTGTGCACATCTGCACCTCACCCAGCTGTGCACATCCAGGCACCCTCATCTCTCTCACCCAGCCACATGTCCCCAGGCACAGACATGCTCTGTGCATATCCTCACGCCCCTAGCTTCCACCGCTGGTCCACAGCCCGGAGCCACCAAAGGACATCGGGAAACCTGGCATAGGACTAGTAGCCTTGTGCAACTTTCCTAACACTCCTGCCCTGCTCCCAAGTTACCCAGCGGGCATACCACCCCACAGCTGGCCTGCCTGGGTCCCACTGACACCACTGAGTGTAAGCACAGCCCACAACAGGCACGCAATCAGTGCAGACATCTACACTGAAAGGAAAAGTAACCCAGACACAACAGCATGGAGTGAGCAATACCCATGCGATATCCTCCTGAAGGTCCAGGTCCTATAAATGGAGATGTGCACTACTCAGGACCCCAGGACCTCTTTTTCAGACCGTCGTTAATTTCAAGATCAGAAGGCACAGCTGACTTTCTTAACACAGAGAAATAGAGCCAGAGAGACAGACAAAATGGACACACAGAGATGTTTATCCACAATGAAAGACCTAGTCAAAGTCCCAGCCAGAGATCTAAGCCAAAGAGATATATATAATATACCTCATACGGAATTGAAAGGAATGATCATAAGGACACTCACTGGAGGTGTGAAATGAGTAGAAAAGTGAGACCCCTGACATGGAGATAAGAAATAACACAGCACACATTGAGGACACAATAAAGGAGAAACACGCTAGCTGGAATGAACAGAGGGACGGAAGAAGCAGGCGAACAAACTAGTGACCTCGAAGACTGAGTGTTGGAAATGAATCACACTGAACCAAGGAGAGCACAGGATTCTGCAACGTGAGATGAGACTAAGGGAACTCAGTGACTACAGGAAAGATAATAATACTCATATTGTAGGACTCCCAGAAGGAAGAGAATTTGGGGCCGAAAATTTATTTGAGGAAATAATAGCTGAAAACGTCCCTAACTGGGGGAGGGAAACAAACATCCACATCCAGGAGACTAGAGAACTCCCATCAACATCAACGAAATCAGGCCAACACACAAACATATTGTAACCAAACTTGCAAATTACAGTGACAGTAAAGAAAAACTCTGCAAAGCAGCAAGACAGAAGACCTCAACTCAGAAGGGAAGACCCATAAGGCGAGCTGCCCGATTTCTGAACAGAAACTCGACAAGCCAGAAGCTAGCGGCATCACATATTCAAAGTGCTGAATGGAAAAATCGGCAGCCAACAATATTCTATCCAGCAAGGCTATCCTTCAGAATGGAAGGAGACACAGACTTTCCCAAACAAAAACTAAAGGATTCTGTACCACTAAACCCGTCCTGCAAGAAATATCAAGAGGGATTCTTTGAGTGGAAAGGAGAGACCAACAGTGACAGTTTAGAGACAGAAGACACAAATCAAGTAAAAAATGAATATGTCTGCAAAACAAATCAGTTAAGGAACTCAGAGAAATGGATTTGAATTGTAATAACCTCTACCAAAAGCCCAGGGAGGAGAAAATAATGGGTGCGAAGGTAAATGACCATCAACTTAATACAAACTGTTAAATGCAGAAGAGGTTATATAAACACCTGACAGTGACCATATGCTAAAACCAATCATAAATATGCTAAGAACAGAGATAAGGAAATCAAACTATATCACTAAAGAAAAGAAGCAAAACATGAAAGAAAGGCAAGAAAGGATCAGAGAAAATCATTAGAAACCACAGCCAAACAGGCAATAAAATGGCAATACGTACATCCATATCAATCATTACTTTGAAGGTAAATGGAGTGAATGCTCCAATCTAGAGACGCAGGGTGTAAGCATGGATGAAAAAACAAAACCGATTTGTATGCCTATAAGTGACCCACTCTACACCTCAAGAATGATAGTGAGAGGATAGAGAAACATTGCACACATTAATGTCAAATGAAACCTGGAGTAGCAACACTTGTATCAGAAAAAAATACACTTAAAAAAAGTACATAACAAGAGAGAGAGGAGGACACTGTATAACAGTAAAGGGTACAACCCCAAAAGAAGATATAACAAGTGTAAAAGTATCCCACAATTCGGTGGGATTTATTTCCAAGCTGCCAAGGTGGTTCAATATTTGCCTATCAACCAATGTGACACAATACGTCAACAGGAGAAAGGATAAGGACCACACGATCGGGGCACCTTGGTGGCTCAATCCTTTAACAGTCTGACATCAGCTCAGGTCATGACTTCATAATTCGTGAGTTCGAGTCCCGTGTCAGACTCTGTGCTGAAGGCTCAGAGCCAAGAGCCTCCTTTGAATTCTGGGTTTCCCTCTCTCTCTGCCCCTCCCCTGCTTATGCTCTCTCTCAAGATTAATAAACTTTAAAGGAAAAGAACCCTACGGTCATTTCAATACACGCAGAAAGGAGCATTTGACAAAGTACAACATCCACTCAGGATTATAACCCCCCTAAAGTAGGTTTACAGGAAACATACATCAACGTAATAAAGGTTATCTATGAAAACCCTGCAGTTATAATCCACCTCAATGGGGAAAATCTGAGAGGTTTTCCTGTAAGGTCAGGAAGAAGACAAGGATGTTTACTCTTACCACTTTTAATAAATTACTGGAAGTCCTAGCCACAGCCAGCAGACAAACGAAATGGAACTAAAGTGAAATAAATAATATAAAACAAAATGAAATAAAATAAAATAAAATAAATAAATAAAATAAACAAAATAGAATAGAATAAATAAAATAAAATAAAATAAAATAAATAAAATAAAATAAAATAAAATAAAATAGAATAGAATAAATAAAATAAAATAAATAAAATAAAATAAATAAAATAAAATAAATAAAATAAAATAAAATAAATAGAATAGCATAGAATAGAATAAATAAATAAAATGAATAAAATAAATAAAATAAAATAAATAAAATAAAGTAAAATAAATAAAATAAATAAATAAAATAATATAGAATAGAATAAATAAAATAAAATAAATAAAATAAAATAAATAAAATAAAGTAAAATCAATAAAATAAAATAGAATAGAATAAATAAAATAAAATAAATAAAATAAAATAAATAAAATAAAATAAATAGAATAGCATAGAATAGAATAAATAAATAAAATAAATAAAATAAATAAAATAAAATAAAATAAATACAATAAAATAGAATAGAATAAATAAAATAAAATAAATAAAATAAAGTAAAATAAATAAAATAAATAAAATAAAATAAAATAAAATAAAATAGAATAAATAAAATAAAATAAATAAAATAAAATAGGGTAGAATAGAATAAAATAAAATAAAATACATAAAATAAAATAAATAAAATAAATAAATAAATAGAATAGAATAAAATAAATAAAATAAAATAAAATAAAACAAATAAAATAAAATAAATAAATAAATAAAATAAAATAAATATATAAAACACCTCCAAATCTGGAGGAAGTGAAACTTTCACACATTGCAGATTACATGACACTATATAGAAAACCCTAAAGAGTCCTCCCAATAACTGCTAGAACTGATAAATGAATTCAGCAATGTCACAGGATACAAATCACTGTGCAGAAATCTGTTGTATTTGGAGAAAACACTACTGAAGCAGTAGAAATAGAAATTAAGAACACAGTCCTATTTACACTTGTACACCAAATAATAAGATGCCTATGAAGAAATCTAACCAAAGTGGTGAGTGACCTATACTCTGAAAAGTATAAAACAGTGATGAAATTCAAGATGACACAAAGACATGGAAGGACATTCCATACTCATGGGTCGGAAGTACAAATATAGTGCAAGTGTCTCTACTTCGCAAAGCAATGGACACAATTAATGCAATTTCCATCAAAATACCAACAACATTTTTCACAGAACTAGAGCAGTCCTCAAATGTGTATGGAACCACAAAAGACCCCAGTCTTCAGAGTGAACAACCTTGATGTGAAGTGGTAATTATGGATGGCGTTATGCCTCTGAATCTTCTGCTCCAAAACACGGTAACTCTGGCCTAGGCATTTGAAGAAACGGTAGACATATCCCAACCAGGGATCATTTTACAAAATACATTCTACACACGTACCTTCAAAACTTTGCAGATTATGTAAAATATGGAAAAATCTAAAAATTGTCATGACCAAGTGGAGCCTAAGGAGACAGGATGACTCTAATGTGCCAGCTGGGATGAGTCTGGGACAGAAGAGGTTCAAACCGAAGCGATCTGAATACAAATATAAACTTTAGTTCATACTACCATATCTCTTCGGGATACCGATTGTGATCATGTACCAACTCATATGACATCCATAGTCAGAAAACAGTCTGTTGTATGTAGAGACTCAACAATATCTTCCCCATTTTTCCGGTAACTAGAAACCCATCACGAATGAAAAGATTATTAGTAATCATGGTTTTATGTTTGTGACACACGATATTATATGACTAGATCTAATATTAGTTACTAGTGACGGCCATGTACCTATTCTTGTTGTTCTTAGTATTGTTTAATTGAAATAATAGCATTCATGGTAGAGAAAACTGAATGCATGATAAACACTTCATAGAAACATCTACTTTATATACTTTAAGATAATAACGTATGCATATAGCACTCTATTATGTGATATTTAAATTAAGTGTTTTTCTGATCTTAAACGAGCATGTCATTGAAAGGCTTTCCATAAAGGTGGTTATCCTGGATAATGAATGATACTCAGATTTTACAGGATATACTTCACTTCATGCCTGAACACTGTCAAAACTAAAAATGTACACACGGCCAGATGAATCATTGTGACTGGCTCACTGATTGTAAAGAATCCTTGGTTTAATATTTTCACACATATTTTTTTATCAGGAATACAAGAGAATCAAATGTTTCCAAATCAAAGAGATATTCAAAGACTGGAAGAACAATAGGGAATTCGCGGGGTTTCAGAAGAATAAGATGTGACCATGAAGTGGCAGTCACAGGCAAGCAGCTTTTTCTGTTCCACTTTGACAGGTTTGCATGGGGATATGTGACCTGCCAAAGGGTAGGTCCTGGAAGTACCAGAGGGAAAGACAACGCTTTAGGGAGAGGTGACTTGGAAAGGGTGCTTCTGTGCCTAAATGATGGCTCAGCAACCTCGCTGGGGGTCGGTCCCTGGGTGAAAGACATCGAGAGGCCAACAGTAACCTAGACTCCCAAAGATCTTAGTAACATAGATCAAAGTAACTTAGAGCCACAAAGATCTTAGAGCCACAGAGTTGATCTTCCTCTATGATTAGGAGATAGTTACAGTGTCACAGGATATGATCATCGGGCCGGCAGTAGATGGCTTAAATATTATTTAGGGCTATACATGTAATAAAAAATGTATACATAAAATTTGGCTTTGGAATGTTAAGAAAAATCACAGGCCCAGCATGGAGTTCCTTATGCTAAGGTCCCATGTCACTAAACCTAATCTCATTCCTGTAGGAATGTAACCTTTAACCAGTCAGCAAAGAATTTCCTAGCCAGTGCTGGAAATATAGCTCATAGATCCTTGCCATTCCCCTCAGAGAGGCAGTCTTGCCTAAATCAGGTATTCCATGCTCCTAATTTTTTTAAGTTTATTTATTTTGAGAGAGAGAGAAAGAGGGCACATGCAAGGGAGGGGCAGGACCAGAGGGAAATAGAGAGTCCCATGACCACGAGGTCATGATCTGAACCAGGATCAAGAGGCAGACACTTAACCAAGCCATCCAGGCACCCCGAGAATGTGGAGTTTCAAAGGTTGGAAGCCTTGGCTGGGACACAGCCCTGAGGGCACTGGCCTACTCCTGAAGAGAAGGCAGCCAACAACTGCCTAGTAAGGCAGATGGCATGGAAACAGTGATCTGGACAAAGCCTGGTGCACACAGTGGGCAGATTATACACTCATCATGGAGACTATCCCTGAGAAGCAGTGTTCACAATGAGGGGACAGAGAGCTAGGACAGAGGAGCTGCGTGGTGCCATTTCCCTGCTCTGCCCCCTGCCCCCTGCCCCCCAGCATAAACACAGAGCCGTCGGCTGGAAACAAGGCAGTTCCCACACTGGCTGCCTAAGCTGCTTACACCAACCCCACCTTCCTGTGCTCTGGCAAGACTGGCCTTCTAGGTCATTCAAGGTTGCCTCAGTCCCAGTGGAGCTGGCCCCTTCCCCAGAAGACCAGGTGAAGCCCATGACCACACCACCTCTCTTGACCAAAGAGTTGTGCAGGGCTTCACTTCTAGGAGCAGTCGTTTCAAGTCTCCTTTCGCAAGCAGATCAGAGCAGACCTAGATCAGACTCACCTCATTCTGGCCAAGGACCCTACCTTGCCCATACAACTGACCTGAAGGATAGTGCAGCCAGAACACAAAACAGTGCACGCAACACACACCACAGACACTCCGTGAAGTGCCAGGCCCTGGACACTGGATGACCTCCTCTTCATAAAACCATTCAACTCACAGGCAGGTAACACAATGAGCTTTGGTAACACAGAGATGGCAACTACTCAACCAAAATTCCAAGACGAGAGGAAGGCAACCCAAATGAAAGAATAAGATAAGGTCATGGGCAGAGAAATGGAGGGAACACTTCCAAACTCATTCTATGAGGCCAGCATGGCCTTGAGTCCAAGCTGGACAAAGACCCCACTGAAAAGGAGAACTACAGACCAATTTCCCTGATGACCATGGATGCAAAACATCTCAACAAAGAGTGGCAAACTGGCTCGCGGTCCATGAGTTCGAGCCCCGCGTCAGGCTCTGGGCTGATGGCTCAGAGCCTGGAGCCTGCTTCTGATTCTGTGTCTCCCTCTCTCTGCCCCTCTCCCGTTCATGCTCTGTCTCTCTCTGTCCCAAAAATAAATAAAACGTTGAAAAAAAAATTAAAAAAAAAAAGAGTGGCAAACTGGATCCGAGAATACATAAAAAGAATTATTCAGCACAATGAGGTGGATTTTATTCCTGGGATGCGCAATCGATTCAACGGCAAAAAAACTAGTAGAATGTCACTAAATATATACATATCAATAATTACTCTGAATGTAAATCGACTACATGCTCCAATCAAAAGACAAGGATAGGGTGTCAGAATGGACAAAAAAATAAATAAATAAACAAAAACAAAAAAAAAGAAAACAAGGCCTATCTAGATGCTGCCTACAAAGCCTTATTTGAACATATGTCAGTCACCTGCAGATTTAAAAGGAGGGAATGAAAAAACATTTGTCATGACAACAATGCCAAAAGAAAGCCAGTAGCAATACTTGTATTAGGCAAAATAAACTTTAAAACCGAGAGTGTAGTTTCGTACCTTTTGGGTCAATACCTAGTAGTAAAATTGCATGCACCCTATATTTATAGCAGCATTATCAACAGTAGCCAAACTATGGAGAAAGCCCCATCAACTGATGAAGGTATAAAGAACCTGTGGGGTGTGTGTGTGTGTGTGTGTGTGTGTGTGTGCATGTATACGCATATGTACTCACGTGTATGCTCCTATATACACACATATATACATACGTATATACAATGACATGTAACTCAGCTTCAAAAAGAATGAAATCCTGCCACTTGCCACGATGTGGATGGACCTAGAATGTATTATGCCAAGTGAAATATGTCAATCGGTGAAAGACACATATATGATTTCACTCATGTGGAATTGAAGAAACAAAACAGATGAAAACATGGGAAGGGGGCAGGAAAAGAGAAGAGTGGTGACAAACCACACGAGTCTCTTAACCGTAGAGAAGAAGAGTGAGGGTTGATTGAGGGAGATGTGTCGGTGCTGGGCTAGATGGCGGACGAGTATTAAGGACAGCACTTGTTGTCATGAGTGCTGGGTGTCGTATGTAAGGGATGAATCACTGGATTCTACTTCCGAAACAGAGAATGTGCCATATGTCAACTAAGACTGATATTAAAAAAATAAATAAAGCTGTAACGAGATGAAGACAGACACTATCTCATACTAAAGGGGACAGCCACACAAGAAGATCCAATGGTTGTAAATTTTGATGCGCCCAATATGCAATCACCAACATATAAAACACTTAACAAAACCATAAAGGAATTGATAATAATATAACGATAATAGAGGACTTTAACACATCAGTCACATCAATGGACAGAACCTGTAAACAGAAAATCAACAAGGAAACAATGGCTTTGAATGACACACTGGACCAGATGCGTTCAACAGATGTATTCAGAACACTCCATACTAAAATGGCAGAGTACCTATTCTTTTCAAGCGCCCATGGGGCATTCTCCAGAAATGATCACATTCTACATCACAAATCAGACCTCAACAGGTACCTAAAGACAGAGATCAGACCAAGCATCTTCTCTGACCACAAAGCTAGGAAACTTGAAGTTAACCACACTCATAACACACACACACACACACACACACACACACACACACACAGACACACACACACACAGGGGGAAAGGCCACAAATAAAGGGAGGTTAAATAACATGCTACGAAATGAACGGGTCAAACAGGAAACCAAGAGAAAATACACTGAAACAAATGAAAATGAAAATACACTGGTAAAAACCTTTGGAATGTGGCAAAAGCAATCTGAGATGGAAGTATATAGCAATACAAGCCTACCTTAAAGAGCAAGAAAAATCTCAAACACTCCTAACTTACAACTAAAGGAATGAAGAACAGCAGGAGGAAGGAAATCATAGAGATTTTTTTTTTTACTTTTTTTTTTTAATCATCCCTTCAGTTTTAGAAACTCAGAGGTAATGCTTTATAATGGTTTCTGGAGGTTAGTTTTTTTTTTTTTCCAATATATGAAGTTTATTTTCAAATTGGTTTCCATACAACACTCAGTGCTCATCCCAAAAGGTGTCCTCCTCAACACCCATCACCCACCCTCCCCTCCCTCCCACCCCCCATCAACCCTCAGTTTGTTCTCAGTTTTTAAGAGTCTCTTATGCTTTGGCTCTCTTCCCCTCTAACCTCTTTTTTTTTTCCTTCCCCTCCCCCATGGGTTTCTGTTAAGTTTCTCAGGATCCACCTAAGAGTGAAATCATATGGTATCTGTCTTTCTCTGTATGGCTTATTTCACTTAGTATAACACTCTCCAGTTCCATCCATGTTGTTACAAAGGGCCAGACTGCATTCTTTCTCATTGCCACATAGTGCTCCATTGTGTATATGAACCACAATTTCTTTATCCATTCATCAGTTGATGGACATTTAGGCTCTTTCCATAATTTGGCTATTGTTGAGAGTGCTGCTATAAACATTGGGGTACAAGTGCCCCTATGCATCCGTACTCCTGTATCCCTTGGGTAAATTCCTAGCAGTGCTATTGCTGGGTCACAGGGTAGGTCTATTTTTAATTTTTTGAGGAACCTCCACCCTGTTTTCCAGAGTGGCTGCACCAGTTTGCATTCCCACCAACAGTGCAAGAGGGTTCCCGTTTCTCCACATCCTCGCCAGCATCTATAGTCTCCTGATTTGTTCATTTGGCCACTCTGACTGGCGCGAGGTGATATCTGAGTGTGGTTGGAAATAATAGAGATTAAGGCAGAAATAAGGGATATACAAACCAAAAAGACACTAGACCAAATCAATGAAACCAGGGGCTGGTTCCTTGAAAACAGTAATCAACATGAAAACCTCCTAGGCAGAGTTTTCACAAAGAAGAGAGAAAGGACTCAAATAAAGAAAATTACAAATAAGAAAGGAGAAACAACAGCCAACACTACAAAAATACAGTTAGAAGATAATATTATGAAAAACTATAGGCAACACATTGGACACTCTGAGAAAAATGGACACATTCCTAGAAACACAAAAACTACCAAAACTGAAACAGAAAGATACATAAAATCTGAAAACAGAAAGAAATCAAATCAGTAAGAAAAAAAAAAAAATCTCCCCCAACACAAGAGTTCAGGGCCAGAGGGCTTCCCTGATGAATTCTACCATCCATTTAAGGAAGAGGTAATATGTATTCTCCTCGAATTATTACAGAAAGTAAAAAAGAAGGAAAACTTACAAATTCATCTTATGAGGCCATCATTACCTGATACCAACACCAGATAAAGCCTCCACCAAAACTGAAAACTGCCGGGGCGCCTGTGTGACTCGGTAGGTTTACTGTCCAACTCTTAATTTTGGATTAGGACATTATCTTGCGGTGCGCGGGTTCGAGACCCACATTGGACCGTGCATTGACAGTGTGGGGCATGGCCAGGATTCTCTCTCTCCCTGTCCCTCTGCCCCTCCCTCACTTTTAGGTACTCTATCTAAGGAAGGAAATAAACATTTAAAAATATGTTAAAAAATTTTAAATAAAACTGCAGGCCAACAGCCTGATGAGTATGTATGCACAAATTCTCATTAAAATACCTTCAAATTAAAGTCAACAATACATGAATAGAATCATTTACCATAATCAAGTGGGATATATTCCCGGGCTGCAAGGGTGGTTCCACATTCACAGATCAATCAACATGATGCACCACAGTAATGGAAGAAAGGATAAGAAAAATATGATGCTTTCAACAGATGCAGGAAAACCATCTGACAAAATGTCACATCCATTCATGATAAAAACCCTCAGCAAAGTACATTGAGACTCAACCTACCTGCAAATAATAAAGGTCATCTAGGAAAAACCCACAAGTCATCTCAACCTCAATGGGGAAACATTGAAAGTGTTTCCTCCAAGGTCAGGGAGAAGACAGGGATGACCCCTCTCACCACTAGTATTCCACATAGTACAGGAAGTCCTAGCCACAGCAATCAGACAAAAAAAGAAACGAGGCATCCAAATTGGCAAGGAAGAAGCAGAACTTTCGCTGTTTGGAACCGACATGATGCTCTCTATAAACAACAGGAAAGACTCCAATGAAAATTGCTAGGATCGATATACGAATTCGACAAATCACAATATACAGAAATCAATGTACAGATATCTATTGCATTTCTGTAGACAAATAATGAATTAACAGAAGAGAAAGTAAGGGATCCATCCCATCGACAGGTGCACCAAATACCCCAAGATACCTAGAATGAACTTAACCAAAGAGGTGAAACACCTGTACTCTAAAGGCTGTGAAACACTGATGAAAGAAATGGAAGAGGACACAAAGAAAAGGAAATAGATTTCACCCTCATGGATGGGAAGCAGAAAATACTGTTAAAATGTCTACACTCCTCAAAACCATCTGCATATGTAATGAAATCCCTATCACACTAAAAAAAACATTTGTCACAGAACTACAACAAATAATCCCATGATTTGTATGGAACAACAAAGACTCCAAACAGCAAAAACAAAATTGAAGAAGAAAACGAAAGTTGGAGGCATCACAATTCCAGACTTCAGGTTGTATTAAAAAGCTGTACTGAACAGAACAGTATGGTCCTGACCAAAAACAACATCATCATCAATAACAACAACAACAACAACACAGATGCAAAGATCATTAGAACGGAAATGCAGAAATGAACTCACACCTATATGGTCAATTAATTCTCAACACAGCAGGAAAGCATATCCAATGGAAAAGAAAAGATAGTCTGGGGACACGTGGGTGGCTGCAAAGCGTGTGACTGTGGATTCAGCTCCGGTCATGATCTCAGGGCAGTGCAGAGCATGTGTGGGATTCTCAGTCCCCATTTCTCTCTGCCCCTCTTCTGCATTCTCTCTGTCTCTCAAAAATAAATACATACACTTAAAAAAAATCTCCTCAACATATGGTTTTGGAAAAACTAGACAGCAACCTGCAAAACAAAACAAGACCAACAACGGACCACCTTCTTACAACATACACAAAAGTAAATCCAACATGGATAAAGACCTATGTGTGAAACCTGAAACCATAAAAATCGCAGAGGATAATTAACGCAGGCAGTATCTTATTTGACATTGGCTGTACAAACATCTTTGCAGATACATCTCCTGAGTTGAGGGAAACACAAGCAAAAATAATGGGACTTCGTAAAAGTAAAAAGCTTCTGTCCCAAAGGAAATAATCAACAAACCTAAAACACCTACAGAATAATATTTGTAAACGACATCTGATAAAGGTTTACTGTCCACAATATATAAAGTCATACAGAACCCAAAAAAGGAGAAATCTGGTTAAAAATGGGCAGAAGACACGAACGGACATTTTCCCAAGGAAGACATACACATGGCCAAAGCCATGTGAAAAGATGCTCAACAATACTGATCTTCAGGAAAATACAATTCAAAAGTACAACGAGATAGCACATCACATCTTTGAGAATGACTAAAATCAATGAATGATGAAACAGCAGGTGTTGCCAAGGATGTGAGGAAAGAGAAACCCTCTTGCACTGTGGGTAGGAATGCACTGGTGCAGCCACCTGGAAAACATCACGGAGATTCATCAAAAAAAAAAAAAAAAGCAAATGGAACTACCTTAGGATCCAGCAATTTCACTACGAGGTATTTCCACAAAGAATACAAAAATAATCCTTCAAAGGGATACATGCACCCTGATGTTTACAGCAGCATTTTCTACAACATCCAAATTACGGAAACTTCCCGAGCATCCATCAACTGATGAATAAGGTGAGATGTAGTGTATGGAATGTAATATTATTGAGCCATAAAAACAGGAAATCTTGTCATTGGCCACGAGGCGGAGGAGCGACAGAATGTTATGCTGGGTGAAAAAAGCCTGTCAGAGAAAGACAAATATCAGGTGATTTCATTAACACGGGGAAATGAAACAAAACAAAGCGGGGGGGGGGTGAAGGACCCAGTGACAAACAGACTCTTCACTGGGAAACAAACTGAGGGCGTCCACAGCGAGGTGAGGGAATGGGTGAAACAGTTGCTGGGGATTAAGAACGCCCCTGGGATGAGCACCAGGCGACGCGTTACTCTATATTGGACACCTGAAACTAATATTCCACTGGGTCTTCACTCACTGGAATTTAAATTAAAAGGTAACATAAGGTTAATGACACCTACCTACCAGGTTTTCTGTAGTTTTCAATCACTTCACTAGGTTGGAAAAATAACCATGAAATTTTTAACAAAGGATGTATGATGTGGGGGACAGTTTGTGCCCGTACCTCCGTCTCTGGTTCCAGCAGGACGCAGAAACTGGGTGCCAGCTCGTTCTTCTAGAAGGTCCTGAGATGAGCATTTCATGTATTCACGTCCTAACGGAATGCAGCTCCCGTTCCTCTGAATTTCTGTCAGGGTTTCATCCCGCAAACGAGCCTGAATCCGGAACAAACCATCGACTGCATCGATGAGGTGATGTCGTGGGACCCCGCAATCCATGAGTCCTTCAGTAAAATATGTCTTGTTCAAATAGTGTCTGGGAAGGGGAGGAATGAAACACAGGAGCAACCCAGAAAATACAAGTGCCTGTGCTGCCCAGCAACCAGCTTGCCCAGGGAAGCAACCCAGCGCCCCCTCCTCAGCACCCAGCACAACAAGGCAGCTTCTCCCTGGTGACTCAGGAGATGCCAAGTTGCTGCAAAGCTCCCAAGGTCTCCCCTGGGGTGGGCGGCAGAACGCGCTGGAAAGGCAGCTCTACTCTCTGTCCTGAGGCAGAGGCAGAGGCCCTGAGTCCTCTGGGAGCAACAGGGACCCTTCCTGCTCTCAGGTGCCCTGGGTCAGAAAAGCCGATGGTGCGCCCTCTGCTGGCCATCACTGTCCAGGCAGAGGAACCCGCCCCTCCGGGTGTGTGGTGCTCGAGCTCTCTCTGCTGGCCACCATGGGAATTCCTGCAATGTTGAAGGCCCGGGGGGCCCAGCTGAGGGACCGAAGGTGCTCTGGGCAACCCAGCCTGTTCTCCACATTGGGAAGGGTCTTAGTGACAGGGCCTGGGACACCAAGAAATCTTTTCCTTCTCCTTTCTTGTGAGGGAAGAATGAAACCGAATTTGTTAACGTAATGACATCATTTGTCATGCTCTAAGCAATGTTCCCAGAAAAATAGACCGGAATTTACACATGCTGAACAAGAGGTAATGGTGTTGACCACCTAAGTGTTTAGGTTAGATAAAGAATGGACACCTTTGAGAGAGAGAGACCGGCTTCCAGCTATGGAATGAATGAGCCTAGGGATACAAGGGACACCCAATGGAAGAGAGTCCATCCTGTAATAATACTGTTGCATGCTTTCACAGGATAGCTACACTTGTGCTTAAGTACAACATAATTTATAGACATATGGAAGGACTACAATGTATGCCTAAAACGAATACAACAAATGTCTGAAGAATATTTCAATTAAAAGTCGACATCCTTTATGCTATCTTTAATTTGTCTTTCTTTGCCAATAAACTACCATTCCTGGGGCGCTTCGGTGGCTTACTTGGTTCAGGGTCCGACTTCCACTAGGTCATGATCTTGCAGCCCATCAGTTTGAGCCCCGTGTCAGGCTCTATCCCGAAAGCTCAGAGCCTGTAGCCTGCCTCAGATTCAGTATCTCCCACTCTCTCCCCCATCCCCAGCTCGGGCTCTCTCATAAAAGGAAAAAGAAACATTAAAAATGAAAAATCATTCCTAATTTAGAATCTGTGAAATTCTGTCTATACCCGATTCTCCAACATGACCATCTTGATGTTTAGAGCTTATCTGAAAAGTCACTAATAATATCTGATGACACATATGTGACAAGGTCAGCATGCAACTTACAGGGAGCTGCACATCTGTTGTGAATTTATGACATGCATCCATGGCTTATATTTCCCATGAAATGTGCTTTAGGGATACGGATGGATGAAATAATGTCCATCAGTCGTGTAGGTCAATTTCCTACAGGACCATCATGCCTTCAATTAGTAATTGCCATCTCTTCAAAATGAAAAGAAAGCTGGGAAAAGGAATTGTCTTTGAGGGATGTAAGAGAAGACTATGGTGTTTTAAAGGTTCACCTACCTTCTGGAATCCTCAGATTGGTTGTGGACAGGACCATAGCAACCCACGATTTGGATGCACACAGCTCATTCCAGAGGGAGAATACGGACCTTCTTGTCAAATACTTTTTATCACTATCAGCCGTTCAACTCTGCCAGGTGCAGACTGCCGGACCTGGGGGCAACACAATGCCTCATGCCTGGGTTCAGACCATGAGGAACGCCAGCTGGTGGCGGGACGGGGGAAATCCCACAGGGCCTGGGCCAGTGAGGCAGATGACCCCGGGACACCTCCCCACAGGGCGGGCTCTGGAGTTTACCTGCCAAAGAGCAGCACACTCTCCCTGAAGACATCCTTCTCCATGACAGAACATAACGCTGAGCCCCACAACGCTGAGCTCCTGACATCCGGGAGAAGTGACAGATGCCCATCTTTTCAATTGCAATGACCTCTGCAGAGCTTGGCCCCAGGGATGTTGGAGTCTTAGAGTCATGAAACTATGATGCCCGTGATACCAGCCCTTTCTGCCCCAACACTCAGAGCCACTTCACACATCCCCTCTCCCCTGGACCATCTTGCCCCGTCCACATACCTGGACCAGGTCTCCACTTTTCTCCTTGTACTTCCTCTTTGTCTCTGTTTCTCTCTAACCACACCTCTCTGTGTTTCTTCCTTTCACTCTCTCGGTCTTGCCCCATTCCCCTATCACTCATCCAGTTTCTCCCTCCTTACCTGTCTCTTTGTCCACCTCTCCCCAGGCTTCAGGCTATCTGCTCTGTGCATGCAGCCCTGTCCAGGAGCACAGGGCACTCCTGTCTCTCTCTCGTCATGTTTTGTCCCAGGCCCTGATCACAATGGAGGAGAATCCCCCATATAGCAGCTGCTCATGTTGACATTTGCTAGACCAAGGCTGCCAGCATGTGGACAGCCAGACGTTTACCCTTGGTGGCCCAGCCATGACGCAAAAGCTACTGGAGGGCTGGCTGCTTCCCTAAGCTGGAAGGAAAAAGGGGCTCACAGGGTTCAGGCTCCCTGATGTAGATTGGATTGGCTGATGTAGAAGGAGCCATAGGCTTACACCCAACTCTCCTGGGTGGTGTCGAAGGAACCTATCTCAGACCATGGACCTCTGCCCGCCCCATGCCTCAATACGGCATCAGGGGGATCCTTAGGGGACACCGTGTGACTCGCCAAAAAATTGCATCATTTGCCCCCTTGGAGGCCACTGGGATGTGTGCTATTGGTGGCAGCTGGGAACGTGGGCTGTGAAGCCCGGTTTGTCCACTCAGGATGGGGCAGAGGCCCGGGGACAGGGGCGCTGCACCACGTGCGGGGGTCCCTCCGTGGCCCTTACGGCCAGGCCAACGCGGGGGAAGAGACGTGAATGCACTGGCAGGAAGCGGGGCAGGGTGGGTGGACAGCGCCCCGGGCCGGGCCTGCCACGGGCTCTGTGGCCTCTGGTGCTCAGACGTGTCGCGAGAAGTGCAGTCAGCCGGGGGTGGGCAGCCAGGGAGGGAGTCTGGCCTCCCGGGTGTGTGATGGGGAACCGGCCCCCCAACCCCCTGCACACACTCTGCCTGACACCCGGCTGCCTTTCTTCCCCATCCTCCACCCCCAACCCCCCCCCCCAAATGGAACACTGCCCAAGCCGCCCGCCCACTTCCTGTGGCCAAAAGATAAAGGACCATGGGGGCCCCCAGAGCAGAGACCCGTGGAGCCTGGCAAGGTAGGGGCGCTGTCCCCTCTCACACGGCTGCAGAGGCCCCTGGCCCACCCCTGCCCTGAGCTGTCCCTCCGTAACCTCTCTCTTTGCAGATGCTGTGGCTGTTGCTTCTGACCCCCTTCTTCTCGGGGACCTGCGTCGCGGGGAGCCCAGGTGAGTCCTGACCCCACGGGGGTCCTCCCTTCCCAGAGGCTCCTGTAACCTTGTCTCCAGTTCCAGTCGCTGGGGGGCCTTGGGGCTGCCTGTCCGTGCCCTCGGGGGAGGCCTAGGTGGGGACAGGACTCGGCCCTGGACCCCGAGGCCCGGCCTCCCTCCCCCCTCATGTTGCTTCCCAGCCTCCCTCCCTGAAAACGAGCTGGTGGGCATCGTCGGGGGCCACAGTGCCCCCCAGGGGAAGTGGCCGTGGCAGGTCAGCCTGAAAGTCTACGAGTATAACTGGGCCTCGTGGGTGCACATCTGCGGGGGCTCCCTCATCCACCCCCAGTGGGTGCTGACCGCCGCCCACTGCATCGACCGGTGAGTCCCGCTCGCTGCTGTCCAGCTCTGGGCGAATCAGGAGGTGTGGGAATCCGGACTCCAGGCAGGGTTCAGCCTCCCCGCGGGGCGGAGGGGGCTGCCCTCGAAGGACCCGCCTCCGTGGCTTCTTTGCGACCCAGGAAGGACGCCGACCCGGCAGCCTACCGCATCCATGCCGGGGACGTGTACCTCTACGGGGGCAGGACGCTGCTGAATGTGACCCGCGTCATCGTCCACCCCGACTACATCTACGCCCATCTGGGTGCGGACGTGGCCCTGCTCCAGCTGTCACACTCTGTGAAATACACGGCTAACGTCAGGCCTGTCAAGCTCCCGTCGGCCCTGCTTGAAGTCACCCCAGAGGACGAGTGCTGGGTGACCGGCTGGGGCACCATCATGGTGCACCGTGTGTACGGGGTGGGGTTAGGGAGGGGTTCGGGGCCGCGCGAGGCATTTCCCGACCTGGCCACACGGAGAAGTCCTGGCGGGTGGGCGGCTGCAGGTTCTGGAAAGGAATCGCCTTCCGACACCCTCCCCCACCCCACCCCGTGTGCATCCCAATCGGGAGATCCGACCCCAGAGGCTGGAGGGTCCCTGAAGCACAACTGAGCTCGGGACCCAACACTGTGATGAGGAAATTCATATTCTTAGTTTTTTTCCAACTTATAGGAAGACATTGGGGGGGCAGGCAGAAACCGTCACCCCCCCCCCCCCCATTTTCTTTCCGGTCCTTCGAACTAAAGGCAGAATCCACCTTCCGGGTGTTAGGAATTTAGAGGGAGATGGGAACCCTGCACCCTGGGGTCCCCACGGTAGCGATCTGTGTGGGAACCCAGGCTCGCGGCCAACAGCGGGGGCCACGCTCCAGCCTCCGGTCACGTCTCTCCCCCAGAGTGGCTGCCTCCACCCTACCGTCTGCAGGAGGTGGTGGTGAGCCTGGTGGAGAACGCCGTCTGTGACCAGCAGTACCACAACGCCACCAGCCACCGCTTCGCAGGCAGGAAGATCATCCAGGACGACATGCTGTGTGCGGGGACCGAGGGCCGGGACTCCTGCCAGGTGAGTCCCAGCCCATCCCGGCCCCCACCCCGTGCTGGAGGCCAGCCGGGGCTCAGTGCTGTCTCTTCTTCCTCAGGGCGACTCCGGAGGCCCTCTGGTGTGCAAGACAACGGGTGCTTGGCACTTGGTGGGAGTGGTCAGCTGGGGCGAGAGCTGTGCGGCGAGAAACCGTCCCGGGGTCTACGCTCGCGTCCAGACGTACGTGCCCTGGATCACGCAGCAAATCGGGAGGGGCCTCTGACCAGGGCCTGCTGGCCGTCCGCCCGGCTGGGCCCGGAGGAGCGACGCCTTCCTCCCCCCAGAGCCTGCTGCTTCAGCCTCTGCGTCCCCGTCCCTGGCCTGGGCTCCGCCTTCGCTTCTGGCCTCCTCAGTGTCCGGGACTTCCCTGACTGCTGGGGGAAGGAGCAAGAAGATGCCAGGGGGCAGGCGGGAAGTCCCTGGGGCCCAGGGTGCCTCGCTGTGCTGTCAAATTAAAGAGCTTGAGGAATGACCAGAGTGCGGTCAGTCTTTGTGGAGTGGGCTCTCCGTGAGAGCGTGTCAGCCAGCCCCGAGGTACAGGGCGCCGCGCTGGGGCTGGTGTCCTGCCAGGCTTGGCAAGGGAGAGTGAGGATCTCAGGGTTGGCTCCACTCTGCGGCCACAACCCCCAGCTCTGTCCTGCACCAGAGGCCACCACGTGGTTCCAACCTTGCATCCGTCCCTCCTTCCATCCCCCATCTTTCCAACCATCCATCTGTCCATCCCACTTCTCTCATAAGGCAAGGGATGTTCTGGGAATTAACCAGTTGCCACGCAAAAGTGACCTGGGTATGATGCCAATATGTCCTCCCCTTTAGGGATGTGCTTGCCCATCTGGGTACCTTCAGGTGAGGGTCCTCGCTGGCTCCCCAGGGGGAGTTGGGTATGAGCTCCAGGTTGGGAGTCCCTGGTTGGGTATGAGCTCCAGGTGCTGGGCAGCAGCCGGGGAGAAATGCACCGTAGGCAGCCGGGTGAGGGGCTGGAGGCCATGGTGCCCCAGGGCCATGAAGTGTGTGCGCTGCAGGGTTACGAGGTGCCCTGAGCCCATGTGCCGGGACTGGGGTGGGGCAGGGAGGGCCCATTCACCTGCTGTGCAGAACGGATGAGGGAGAAGGGAGGAGGGAGGAGGGAGGAGCTGAGGGGCAGGTTCCGTGTCAGGCCCCACCTGCTCCTTCTGGGCACCTGCACCTATGGCTGTCCCCACCATTTGCGCCCCGTGGATGCTGCCCCCTGGACTAAGTGGCCGGCTCTGGGCCATACAGGCCACAGCAGGACGAGGGCGGCCCCAGGTGGCCTGTCTGTAAACCCACGTTTGTTTTTCCCCGTCACCCGGACAGGGGTGGGATGGGTGTCCCCCACCTCCAGGAAGCCCTCCCCGGTTCCCAGGGGACACAATGGCTCGTCTCCTCTGTCCTCCAACTGTCGGGTCTTCGGGGCCGCCCCGGAGGGTCCCAGCTCGAGGCCCAGAGTGAGCCAGGAGACAGTCAGGCCCTCCTGACAGGCGTCTGTGCCAGCCCACGCTGCCCACGTCCCTGCCCCTGCGCCCATCTCAGGGTCCCGTGGTCTTCACCACAGATCAGATGGGCACAGCCCCCAGCTGCCCAGCTCAGAGCAGGCGCTTCCTAACCGTCCGCCGTGTGGCCAGGGCCTGATGACCGAGCCGATTAGGGGCCCTGGGAGGGGGCTGGACTTGTCTGCACCCGGCCCCGGCTTGAGACAGAAACTCTGAGGGCCATCTGTGCCCCCCCCCCCCAAATGTCTCTGGACACTGTGCCGTTTCTGCCCCCTATTTGACAGGAGAGCAAACCGAGGCACAGGGAGGGGGGTCCTGTCCCTAGGTGCCTTCCTTCTCTGGCCCCGGGGATGCCCTCCCAGCCTGCTGGGGTCTCTGGTTGCCCAGGGGACATGGGTCTCGTGGGCCCTCGTGGTGGCCTCTGCAGGGGGACCCCTCCTTCCTTGACCCCACCCCCACACTAGCTCTTGACTCGGCTCTGGCTGGCCTCGCCCTGACCTTTCCTGGTCTCGGCTGTGTGGCTTTGGTTTCCAGGCACACAGGAACACCCCACCCCTGCCCTGCCCAAGGTTCCCTTCATCTCTGATCTGCAGCTCTGGGCGTGAACGAGCCTAGTCCTGTCTTTCCTCCCTCACCCTGTCCCCTCGGAGCCTTTCCTTGCAAGACACGCCTCACTCCACACCTTATCCGGCCCGAGGCCTACCCAGGCCTCAGAAAGTTCTAGAACTCATCACCCCAACAACGGACAGTGACAACCCCTGGGTGGGATGAGGGAAGGAGGAAGGAGGACGGATTTCTTAGTTGTTTCTCTTTTTTATCCTAGTACGTCCATATCCGCCAAGAGTTTCCAGGGGGCACGTACCACACTTGTCATAAAAATAACTTCCAGGTTACGAAGGTGCGGCCTCCCTGCCCCCCTGTGCCGAGGTCTCACGTCACATGGCAGCCGAGGGGGTCTGATGGGCAGAGCCGGGGCCCGGTGTCCCGATGCCCCTCTGGCCCCCGCCCTCGCTGGGCTCCTTCCCTGAGGGCTTGATACGCACCAGGGGAAGGTACCGCCCCGATTCTTCCACAGCCCCCCTCAATGTGAGGTCAGTTCTAGAAGGAGTAGAGCGCACGTGTGTGAACAACCGAGAAATCTTCAGTCTACACGCACAAACACCTCCGACTGTGAAAATGTTATGCCCAGAATTCGTGATCCCCAAAGACCACCAGGGAGCCGAGTCCGATGTAAAAACAAAGAGCCTTTTTTCGAGCTAGCTCGAGATCAATCCCCTACCTGCACCGACGCACTAGTGAGAAACCGGAGGGAGAGCAAGTTTCAAAAGGAAAAAGGTTTTACTGGGGCCTGGGGGCCCTTGGTGAGGTAATGGCTGTGGCCTCAGCCCATTGGCTGGGGAAGGGTCCGAGTCCTGTTAGGCAGGTGAGCCGGAGGTTACTCAAGGGGAGGAGGTGTGGTCAAGGTGAAGGACACAGAACAAGATGGAGTTGGCAGGCATAGGCCCTTTCATTCCTCCCTTGTCATGTAGCTTATGGAACCAATCATGGGACCGGCTGCATTTATGGTGACAAGGGGAATAGAGTTTGGAGGTTTACGCAAAGTTCTGGGAACCAAGTGTCCCTGGGGTGGCTCTGGGAGGTCTGATTAAGTACTGTCCCTGAGCTGGTGTCTATGATCTGCCAGGTGATGTTTTGGGGGCGTGGGGACTCCCGGCAGCATGAGCAATGACATGCAGAGTTAATAGAGTTACGAATATTCGGTGGGTGAGCTTGAGCGGGTTGTGTTGGTCCCGATTGACGGCTCATCACGTGACAAAGTCCTTCCGGATCGAGGAGGGGTCCACTGGCCGAACGTGGGTGTGATGGACCCAGGTCGCGATGCCGTCTCCTTCGAGAGTGGTGGGGGTTGTCAGCACCACGATGTAGGGTCCTTTCTGGCGCGGCTCGAGGGTCTCTCGGTGGTGCCTGTTTATGTAGACCCAGTCTCCTGGCCTGTACTGATGACGTGTCGGGGTTGGGCCAGCCTCGTAGATGGCACGGAGGCGCGGCCAAATGTCCTTGTGCGCCCTTTGGAGCCCTCTCAAAGAAAGAAAAAGTTCTTGATCTTTAAACTAAAGGTTGGGAATAATAGGGGGTGGCCTGCTAAACATGATCTCGTAGGGAGTAAAACCCAGTGTCAGGAGTGTTCCTAACCTGGTAAAGGGCATATGGTAGGAGAGTCACCCAGTCCCAGCCAGTCTCCATGGTTAATTTGGTAAGGGTCTCTTTTAGGGATCTATTCATTCTTTCTACCTGTCCTGAGCTCTGGGGCCTATAAGCACAATGTAATTTCCAGTTTGCCCCCACCGCCTTGGCTACTGCCTGTGTTACCTGCGAGATAAAAGCTGGTCCGTTGTCTGATCCTACCATGGCAGGAAAACCAGACCTGGGTAAGATGTCTTCTAGTAGCTTCTTAGCCACCGTCTGAGCCGTTTCATGCTTCCTTGGGTATGCCTCCACCCAGCCAGAGAAGGTGTCCGTAAATACTAAAAGATATTTGTAACCATACTTTCCTGGTTTGACTTCAGTGAAGTCGACTTCCCATTGGGCTCCCGGTCTGGTGCCTCTGAGCCTGGTTCCTTTTGTATTTCAAGTGGCTCTCGCGTTGGTGAGTTGGCAGGTCTTGCAGGCAGATACAACTTGCTCTATTTTGCTGTCCTGTTGGTGAATCTTGATTCTGGCATGTAGGATTAAGTCTTTTAATTTTCGGGCGCCCATGTGAGTAGACAGATGCATGTGCTCTAATATTGAGACTCCGAGCCGGTCTGGCAGCACGAGCTCCTTGTTAGGTGAATACCACCATCCCATTATCTCCTGGGCCATGGGGAGTTTCTTGATCCGCTGTAACTCCTCGTGGGAGTATTTGGGCTGGTCTGGTAAAACTGGGTCTCCCCAGGCCGGTAGTTGTTAAGACGTTTTCTAGCTCCCAACGTTAGCGCCTTGGTGAGGGCGACGAGCTCTGCTCGCTGGGCTGACGTTCTGGAGGGTAGATCCTCCGCCCACACGGTGTCCGTTTCGGTGACCACCGCGGCACCCGCATACCTGTGTCCATCCCGCACAAAGCTGCTGCCATCAGTGAACCAAGTAGCCTCGGCATCACGGAGGGGCCGGTCGGTCAGGTCCGTCCGGAATCCATGTACTTGTTCCAGGATTCCCACACAGTCATGTAGGGGAGCACCTAGGTCAGGGTCAGGCAGCAGGGTGGCAGGATTGAGGGCTGCACTGGGGTGGAACCGCACTCGTGGAGGGTTGAGTAGGAGGCTCTGGTAATGAGTCATACGTGTATTGCTCAGCCATCTATCCGGAGGCTGTTTCAGGACGCCTTCAATGGCGTGTGGCGTCGTGATCCAGATCTCCTGTCCTAGGGTCAGTTTGTCTACGTCCTTGACTAGGAGTGCTGTCGCTGCAATAATTCTTAGGCATGGCGGCCAGCCGGCAGCCACTGGGTCTAGTTTCTTGGACAGGTAAGCCACCGGGCGGTTCCAGGGGCCTAAGGCTTGAGTTAGAACCCCTTTTGCTATTCCCTTATGTTCGTCCACAAAGAGGTGGAAGGGCTTCGTAATGTCTGGTAGGCCCAGGGCTGGGGCACTTAGGGAGGGCCTTTTGTACCTGATTAAAGGCAGTTTCTTCTTTTTCAGCCCATTTAAATGTTTTCCCCTCTTTGGTAGCTTCATATAGGGGCCTGGCGATCTCAGCAAAACCCTCTCGCTGTGTATCTGAGCCTTCTTCGTGGACGCCCGGTACCCTAAGGCCCCCTGGGTAGCCAGCAGGTCCTGGGTCCCTCGCTCACAGTCTTTGGCCTTGTCGGCAGCAATCAGGGTGTCATCTACGTACTGTAGGAGGGCGAGGCCAGGGTGCTCCCTTCTGTACTCACCCAGGTCCTCGTGTAGTGCCTCGTCGAAGATGGTGGGCGAAGTTTTGAATCCCTGAGGTAGCCGTGTCCAGGTGAGTCGCCCACTGTAGCCCTCCTCCAGATCATGCCACTTGAAGGTGAACAAGGGTTGTCTCTGGGGTGTCAGCGGCAGACTGAAGAAGGTGTCCTTTAAATCTAGTACAGTATACCAGACTCTGGAGGGCGCCAAGGAGCTCAAGAGAGTATATGGGTTGGGAACAGTTGGGTGTATGTCCGTGACCCTCTTATTTACTTCCCGGAGGTCTTGTACCGGTCGGTAGTCATTTGTGTGAGGCTTTTTGACCGGCAGTAGTGGGGTGTTCCAGAGAGATTGGCAAGGAACTAGTACCCCTATGCTTTGTAGTCTCCGGATGTGTGGCTGGAGCCCCTTCCGGGCCTCCTGAGACATGGGGTATTCTTTGATCCTTACCGGACTCTCTCCTGGCTTGAGCTCTACCAGGACCGGGGTCCTGTGAGCGGCTAGTCCTATCCCCCCATCTCTGCCCAAACCGAGGGGAATTCTTGAATCCATCTGTCTATAATATCCTCTCTCGAGAGCGCCTCCTGGTGGAGGCGGTATTCATCCTCCAGTTTCATGGTCAGGACCTGGATGGGGGTGACCCTTGCCATCCGTGACCTGAGGCCCCCCTTGTCTGAAAGTTATCTGAGCTCCAATCTTGGTCAGTAGTCCCATCCTAACAGCGGGTAGGGGCATTCTGGTATTACCATAAAGGAGTGGGATACCCGGCCCGACCCCAAATCTACCGTTTTTCGGGTAGTCCATGAATACTGGCTCATACCAGTTGCCCCTTGGACCCAGGACTTCTTGCTGGCTAGTTTTCCTTGTGGGGTGCAGAGGACCGAATGTTGTGCTCCGGTGTCGATAAGGAAGTCAACAGGGGTCCCCTTCACTTTCAGAGTTACCCTGGGTTCGGGAGAGGGTCCTGGCATAGGACTAGTAGCCTTGTGCAACTTTCCTAACACTCCTGCCCTGCTCCCAAGTTACCCAGCGGGCATACCACCCCACAGCTGGCCTGCCTGGGTCCCACTGACACCACTGAGTGTAAGCACAGCCCACAACAGGCACGCAATCAGTGCAGACATCTACACTGAAAGGAAAAGTAACCCAGACACAACAGCATGGAGTGAGCAATACCCATGCGATATCCTCCTGAAGGTCCAGGTCCTATAAATGGAGACGTGCACTACTCAGGACCCCAGGACCTCTTTTTCAGACCATCGTTAATTTCAAGATCAGAAGGCACAGCTGACTTTCTTAACACAGAGAAATAGAGCCAGAGAGACAGACAAAATGGACACACAGAGATGTTTATCCACAATGAAAGACCTAGTCAAAGTCCCAGCCAGAGATCTAAGCCAAAGAGATATATATAATATACCTCATACGGAATTGAAAGGAATGATCATAAGGACACTCACTGGAGGTGTGAAATGAGTAGAAAAGTGAGACCCCTGACATGGAGATAAGAAATAACACAGCACACATTGAGGACACAATAAAGGAGAAACACGCTAGCTGGAATGAACAGAGGGATGGAAGAAGCAGGCGAACAAACTAGTGACCTCGAAGACTGAGTGTTGGAAATGAATCACACTGAACCAAGGAGAGCACAGGATTCTGCAACGTGAGATGAGACTAAGGGAACTCAGTGACTACAGGAAAGATAATAATACTCATATTGTAGGACTCCCAGAAGGAAGAGAATTTGGGGCCGAAAATTTATTTGAGGAAATAATAGCTGAAAACGTCCCTAACTGGGGGAGGGAAACAAACATCCACATCCAGGAGACTAGAGAACTCCCATCAACATCAACGAAATCAGGCCAACACACAAACATATTGTAACCAAACTTGCAAATTACAGTGACAGTAAAGAAAAACTCTGCAAAGCAGCAAGACAGAAGACCTCAACTCAGAAGGGAAGACCCATAAGGCGAGCTACCCGATTTCTGAACAGAAACTCGACAAGCCAGAAGCTAGCGACATCACATATTCAAAGTGCTGAATGGAAAAATCGGCAGCCAACAATATTCTATCCAGCAAGGCTATCCTTCAGAATGGAAGGAGACACAGACTTTCCCAAACAAAAACTAAAGGATTCTGTACCACTAAACCCGTCCTGCAAGAAATATCAAGAGGGATTCTTTGAGTGGAAAGGAGAGACCAACAGTGACAGTTTAGAGACAGAAGACACAAATCAAGTAAAAAATGAATATGTCTGCAAAACAAATCAGTTAAGGAACTCAGAGAAATGGATTTGAATTGTAATAACCTCTACCAAAAACCCAGGGAGGAGAAAATAATGGGTGCGAAGGTAAATGACCATCAACTTAATACAAACTGTTAAATGCAGAAGAGGTTATATAAACACCTGACAGTGACCATATGCTAAAACCAATCATAAATATGCTAAGAACAGAGATAAGGAAATCAAACTATATCACTAAAGAAAAGAAGCAAAACATGAAAGAAAGGCAAGAAAGGATCAGAGAAAATCATTAGAAACCACAGCCAAACAGGCAATAAAATGGCAATACGTACATCCATATCAATCATTACTTTGAAGGTAAATGGAGTGAATGCTCCAATCTAGAGACGCAGGGTGTAAGCATGGATGAAAAAACAAAACCGATTTGTATGCCTATAAGTGACCCACTCTACACCTCAAGAATGATAGTGAGAGGATAGAGAAACATTGCACACATTAATGTCAAATGAAACCTGGGGTAGCAACACTTGTATCAGAAAAAAATACACTTAAAAAAAGTACATAACAAGAGAGAGAGGAGGACACTGTATAACAGTAAAGGGTACAACCCCAAAAGAAGATATAACAAGTGTAAAAGTATCCCACAATTCGGTGGGATTTATTTCCAAGCTGCCAAGGTGGTTCAATATTTGCCTATCAACCAATGTGACACAATACGTCAACAGGAGAAAGGATAAGGACCACACGATCGGGGCACCTTGGTGGCTCAATCCTTTAACAGTCTGACATCAGCTCAGGTCATGACTTCATAATTCGTGAGTTCGAGTCCCGTGTCAGACTCTGTGCTGAAGGCTCAGAGCCAAGAGCCTCCTTCGAATTCTGGGTCTCCCTCTCTTTCTGCCCCTCCCCTGCTTACGCTCTGTCTCTCTCAAGATTAATAAACTTTAAAGGAAAGGAACCCTACGGTCATTTCAATACACGCAGAAAGGAGCATTTGACAAAGTACAACATCCACTCAGGATTATAACCCCCCTAAAGTAGGTTTACAGGGAACATACATCAACGTAATAAAGGTTATCTATGAAAACCCTGCAGTTATAATCCACCTCAATGGGGAAAATCTGAGAGGTTTTCCTGTAGGGTCAGGAAGAAGACAAGGATGTTTACTCTTACCACTTTTAATAAATTACTGGAAGTCCTAGCCACAGCCAGCAGACAAACGAAATGGAACTAAAGTGAAATAAATAAAATAAAACAAAACAAAAATAAATAAATAAATAAATAGATAAATAAAATATACAAAATAGAATAGAATAAATAAAATAAAATAAAATAAATAAAATAAATAAAATAAAATAGAATAGAATAGAATAAATAAAATAAAATAAATAAAATAAAATAAATAAAATTAAATAAAATAAATAAAATAAATAAAATAAAATAAATAAAATAAAATAAAATAAAATAGAATAAAATAAATAAATAAAATAAAATAAAATAAATAGAATAGAATAGAATAAAATAAAATAAATAAAATAGAATAGAATAGAATTGAATAAAATAAAATAAAATAAAATAGAATAGAATAAAATAAAATAAAATCAATAAAATAAAATAAAATAGAATAGAATAAAATAAAATGAAATAAATAAAATGAAATACAACAAATAAATTAAAATAAATAAAATAAAATAAAATAAAATAAAATAAAATAAAATAAATATATAAAACAACTCCAAATCTGGAGGAAGTGAAACTTTCACACATTGCAGATTACATGACACTATATAGGAAACCCTAAAGAGTCCCCCCAATAACTGCTAGAACTGATAAATGAATTCAGCAATGTCACAGGATACAAATCACTGTGCAGAAATCTGTTGTATTTGGAGAAAACACTACTGAAGCAGTAGAAATAGAAATTAAGAACACAGTCCTATTTACACTTGTACACCAAATAATAAGATGCCTATGAAGAAATCTAACCAAAGTGGTGAGTGACCTATACTCTGAAAAGTATAAAACAGTGATGAAATTCAAGATGACACAAAGACATGGAAGGACATTCCATACTCATGGGTCGGAAGTACAAATATAGTGCAAGTGTCTCTACTTCCCAAAGCAATGGACACAATTAATGCAATTTCCATCAAAATACCAACAACATTTTTCACAGAACTAGAGCAGTCCTCAAATGTGTATGGAACCACAAAAGACCCCAGTCTTCAGAGTGAACAACCTTGATGTGAAGTGGTAATTATGGATGGCGTTATGCCTCTGGATCTTCTGCTCCAAAACACGGTAACTCTGGCCTAGGCATTTGAAGAAACGGTAGACATATCCCAACCAGGGATCATTTTACAAAATACATTCTACACACGTACCTTCAAAACTTTGCAGATTATGTAAAATATGGAAAAATCTAAAAATTGTCATGACCAAGGGGAGCCTAAGGAGACAGGATGACTCTAATGTGCCAGCTGGGATGAGTCTGGGACAGAAGAGGTTCAAACTGAAGCGATCTGAATACAAATATAAACTTTAGTTCATACTACCATATCTCTTCGGGATACCGATTGTGATCATGTACCAACTCATATGACATCCATAGTCAGAAAACAGTCTGTTGTATGTAGAGACTCAATAATATCTTCCCCATTTTTCTGGTAACTAGAAACCCATCACGAATGAAAAGATTATTAGTAATCATGGTTTTATGTTTGTGACACACGATATTATATGACTAGATCTAATATTAGTTACTAGTGACGGCCATGTACCTATTCTTGTTGTTCTTAGTATTGTTTAATTGAAATAATAGCATTCATGGTAGAGAAAACTGAATGCATGATAAACACTTCATAGAAACATCTACTTTACATACTTTAAGATAATAACGTATGCATATACCACTCTATTATGTGATATTTAAATTAAGTGTTTTTCTGATCTTAAATGAGCATGTCATTGAAAGGCTTTCCATAAAGGTGGTTATCCTGGATATTGAATGATACTCAGATTTTACAGGATATACTTCACTTCATGCCTGAACACTGTCAAAACTAAAAATGTACACACGGCCAGATGAATCATTGTGACTGGCTCACTGATTGTAAAGAATCCTTGGTTTAATATTTTCACACATATTTTTTTATCAGGAATACAAGAGAATCAAATGTTTCCAAATCAAAGAGATATTCAAAGACTGGAAGAACAATAGGGAATTTGAGGGGTTTTAGAAGGATAAGATGTGACCATGAAGTGGCAGTCACAGGCAAGCAGCTTTTTCTGGTCCACTTTGACAGGTTTGCATGGGGATATGTGACCTGCCAAAGGGTAGGTCCCGGAAGTACCAGAGGGAAAGACAACGCTTTAGGGAGAGGTGACTTGGAAAGGGTGCTTCTGTGCCTAAATGATGGCTCAGCAACCTCGCTGGGGGTCGGTCCCTGGGTGAAAGACATCGAGAGGCCAACAGTAACCTAGACTCCCAAAGATCTTAGTAACATAGATCAAAGTAACTTAGAGCCACAAAGATCTTAGAGCCACAGAGTTGATCTTCCTCTATGATTAGGAGATAGTTACAGTGTCACAGGATATGATCATCGGGCCGGCAGTAGATGGCTTAAATATTATTTAGGGCTATACATGTAATAAAAAATGTATACATAAAATTTGGCTTTGGAATGTTAAGAAAAATCACAGGCCCAGCATGGAGTTCCTTATGCTAAGGTCCCATGTCACTAAACCTAATCTCATTCCTGTAGGAATGTAACCTTTAACCAGTCAGCAAAGAATTTCCTAGCCAGTGCTGGAAATATAGCTCATAGATCCTTGCCATTCCCCTCAGAGAGGCAGTCTTGCCTAAATCAGGTATTCCATGCTCCTAATTTTTTTAAGTTTATTTATTTTGAGAGAGAGAGAAAGAGGGCACATGCAAGGGAGGGGCAGGACCAGAGGGAAATAGAGAGTCCCATGACCACGAGGTCATGATCTGAACCAGGATCAAGAGGCAGACACTTAACCAAGCCATCCAGGCACCCCGAGAATGTGGAGTTTCAAAGGTTGGAAGCCTTGGCTGGGACACAGCCCTGAGGGCACTGGCCTACTCCTGAAGAGAAGGCAGCCAACAACTGCCTAGTAAGGCAGATGGCATGGAAACAGTGATCTGGACAAAGCCTGGTGCACACAGTGGGGAGATTATACACCCATCATGGAGACTATCCCTGAGAAGCAGTGTTCACAATGAGGGGACAGAGAGCTAGGACAGAGGAGCTGCGTGGCGCCATTTCCCTGCTCTGCCCCCTGCCCCCTGCCCCCCAGCATAAACACAGAGCCGTCGGCTGGAAACAAGGCAGTTCCCACACTGGCTGCCTAAGCTGCTTACACCAACCCCACCTTCCTGTGCTCTGGCAAGACTGGCCTTCTAGGTCATTCAAGGTTGCCTCAGTCCCAGTGGAGCTGGCCCCTTCCCCAGAAGACGAGGTGAAGCCCATGACCACACCACCTCTCTTGACCAAAGAGTTGTGCAGGGCTTCACTTCTAGGAGCAGTCGTTTCAAGTCTCCTTTCGCAAGCAGATCAGAGCAGACCTAGATCAGACTCACCTCATTCTGGCCAAGGACCCTACCTTGCCCATACAACTGACCTGAAGGATAGTGCAGCCAGAACACAAAACAGTGCACGCAACACACACCACAGACACTCCGTGAAGTGCCAGGCCCTGGACACTGGATGACCACCTCTTCATAAAACCATTCAACTCACAGGCAGGTAACACAATGAACTTTGGTAACACAGAGATGGCAAATACTCAACCAAAATTCCAAGACAAGAGGAAGGCAACCCAAATGAAAGAATAAGATAAGGTCATGGGCAGAGAAATGGAGGGAACACTTCCAAACTCATTCTATGAGGCCAGCATGGCCTTGAGTCCAAGCTGGACAAAGACCCCACTAAAAAGGAAAACTACAGATCAATTTCCCTGATGACCATGAATGCAAACTTCTCAACAAAGAGTGGCAAACTGGCTCGTGGTCCGTGAGTTCGAGCCTCGCGTCAGGCTCTGGGCTGATGGATCAGAGCCTGGAGCCTGCTTCTGATTCTGTGTCTCCCTCTCTCTGCCCCTCTCCCGTTCATGCTCTGTCTCTCTCTGTCCCAAAAATAAATAAAACGTTGAAAAAAAAATTAAAAAAAAAAAAGAGTGGCAAACTGGATCCGAGAATACATAAAAAGAATTATTCAGCACAATGAGGTGGATTTTATTCCTGGGATGCGCAATCGATTCAATGGCAAAACAACTAGTAGAATGTCACTAAATATATACCTATCAATAATTACTCTGAATGTAAATCGACTACATGCTCCAATCAAAAGACAAGGATAGGGTGTCAGAATGGACAAAAAAATAAATAAATAAACAAAAAACAAAAAAAAAAAAACAAAAAAAACACAAGGCCTATCTAGATGCTGCCTACAAAGCCTTATTTGGACATATGTCAGTCACCTGCAGATTTAAAAGGAGGGAATGAAAAAACATTTGTCATGACAACAATGCCAAAAGAAAGCCAGTAGCAATACTTGTATTAGGCAAAATAAACTTTAAAACCGAGAGTGTAGTTTGGTACCTTTTGGGTCAATACCTAGTAGTAAAATTGCATGCACCCAATATTTATAGCAGCATTATCAACAGTAGCCAAACTATGGAGAAAGCCCCATCAACTGATGAAGGTATAAACAACTTGTGGAGTGTGTGTGTGTGTGTGTGTGTGTGTGTGTGTGCATGTATACGCATATGTACTCACGTGTATGCTCCTATATACACACATATATACATATGTGTATACAATGACATGTAACTCAGCTTCAAAAAGAATGAAATCCTGCCACTTGCCACGATGTGGATGGACCTAGAATGTATTATGTCAAGTGAAATATGTCAATCGGTGAAAGACACATATATGATTTCACTCGTGTGGAATTGAAGAAACAAAACAGATGAAAACATGGGAAGGGGGCAGGAAAAGAGAAGAGTGGTGACAAACCACATGAATCTCTTAACCGTAGAGAAGAAGAGTGAGGGTTGATAGAGGGAGATGTGTCGGTGCTGGGCTAGATGGTGGACGAGTATTAAGGAGAACACTTGTTGTCACGAGTACTTGGTGTCGTATGTAAGGGATGAATCACTGGATTCTACTTCCGAAACAGAGAATGTGCTATATGTCAACTAAGACTGATATTAAAAAAATAAATAAAGCTGTAACGAGATGAAGACAGACACTATCTCATACTAAAGGGGACAGCCACACAAGAAGATCCAATGGTTGTAAATTTTGATGCGCCCAATATGCAATCACCAACATATAAAACACTTAACAAAACCATAAAGGAATTGATAATAATATAACGATAATAGAGGACTTTAACACATCAGTCACATCAATGGACAGAACCTGTAAACAGAAAATCAACAAGGAAACAATGGCTTTGAATGACACACTGGACCAGATGCGTTTAACAGATGTATTCAGAACACTCCATACTAAAATGGCAGAGTACCTATTCTTTTCAAGCGCCCATGGGGCATTCTCCAGAAATGATCACATTCTACATCACAAATCAGACCTCAACAGGTACCCAAAGACAGAGATCAGACCAAGCATCTTTTCTGACCACAAAGCTAGGAAACTTGAAGTTAACCACACTCATACACACACACACACACACACACACACACACACACACACACACAGACACACACAGACACACACACACACAGGGGGAAAGGCCACAAATAAAGGGAGGTTAAATAACATGCTACGAAATGAACGGGTCAAACAGGAAACCAATGAGAAAATACACTGAAACAAATGAAAATGAAAATACACTGGTAAAAACCTTTGGAATGCGGCAAAAGCAATCTGAGATGGAAGTATATAGCAATACAAGCCTACCTTAAAGACCAAGAAAAATCTCAAACACTCCTAACTTACAACTAAAGGAATGAAGAACAGCAGGAGGAAGGAAATCATAGAGATTTTTTTTTTACTTTTTTTTTTTTAATCATCCCTTCAGTTTTAGAAACTCAGAGGTAATGCTTTATAATGGTTTCTGGAGGCTAGTTTTTTTTTTTTCCAATATATGAAGTTTATTTTCAAATTGGTTTCCATACAACACTCAGTGCTCATCCCAAAAGGTGCCCTCCTCAACACCCATCACCCACCCTCCCCTCCCTCCCACCCCCCATCAACCCTCAGTTTGTTCTCAGTTTTTAAGAGTCTCTTATGCTTTGGCTCTCTTCCCCTCTAACCTCTTTTTTTTTTTCCTTCCCCTCCCCCATGGGTTTCTGTTAAGTTTCTCAGGATCCACCTAAGAGTGAAAACATATGGTATCTGTCTTTCTCTGTATGGCTTATTTCACTTAGTATAACACTCTCCAGTTCCATCCATGTTGTTACAAAGGGCCAGACTACATTCTTTCTCATTGCCACGTAGTGCTCCATTGTGTATATGAACCACAATTTCTTTATCCATTCATCAGTTGATGGACATTTAGGCTCTTTCCATAATTTGGCTGTTGTTGAGAGTGCTGCTATAAACATTGGGGTACGAGTGCCCCTATGCATCCGTACTCCTGTATCCCTTGGGTAAATTCCTAGCAGTGCTATTGCTGGGTCACAGGGTAGGTCTATTTTTAATTTTTTGAGGAACCTCCACCCTGTTTTCCAGAGTGGCTGCACCAGTTTGCATGCCCACCAACAGTGCAAGAGGGTTCCCGTTTCTCCACATCCTCGCCAGCATCTATAGTCTCCTGATTTGTTCATTTTGGCCACTCTGGCTGGCACGAGGCGATATCTGAGTGTGGTTGGAAATAATAGAGATTAAGGCAGAAATAAGGGACATACAAACCAAAAAGACACTAGACCAAATCAATGAAACCAGGGGCTGGTTCCTTGAAAACAGTAATCAACATGAAAACCTCCTAGGCAGAGTTTTCACAAAGAAGAGAGAAAGGACTCAAATAAAGAAAATCACAAATAAGAATGGAGAAACAACAGCCAACACTACAAAAACACAGTTAGAAGATAATATTATGAAAAACTATAGGCAACACATTGGACACTCTGAGAAAAATGGACACATTCCTAGAAACACAAAAACTACCAAAACTGAAACAGAAAGATACATAAAATCTGAAAACAGAAAGAAATCAAATCAATAAGAAAAAAAAAAAATCTCCCCCAACACAAGAGTTCAGGGCCAGAGGGCTTCCCTGATGAATTCTACCATCCATTTAAGGAAGAGGTAATATGTATTCTCCTCGAATTATTACAAAAAGTAAAAAAGAAGGAAAACTTACAAATTCATCTTATGAGGCCATCATTACCCTGATACCAACACCAGATAAAGCCTCCACCAAAACTGAAAACTGCCGGGGCGCCTGTGTGACTCGGTAGGTTTACTGTCCAACTCTTAATTTTGGATTAGGACATTATCTTGCGGTGCGCGGGTTCGAGACCCACATTGGACCGTGCATTGACAGTGTGGGGCATGGCCAGGATTCTCTCTCTCCCTGTCTCTCTGCCCCTCCCTCACTTTTAGGTACTCTATCTAAGGAAGGAAATAAACATTTAAAAATATGTTAAAAAATTTTAAATAAAACTGCAGGCCAACAGCCTGATGAGTATGTATGCACAAATTCTCATTAAAATACCTTCAAATTAAAGTCAACAATACATGAATAGAATCATTTACCATAATCAAGTGGGATATATTTCCGGGCTGCAAGGGTGGTTCCACATTCACAGATCAATCAACATGATGCACCACAGTAATAGAAGAAAGGATAAGAACAATATGATGCTTTCAACAGATGCAGGAAAACCATCTGACAAAATGTCACATCCATTCATGATAAAAACCCTCAGCAAAGTACATTGAGACTCAACCTACCTGCAAATAATAAAGGTCATCTAGGAAAAACCCACAAGTCATCTCAACCTCAATGGGGAAACATTGAAAGTGTTTCCTCCAAGGTCAGGGAGAAGACAAGAAAGACCCCTCTCACCGCTAGTATTCCACATAGTACAGGAAGTCCTAGCCACAGCAATCAGACAAAAAAAAGAAACGAGGCATCCAAATTGGCAAGGAAGAAGCAGAACTTTCGCTGTTTGGAACCGACATGATGCTCTCTATAAAAAATAGGAAAGAGCACAATGAAAATTTCTAGGATTGATATACGAATTCGACAAATCACAATATGCAGAAATCAATGTACAGAAATCTATTGCATTTCTGTAGACGAGTAATGAATTAACAGAAGAGAAAGTAAGGGATCCATCCCATTGACAGGTGCACCAAATACCCCAAGATACCTAGAATGAACCTAACCAAAGACGTGAAAGACCTGTACTCTAAAGGCTGTGAAACACTGATGAAAGAAATGGAAGAGGACACAAAGAAAAGGAAATAGATTTCACCCTCATGGATGGGAAGCAGAAAATACTGTTAAAATGTCTACACTCCTCAAAACCATCTGCATATGTAATGAAATCCCTATCATACTAAAAAAACATCTGTCACAGAACTACAACAAAAAATCCCATGATTTGTATGGAAGGACAAAGACCCCAAACAGCAAAAACAAAATTGAAGAAGAAAACGAAAGCTGGAGGCATCACAATTCCAGACTTCAGGTTGTATTAAAAAGCTGTACTGAACAGAACAGTATGGTCCTGGCCAAAAACAACATCAACAACAACAACAACAACAACAACAACACAGATGCAAAGATCATTAGAACGGAAATGCAGAAATGAACTCACACCTATATGGTCAATTAATTCTCAACACAGCAGGAAAGCATATCCAATGGAAAAGAAAAGATAGTCTGGGGACACGTGGGTGGCTGCAAAGCGTGTGACTGTGGATTCAGCTCCGGTCATGATCTCAGGGCAGTGCAGAGCATGTGTGGGATTCTCAGTCCCCATTTCTCTCTGCCCCTCTTCTGCATTCTCTCTGTCTCTCAAAAATAAATACATACACTTAAAAAAAATCTCCTCAACATATGGTTTTGGAAAAACTAGACAGCAACCTGCAAAACAAAACAAGACCAACAACGGACCACCTTCTTACAACATACACAAAAGTAAATCCAACATGGATAAAGACCTATGTGTGAAACCTGAAACCATAAAAATCGCAGAGGATAATTAACGCAGGCAGTATCTTATTTGACATTGGCTGTACAAACATCTTTGCAGATACATCTCCTGAGTTGAGGGAAACACAAGCAAAAATAATGGGACTTCGTAAAAGTAAAAAGCTTCTGTCCCAAAGGAAATAATCAACAAACCTAAAACACCTACAGAATAATATTTGTAAACGACATCTGATAAAGGTTTACTGTCCAAAATATATAAAGTCATACAGCACCCAAAAAAGGAGAAATCTGGTTAAAAATGGGCAGAAGACACAAACGGACATTTTCCCAAGGAAGACATACACATGGCCAAAGCCATGTGAAAAGATGCTCAACAATACTGATCTTCAGGAAAATACAATTCAAAAGTACAACGAGATAACACATCACATCTTTGAGAATGACTAAAATCAATGAATGATGAAACAGCAGGTGTTGCCAAGGATGTGAGGAAAGAGAAACCCTCTTGCACTGTGGGTAGGAATGCAAACTGGTGCAGCCACCTGGAAAACATCACGGAGATTCATCAAAAAAAAAAAAAAAAAAAAGCAAATGGAACTACCTTAGGATCCAGCAATTTCACTACGAGGTATTTCCACAAAGAATACAAAAATAATCCTTCAAAGGGATACATGCACCCTGATGTTTACAGCAGCATTTTCTACAACATCCAAATTACGGAAACTTCCCGAGCATCCATCAACTGATGAATAAGGTGAGATGTAGTGTATGGAATGTAATATTATTGAGCCATAAAAACAGGAAATCTTGTCATTGGCCACGAGGCAGAGGAGCGACAGAATGTTATGCTGGGTGAAAAAAGCCTGTCAGAGAAAGACAAATATCAGGTGATTTCATTAACACGGGGAAATGAAACAAAACAAAGCGGGGGGTGGGGGGGTGAAGGACCCAGTGACAAACAGACTCTTCACTGGGAAACAACTGAGGGCTTCCACAGAGAGGTGAGGGAATGGGTGAAACAGCTGCTGGGGATTAAGAATGCCCCTGGGATGAGCACCAGGCGACGCGTGCAAGTGTTACTCTATATTGGACACCTGAAACTAATATTCCACTGGGTCTTCACTCACTGGAATTTAAATTAAAAGGTAACATAAGGTTAATGACACCTACCTACCAGGTTTTCTGTAGTTTTCAATCACTTCACTAGGTTGGAAAAATAACCATGAAATTTTTAAAAAAGGATGTATGATGTGGGGGACAGTTTGTGCCCTTACCTCGGTCTCTGTTTCCAGCAGGACGCAGAAACTGGGTGCCAGCTCGTTCTTCTAGAAGGTCCTGAGATGAGCATTTCATGTATTCACGTCCTAACGGAATGCAGCTCCCGTTCCTCTGAATTTCTGTCAGGGTTTCATCCCGCAAACGAGCCTGAATCCGGAACAAACCATCGACTGCATCGATGAGGTGATGTCGTGGGACCCCGCAATCCATGAGTCCTTCAGTAAAATATGTCTTGTTCAAATAGTGTCTGGGAAGGGGAGGAATGAAACACAGGAGCAACCCAGAAAATACAAGTGCCTGTGCTGCCCAGCAACCAGCTTGCCCAGGGAAGCAACCCAGCGCCCCCTCCTCAGCACCCAGCACAACAAGGCAGCTTCTCCCTGGTGACTCAGGAGATGCCAAGTTGCTGCAAAGCTCCCAAGGTCTCCCCTGGGGTGGGCGGCAGAACGCGCTGGAAAGGCAGCTCTACTCTCTGTCCTGAGGCAGAGGCAGAGGCCCTGAGTCCTCTGGGAGCAACAGGGACCCTTCCTGCTCTCAGGTGCCCTGGGTCAGAAAAGCCGATGGTGCACCCTCTGCTGGCCATCACTGCCCAGGCAGAGGAACCCGCCCCTCCGGGTCTGTGGTGCTCGAGCTCTCTCTGCTGGCCACCATGGGAATTCCTGCAATGTTGAAGGCCCCGGGGGCCCAGCTGAGGGACCGAAGGTGCTCTGGGCAACCCAGCCTGTTCTCCACATTGGGAAGGGTCTTAGTGACAGGGCCTGGGACACAAAGAAATCTTTTCCTTCTCCTTTCTTGTGAGGGAAGAATGAAACCGAATTTATTAACGTAATGACATCATTTGTAATGCTTTAAGCAATGTTCCCAGAAAAATAGACCGCCAAATTACACATGCTGAACAAGAGGTAATGGTGTTGACCACCTAAGTGTTTAGGTTAGATAAAGAAGGACACCTTTGAGAGAGAGAGACTGGCTTCCAGCTATGGAATGAATGAGCCTAGGGATACAAGGGACAGCCAATGGAAGAGAGTCCATCCTGTAATAATACTGTTGCATGCTTTCACAGGATAGCTACACTTGTGCTTAAGTACAACATAATTTATAGACATATGGAAGGACTACAATGTATGCCTAAAACGAATACAACAAATGTCTGAAGAATATTTCAATTAAAAGTCGACATCCTTTATGCTATCTTTAATTTGTCTTTCTTTGCCAATAAACTACCATTCCTGGGGCGCTTCGGTGGCTTACTTGGTTCAGGGTCCGACTTCCACTAGGTCATGATCTTGCAGCCCATCAGTTTGAGCCCCGCGTCAGGCTCTATCCCGAAAGCTCAGAGCCTGTAGCCTGCCTCAGATTCAGTATCTCCCACTCTCTCCCCCATCCCCAGCTCGGGCTCTCTCATAAAAGGAAAAAGAAACATTAAAAATGAAAAATCATTCCTAATTTAGAATCTGTGAAATTCTGTCTATACCCGATTCTCCAACATGACCATCTTGATGTTTAGAGCTTATCTGAAAAGTCACTAATAATATCTGATGACACATATGTGACAAGGTCAGCATGCAACTTACAGGGAGCTGCACATCTGTTGTGAATTTATGACATGCATCCATGGCTTATATTTCCCATGAAATGTGCTTTAGGGATACGGATGGATGAAATAATGTCCATCAGTCGTGTAGGTCAATTTCCTACAGGACCATCATGCCTTCAATTAGTAATTGCCATCTCTTCAAAATGAAAAGAAAGCTGGGAAAAGGAATTGTCTTTGAGGGATGTAAGAGAAGACTATGGTGTTTTAAAGGGTTCACCTACCTTCTGGAATCCTCAGATTGGTTGTGGACAGGACCATAGCAACCCACGATTTGGATGCACACAGCTCATTCCAGAGGGAGAATACGGACCTTCTTGTCAAATACTTTTTATCACTATCAGCCGTTCAACTCTGCCAGGTGCAGACTGCCGGACCTGGGGGCAACACAATGCCTCATGCCTGGGTTCAGACCATGAGGAACGCCAGCTGGTGGCGGGACGGGGGAAATCCCACAGGGCCTGGGCCAGTGAGGCAGATGACCCCGGGACACCTCCCCACAGGGCGGGCTCTGGAGTTTACCTGCCAAAGAGCAGCACACTCTCCCTGAAGACATCCTTCTCCATGACAGAACATAACGCTGAGCCCCACAACGCTGAGCTCCTGACATCCGGGAGAAGTGACGGATGCCCATCTTTTCAATTGCAATGGCCTCTGCAGAGCTTGGCCCCAGGGATGTTGGAGTCTTAGAGTCATGAAACTATGATGCCCGTGATACCAGCCCTTTCTGCCCCAACACTCAGAGCCACTTCACACATCCCCTCTCCCCTGGACCATCTCGCCCCGTCCACATACCTGGACCAGGTCTCCACTTTTCTCCTTGTACTTCCTCTTTGTCTCTGTTTCTCTCTAACCACACCTCTCTGTGTTTCTTCCTTTCACTCTCTCAGTCTTGCCCCATTCCCCTATCACTCATCCAGTTTCTCTCTCCTTACCTGTCTCTTTGTCCACCTCTCCCCAGGCTTCAGGCTATCTGCTCTGTGCATGCAGCCCTGTCCAGGAGCACAGGGCACTCTTGTCTCTCTCTCGTCATGTTTTGTCCCAGGCCCTGATCACAATGGAGGAGAATCCCCCATATAGCAGCTGCTCATGTTGACATTTGCTAGACCAAGGCTGCCAGCATGTGGACAGCCAGACGTTTACCCTTGGTGGCCCAGCCATGACGCAAAAGCTGCTGGAGGGCTGGCTGCTTCCCTAAGCTGGAAGGAAAAAGGGGCTCACAGGGTTCAGGGTCCCTGATGTAGACTGGATTGGCTGATGTAGAAGGAGCCGTATGCTTACACTCAACTCTCTTGGGTGGTGTCCAAGGAACCTATCTCAGACCATGGACCTCTGCCCTCCCCATGCCTCAATACGGCATCAGGGGGACCCTTAGGGGACACCGTGTGTCTCGCCACAAAAATTGCATCATTTGCCCCCTTGGGGGCCACCGGGATGTGTGCTATTGGTGGCAGCTGGGAAGGTGGGCTGTGAAGCCCGGTTTGTCCACTCAGGATGGGGTGGAGGCCCGGGGACAGGGGCGCTGCGCCACGTGCGGGGATCCAACCGTGGCCCAGACGGCAGGCCAATGCGGGGGAAGAGACGTGACTGCACTGGCAGGAAGCGGGGCAGGGTGGGTGGACAGCGCCCCGGGCCGGGCCTGCCACGGGCTCTGCGGCCTCTGGTGCTCAGACGTGTCGTGAGAAGTGCAGTCAGCCAAGGGTGGGCGGCCAGGGTGGGAGTCTGGCCTCCCGGGTGTGTGATGGGGAACCGGCTCCCCACCCCCCTGCACACACTCTGCCTGACACCCGGCTGCCTTTCTTCCCCATCCTCCACCCCCACCCCCCCCCCCCAAATGGAACACTGCCCAAGCCGACCGCCCACTTCCTGTGGCCAAAAGATAAAGGACCTCGGGGGCCCCCAGAGCAGAGACCCGTGGAGCCTGGCAAGGTAGGGGCGCTGTCCCCTCTCACACGGCTGCAGAGGCCCCTGGCCCACCCCTGCCCTGAGCTGTCCCTCCGTGCCCATCTCTTTGCAGATGCTGTGGCTGTTGCTTCTGACCCCCTTCTTCTCGGGGACCTGCGTCGCGGGGAGCCCAGGTGAGTCCTGACCCCACGGGGGTCCTCCCTTCCCAGAGGCTCCTGTAACCTTGTCTCCAGTTCCAGTCGCTGGGGGGCCTTGGGGCTGCCTGTCCGTGCCCTCGGGGGAGGCCTAGGTGGGGACGGGGCTTGGCCCTGGACCCCAAGGCCCGGCCTCCCTCCCCGCTCATGTTGCTTCCCAGCCTCCCTCCCTGGAAACGAGCTGGTGGGCATCGTCGGGGGCCACAGTGCCCCCCAGGGGAAGTGGCCGTGGCAGGTCAGCCTGAAAGTCTACAAGTATAACTGGGCCTCCTGGGTGCACATCTGCGGGGGCTCCCTCATCCATCCCCAGTGGGTGCTGACCGCCGCCCACTGCATCGACCGGTGAGTCCCGCTCGCTGCCGTCCAGCTCTGGGCGAATCAGGAGGTGTGGGAATCCGGGCTCCAGGCAGGGTTCGGCCTCCCCGCGGGGAGAGGGGGGGGGGCGCCCTCGAAGGACCCGCCTCCGTGGCTTCTTTGCGACCCAGGAAGGACGCCGACCCGGCAGCCTACCGCATCCATGCTGGGGACGTGTACCTGTACGGGGGGAGGACGCTGCTGAATGTGACCCGCGTCATCGTCCACCCCGACTACATCGACGCCCATCTGGGTGCGGACGTGGCCCTGCTCCAGCTGTCACACTCTGTGAAATACACGGCTAACGTCAGGCCTGTCAAGCTCCCGTCGGCCCTGCTTGAAGTCACCCCAGAGGACGAGTGCTGGGTGACCGGCTGGGGCACCATCATGGTGCACCGTGTGTACGGGGTGGGGTTAGGGAGGGGTTCGGGGCCGCGCGAGGCATTTCCCGACCTGGCCACACGGAGAAGTCCTGGCGGGTGGGCGGCTGCAGGTTCTGGAAAGGAATCGCCTTCCGACACCCTCCCCCACCCCACCCCGTGTGCGCCCCAATCGGGAGATCCGATCCCAGAGGCTGGAGGGTCCCTGAAGCACAACTGAGCTCGGGACCCAAAACTGTGATGAGGAAATTCATATTCTTAGTTTTTTTCCAACTTATAGGAAGACATTGGGGGGGCGGGCAGAAACCGTCACTCCCCCCCCCCCCCCCCATTTTCTTTCCGGTCCTTCGAACTAAAGGCAGAATCCACCTTCCGGGTGTTAGGAATTTAGAGGGAGATGGGAACCCTGCACCCTGGGGTCCCCACGGTAGCGATCTGTGTGGGAACCCAGGCTCGCGGCCAACAGCGGGGGCCACGCTCCAGCCTCCGGTCACGTCTCTCCCCCAGAGTGGCTGCCTCCACCCTACCGTCTGCAGGAGGTGGCGGTGAGCCTGGTGGAGAACGCCGTCTGTGACCAGCAGTACCACAACGCCACCAGGTACCGCTTGGCAGGCAGGAAGATCATCCAGGACGACATGCTGTGTGCGGGGACCGAGGGCCGGGACTCCTGCCAGGTGAGTCCCAGCCCATCCGGGCCCCCACCCCGTGCTGGAGGCCAGCCGGGGCTCAGTGCTGTCTCTTCTTCCTCAGGGCGACTCCGGAGGCCCTCTGGTGTGCAAGACAACGGGTGCTTGGCACTTGGTGGGAGTGGTCAGCTGGGGCGACTGGTGTGCGGTGAGAAACCGTCCCGGGGTCTACGCTCGCGTCCAGACGTACGTGCCCTGGATCACGCAGCAAATCGGGAGGGGCCTCTGACCAGGGCCTGCTGGCCGTCCGCCCGGCTGGGCCCGGAGGAGCGAACCTTCCTCCCCCCAGAGCCTGCTGCTTCAGCCTCTGCGCCCCCGTCCCTGGCCTGGGCTCCGCCTTCGCTTCTGGCCTCCTCAGTGTCCGGGACTTCCCTGACTGCTGGGGGAAGGAGCAAGAAGATGCCAGGGGGCGGGCGGGAAGTCCCTGGGGCCCAGGGTGCCTCGCTGTGCTGTCTGTCAAATTAAAGAGCTTGAGGAATGACCAGAGTGCGGTCAGTCTTTGTGGAGTGGGCTCTCCGTGGGAGCGTGTCGGCCAGCCCCGAGGTACAGGGCGCCGCGGTGGGGCTGGTGTCCTGCCAGGCTTGGCAAGGGAGAGTGAGGATCTCAGGGTTGGCTCCACTCTGCGGCCACAGCCCCCAGCTCTGTCCTGCACCAGAGGCCACCACGTGGTTCCAACCTTGCATCCCTCCCTCCTTCCATCCCCCATCTTTCCAACCATCCATCTGTCCATCCCACTTCTCTCGTAAGGCAAGGTCTGTTCTGGGAATTAACCAGTTGCCACGCAAAAGTGACCTGGATATGATGCCAATATGTCTTCTCCTCTAGGGACGTGCTTGCCCATCTGGGTACCTTCAGGTGAGGGTCCTCGCTGGCTCCCCATGGGGAGTTGGGTATGAGCTCCAGGTTGGGAGCCCCTGGTTGGGTATGAGTTCCAGGTGCTGGGCAGCAGCCGGGGAGAAATGCCCTGTAGGCAGCCGGGTGACGGGCTGGAGGCCACGGTGCCCCAGGGTCATGAAGTGTGTGCGCTGCAGGGTTAGGGGGTGCCCTGAGCCCATGTGCCAGGCCTGGGGTTGGGCAGGGAGGGCCCATTCACCTGCTGTGCAGAACGGAGGAGGGAGGAGGGAGGAGGGAGGAGCTGAGGGGCAGGTTCCGTGTCAGGCCCCACCTGCTCCTTCTGGGCACCTGCACCTATGGCTGTCCCCACCATTTGCGCCCCGTGGATGCTGCCCCCTGGACTAAGTGGCCGGCTCTGGGCCACACAGGCCACAGCAGGACCAGGGCGGCCCCAGGTGGCCTGCCTGTAAACCCACGTTTGTTTTTCCCCGTCACCCGGACAGGGGGGGGATGGGTGTCCCCCACCTCCAGGAAGCCCTCCCCGGTTCCCGGGGGGCACACTGGCTCGTTCCTCTGTCCTCCAACTGTCGGGTCTTTGGGGCCACCCTGGAGGGTCCCAGCTCGAGGCCCAGAGTGAGCCAGGAGACAGTCAGGCCCTCATGACAGGCGTCTGTGCCAGCCCATGCTGCCCACGTCCCTGCCCCCGCGCCCATCTCAGGGTCCCGTGGTCTTCACCACAGATCAGATGGGCACAGCCCCCAGCTGCCCAGCTCAGAGCAGGTGCTTCCTAACCGTCCGCTGTGTGGCCAGGGCCTGATGACAGAGCTGATTAGGGGCCCTGGAAGCTGATTAGGGCCCTGACAAACTGGACTTGTCTGCACCTGGCCCCAGCTTGAGGCAGAAACTCTGAGGGCCATCTGTGCCCCCCCCAAATGTCTCTGGACACTGTGCCGTTTCTGCCCCCTATTTGACAGGAGAGCAACTGAGGCACAGGGAGGGGGGTCCTGTCCCTAGGTGCCTTCCTTCTCTGGCCCCGGGGATGCCCTCCCAGCCTGCTGGGGTCTCTGGTTGCCCAGGGGACATGGGTCACGTGGGCCCTCGTGGTGGCCTCCGCAGGGGGACCCCTCCTTCCTTGACCCCACCCCCACACTAGCCGCTGACTCGGCTCTGGCTGCCCTCGCCCTGACCTTTCCTGGTCTCGGCTGTGTGGCTTTGGTTTCCAGGCACACAGGAACCCCCACCCCTGCCCTGCCCGAGGTGCCCTTCATCTCTGATCTGCAGCTCTGGGCGTGAACGAGCCTAGTCCTGTCTTTCCGCCCTCACCCTGTCCCCTCGGAGCCTTTCCTTGCAAGACACGCCTCCCTCCACACCTCATCCGGCCCGAGGCCTACCCAGGCCTCAGAAAGTTGTAGAACTCATCACCCCAACAACGGACAGTGACAACCCCTGGGTGGGATGAGGGAAGGAGGAAGGAGGACGGATTTCTTGGTTGTTTCTCTTTTTTGTCTTAGCACGTCCATATCCACCAAGCGTTTCCAGGGGACACGTACCACACTTGTCATAAAAAAACTTCCAGGTTACGAAGGTGTGGCCTCCCTGCCCCCCTGTGCCGAGGTCTCACGTCACATGGCAGCCGAGGGGGTCTGATGGGCAGAGCCGTGGCCCGGTGTCCCGATGCCCCTCTGGCCCCTGCCCTCGCTGGGCTCCTTCCCTGAGGGCTCGATACGCACCAGGGGAAGGTCCCGCCCCGGTTCTTCCACAGCCCCCCTCCATGTGAGGTCAGTTCTAGAAGGAGTAGAACGCACGTGTGTGAAAAACCGAAAAATCTTCAGTCTACATGCACAAACACCTCCGACTGTGAAAATGTTATGCCCAGAATTCGTGATCCCCAAAGACCACCAGGGAGCCGAGTCCGATGTAAAAACAAAGAGCCTTTTTTCGAGCTAGCTCGAGCTCAATCCCCTTCCTGCACCGACACAGTAGTGAGATACTGGAGAGAGAGCGAGTTTCAAAAGGACAAAGGTTTTACTGGGGCCTAGGGGCCCTTGGTGAGGTAATGGCTGTGGCCTCAGCCCATGGGCTGGGGAAGGGTCCGAGTCCTGTTAGGCAGGTGAGCCGGAGGTTACTCAAGGGGAGGAGGCGTGGTCAAGGTGAAGGACACAGAACAAGATGGAGTTGGAAGGCATAGGCCCTTTCATGCATCCCTTGTCATGTAGCTTAAGGACCCAATCATGGGACCGGCTGCATTTATGGTGACAAGGGGAACAGAGTTGGAGGTTTACGCGAAGTTCTGGGAACCAAGTGTCCCTGGGGTGGCTCTGGGAGGTCTGATTAAGTACTGTCCCCGAGCTGGTGTCTATGATCTGCCAGGTGATGTTTTGGGGGCGTGGGGACTCCCGGCAGCATGAGCAATGACATGCAGACTTAATAGAGTTACGAATATTCGGTGGGTGAGCTTGAGGGGGTTGTGTTGGTCCCGATTGACGGCTCATCACGTGAGAAAGTCCTTCCGGATCGAGGAGGGGTCCACTGGCCGAACGTGGGTGTGATGGACCCAGGTCGCGATGCCGTCTCCTTTGAGAGCGGTGGGGGTTGTCAGCACCATGATGTAGGGTCCTTTCTGGCGCATCTTGAGGGTTTCTCGGTGGTGCCTCTTAATGTAGACCCAGTCTCCTGGCCTGTACTGATGAGGTGTCGTGGTCGGGCCAGCCTCGTAGATGGCACGGAGGCGCGGCCAAATGTCCTCGTGCGCCCTTTGGAGCCCTCTCAAAGAAAGAAAAAGTTCTTGATCTTTAAACTAAAGGTTGGGAATAATAGGGGGTGGCCTGCTAAACATGATCTCGTAGAGAGTAAAACGCAGTGTAAGGAGTGTTCCTAACCCGGTAAAGGGCATATGGTAGGAGAGTCACCCAGTCCCCGCCAGTCTCCATGGTTAATTTGGTAAGGGTCTCTTTTAAGGTTCTACTCATTCTTTCTACCTGTCCTGAGCTCTGGGGCGTATAAGCACAATGTAATTTCCAGTTTGCCCCCACCGCCTTGGCTACTGCCTGTGTTACCTGCGAGATAAAAGCTGGTCCATTGTCTGATCCTACCATGGCAGGAAAACCAGACCTGGGTAAGATGTCTTCTAGTAGCTTCTTAGCCACCGTCTGAGCTGTTTCATGGTTCCTTGGGTATGCCTCCACCCAGCCAGAGAAGGTGTCCGTAAATACTAAAAGATATTTATAACCGTACTTTCCTGGTTTGACTTCAGTGAAGTCGACTTCCCATTGGGCTCCCGGTCTGGTGCCTCTGAGCCTGGTTCCTTTTGTATTTCAAGTGGCTCTCGCGTTGGTGAGTTGGCAGGTCTTGCAGGCAGATACAACTTGCTCTATTTTGCTGTCCTGTTGGTGAATCTTGATTCTGGCATGTAGGATTAAGTCTTTTAATTTTCGGGCGCCCATGTGAGTAGACCGATGCATGTGCTCTAATATTGAGACTCCGAGCCGGTCTGGCAGCACGAGCTCCTTGTTAGGTGAATACCACCATCCCATTATCTCCTGGGCCATGGGGAGTTTCTTGATCCGCTGTAACTCCTCGTGGGAGTATTTGGGCTGGTCTGGTAAAACTGGGTCTCCCCAGGCCGGTAGTTGTTAAGACGTTTTCTAGCTCCCAACGTTAGCGCCTTGGTGAGGGCGACGAGCTCTGCTCGCTGGGCTGACGTTCTGGAGGGTACATCCTCCGCCCACACGGTGTCCGTTTTGGTGACCACCGCTGCACCTGCATACCTGTGTCCATCCCGCACAAAGCTGCTGCCATCAGTGAACCAAGTAGCCTCGGCATCGGGGAGGGGCCGGTCGGTCAGGTCCGTCCGGAATCCATGTACTTGTTCCAGGATTCCCACACAGTCATGTAGGGCAGCAGGGTGGCAGGATTGAGGGCTGCACTGGGGTGGAACCGCACTCGTGGAGGGTTGAGTAGGAGGCTCTGGTAATGAGTCATACGTGTATTGCTCAGCCATCTATCCGGAGGCTGTTTCAGGACGCCTTCAATGGCGTGTGGCGTCGTGATCCAGATCTCCTGTCCTAGGGTCAGTTTGTCTACGTCCTTGACTAGGAGTGCTGTCGCTGCAATAATTCTTAGGCATGGCGGCCAGCCGGCAGCCACTGGGTCTAGTTTCTTGGACAGGTAAGCCACCGGGCGGTTCCAGGGGCCTAAGGCTTGAGTTAGAACCCCTTTTGCTATTCCCTTATGTTCGTCCACAAAGAGGTGGAAGGGCTTCGTAATGTCTGGTAGGCCCAGGGCTGGGGCACTTAGGGAGGGCCTTTTGTACCTGATTAAAGGCAGTTTCTTCTTTTTCAGCCCATTTAAATGTTTTCCCCTCTTTGGTAGCTTCATATAGGGGCCTGGCGATCTCAGCAAAACCCTCTCGCTGCGTATCTGAGCCTTCTTCGTGGACGCCCGGTACCCTAAGGCCCCCAGCGTAGCCACCAGGTCCTGGGTCTCTCGCTCACAGTCTTTGGCCTTGTCGGCAGCAATCAGGGTGTCATCTACGTACTGTAGGAGGGCGAGGCCAGGGTGCTCCCTTCTGTACTCACCCAGGTCCTCGTGTAGTGCCTCGTCGAAGATGGTGGGCGAAGTTTTGAATCCCTGAGGTAGCCGTGTCCAGGTGAGTCGCCCACTGTAGCCCTCCTCCAGATCATGCCACTTGAAGGCGAACAAGGGTTGTCTCTGGGGTGTCAGCGGCAGACTGAGGAAGGCATCCTTTCAATCTAGTACAGTATACCAGACCCTGGAGGGCGCCAAGGAGCTCAAGAGAGTATATTGGTTGGGAACAGTTGGGTGTATGTCCGTGACCCTCTTATTTACTTCCCGGAGGTCTTGTACCGGTCGGTAGTCATTTGTGTGAGGCTTTTTGATCGGCAGTAGTAGGGTGTTCCAGGGAGATTGGCAAGGAACTAGTACCCCTACGCTTCTTAGTCTCCGGATGTGTGGCTGGAGCTCCTTCCGGGCCTCCTGAGACATGGGGTATTGTTTGATCCTTACTGGACTCTCTCCTGGCTTGAGCTCTACCAGGACTGGGGTCCTGTGAGCGGCCATTCCTATCCCCCCGTCTCTGCCCAAACCGAGGGGAATTCTTGAATCCATCTGTCTATAATATCCTCTCTCGGAAGCGCCTGCTGGTGGAGGCGGTATTCATCCTCCAGTTTCATGGTCAGGACCTGGATGGGGGTGACCCTTGCCATCCGTGACCTGAGGCCCCCCTTGTCTGAAAGTTATCTGAGCTCCAATCTTGGTCAGTAGTCCCATCCTAACAGCGGGTAGGTGCATTCTGGTATTACCATAAAGGAGTGGGGGGGGATACCCGGCCCGACCCCAAATCTACCGTTTTTCGGGTAGTCCATGAATACTGGCTCATACCAGTTGCCCCTTGGACCCAGGACTTCTTGCTGGCTAGTTTTCCTTGTGGGCTGCGGAGGACCGGATGTTGTGCTCCGGTGTCGATAAGGAAGTCAACAGGGGTCCCCTTCACTTTCAGAGTTACCCTGGGTTCGGGGAGAGGGTCCGAACCCCGACTCCCCTAATCACTCAGTTCATCTAGCTCTAGGACGTTTACTCGATCAGTCTTGCCTCCCTTCCCGCCGGCCCTTTTCGACAATCTTGGGTCCAATGCCCTATCTCCTTGCAGTATGCGCACTGATCCTTCTGCAGCCTCTGCTTCCCCCGCTTGGTGGTTCCTTTACCTTTTCTTGCGTCGTCTGCCAGCTGCCGGAGACGGCTGTCTTGTTCCTCGGGGGAGTCAGCAGTGGTAGCTAGTAGTATTCTGGCCAGGTCTCGTGTCTGCTTCCTGCTGGCAGCCGCCATGGCGTGAGCCTGCTTGTCCTCAGGAGGCTCCCGGTTGTTATATACCTTTGCGGCTACCACCAGTAAGTCCTGCAGACTTTTTCTCCTAGTCTATCTATTTTCTGTAATCTTCTCCTAATGTCTATGGCCCATTGGTTTACAAAGGTCATGATAACAGCTGCCTTGCTTTCCGGAGCCTCTGGATCCATGGGGGTATAGGTAGGGAATGCCTCCATGATCCATTCTAAAACGGCAGCCGGAGATTCATCTTTTCCCTGTTGCACATTTCCTACTTTATTGGCAAAAGGCCAATAGTGATGCGGCCGATTCCCCTCCGCGTCTGGGGGTCCGGTGGCTCGCAGGGGCAGAATAGTGGAGTCGGCGGCGGAGGCGGATTGCTCCCTCTGAGCCCTTTGTCTGGTAAGGGGTGGGCTTCCCACTGGAGCGTTTCCACCTCCCGCTCTCGGAACAACGTCTGCCTCCTCCGGAGGGGGAGGATGGTGTTCTCCCGGCATCCTAGGGTGGTGATACAGGGGAGGAAAAATTAACTCTTCTTCAGTCCCCCCCTGCAAAGCAAGAATGGGTTTTGGCTCCGGAGGGAGTGGGGCCGGAAGGGCTTAAGCCAAGAGGGTGGGCAGAGGGGTAGTCTGAGTCTGTCCCATAAGGTCCGTCCAGTAAGTCCACAGAACAAAACAGAGAAACACAGAAGCAGACCAACAGAGGGCCCTTAGAAAGTCTTCCAACTCCATGGAAGCAAAGCTGAAAGCTAGCTTAGACCTTTGAGGGGACTCCACGTCCCTCCAAAACCGAGATCTAGACAATGGCCTCACGCCGACCAGCGGGAGAGACCCGCCTCGTCTCAGATCTTTGAGGGGATTGCACGTCCCCCCAAAACAGATGAGGGGATTCCACGTCCCTACAAAAGGGAGAATCGGAACGTCTTCCGAAACTCCCGGCCCGTGGTCCTCCAGTGTGTCCACTTAGACCGCGTCGGGCACTACCAGAATTTCAGAAATGAGCTCACACAGAAAAGACGGAACAAACAGACACTAACCGTGGCCAGTCAGGCTCTCTGGGTCGGGGGTCCCTCGGGGGTCTTGGGGATCCCGGACGAGCCCCCAAATGTTATGCCCAGAATTCGTGATCCCCAAAGACCACCAGGGAGCTGAGTCCGATGTAAAAGCAAAAGAGCCTTTATTCGAGCTAGCTCGAGCTCAATCCCCTACCTGCCCCGACGCAGCGGTGAGATACCAGGGAGAGAGAGCGAGTTTCAAAAGCACAAAGGTTTTATTGGGGCCTAGGGGCAGTTGGTGAGGTAATGGCTGTGGCCTCAGCCGATTGGCTGGGGAAGGGTCCCAGTTCTGTTAGGCAGGTGAGGAGGGCGATGCTCAAGGGGAGGAGGCGTGGTCAAGGTGAAGGACACAGAACAAGATGAAGTCGGCCGGCATAAGCCCGTCCTTTCAAAAAGCACACAAAATGGCTTGCGGCAACTGTGAACAACAAAGTGTTGACGCATCTGGCTGAAAATCTCCCAATGAGGAGAACAAGGCCAGAACTCTGACGAAGAGGCACCGGGCCGCCAGAGGAGACACCCCCCGGGCGGCTCAGGGGGTTCCGAGCGCGGCCAGAAACGAGACGGGTGCGGGTCTCGAGCCGACACGGCAGAAGGACGCTGTTTGATAGAAGACCTTCAAAAATAAGGATCTCGGGGCCCCCGGCTGGCTCAGTCGGTGGGGGGGTGCGACTCTAAACCTCAGGGGCCTGAGTTCGAGCCCCACGTTGGGCGCGGAGCCTTCTTAAAGATTAAAAAAAAATGAAAAGGACGTCAAAACTTGAGGGTCTGTTGGGTCTTTTCCCCATAACGTGGTTGTATTACATCTTCTTTAAAAACTTTTACTGTTTATGTATTCATTTTGAGGGAGACAAAGAGACAGCATGAAGGGGGGTGGGGGGCAGAGAGACAGAAAGAGAGAGAGAATCCCAAGCAGGCTCTGCAAAGGCCGACACGCCCAGAGGCCGACGTGGGGTTCCATCCCACTAACCGCGAGACCGTGACCCGAGCTGAATCGAGAGTTGGACGTTGCAACAGGGGAATGGAGACCCCGTCCTGAGTGAGGCAGGGACAAACAGGGGTGTATGGCCAGGGGCAGAGGTTTCTGAATGGATATTTGCTAAGAGGGGGCATCTGGGGACTCGTGCCAGAACCAGCCCACAGGGCCTCTGCTGTGGGCTGTGGGGAGTGAGGGGGGGGGTGAGGCGGAGGAGGGGTCAGGGGTTTTCATCCCAGGTGGAGTCTGATGAGGTGCCAAGGGCAGATAAAAGCCTTGAGGCCAGCGAGAGAGAGGTCTCCTGGTCCTAAAGTCTGTCAACTTGAACCGTTGAGCAGACGCCAGGTTTTTTTCCAGCAACAAGTGGAATTAGACAGTCCATGTCAGGACAGAGAAGACAGAGAACTTCCAATGATTAAAAGGAGTTTTGGCAGCGGCTTGGGAATATTCCTGAAAGCCTCCATTCTGAGGGAGACCAACAAGAGACCGCTGGCTCTAATCACCATAATCGTTGACCCAGGAAACGAATGAGGGAGTAACTCCCCCATACAGTTATGGTAACCCGAATGTATTAGGAAAAACAGTAAAAGGGTGTTAGATTCCCCTTTGTTAGGGACGGCCTGTGTCTTTTTGTTTCCCCAGCACCCTGGGTTAGGTTTTGGAACACTTGTATATATTGCTCAGGGTTGTCTGCAACTGTGCTCAGGTCCTTTTGTTTGCTTAGAATATTGCAACGAAAATGGACCCTTCATGGGACCAAATTCACCAGGAAGCATTGTAGTCAACAGATACATTGAATGTGCCTTCCTTTCGAGGGGAAGATATTTCATCTCTGACAATCCTGGATACGGAGGGGATGAGGGTCTCACAGGTGGCTTTCCCTTAGAAGAGCCCTCAGAGGGCAAGTCTGCAAGAACTTGCTTTTCTCAGTGCCTTTAAGGGCCAGAAGGTTGGCACCTAACTTACAAGTCTTACATAAGGACATTTTGACCATTTACCCTCTCTTTTACAATACAGATCTAACTTTAAGATAGTACTGATTGAGTGCCTCCCTCAGGAGACCCGGAATCTATTCAACAAGGGGATCCTTTGAAGGATTTTCTAAAATAATGTGCAGATACTCTGAACTTGAGATCCACGACCTACGATTTGACAATAGTAACCTAAATAGCAAAAAGGGGAAACAGATGATCCTCTGACACCTTTTCTGTGCCGTGTCTGTGCTGGTCCTAAAGCTGAGTCTGGAGGTACTGATCATTTATTCCTATTGGATCAGCTCCCATCCTCGTTATGGGCAAAATCTTCAACTGATCTTGGCAGAATGCACAGTGTACCTCCCGTCAAGATTCAAATTGACCTTGCAAAACTTCTCCCTAGAGTTAATATCTTTTCAATTACGAAGGCCTTCAAGGCATCCACACCATAATAGAATGTTACAAGGCTCATGGCCTCATGATCCCCTGCAGTAGTCCAGATAACACCTCTATTATACCTGTGAGAAAACCCGACTGCTGAGGCTGGTATTTTGTCCAGGACTTCCGAGAAATCAATAGCGCTGTAATCCCTCGACATCTCCTTCTTCCCAAACCTCACACTCTACCAACATCCACTCTTCCTGAAAGCAAAGTTTTCACTCTACACGACCCATGTGCTGTAGTTTTAGCATTCTAGTTGATAAGGATAGTCAGTATCTTTTTACCGTCACACGCAGGGAATGACAATACATCTGGACTGCAACCTCCCTGGGTTTCACAGAGTGCTTCACGTTTCCCACAAACCTTAAAGGCTGATTTGGATGATGGAAAGTGTTTCTGCAGGCTCGACTTTGTTACAATGTGTAGATGATTTCCTTCTCTACTCCCCTGCTCGTGCCTCTTCACACAAAGACAGCACCCCCCTGGGAAAACTTCTGGTTTTAAAATGCCCATAAAGTCTCCAAAGAAAAACTACAGTTTGCTCAAACTCAGGTTAGGTATTTAGCTCACCTGTTCTCAGAACAAGGCCCACATCTAGATCCAGGCACTCTCGAGGCATCCACAATCTCTCACAACTTAAATCTAAGAGCCAATTACAAGGCTTTCTTGGACTGGCTGTGTACTCTCAAAACTGAATTCCAAACTTCTCTCTTAAGGCTCAGCTCAATGCAGGCTTTCAGACACCTGGGCAATATCTGAAAAAGTAAAAAAAAAAAAAAAATGTAGTCATTAGTCCAAAAGCAACATTAGCATTAGACACAAAGGGATCGTGATGAAAGGTTTAGGGAGAAAACATATGATTTCATGGTGCTGTACCCATGGTCCTGTAGCCTCATGTCTCACCAAATTATACCCGTTAACTTGAGGCAATTTGTTATACGTAAATTATCCTTCATTAAAGAGAGTTTCAAAACATAAAATACTAGAAGCACATGTTGGAAAGTTCCTTTCAAATCCTGAAGTGCGTGGGTGAGATGAGTCTGTCTGCCCGTGTCTCAAAAATCCAAAATAATAAGACATTTAAAAAATTAATAACAGCAGAGTAAGCAGATCCTGAGCACACCCTGTCCCATGTGTTCAACTACATAACATCCACATCCAAGTCCATGAACCAGAGAGCTATCCACAGACTGGCAGAAGAAACTCCACACCTAAATACAGAGAAGCTGCATCAGAAAGGTTAGGAAGGTCAGAAAGGTGGAGGCTGGCTGCCTGCAGAATGGGCAGAGAAAGTGAGCCCTCACCCCAGGGAGCTCACCCAGTGAAGACTAATCTCCATAACATTTGGCATTAAAACCCAGAGGGGCTGAATTCCCTTGAGTTCAGATCCTGGAGCTTTGGACGTCAGCTGACCCTGCACTGGGTGATCCAGGAGGATGAGGACTAGCCAGGTCCCTGCCTGTGTAGACAGGCAACGTCAATGTGGCATTTTACACAATGCCGAGGCAACAGGAGACACATGTATTCATGCTGATTCCTGAGTGTGTTGGAGGACTTCAACAGTGAGGGAGCTCACAGGCACCATTTTTCTCCCCCAGCCTCCCAGAATAAGCACAGAAGCACCCACCAGAGGCGGAGGCTGCACAGACACTTGCTACCTAACCCATTAGCAGCACGCCAGTCCCAAGGGTTCACAGGGGGACTCACCACACCATGTCTGCTGGTCTCAGGGCAAACATTCTTAAAACCACAAGGGCACCCTGTCCGACAAGCTGCATGCATAGCTGCCACAGCACACTGTGCACATCTGCACCTCACCCAGCTGTGCACATCCAGGCACCCTCATCTCTCTCACCCAGCCACATGTCCCCAGGCACAGACATGCTCTGTGCATATCCTCACGCCCCTAGCTTCCACCGCTGGTCCACAGCCCGGAGCCACCGAAGGACATCGGGAAACCTGGCATAGGACTAGTAGCCTTGTGCAATTTTCCTAACACTCCTGCCCTGCTCCCAAGTTACCCAGCGGGCATACCACCCCACAGCTGGCCTGCCTGGGTCCCACTGACACCACTGAGTGTAAGCACAGCCCACAACAGGCACGCAATCAGTGCAGACATCTACACTGAAAGGAAAAGTAACCCAGACACAACAGCATGGAGTGAGCAATACCCATGTGATATCCTCCTGAAGGTCCAGGTCCTATAAATGGAGACGTGCACTACTCAGGACCCCAGGACCTCTTTTTCAGACCGTCGTTAATTTCAAGATCAGAAGGCACAGCTGACTTTCTTAACACAGAGAAATAGAGCCAGAGAGACAGACAAAATGGACACACAGAGATGTTTATCCACAATGAAAGACCTAGTCAAAGTCCCAGCCAGAGATCTAAGCCAAAGAGATATAAATAATATACTTCATACGGAATCGAAAGGAATGATCATAAGGACACTCACTGGAGTTGTGAAATGAGTAGAAAAGTGAGACCCCTGATATGGAGATAAGAAATAACACAGCACACATTGAGGACACAATAAAGGAGAAACACGCTAGCTGGAATGAACAGAGGGATGGAAGAAGCAGGCGAACAAACTAGTGACCTCGAAGACTGAGTGTTGGAAATTAATCACACTGAACCAAGGAGAGCACAGGATTCTGCAACGTGAGATGAGACTAAGGGAACTCAGTGACTACAGGAAAGATAATAATATTCATATTGTAGGACTCCCAGAAGGAAGAGAATTTGGGGCCGAAAATTTATTTGAGGAAATAATAGCTGAAAACGTCCCTAACTGGGGGAGGGAAACAAACATCCACATCCAGGAGACTAGAGAACTCCCATCAACATCAACGAAATCAGGCCAACACACAAACATATTGTAACCAAACTTGCAAATTACAGTGACAGTAAAGAAAAACTCTGCAAAGCAGCAAGACAGAAGACCTCAACTCAGAAGGGAAGACCCATAAGGCGAGCTGCCCGATTTCTGAACAGAAACTCGACAAGCCAGAAGCTAGCGACATCACATATTCAAAGTGCTGAATGGAAAAATCAGCAGCCAACAATATTCTATCCAGCAAGGCTATCCTTCAGAATGGAAGGAGACACAGACTTTCCCAAACAAAAACTAAAGGATTCTGTACCACTAAACCCGTCCTGCAAGAAATATCAAGAGGGATTCTTTGAGTGGAAAGGAGAGACCAACAGTGACAGTTTAGAGACAGAAGACACAAATCAAGTAAAAAATGAATATGTCTGCAAAACAAATCAGTTAAGGAACTCAGAGAAATGGATTTGAATTGTAATAACCTCTACCAAAAACCCAGGGAGGAGAAAATAATGGGTGCGAAGGTAAATGACCATCAACTTAATACAAACTGCTAAATGCAGAAGAGGTTATATAAACATCTGACAGTGACCATATGCTAAAACCAATCATAAATATGCTAAGAACAGAGATAAGGAAATCAAACTATATCACTAAAGAAAAGAAGCAAAACATGAAAGAAAGGCAAGAAAGGATCAGAGAAAATCATTAGAAACCACAGCCAAACAGGCAATAAAATGGCAATACGTACATCCATATCAATCATTACTTTGAAGGTAAATGGAGTGAATGCTCCAATCTAGAGACGCAGGGTGTAAGCATGGATGAAAAAACAAAACCGATTTGTATGCCTATAAGTGACCCACTCTACACCTCAAGAATGATAGTGAGAGGATAGAGAAACATTGCACACATTAATGTCAAATGAAACCTGGAGTAGCAACACTTGTATCAGAAAAAAATACACTTAAAAAAAGTACATAACAAGAGAGAGAGGAGGACACTGTATAACAGTAAAGGGTACAACCCCAAAAGAAGATATAACAAGTGTAAATGTATCCCACAATTCGGTGGGATTTATTTCCAAGCTGCCAAGGTGGTTCAATATTTGCCTATCAACCAATGTGACACAATACGTCAACAGGAGAAAGGATAAGGACCACACGATCGGGGCACCTTGGTGGCTCAATCCTTTAACAGTCTGACATCAGCTCAGGTCATGACTTCATAATTCGTGAGTTCGAGTCCCGTGTCAGACTCTGTGCTGAAGGCTCAGAGCCAAGAGCCTCCTTCGAATTCTGGGTTTCCCTCTCTCTCTGCCCCTCCCCTGCTTATGCTCTCTCTCAAGATTAATAAACTTTAAAGGAAAAGAACCCTACGGTCATTTCAATACACGCAGAAAGGAGCATTTGACAAAGTACAACATCCACTCAGGATTATAACCCCCCTAAAGTAGGTTTACAGGAAACATACATCAACGTAATAAAGGTTATCTATGAAAACCCTGCAGTTATAATCCACCTCAATGGGGAAAATCTGAGAGGTTTTCCTGTAAGGTCAGGAAGAAGACAAGGATGTTTACTCTTACCACTTTTAATAAATTACTGGAAGTCCTAGCCACAGCCAGCAGACAAACGAAATGGAACTAAAGTGAAATAAATAAAATAAAACAAAATGAAATAAAATAAAATAAAATAAAATAAATAAATAAAATATACAAAATAGAATAGAATAAATAAAATAAAATAAATAAAATCAAATAAATAAAATAAAAAAATAAATAAAATAAATAAAATAAAATAAAATAAAATAGAATAAATAAAATAAAATAAATAAAATAAAATAAAATAAATAGAATAGCATAGAATAGACTAAATAAAATAAAATAAATAAAATAAAATAAAATAAATAGAATAGAATAGAATAAAATAAATAAAATAAAGTAAAGTAAATAAAATAAATAAAATAAAATAAAATAATATAAAATAAAATCAATAAAATAAATAGGATAGAATAGAATAAAATAAAATAAAAGACATAAAATAAATAAATAAATAAATAAATAGAATAGAATGAAATAAATAAAATAAAATAAATAAAATAAAATAAAATAAAATAAATAAAATAAATAATACAATGCAATAAAATAAAATATAAAACAACTCCAAATCTGGAGGAAGTGAAACTTTCACACTTTGCAGATTACATGACACTATATAGAAAACCCTAAAGAGTCCCCCCAATAACTGCTAGAACTGATAAATGAATTCAGCAATGTCACAGGATACAAATCACTGTGCAGAAATCTGTTGTATTTGGAGAAAACACTACTGAAGCAGTAGAAATAGAAATTAAGAACACAGTCCTATTTACACTTGTACACCAAATAATAAGATGCCTATGAAGAAATCTAACCAAAGTGGTGAGTGACCTATACTCTGAAAAGTATAAAACAGTGATGAAATTCAAGATGACACAAAGACATGGAAGGACATTCCATACTCATGGGTCGGAAGTACAAATATAGTGCAAGTGTCTCTACTTCCCAAAGCAATGGACACAATTAATGCAATTTCCATCAAAATACCAACAACATTTTTCACAGAACTAGAGCAGTCCTCAAATGTGTATGGAACCACAAAAGACCCCAGTCTTCAGAGTGAACAACCTTGATGTGAAGTGGTAATTATGGATGGCGTTATGCCTCTGGATCTTCTGCTCCAAAACACGGTAACTCTGGCCTAGGCATTTGAAGAAACGGTAGACATATCCCAACCAGGGATCATTTTACAAAATACATTCTACACACGTACCTTCAAAACTTTGCAGATTATGTAAAATATGGAAAAATCTAAAAATTGTCATGACCAAGTGGAGCCTAAGGAGACAGGATGACTCTAATGTGCCAGCTGGGATGAGTCTGGGACAGAAGAGGTTCAAACCGAAGCGATCTGAATACAAATATAAACTTTAGTTCATACTACCATATCTCTTCGGGATACCGATTGTGATCATGTACCAACTCATATGACATCCATAGTCAGAAAACAGTCTGTTGTATGTAGAGACTCAATAATATCTTCCCCATTTTTCTGGTAACTAGAAACCCATCACGAATGAAAAGATTTTTAGTAATCGTGGTTTTATGTTTGCGACACATGATATTATATGATTAGTTCTAATATTAGTTACTAGTGACGGCCATGTACCTATTCTTGTTGTTCTTACTATTGTTTAATTGAAATAATAACATTCACGGTAGAGAAAACTGAATGCATGATAAACACTTCATAGAAACATCTACTTTACATACTTTAAGATAATAACGTATGTATATACCACTCTATTATGTGGTATGTAAATTAAGTGTTTTTCTGATCTTGAACGAGCATGTCATTGAAAGGCTTTCCATAAAGGTGGTTATCCTGGATAATGAATGATACTCAGATTTTACAGGATATACTTCACTTCATGCCTGAACACTGTCAAAACTAAAAATGTACACACGGCCAGATGAATCATTGTGACTGGCTCACTGATTGTAAAGAATCCTTGGTTTAATATTTTCACACATATTTTTTATCAGGAATACAAGAGAATCAAATGTTTCCAAATCAAAGAGATATTCAAAGACTGGAAGAACAATAGGGAATTCGAGGGGTTTCAGAAGGATAAGATGTGACCATGAAGTGGCAGTCACAGGCAAGCAGCTTTTTCTGGTCCACTTTGACAGGTTTGCATGAGGATATGTGACTTGCCAAAGGGTAAGTCCCAGAAGTACCAGAGGGAAAGACAACGCTTTAGGGAGAGGTGACTTGGAAAGGGTGCTTCTGTGCCTAAATGGTGGTTCAGCAACCTCGCTGGGGGTCGGTCCCTGGGTGAAATACATCGAAAGGCCAACAGTAACCTAGACTCCCAAAGATCTTAGTAACATAGATCAAAGTAACTTAGAGCCACAAAGATCTTAGAGCCACAGAGTTGATCTTCCTCTATGATTAGGAGAGAGTTACAGTGTCACAGGATACGATCATTGGGCCGGCAGTAGATGGCTAAAATATTATTTAAGGCTATACATGTAATAAAAAATGTATACATAAAATTTGGCTTTGGAATGTTAAGAAAAATCACAGGCCCAGCATGGAGTTCCTTATGCTAAGGTCCCATGTCACTAAACCTAATCTCATTCCTGTAGGAATGTAACCTTTAACCAGTCAGCAAAGAATTTCCTAGCCAGTGCTGGAAATATAGCTCATAGATCCTTGCCATTCCCCTCAGAGAGGCAGTCTTGCCTAAATAAGGTATTCCATGCCCCTAATTTTTTTAAGTTTATTAATTTTGACAGAGAGAGAAAGAGAGCACACACAAGGGAGGGGCAGGACAAGAGGGAAAGAGACAATCCCACGACCAAGAGGTCATGATCTGATCCAGGATCAAGAATCAGACACTTAACCAAGCCATCCAGGCACCCCGAGAATGTGGAGTTTCAAAGGTTAGAAGTCTTGAATGGGACACAGCCCCGAGGGCACCGGCCTACTCCTGAAGAGAAGGCAGCCAACAACTTGCAGGCAGATGGCATGGAAACAGTGATCTGGACAAAGCCTGGTGCACACAGTGGGGGAGATTATACACTCATCATGGAGACCATCCCTGAGAAGCAGTGTTCACAATGAGGGGACAAAGATCTAGGACAGAGGAGCTGCATGGGGCCATTTCCCTGCTCTGCCCCCTGCCCCCTGCCCCCCAGCATAAACACAGAGTCGTCTGCTGGAAACAAGGCAGTTCCCACACTGGCTGCCTAAGCTGCTTACACCAACCCCACCTTCCTGTGCTCTGGCAAGACTGGTCATTCAGGGTTGCCTCAGTCCCAGTGTAGCTGGCCCCTTCCCCAGAAGACCAGGTGAAGCCCATGACCACACCACCTCTCTTGACCAAAGAGTTGTGCAGGGCTTCACTTCTAGGAGCAGTCGTTTCAAGTCTCCTTTCGCAAGCAGATCAGAGCAGACCTAGATCAGACTCACCACATTCTGGCCAAGGACCCTACCTTGCCCATACAACTGACCTGAAGGATAGTGCAGCCAGAACACAAAACAGTGCACGCAACACACACCACAGATACTCCGTGAAGTGCCAGGCCCTGGACACTGGATGACCTCTTCCTCATAAAATCATTCAACTCACAGGCAGGTAACACAATGAACTTTGGTAACACAGAGATGGCAAATACTCAACCAAAATTCCAAGACGAGAGGAAGGCAACCCAAATGAAAGAATAAGATAAGGTCATGGGCAGAGAAATGGAGGGAACACTTCCAAACTCATTCTATGAGGCCAGCATGGCCTTGAGTTGGACAAAGACCCCACTAAAAAGGAAAACTACAGACCAATTTCCCTGATGACCATGGATGCAAAACATCTCAACAAAGAGTGGCAAACTGGATCCGAGCATACATAAAAAGAATTATTCAGTACAATGAGGTGGATTTTATTCCTGGGATGCGCAATCGATTCAATGGCAAAACAACTAGTAGAATGTCACTAAATATATACCTATCAATAATTACTCTGAATGTAAATCGACTACATGTTCCAATCAAAGGACAAGGTTAGGGTGTCAGAATGGACAAAAAAATAAATAAATAACCAAAAAAAAAAAAAAAAAAACAAAAAAAACAAAAAAGGCCTATCTAGATGCTGCCTACAAAGCCTTATTTGGACATATGTCACCTGCAGATTTAAAAGGAGGGAATGAAAAAACATTTGTCATGACAACAATGTCAAAAGAAAGCCAGTAGCAATACTTGTATTAGGCAAAATAAACTTTAAAACCGAGAGTGTAGTTTGGTACCCTTTGGGTCAGTACCTAGTAGTAAAATTGCATGCACCCAATATTTATAGCAGCATTATCAACAGTAGCCAAACTATGGAGAAAGCCCCATCAACTATGAAGGTATAAAGAACTTGTGGGGGGTGTGTGTGTGTGTGCATGTATACGCATATGTACTCACGTGTATGCTCCTATATACACACATATATACATACGTATATACAATGACATGTAACTCAGCTTCAAAAAGAATGAAATCCTGCCACTTGCCACGATGTGGATGGACCTAGAATGTATTATGCCAAGTGAAATATGTCAATCGGTGAAAGACACATATATGATTTCACTCGTGTGGAATTGAAGAAACAAAAGAGATGAAAACATGGGAAGGGGACAGGAAAAGAGAAGAGTGGTGACAAACCACATGAGTCTCTTAACCGTAGAGAAGAAGAGTGAGGGTTGATATAGGGAGATGTGTCGGTGCTGGGCTAGATGGCGGACCAGTATTAAGGAGAGCACTTGTTGTGATGAGTGCTGGGTGTCGTATGTAAGGGATGAATCACTGGATTCTACTTCCGAAACAGAGAATGTGCCATATGTCAACTAAGACTGATATTAAAAAAATAAATAAAGCTGTAACGAGTTGAAGACAGACATTATCTCATACTAAAGGGGACAGCCACACAAGAATATCCAATGGTTGTAAATTTTGATGCGCCCAATATGCAATCACCAACATATAAAACACTTAACAAAACCATAAAGGAATTGATAATAATATAACGATAATAGAGGACTTTAACACATCAGTCACATCAATGGACAGAACCTGTAAACAGAAAATCAACAAGGAAACAATGGCTTTGAATGACACACTGGACCAGATGCGTTCAACAGATGTATTCAGAACACTCCATACTAAAATGGCAGAGTACCTATTCTTTTCAAGCGCCCATGGGGCATTCTCCAGAAATGATCACATTCTACATCACAAATCAGACCTCAACAGGTACCCAAAGACAGAGATCAGACCAAGCATCTTTTCTGACCACAAAGCTAGGAAACTTGAAGTTAACCACACTCATACACACACACACACACACACACACACACACACACACAGACACACACAGACACACACACACACAGGGGGAAAGGCCACAAATAAAGGGAGGTTAAATAACATGCTACGAAATGAACAGGTCAAACAGGAAACCAATGAGAAAATACACTGAAACAAATGAAAATACACTGGTAAAAACCATTGGAATGCGGCAAAAGCAATCTGAGATGGAAGTATATAGCAATACAAGCCTACCTTAAAGACCAAGAAAAATCTCAAACACTCCTAACTTACAACTAAAGGAATGAGAAGAACAGCAGGAGGAAGGAAATCATAGAGATTTTTTTTTTACCTTTTTTTTTTTTAATCATCCCTTCAGTTTTAGAAACTCAGAGGCAATGCTTTATAATGGTTTCTGGAGGTTAGTTTTTTTTTTTTTTCCAATATATGAAGTTTATTTTCAAATTGGTTTCCATACAACACTCAGTGCTCATCCCAAAAGGTGCCCTCCTCAACACCCATCACCCACCCTCCCCTCCCTCCCACCCCCCATCAACCCTCAGTTTGTTCTCAGTTTTTAAGAGTCTCTTATGCTTTGGCTCTCTTCCCCTCTAACCTCTTTTTTTTTTCCTTCCCCTCCCCCATGGGTTTCTGTTAAGTTTCTCAGGATCCACCTAAGAGTGAAAACATATGGTATCTGTCTTTCTCTGTATGGCTTATTTCACTTAGTATAACACTCTCCAGTTCCATCCATGTTGTTACAAAGGGCCAGACTACATTCTTTCTCATTGCCACGTAGTGCTCCATTGTGTATATGAACCACAATTTCTTTATCCATTCATCAGTTGATGGACATTTAGGCTCTTTCCATAATTTGGCTATTGTTGAGAGTGCTGCTATAAACATTGGGGTACGAGTGCCCCTATGCATCCGTACTCCTGTATCCCTTGGGTAAATTCCTAGCAGTGCTATTGCTGGGTCACAGGGTAGGTCTATTTTTAATTTTTTGAGGAACCTCCACCCTGTTTTCCAGAGTGGCTGCACCAGTTTGCATGCCCACCAACAGTGCAAGAGGGTTCCCGTTTCTCCACATCCTCGCCAGCATCTATAGTCTCCTGATTTGTTCATTTTGGCCACACTGGCTGGCGCGAGGCGATATCTGAGTGTGGTTGGAAATAATAGAGATTAAGGCAGAAATAAGGGACATACAAACCAAAAAGACACTAGACCAAATCAATGAAACCAGGGGCTGGTTCCTTGAAAACAGTAATCAACATGAAAACCTCCTAGGCAGAGTTTTCACAAAGAAGAGAGAAAGGACTCAAATAAAGAAAATCACAAATAAGAAAGGAGAAACAACAGCCAACACTACAAAAATACAGTTAGAAGATAATATTATGAAAAACTATAGGCAACACATTGGACACTCTGAGAAAAATGGACACATTCCTAGAAACACAAAAACTACCAAAACTGAAACAGAAAGATACATAAAATCTGAAAACAGAAAGAAATCAAATCAGTAAGAAAAAAAAAAAATCTCCCCCAACACAAGAGTTCAGGGCCAGAGGGCTTCCCTGATGAATTCTACCATCCATTTAAGGAAGAGGTAATATGTATTCTCCTCGAATTATTACAAAAAGTAAAAAAGAAGGAAAACTTACAAATTCATCTTATGAGGCCATCATTACCCTGATACCAACACCAGATAAAGCCTCCACCAAAACTGAAAACTGCCGGGGCGCCTGTGTGACTCGGTAGGTTTACTGTCCAACTCTTAATTTTGGATTAGGACATTATCTTGCGGTGCGCGGGTTCGAGACCCACATTGGACCGTGCATTGACAGTGTGGGGCATGGCCAGGATTCTCTCTCTCCCTGTCTCTCTGCCCCTCCCTCACTTTTAGGTACTCTATCTAAGGAAGGAAATAAACATTTAAAAATATGTTAAAAATTTTTAAATAAAACTGCAGGCCAACAGCCTGATGAGTATGTATGCACAAATTCTCATTAAAATACCTTCAAATTAAAGTCAACAATACATGAATAGAATCATTTACCATAATCAAGTGGGATATATTCCCGGGCTGCAAGGGTGGTTCCACATTCACAGATCAATCAACATGATGCACCACAGTAATAGAAGAAAGGATAAGAACAATATGATGCTTTCAACAGATGCAGGAAAACCATCTGACAAAATGTCACATCCATTCATGATAAAAACCCTCAGCAAAGTACATTGAGACTCAACCTACCTGCAAATAATAAAGGTCATCTAGGAAAAACCCACAAGTCATCTCACCCTCAATGGGGAAACACTGAAAGTGTTTCCTCCAAGGTCAGGGAGAAGACAGGGAAGACCCCTCTCACCACTAGTATTCCACATAGTACAGGAAGTCCTAGCCACAGCAATCAGACAAAAAAAGAAACGAGGCATCCAAATTGGCAAGGAAGAAGCAGAACTTTCGCTGTTGGGAACCGACATGATGCTCTCTAAAAAAAACAGGAAAGACTCCCCTGAAAATTGCTAGGATTGATATACGAATTTGACAAATCACAATATGCAGAAATCAATGTACAGAAATCTATTGCATTTCTGTAGACGAGTAATGAATTAACAGAAGAGAAAGTAAGGGATCCATCCCATTGACAGGTGCACCAAATACCGCAAGATACCTAGAATGAACCTAACCAAAGAGGTGAAAGACCTGTACTCTAAAGGCTGTGAAACACTGATGAAAGAAACACTGACACAAAGAAAAGGAAATAGATTTCACCCTCATGGATGGGAAGCAGAAAATACTGTTAAAATGTCTACACTCCTCAAAACAATCTGCATATGTATTGAAATCCCTATCACACTAAAAAAACCATTTGTCACAGAACTACAACAAATAATCCCAAAATTTGTATGGAACGACAAAGACCCCAAACAGCAAAAACAAAATTGAAGAAGAAAACGAAAGCTGGAGGCATCACAATTCCAGACTTCAGGTTGTATTAAAAAGCTGTACTGAACAGAACAGTATGGTCCTGGCCAAAAACAACATCATCAACAACAACAACAACAACAACAACACAGATGCAAAGATCATTAGAACGGAAATGCAGAAATGAACTCACACCTATATGGTCAATTAATTCTCAACACAGCAGGAAAGCGTATCCAATGGAAAAGAAAAAATAGTCTGGGGACACATGGGTGGCTGCAAAGCGTGTGATTGTGGATTCAGCTCAGGTCATGATCTCAGGGCAGTGCAGAGCATGTGTGGCATTTCTCAATCCCCATTTCTCTCTGCCCCTCTTCTGCATTCTCTCTGTCTCTCAAAAATAAATACATACACTTAAAAAAAATCTCCTCAACATATGGTTTTGGAAAAACTAGACAGCAACCTGAGAAACAAAACAAGACCAACAACGGACGCAACATACGCAAAAGTAAATCCAACATGGATAAAGACCTATATGTGAAACCTGAAACCATAAAAATCCCAGAGGGTAATTAACACAGGCAGTATCTTATTTGACATTGGCTGTACAAACGTCTTGGCAGATACATCTCCTGAGTTGAGGGAAACACAAGCAAAAATAATGGGACTTCGTAAAAGTAAAAACCTTCTGTCACAAAGGAAATAATCAACAAACCTAAAACACCTACCGAATAATATTTGTAAACGACATCTGATAAAGGTTTACTGTCCAAAATATATAAAGTCATACAGCACCCAAAAAAGGAGAAATCCGATTAAAAATGGGCAGAAGACACAAATGGACATTTTCCCAAGGAAGACATACACATGGCCAAAGCCATGTGAAAACATGCTCAACAATACTGATCTTCAGGAAAATACAATTCAAAAGTACAATGAGATAACACATCACATCTGTCAGAATGACTGAAATCAATGAATGATGAAACAGCAGGTGTTGCCAAGGATGTGAGGAAAGAGAAACCCTCTTGCACTGTGGGTAGGAATGCAAACTGGTGCAGCCACACTGGAAAACATCACCGAGATTCATAAAAAAAAAAAAAAAAAAAAAAATGGAAATGGAACTACCTTACGATCCAGCGATTTCACTACGAGGTATTTCCACAAAGAATACAAAATAATCTTTCAAAGGGATACATGCACCCTGATGTTTACAGCAGCATTTTCTACAACAGCCAAATTACGGAAACTTCCCGAGCATCCATCAACTGATGAATAAGTTGAGATGTAGTGTATGGAATGTAATATTATTGAGCCGTAAAAACAGGAAACCTTGTCATTGGCCACGAGGCGGAGGAGCGACAGAATGTTATGCTGGGTGAAAAAAGCCTGTCAGAGAAAGACAAATACCAGATGATTTCACTAACACGGGGAAATGAAACAAAACAAAGCGGGGGGGGGGGGTGAAGGACCCAGTGACAAACAGACTCTTCACTGGGAAACAACTGAGGGCTTCCACAGCGAGGTGGGGAATGGGTGAAACAGTTGCTGGGGATTAAGAATGCCCCTGGGATGAGCACCAGGCGACGCGTGCAAGTGTTACTCTATATTGGACACCTGAAACTAATATTCCACTGGGTCTTCACTCACTGGAATTTAAATTAAAAGGTAACATAAGGTTAATGACACCTACCTACCAGGTTTTCTGTAGTTTTCAATCACTTCACTAGGTTGGAAAAATAACCATGAAATTTTTAAAAAAGGATGTATGATGTGGGGGACAGTTTGTGCCCGTACCTCCGTCTCTGGTTCCAGCAGGACGCAGAAACTGGGTGCCAGCTCGTTCTTCTAGAAGGTCCTGAGATGAGCATTTCATGTATTCACGTCCTAACGGAATGCAATTCCCGTTCCTCTGAATTTCTGTCAGGGTTTCATCCCGCAAACGAGCCTGAATCCGGAACAAACCATCGACTGCATCGATGAGGTGATGTCGTGGGACCCCGCAATCCATGAGTCCTTCAGTAAAATATGTCTTGTTCAAATAGTGTCTGGGAAGGGGAGGAATGAAACACAGGAGCAACCCAGAAAATACAAGTGCCTGTGCTGCCCAGCAACCAGCTTGCCCAGGGAAGCCACCCAGCGCCCCTTCCTCAGCACTCAGCACAACAAGGCAGCTTCTCCCTGGTGACTCAGGAGATGCCAAGTTGCTGCAAAGCTCCCAAGGTTTCCCCTGGGGTGGGCGGCAGAACGCCCTGGAAAGGCAGCTCTACTCTCTGTCCTGAGGCAGCGGCAGAGGCCCTGAGTCCTCTGGGAGCAACAGGGACCCTTCCTGCTCTCAGGTGCCCTGGGTCAGAAAAGCCGATGGTGCGCCCTCTGCTGGCCATCACTGTCCAGGCAGAGGAACCCGCCCCTCCGGGTGTGTGGTGCTCGAGCTCTCTCTGCTGGCCACCATGGGAATTCCTGCAATGTTGAAGGCCCGGGGGGCCCAACTGAGGGACCGAAGGTGCTCTGGGCAACCCAGCCTGTTCTCCACATTGGGAAGGGTCTTAGTGACAGGGCCTGGGACACAGAGAAATCTTTTCCTTCTCCTTTCTTGTGAGGGAAGAATGAAACCGAATTTGTTAACGTAATGACATCATTTGTAATGCTCTAAGCAATGTTCCCAGAAAAATAGACCGGAATTTACACATGCTAAACAAGAGGTAATGGTGTTGACCACCTAAGTGTTTAGGTTAGATAAAGAATGGACACCTTTGAGAGAGAGAGACCGGCTTCCAGCTATGGAATGAATGAGCCTAGGGATACAAGGGACACCCAATGGAAGAGAGTCCATCCTGTAATAATACTGTTGCATGCTTTCACAGGATAGCTACACTTGTGCTTAAGTACAACATAATTTATAGACATATGGAAGGACTACAATGTATGCCTAAAACGAATACAACAAATGTCTGAAGAATATTTCAATTAAAAGTCGACATCCTTTATGCTATCTTTAATTTCTCTTTCTTTGCCAATAAACTACCATTCCTGGGGCGCTTCAGTGGCTTACTTGGTTCAGGGTCTGACTTCCACTAGGTCATGATCTTGCAGCCCATCAGTTTGAGCCCCGCGTCAGGCTCTATCCCGAAAGCTCAGAGCCTGGAGCCTGCCTCAGATTCAGTATCTCCCACTCTCTCCCCCATCCCCAGTTCGGGCTCTCTCATAAAAGGAAAAAGAAACATTAAAAATGAAAAATCATTCCTAATTTGGAATCTGTGAAATTCTGTCTATACCAGATACTCCAACATGACCATCTTGATGTTTAGAGCTTATCTGAAAAGTCACTAATAGTATCTGATGACACATATGTGACAAGGTCAGCATGCAACTTACAGGGAGCTGCACATCTGTTGTGAATTTATGACATGCATCCGTGGCTTATATTTCCCATGAAATGTGCTTTAGGGATACGGATGGATGAAATAATCTCCATCAGTCGTGTAGGTCAATTTCCTACAGGACCATCATGCCTTCAATTAGTAATTGCCATCTCTTCAAAATGAAAAGAAAGCTGGGAAAATGAATTGTCTTTGAAGGATGTAAGAGAAGACTATGGTGTTTTAAAGGTTCACCTACCTTCTGGAATCCTCATATTGGTTGTGGACAGGAGGATAGCAACCCACGATTTGGATGCACACTGCTCATTCCAGAGGGAGAATATGGACTTCTTGTCAAATACTTTTTATCACTATCAGCCGTTCAACTCTGCCAGGTGCAGACTGCCGGACCTGGGGGCAACACAATGCCTCATGCCTGGGTTCAGACCATGAGGAATGCCAGCTGGTGGCGGGAGGGGGGAAATCCCACAGGGCCTGGGCCAGTGAGGCAGATGACCCCGGGACACCTCCTCACAGGGCGGGCTCTGGAGTTTACCTGCCAAAGAGCAGCACACTCTCCCTGAAGACATCCTTCTCCATGACAGAACATAACGCTGAGCCCCACAACGCTGAGCTCCTGACATCCGGGAGAAGTGACGGATGCCCATCTTTTCAATTGCAATGGCCTCTGCAGAGCTTGGCCCCAGGGATGTTGGAGTCTTAGAGTCATGAAACTATGATGCCCGTGATACCAGCCCTTTCTGCCCCAACACTCAGAGCCACTTCACACATCCCCTCTCCCCTGGACCATCTTGCCCCATCCACATACCTGGACCAGGTCTCCACTTTTCTCCTTGTACTTCCTCTTTGTCTCTGTTTCTCTCTAACCACACCTCTCTGTGTTTCTTCCTTTCACTCTCTCGGTCTTGCCCCATTCCCCTATCACTCATCCAGTTTCTCTCTCCTTACCTGTCTCTTTGTCCACCTCTCCCCAGGCTTCAGGCTATCTGCTCTGTGCATGCAGCCCTGTCCAGGAGCACAGGGCACTCCTGTCTCTCTCTCGTCATGTTTTGTCCCAGGCCCTGATCACAATGGAGGAGAATCCCCCATATAGCAGCTGCTCATGTTGACATTTGCTAGACCAAGGCTGCCAGCATGTGGACAGCCAGACGTTTACCCTTGGTGGCCCAGCCATGACCCAAAAGCTGCTGGAGGGCTGGCTGCTTCCCTAAGCTGGAAGGAAAAAGGGGCTCACAGGGTTCAGGGTCCCTGATGTAGATTGGATTGGCTGATGTAGAAGGAGCCATAGGCTTACACCCAACTCTCCTGGGTGGTGTCGAAGGAACCTATCTCAGACCATGGACCTCTGCCCTCCCCATGCCTCAATACGGCATCAGGGGGATCCTTAGGGGACACCGTGTGACTCGCCACAAAAATTGCATCATTTGCCCCCTTGGAGGCCACTGGGATGTGTGCTATTGGTGGCAGCTGGGAAGGTGGGCTGTGAAGCCCGGTTTGTCCACTCAGGATGGGGCAGAGGCCTGGGGACAGGGGCGCTGCACCACGTGCGGGGGTCCCTCCGTGGCCCTGACGGCCAGGCCAACGCGGGGGAAGAGACATGAATGCACTGGCAGGAAGCGGGGCAGGGTGGGTGGACAGCGCCCCGGGCCGGGCCTGCCACGGGCTCTGTGGCCTCTGGTGCTCAGACGTGTCGCGAGAAGTGCAGTCAGCCGGGGGTGGGCGGCCAGGGTGGGAGTCTGGCCTCCCGGGTGTGTGATGGGGAACCGGCTCCCCACCCCCCTGCACACACTCTGCCTGACACCCGGCTGCCTTTCTTCCCCATCCTCCACCCCCAACCCCCCCCCAAATGGAACACTGCCCAAGCCGACCGCCCACTTCCTGTGGCCAAAAGATAAAGGACCATGGGGGCCCCCAGAGCAGAGACCCGTGGAGCCTGGCAAGGTAGGGGCGCTGTCCCCTCTCACACGGCTGCAGAGGCCCCTGGCCCACCCCTGCCCTGAGCTGTCCCTCCGTGCCCTCTCTCTTTGCAGATGCTGTGGCTGTTGCTTCTGACCCCCTTCTTCTCGGGGACCTGCGTCGCGGGGAGCCCAGGTGAGTCCTGACCCCACGGGGGTCCTCCCTTCCCAGAGGCTCCTGTAACCTTGTCTCCAGTTCCAGTCGCTGGGGGGCCTTGGGGCTGCCTGTCCGTGCCCTCGGGGGAGGCCTAGGTGGGGACAGGACTCGGCCCTGGACGCCGAGGCCCGGCCTCCCTCCCCGCTCATGTTGCTTCCCAGCCTCCCTCCCTGGAAACGAGCTGGTGGGCATCGTCGGGGGCCACAGTGCCCCCCAGGGGAAGTGGCCGTGGCAGGTCAGCCTGAAAGTCTACGAGTATAACTGGGCCTCGTGGGTGCACATCTGCGGGGGCTCCCTCATCCACCCCCAGTGGGTGCTGACCGCCGCCCACTGCATCGACCGGTGAGTCCCGCTCGCTGCCGTCCAGCTCTGGGCGAATCAGGAGGTCTGGGAATCCGGACTCCAGGCAGGGTTCAGCCTCCCCGCGGGGCGGAGGGGGCTGCCCTCGAAGGACCCGCCTCCGTGGCTTCTTTGCGACCCAGGAAGGACGCTGACCCGGCAGCCTACCGCATCCATGCTGGGGACGTGTACCTGTACGGGGGGAGGACGCTGCTGAATGTGACCCGCGTCATCGTCCACCCCGACTACATCAACGCCCATCTGGGTGCGGACGTGGCCCTGCTCCAGCTGTCACACTCTGTGAAATACACGGCTAACGTCAGGCCTGTCAAGCTCCCGTCGGCCCTGCTTGAAGTCACCCCAGAGGACGAGTGCTGGGTGACCGGCTGGGGCACCATCATGGTGCACCGTGTGTACGGGGTGGGGTTTGGGAGGGGTTCGGGGCCGCGCGAGGCATTTCCCGACCTGACCACATGGAGAAGTCCTGGCTGGTGGGTGGCTGCAGGTTCTGGAAAGGAATCGCCTTCCGACACCCTCCCCCACCCCACCCCGTGTGCATCCCAATCGGGAGATCCGACCCCAGAGGCTGGAGGGTCCCTGAAGCACAACTGAGCTCGGGACCCAAAACTGTGATGAGGAAATTCATATTCTTAGTTTTTTTCCAACTTATAGGAAGACATTGGGGGGGCAGGCAGAAACCGTCACCCCCCCCCCCCCATTTTCTTTCCGGTCCTTCGAACTAAAGGCAGAATCCACCTTCCGGGTGTTAGGAATTTAGAGGAAGATGGGAACCCTGCACCCTGGGGTCCCCACGGTAGCGATCTGTGTGGGAACCCAGGCTCGCGGCCAACAGCGGGGGCCACGCTCCAGCCTCCGGTCACGTCTCTCCCCCAGAGTGGCTGCCTCCACCCTACCGTCTGCAGGAGGTGGTGGTGAGCCTGGTGGAGAACGCCGTCTGTGACCAGCAGTACCACAACGCCACCAGCCACCGCTTCGCAGGCAGGAAGATCATCCAGGACGACATGCTGTGTGCGGGGACCGAGGGCCGGGACTCCTGCCAGGTGAGTCCCAGCCCATCCCGGCCCCCACCCCGTGCTGGAGGCCAGCCGGGGCTCAGTGCTGTCTCTTCTTCCTCAGGGCGACTCCGGAGGCCCTCTGGTGTGCAAGACAACGGGTGCTTGGCACTTGGTGGGAGTGGTCAGCTGGGGCGAGAGCTGTGCGGTGAGAAACCGTCCCGGGGTCTACGCTCGCGTCCAGACGTACGTGCCCTGGATCACGCAGCAAATCGGGAGGGGCCTCTGACCAGGGCCTGCTGGCCGTCCGCCCGGCTGGGCCCGGAGGAGCGACGCCTTCCTCCCCCCAGAGCCTGCTGCTTCAGCCTCTGCGCCCCCGTCCCTGGCCTGGGCTCCGCCTTCGCTTCTGGCCTCCTCAGTGTCCAGGACTTCCCTGACTGCTGGGGGAAGGAGCAAGAAGATGCCAGGGGGCGGGCGGTTAGTCCCTGGGGCCCAGGGTGCCTCGCTGTGCTGTCAAATTAAAGAGCTTGAGGAATGACCAGAGTTCGGTCAGTCTTTGTGGAGTGGGCTCTCCGTGGGAGCGTGTCAGCCAGCCCCGAGGTACAGGGCGCCGCGCTGGGGCTGGTGTCCTGCCAGGCTTGGCAAGGGAGAGTGAGGATCTCAGGGTTGGCTCCACTCTGCAGCCACAACCCCCAGCTCTGTCCTGCACCAGAGGCCACCACGTGGTTCCAACCTTGCATCCGTCCCTCCTTCCATCCCCCATCTTTCCAACCATCCATCTGTCCATCCCACTTCTCTCATAAGGCAAGGGATGTTCTGGGAATTAACCAGTTGCCACGCAAAAGTGACCTGGGTATGATGCCAATATGTCCTCCCCTTTAGGGATGTGCTTGCCCATCTGGGTACCTTCAGGTGAGGGTCCTCACTGGCTCCCCAGGGGGAGTTGGGTATGAGCTCCAGGTTGGGAGTCCCTGGTTGGGTATGAGCTCCAGGTGCTGGGCAGCAGCCGGGGAGAAATGCACCGTAGGCAGCCGGGTGAGGGGCTGGAGGCCATGGTGCCCCAGGGCCATGAAGTGTGTGCGCTGCAGGGTTACGAGGTGCCCTGAGCCCATGTGCCGGGACTGGGGTGGGGCAGGGAGGGCCCATTCACCTGCTGTGCAGAACGGATGAGGGAGAAGGGAGGAGGGAGGAGGGAGGAGCTGAGGGGCAGGTTCCGTGTCAGGCCCCACCTGCTCCTTCTGGGCACCTGCACCTATGGCTGTCCCCACCATTTGCGCCCCGTGGATGCTGCCCCCTGGACTAAGTGGCCGGCTCTGGGCCACACAGGCCACAGCAGGACCAGGGCGGCCCCAGGTGGCCTGTCTGTAAACCCACGTTTGTTTTTCCCCGTCACCCGGACAGGGGTGGGATGGGTGTCCCCCACCTCCAGGAAGCCCTCCCCGGTTCCCAGGGGACACACTGGCTCGTCTCCTCTGTCCTCTAACTGTCGGGTCTTCGGGGCCGCCCCGGAGGGTCCCAGCTCGAGGCCCAGAGTGAGCCAGGAGACAGTCAGGCCCTCCTGACAGGCGTCTGTGCCAGCCCACGCTGCCCACGTCCCTGCCCCCGCGCCCATCTCAGGGTCCCGTGGTCTTCACCACAGATCAGATGGGCACAGCCCCCAGCTGCCCAGCTCAGAGCAGGCGCTTCCTAACCGTCCGCCGTGTGGCCAGGGCCTGATGACAGAGCCGATTAGGGGCCCTGGGAGGGGGCTGGACTTGTCTGCACCCGGCCCCGGCTTGAGACAGAAACTCTGAGGGCCATCTGTGCCCCCCCCCAAATGTCTCTGGATACTGTGCCGTTTCTGCCCCCTATTTGACAGGAGAGCAAACCGAGGAACAGGGAGGGGGGTCCTGTCCCTAGGTGCCTTCCTTCTCTGGCCCCGGGGATGCCCTCCCAGCCTGCTGGGGTCTCTGGTTGCCCAGGGGACATGGGTCACGTGGGCCCTCATGGTGGCCTCTGCAGGGGGACCCCTCCTTCCTTGACCCCACCCCCACACTAGCTCTTGACTCGGCTCTGGCTGCCCTCGCCCTGACCTTTCCTGGTCTCGGCTGTGTGGCTTTGGTTTCCAGGCACACAGGAACCCCCACCCCTGCCCTGCCCGAGGTTCCCTTCATCTCTGATCTGCAGCTCTGGGCGTGAACGAGCCTAGTCCTGTCTTTCCGCCCTCACCCTGTCCCCTCGGAGCCTTTCCTTGCAAGACACGCCTCACTCCACACCTTATCCGGCCCAAGGCCTACCCAGGCCTCAGAAAGTTCTAGAACTCATCACCCCAACAACGGACAGTGACAACCCCTGGGTGGGATGAGGGAAGGAGGAAGGAGGACGGATTTCTTAGTTGTTTCTCTTTTTTATCCTAGTACGTCCATATCCGCCAAGAGTTTCCAGGGGGCACGTACCACACTTGTCATAAAAATAACTTCCAGGTTACGAAGGTGCGGCCTCCCTGCCCCCCTGTGCCGAGGTCTCACGTCACATGGCAGCCGAGGGGGTCTGATGGGCAGAGCCGGGGCCCGGTGTCCCGATGCCCCTCTGGCCCCCGCCCTCGCTGGGCTCCTTCCCTGAGGGCTCGATACGCACCAGGGGAAGGTACCGCCCCGATTCTTCCACAGCCCCCCTCAATGTGAGGTCAGTTTTAGAAGGAGTAGAGCGCACGTGTGTGAAAAACCGAAAAATCTTCAGTCTACATGCACAAACACCTCCGACTGTGAAAATGTTATGCCCAGAATTCGTGATCCCCAAAGACCACCAGGGAGCCGAGTCCGATGTAAAAACAAAGAGCCTTTTTTCGAGCTAGCTCGAGATCAATCCCCTACCTGCACCGACGCACTAGTGAGAAACCGGAGAGAGAGCAAGTTTCAAAAGGAAAAAGGTTTTACTGGGGCCTGGGGGCCCTTGGTGAGGTAATGGCTGTGGCCTCAGCCCATTGGCTGGGGAAGGGTCCGAGTCCTGTTAGGCAGGTGAGCCGGAGGTTACTCAAGGGGAGGAGGTGTGGTCAAGGTGAAGGACACAGAACAAGATGGAGTTGGCAGGCATAGGCCCTTTCATTCCTCCCTTGTCATGTAGCTTATGGAACCAATCATGGGACCGGCTGCATTTATGGTGACAAGGGGAATAGAGTTTGGAGGTTTACACAAAGTTCTGGGAACCAAGTGTCCCTGGGGTGGCTCTGGGAGGTCTGATTAAGTACTGTCCCTGAGCTGGTGTCTATGATCTGCCAGGTGATGTTTTGGGGGCGTGGGGACTCCCGGCAGCATGAGCAATGACATGCAGAGTTAATAGAGTTACGAATATTCGGTGGGTGAGCTTGAGCGGGTTGTGTTGGTCCCGATTGACGGCTCATCGCGTGACAAAGTCCTTCCGGATCGAGGAGGGGTCCACTGGCCGAACGTGGGTGTGATGGACCCAGGTCGCGATGCCGTCTCCTTTGAGAGTGGTGGGGGTTGTCAGCACCACGATGTAGGGTCCTTTCCGGCGCGGCTCGAGGGTCTCTCGGTGGTGCCTGTTTATGTAGACCCAGTCTCCTGGCCTGTACTGATGACGTGTCGGGGTTGGGCCAGCCTCGTAGATGGCACGGAGGCGCGGCCAAATGTCCTTGTGCGCCCTTTGGAGCCCTCTCAAAGAAAGAAAAAGTTCTTGATCTTTAAACTAAAGGTTGGGAATAATAGGGGGTGGCCTGCTAAACATGATCTCGTAGGGAGTAAAACCCAGTGTCAGGAGTGTTCCTAACCTGGTAAAGGGCATATGGTAGGAGAGTCACCCAGTCCCCGCCAGTCTCCACGGTTAATTTGGTAAGGGTCTCTTTTAGGGTTCTACTCGTTCTTTCTACCTGTCCTGAGCTCTGGGGCCTATAAGCACAATGTAATTTCCAGTTTGCCCCCACCGCCTTGGCTACTGCCTGTGTTACCTGCGAGATAAAAGCTGGTCCGTTGTCTGATCCTACCATGGCAGGAAAACCAGACCTGGGTAAGATGTCTTCTAGTAGCTTCTTAGCCACCGTCTGAGCCGTTTCATGCTTCCTTGGGTATGCCTCCACCCAGCCAGAGAAGGTGTCCGTAAATACTAAAAGATATTTGTAACCATACTTTCCTGGTTTGACTTCAGTGAAGTCGACTTCCCATTGGGCTCCCGGTCTGGTGCCTCTGAGCCTGGTTCCTTTTGTATTTCAAGTGGCTCTCGCGTTGGTGAGTTGGCAGGTCTTGCAGGCAGATACAACTTGCTCTATTTTGCTGTCCTGTTGGTGAATCTTGATTCTGGCATGTAGGATTAAGTCTTTTAATTTTCGGGCGCCCATGTGAGTAGACAGATGCATGTGCTCTAATATTGAGACCCCGAGCCGGTCTGGCAGCACGAGCTCCTTGTTAGGTGAATACCACCATCCCATTATCTCCTGGGCCATGGGGAGTTTCTTGATCCGCTGTAACTCCTCGTGGGAGTATTTGGGCTGGTCTGGTAAAACTGGGTCTCCCCAGGCCGGTAGTTGTTAAGATGTTTTCTAGCTCCCAACGTTAGCGCCTTGGTGAGGGCGACGAGCTCTGCTCGCTGGGCTGACGTTCTGGAGGGTAGATCCTCCGCCCACACGGTGTCCGTTTTGGTGACCACCGCTGCACCCGCATACCTGTGTCCATCCCGCACAAAGCTGCTGCCATCAGTGAACCAAGTAGCCTCGGCATCGGGGAGGGGCCGGTCGGTCAGGTCCGTCCGGAATCCATGTACTTGTTCCAGGATTCCCACACAGTCATGTAGGGGAGCACCTAGGTCAGGGTCAGGCAGCAGGGTGGCAGGATTGAGGGCTGCACTGGGGTGGAACCGCACTCGTGGAGGGTTGAGTAGGAGGCTCTGGTAATGAGTCATACGTGTATTGCTCAGCCATCTATCCGGAGGCTGTTTCAGGACGCCTTCAATGGCGTGTGGCGTCGTGATCCAGATCTCCTGTCCTAGGGTCAGTTTGTCTACGTCCTTGACTAGGAGTGCTGTCGCCGCAATAATTCTTAGGCATGGCGGCCAGCCGGCAGCCACTGGGTCTAGTTTCTTGGACAGGTAAGCCACCGGGCGGTTCCAGGGGCCTAAGGCTTGAGTTAGAACCCCTTTTGCTATTCCCTTATGTTCGTCCACAAAGAGGTGGAAGGGCTTCGTAATGTCTGGTAGGCCCAGGGCTGGGGCACTTAGGGAGGGCCTTTTGTACCTGATTAAAGGCAGTTTCTTCTTTTTCAGCCCATTTAAATGTTTTCCCCTCTTTGGTAGCTTCATATAGGGGCCTGGCGATCTCAGCAAAACCCTCTCGCTGTGTATCTGAGCCTTCTTCGTGGACGCCCGGTACCCTAAGGCCCCCTGGGTAGCCAGCAGGTCCTGGGTCCCTCTCTCACAGTCTTTGACCTTGTTGGCAGCAATCAGGGTGTCATCTACGTACTGTAGGAGGGCGAGGCCAGGGTGCTCCCTTCTGTACTCACCCAGGTCCTCGTGTAGTGCCTCGTCGAAGATGGTGGGTGAAGTTTTGAATCCCTGAGGTAGCCGTGTCCAGGTGAGTCGCCCACTGTAGCCCTCCTCCAGATCATGCCACTTGAAGGTGAACAAGGGTTGTCTCTGGGGTGTCAGCGGCAGACTGAAGAAGGTGTCCTTTAAATCTAGTACAGTATACCAGACCCTGGAGGGCGCCAAGGAGCTCAAGAGAGTATATGGGTTGGGAACAGTTGGGTGTATGTCCGTGACCCTCTTATTTACTTCCCGGAGGTCTTGTACCGGTCGGTAGTCATTTGTGTGAGGCTTTTTGACCGGCAGTAGTGGGGTGTTCCAGGGAGATTGGCAAGGAACTAGTACCCCTATGCTTTGTAGTCTCCGGATGTGTGGCTGGAGCCCCTTCCGGGCCTCCTGAGACATGGGGTATTCTTTGATCCTTACCGGACTCTCTCCTGGCTTGAGCTCTACCAGGACCGGGGTCCTGTGAGCGGCTAGTCCTATCCCCCCATCTCTGCCCAAACCGAGGGGAATTCTTGAAGCCATCTGTCTATAATATCCTCTCTCGAGAGCGCCTCCTGGTGGAGGCGGTATTCATCCTCCAGTTTCATGGTCAGGACCTGGATGGGGGTGACCCTTGCCATCCGTGACCTGAGGCCCCCCTTGTCTGAAAGTTATCTGAGCTCCAATCTTGGTCAGTAGTCCCATCCTAACAGCGGGTAGGGGCATTCTGGTATTACCATAAAGGAGTGGGATACCCGGCCCGACCCCAAATCTACCGTTTTTCGGGTAGTCCATGAATACTGGCTCATACCAGTTGCCCCTTGGACCCAGGACTTCTTGCTGGCTAGTTTTCCTTGTGGGGTGCGGAGGACCGAATGTTGTGCTCCGGTGTCGATAAGGAAGTCAACAGGGGTCCCCTTCACTTTCAGAGTTACCCTGGGTTCGGGGAGAGGGTCCGAACCCCGACTCCCCTAATCACTCAGTTCATCTAGCTCTAGGACGTTTACTCGATCAGTCTTGTTTCCCTTCCCGCCGGCCCTTTTTGGACAATCTCAGGCCCAATGCCCTATTTCCTTGCAGTATGCGCACTGATCCTTCTGCAGCCTCTGCTTCCCCCTCTTGGTGGTTCCTTTTATTTTTCTTGCGTCGTCTGCCAGCTGCCGGAGACGGCGGTCTCGTTCCTCGGGGGAGTCAGCAGTGGTAGCTAGTGGTATTCTGGCCAGGTCTCGTGTCTGCTTCCTGCTGGCAGCCGCCATGGCGCGAGCCTGCTTGTCCTCAGGAGGCTCCCGGTTGTTATATACCTTTTCGGCTACCACCAGTAAGTCCTGCAGACTTTTTCTCCTAGTCTATCTATTTTCTGTAATCTTCTCCTAATGTCTATGGCCGATTGGTTTACAAAGGCCATGATAACAGCTGCCTTGCTTTCCGGAGCCTCTGGATCCATGGGGGTATAGGTAGGGAATGCCTCCATGATCCATTCTAAAACGGCAGCCGGAGATTCATCTTTTCCCTGTTGCACATTTCCTACTTTGGCCAAATTGGTTGGCTTTCTAGCAGCCATTCGGAGACCCCCCCATTAGAGTCTGGCGGTAGACCCGGAGCCTCTCCTTACCTTCTGCCATGTTGAAATCCCACTGGGGCCGAGTTAAGGGGGGGAAGGAGGCATCTATCTGAGCCTGGTTGGTGGTGGGATTCCCAACTGTGCCCGGAACTAGTTTTCGGGCCTCATTGAGGATTCTTTCTCTTTCTTCAGTCGTGACAGGACCTGCAAAAGCTGCTGGCAATCGTCCCACGTGGGCTGATGGGTAAAAAGAACAGAGTCTAGTAAATCAATAAGCCCTGCCGGTTTCTCAGAAAACTTAGGATTTGGAGCTTTGCAACTGTAGAGGTCACTAGTGGCAAAAGGCCAATAGTGATGGGGCCAATTCCCCTCCGCGTCTGGGGGTCCGGTGGCTCGCAGGGGCAGAATAGTGGAGTCGGCGGCGGAGGCGGATTGCTCCCTCTGAGCCCTTTGTCTGGTAAGGGGTGGGCTTCCCACTGGAGCATTTCCACCTCCCGCTCTCGGAACAACGTCTGCCTCCTCCGGAGGGGGAGGATGGTGTTCTCCCGGCATCCTAGGGTGGTGATACAGGGGAGATAAAATTAACTCTTCTTCTGTCCCCCCCTGCAAAGCAAGAATGGGTTTTGGCTCCAGAGGGAGTGGGGCCGGAAGGGCTTAAGCCAAGAGGGTGGGCAGAGGGGTAGTCTGAGTCTGTCCCATAAGGTCCGTCCAGTAAGTCCACAGAACAAAACAGAGAAACACAGAAGCAGACCAACAGAGGGCCCTTAGAAAGTCTTCCAACTCCATGGAAGCAAAGCTGAAAGCTAGCTTAGACCTTTGAGGGGACTCCACGTCCCTCCAAAACCGAGATCTAGACAATGGCCTCACGCCGACCAGCGGGAGAGACCCGCCTCGTCTCAGACCTTTGAGGGGATTGCACGTCCCCCCAAAACAGATGAGGGGATTCCACGTCCCTACAGAAGGGAGAATCGGAACGTCTTCCGAAACTCCCGGCCCGTGGTCCTCCAGTGCGTCCACTTAGACCGCGTCGGGCACTACCAGAATTTCAGAAATGAGCTCACACAGAAAAGACGGAACAAACAGACACTAACCGTGGCCAGTCAGGCTCTCTGGGTCGGGGGTCCCTCGGGGGTCTTGGGGATCCCGGACGAGCCCCCAAATGTTATGCCCAGAATTCGTGATCCCCAAAGACCTCCAGGGAGCTGAGTCCGATGTAAAAGCAAAAGAGCCTTTATTCGAGCTAGCTCGAGCTCAATCCCCTACCTGCCCCGATGCAGCGGTGAGATACCAGGGAGAGAGAGCGAGTTTCAAAAGCACAAAGGTTTTATTGGGGCCTAGGGGCAGTTGGTGAGGTAATGGCTGTGGCCTCAGCCGATTGGCTGGGGAAGGGTCCCAGTTCTGTTAGGCAGGTGAGGAGGGCGATGCTCAAGGGGAGGAGGCGTGGTCAAGGTGAAGGACACAGAACAAGATGAAGTCGGCCGGCGTAAGCCCGTCCTTTCAAAAAGCACACAAAACGGCTTGCGGCAACTGTGAACAACAAAGTGTTGACGCATCTGGTTGAAAATCTCCCAATGAGGAGAAGAAGGCCAGAACTCTGACGAAGAGGCACCGGGCCGCCAGAGGAGACACCCCCCGGGCGGCTCAGGGGGTTCCGAGCGCGGCCAGAAACGAGACAGGTGCGGGTCTCGAGCCGACACGGCAGAAGGACTTTGTTTGCTAGAAGACCTTCAAAAATTAAGGATCTCGGGGCCCCCGGCTGGCTCAGTCGGTGGGGGGTGCGACTCTTAACCTCAGGGGCCTGAGTTCGAGCCCCACGTTGGGCGCGGAGCCTACTTAAAGATTAAAAAAAAATGAAAAGGACGTTAAAACTTGAGGGTCTGTTGGGTCTTTTCCCCATAACGTGGTTGTATTACGTCTTCTTTAAAAACTTTTACTGTTTATGTATTCATTTTGAGGGAGACAAAGAGACAGCATGAAGGAGGGGGCAGAGAGACAGAAAGAGAGAGAGAATCCCAAGCAGGCTCCGCAGAGGTCGACACGCCCAGTGGCCAACGCGGGGCTCCATCCCACTAACCGCGAGACCGTGACCCGAGCTGAATCGAGAGGTGGACGTTGCAACAGGGGAATGGAGACCCCGTCCTGAGTGAGGCAGGGACAAGCAGGGGTGTATGGCCAGGGGCAGGGGTTTCTGAACGGATATTTGCTAAGAGGGGGCATCTGGGGACTCGTGCCAGACCCAGCCCACAGGGCCTCTGCTGTGGGCTGTGGGGAGTGAGGGGGGGGTGAGGCGGGGGTGGGGTCAGGGGTTTTCATCCCAGGTGGAGCCTGATGAGGTGCCAAGGGCAGATAAAAGCCTTGAGGCCAGCGAGAGAGAGGTCTCCTGGTCCTAAAGTCTGTCAACTTGAACCGTTGAGCAGACGCCAGGTTTTTTTCCAGCACTAAGTGGAATTAGACAGTCCATGTCAGGACAGAGAAGACAGAGACCTTGCACTGATTAAAAGGAGTTTTCGCAGCGGCTTGGGAATATTCCTGAAAGCCTCCATTCTGAGGGAGACGAACAAGAGACTGCTGGCTCTAATCACCATAATCGTTGACCCAGGAAACGAATGAGGGAGTAACTCCCCCACACAGTTACAGTAACCCGAATGTATTAGAAAAAACAGTAAAAGGGTGTTAGATTCCCCTTTGTTAGGGATGGCCTGTGTCTTTCTGTTTCCCCAGCACCCTGGGTTAGGTTTTGGAACACTTGTATATATTGCTCAGGGTTGTCTGCAACTGTGCTCAGGTCCTTTTGTTTGCCTAGAATATTGCAACGAAAATGGACCCTTCATGGGACCAAATACACCATGAAGCATTGTAGTCAATAGATACATTGAATGTGCCTTCCTTTCGAGGGGAAGATATTTCATCTCTGACAATCCTGGATAAGGAGGGCATGAGGGTCTCACAGGTGGCTTTTCCTGAGAAGAGCCCTCAGAGGGCAAGTCTGCAAGAACTTGCTTTTCTCAGTGCCTTTAAGGGCCAGAAGGTTGGCACCTAACTTACAAGTCTTACATAAGGACATTTTGACCATTTACCCTCTCTTTTAAAAAATTTTTTTTCAATGTTCATTTATTTTTGGGACAGAGAGAGACAGAGCATGAACGGGGAGGGGCAGAGAGAGAGGGAGACACAGAATCGGAAACAGGCTCCAGGCTCTGAGCCATCAGCCCAGAGCCTGACGTGGGGCTCGAACTCACGGACTGCGAGGTCGTGACCTGGCTGAAGTCGGACTCTTAACCGACTGCGCCACCCAGGCGCCCCTACCCTCTCTTTTACAATATAGATCTAACTTTAAGATAGTACTGATTGAGTGCCTCCCTCAGGAGACCCGGAATCTCTATTCGACAAGAGGATCCTTTGAAGGATTTTCTAAAATAATGTGCAGATACTCTGAACTTGAGATCCACGACCTACGATTTGACAACAGTAACCTAAATAGCAAAAAGGGGAAACAGATGATCCTCTGACACCTCTTCTGTGCCGTGTCTGTGCTGGTCCTGAAGCTGAGTCTGGAGGTGCTGATCATTTATTCCTATTGGATCAGCTCCCATCCTCGTTATGGGCAATATCTTCAACTGATCTTGGCAGAATGCACAGTGTACCTCCCGTCAAGATTCAAATTGACCTTGCAAAACTTCTCCCTAGAGTTAATATCTTTTCAATTACGAAGGCCTTCAAGGCATCCACACCATAATAGAATGTTACAAGGCTCATGGCCTCATGATCCCCTGCAGTAGTCCAGATAACACCTCTATGATACCTGTGAAAAAACCCAACTGCTGAGGCTAGTATTTTGTCCAGGACTTCCGAGATATCAATAGCGCTGTAATCCCTCGACATCCCCTTCTTCCCAAACCTCACACTCTACCAACATCCACTCTTCCTGAAAGCAAAGTTTTCACTCTACACGACCCATGTGCTGTAGTTTTTAGCATTCTAGTTGATAAGGATAGTCAGTATCTTTTTACCGTCACACGCAGCGAATGACAATACATCTGGACTGCAACCTCCCTGGGTTTCACAGAGTGCTTCACGTTTCCCACAAACCTTAAAGGCTGATTTGGATGATGGAAAGTGTTTCTGCAGGCTCGACTTTGTTACAATGTGTAGATGATTTGCTTCTCTGCTCCCCTGCTCGTGCCTCTTCACACAAAGACAGCACCCCCCTGGGAAAACTTCTGGTTTTAAAATGCCCATAAAGTCTCCAAAGAAAAACTACAGTTTGCTCAAACTCAGGTTAGGTATTTAGCTCACCTGTTCTCAGAACAAGGCCCACATCTAGATCCAGGCACTCTCGAGGCATCCACAATCTCTCACAACTTAAATCTAAGAGCCAATTACAAGGCTTTCTTGGACTGGCTGTGTACTCTCAAAACTGAATTCCAAACTTCTCTCTTAAGGCTCAGTTCAATGCAGGCTTTCAGACACCTGGGCAATATCTGAAAAAGTAAAAAAAAAATGTAGTCATTAGTTCAAAAGCAACATTAGCATTAGACACAAAGGGATCGTGATGAAAGGTTTAGGGAGAAAACATATGATTTCATGGTGCTGTACCCATGGTCCTGTACCCTCATGTCTCACCAAATTATACCCGTTAACTTGAGGCAATTTGTTATACGTAAATTATCCTTCATTAAAGAGAGTTTCAAAACATAAAATACTAGAAGCACATGTTGGAAAGTTCCTTTCAAATCCTGAAGTGCGTGGGTGAGATGAGTCTGTCTGCCCGTGTCTCAAAAATCCAAAATAATAAGACATTTAAAAAATTAATAACAGCAGAGTAAGCAGATCCTGAGCGCACCCTGTCCCATGTGTTCAACTACATAACATCCACATCCAAGTCCATGGACAAGAGAGCGATCCACAGACTGGCAGAAGAAACTCCACACCTAAATACAGAGAAGCTGCATCAGAAAGGTTAGGAAGGTCAGAAAGGTGGAGGCTGGCTGCCTGCAGAATGGGCAGAGAAAGTGAGCCCTCACCCCAGGGAGCTCACCCAGTGAAGACTAATCTCCATAACATTTGGCATTAAAACCCAGCGGGGCTGAATTCCCTTGAGTTCAGATCCTGGAGCTTTGGAGGTCAGCTGACCCAGCACTGGGTGATATAGGAGGATGAGTGCTAGCCAGGTCCCTGCCTGTGTAGACAGGCAACGTCAATGTGGCATTTTACACAATGCCGAGGCAACAGGAGACAGATGTATTCATGCTGATTCCTGAGTGTGTTGGAGGACTTCAACAGTGAGGGAGCTCACAGGCACCATTTTTCTCCCCCAGCCTCCCAGAATAAGCACAGAAGCACCCACCAGAGGCGGAGGCTGCACAGACACTTGCTACCTAACCCGTTAGCAGCACACCAGTCCCAAGGGTTCACGGGGGGACTCACCACACCAAGTCTGCTGGTCTCAGGGCAAACATTCTTAAAACCACAAGGGCACCCTGTCCGGCAAGCTGCATGCATAGCTGCCACAGCACGCTGTGCACATCTGCACTTCACCCAGCAGTGCACACCCTTATCTGTCTCACCCAGCCACATGGCCCCAGGCACAGACATGCTCTGTGCATATCCTCACGCCCCTAGCTTCCACCGCTGGTCCACAGCCCAGAGCCACCGAAGGACATCGGGAAACCTGGCATAGGACTAGTAGCCTTGTGCAACTTTCCTAACACTCCTGCCCTGCTCCCAAGTTACCCAGCAGGCATACCACTCCACAGCTGGCCTGCCTGGGTCCCACTGGCACCACTGAGTGTAAGCACAGCCCACAACAGGCACGCAATCAGTGCAGACATCTACACTGAAAGGAAAAGTAACCCAGACACAACAGCATGGAGTGAGCAATACCCATGCGATATCCTCCTGAAGGTCCAGGTCCTATAAATGGAGACGTGCACTACTCAGGACCCCAGGACCTCTTTTTCAGACCGTCGTTAATTTCAAGATCAGAAGGCACAGCTGACTTTCTTAACACAGAGAAATAGAGCCAGAGACACAGACAAAATGGACACACAGAGATGTTTATCCACAATGAAAGACCTAGTCAAAGTCCCAGCCAGAGATCTAAGCCAAAGAGATATAAATAATATACCTCATACGGAATTGAAAGGAATGATCATAAGGACACTCACTGGAGTTGTGAAATGAGTAGAAAAGTGAGACCCCTGACATGGAGATAAGAAATAACACAGCACACATTGAGGACACAACAAAGGAGAAACACGCTAGCTGGAATGAACAGAGGGATGGAAGAAGCAGGCGAACAAACTAGTGACCTCGAAGACTGAGTGTTGGAAATGAATCACACTGAACCAAGGAGAGCACAGGATTCTGCAACGTGAGATGAGACTAAGGGAACTCAGTGACTACAGGAAAGATAATAATACTCATATTGTAGGACTCCCAGAAGGAAGAGAATTTGGGGCCGAAAATTTATTTGAGGAAATAATAGCTGAAAACGTCCCTAATTGGGGGAGGGAAACAAACATCCACATCCAGGAGACTAGAGAACTCCCATCAACATCAACGAAATCAGGCCAACACACAAACATATTGTAACCAAACTTGCAAATTACAGTGACAGTAAAGAAAAACTCTGCAAAGCAGCAAGACAGAAGACCTCAACTCAGAAGGGAAGACCCATAAGGCGAGCTACCCGATTTCTGAACAGAAACTCGACAAGCCAGAAGCTAGCGACATCACATATTCAAAGTGCTGAATGGAAAAATCAGCAGCCAACAATATTCTATCCAGCAAGGCTATCCTTCAGAATGGAAGGAGACACAGACTTTCCCAAACAAAAACTAAAGGATTCTGTACCACTAAACCCGTCCTGCAAGAAATATCAAGAGGGATTCTTTGAGCGGAAAGGAGAGACCAACAGTGACAGTTTAGAGACAGAAGACACAAATCAAGTAAAAAATGAATATGTCTGCAAAACAAATCAGTTAAGGAACTCAGAGAAATGGATTTGAATTGTAATAACCTCTACCAAAAGCCCAGGGAGGAGAAAATAATGGGTGCGAAGGTAAATGACCATCAACTTAATACAAACTGTTAAATGCAGAAGAGGTTAGATAAACACCTGACAGTGACCATATGCTAAAACCAATCATAAATATGCTAAGAACAGAGATAAGGAAATCAAACTATATCACTAAAGAAAAGAAGCAAAACATGAAAGAAAGGCAAGAAAGGATCAGAGAAAATCATTAGAAACCACAGCCAAACAGGCAATAAAATGGCAATACGTACATCCATATCAATCATTACTTTGAAGGTAAATGGAGTGAATGCTCCAATCTAGAGACGCAGGGTGTAAGCATGGATGAAAAAACAAAACCGATTTGTATGCCTATAAGTGACCCACTCTACACCTCAAGAATGATAGTGAGAGGATAGAGAAACATTGCACACATTAATGTCAAATGAAACCGGGAGTAGCAACACTTGTATCAGAAAAAAATACACTTAAAAAAAGTACATAACAAGAGAGAGAGGAGGACACTGTATAACAGTAAAGGGTACAACCCCAAAAGAAGATATAACAAGTGTAAATGTATCCCACAATTCGGTGGGATTTATTTCCAAGCTGCCAAGGTGGTTCAATATTTGCCTATCAACCAATGTGACACAATACGTCAACAGGAGAAAGGATAAGGACCACACGATCGGGGCACCTTGGTGGCTCAATCCTTTAACAGTCTGACATCAGCTCAGGTCATGACTTCATAATTCGTGAGTTCGAGTCCCGTGTCAGACTCTGTGCTGAAGGCTCAGAGCCAAGAGCCTCCTTCGAATTCTGGGTCTCCCTCTCTCTCTGCCCCTCCCCTGCTTACGCTCTGTCTCTCTCAAGATTAATAAACTTTAAAGGAAAAGAACCCTACGGTCATTTCAATACACGCAGAAAGGAGCATTTGACAAAGTACAACATCCACTCAGGATTATAACCCCCCTAAAGTAGGTTTACAGGGAACATACATCAACGTAATAAAGGTTATCTATGAAAACCCTGCAGTTATAATCCACCTCAATGGGGAAAATCTGAGAGGTTTTCCTGTAGGGTCAGGAAGAAGACAAGGATGTTTACTCTTACCACTTTTAATAAATTACTGGAAGTCCTAGCCACAGCCAGCAGACAAACGAAATGGAACTAAAGTGAAATAAATAAAATAAAACAAAAAATAAATAAATAAATAAATAAATAGATAAATAAAATATACAAAATAGAATAGAATAAAGAAAATAAAATAAAATAAATAAAATAAATAAAATAAAATAGAATAGAATAGAATAAATAAAATAAAATAAATAAAATAAAATAAATAAAATTAAATAAAATAAATAAAATAAAATAAATAAAATAAAATAAAATAAAATAAAATAGAATAAAATAAAATAAATAAAATAAAATAAAATAAATAGAATAGAATAGAATAAAATAAAATAAATAAAATAGAATAGAATAGAATTGAATAAAATAAAATAAAATAAAATAGAATAGAATAAAATAAAATAAAATCAATAAAATAAAATAAAATAGAATAGAATAAAATAAAATGAAATAAATAAAATGAAATACAACAAATAAATTAAAATAAATAAAATAAAATAAAATAAAATAAATATATAAAACAACTCCAAATCTGGAGGAAGTGAAACTTTCACACATTGCAGATTACATGACACTATATAGGAAACCCTAAAGAGTCCCCCCAATAACTGCTAGAACTGATAAATGAATTCAGCAATGTCACAGGATACAAATCACTGTGCAGAAATCTGTTGTATTTGGAGAAAACACTACTGAAGCAGTAGAAATAGAAATTAAGAACACAGTCCTATTTACACTTGTACACCAAATAATAAGATGCCTATGAAGAAATCTAACCAAAGTGGTGAGTGACCTATACTCTGAAAAGTATAAAACAGTGATGAAATTCAAGATGACACAAAGACATGGAAGGACATTCCATACTCATGGGTCGGAAGTACAAATATAGTGCAAGTGTCTCTACTTCCCAAAGCAATGGACACAATTAATGCAATTTCCATCAAAATACCAACAACATTTTTCACAGAACTAGAGCAGTCCTCAAATGTGTATGGAACCACAAAAGACCCCAGTCTTCAGAGTGAACAACCTTGATGTGAAGTGGTAATTATGGATGGCGTTATGCCTCTGGATCTTCTGCTCCAAAACACGGTAACTCTGGCCTAGGCATTTGAAGAAACGGTAGACATATCCCAACCAGGGATCATTTTACAAAATACATTCTACACACGTACCTTCAAAACTTTGCAGATTATGTAAAATATGGAAAAATCTAAAAATTGTCATGACCAAGGGGAGCCTAAGGAGACAGGATGACTCTAATGTGCCAGCTGGGATGAGTCTGGGACAGAAGAGGTTCAAACCGAAGCGATCTGAATACAAATATAAACTTTAGTTCATACTACCATATCTCTTCGGGATACCGATTGTGATCATGTACCAACTCATATGACATCCATAGTCAGAAAACAGTCTGTTGTATGTAGAGACTCAATAATATCTTCCCCATTTTTCTGGTAACTAGAAACCCATCACGAATGAAAAGATTATTAGTAATCATGGTTTTATGTTTGTGACACACGATATTATATGACTAGATCTAATATTAGTTACTAGTGACGGCCATGTACCTATTCTTGTTGTTCTTAGTATTGTTTAATTGAAATAATAGCATTCATGGTAGAGAAAACTGAATGCATGATAAACACTTCATAGAAACATCTACTTTACATACTTTAAGATAATAACGTATGCATATACCACTCTATTATGTGATATTTAAATTAAGTGTTTTTCTGATCTTGAACGAGCATGTCATTGAAAGGCTTTCCATAAAGGTGGTTATCCTGGATAATGAATGATACTCAGATTTTACAGGATATACTTCACTTCCTGCCTGAACACTGTCAAAACTAAAAATATACACACGGCCAGATGAATCATTGTGACTGGCTCACTGATTGTAAAGAATCCTTGGTTTAATATTTTCACACATATTTTTTTATCAGGAATACAAGAGAATCAAATGTTTCCAAATCAAAGAGATATTCAAAGACTGGAAGAACAATAGGGAATTCGAGGGGTTTCAGAAGGATAAGATGTGACCATGAAGTGGCAGTCACAGGCAAGCAGCTTTTTCTGGTCCACTTTGACAGGTTTGCATGAGGATATGTGACCTGCCAAAGGGTAGGTCCTGGAAGTACCAGAGGGAAAGACAACGCTTTAGGGAGAGGTGACTTGGAAAGGGTGCTTCTGTGCCTAAATGATGGCTCAGCAACCTCGCTGGGGGTCGGTCCCTGGGTGAAAGACATCGAGAGGCCAACAGTAACCTAGACTCCCAAAGATCTTAGTAACATAGATCAAAGTAACTTAGAGCCACAAAGATCTTAGAGCCACAGAGTTGATCTTCCTCTATGATTAGGAGATAGTTACAGTGTCACAGGACATGATCATCGGGCCGGCAGTAGATGGATAAAATATTATTTAGGGCTATACATGTAATAAAAAATGTATACATAAAATTTGGCTTTGGAATGTTAAGAAAAATCACAGGCCCAGCATGGAGTTCCTTATGCTAAGGTCCCATGTCACTAAACCTAATCTCATTCCTGTAGGAATGTAACCTTTAACCAGTCAGCAAAGAATTTCCTAGCCAGTGCTGGAAATATAGCTCATAGATCCTTGCCATTCCCCTCAGAGAGGCAGTCTTGCCTAAATAAGGTATTCCATGCCACTAATTTTTTTAAGTTTATTAATTTTGACAGAGAGAGAAAGAGAGCACACACAAGGGAGGGGCAGGACAAGAGGGAAAGAGACAATCCCACGACCAAGAGGTCATGATGAACCAGGATCAAGAGTCAGACACTTAACCAAGCCATCCAGGCACCCCGAGAATGTGGAGTTTCAAAGGTTGGAAGCCTTGGCTGGGACACAGCCCTGAGGGCACTGGCCTACTCCTGAAGAGAAGGCGGCCAACAACTGCCTAGTAAGGCAGATGGCATGGAAACAGTGATCTGGACAAAGCCTGGTGCACACAGTGGGGAGATTATACACTCATCGTGGAGACCATCCCTGAGAAGCAGTGTTCACAATGAGGGGACAGAGAGCTAGGACAGAGGAGCTGCGTGGTGCCATTTCCCTGCTCTGCCCCCTGCCCCCTGCCCCCCAGCATAAACACAGAGCCATCGGCTGGAAACAAGGCAGTTCCCACACTGGCTGCCTAAGCTGCTTACACCAACCCCACCTTCCTGTGCTCTGGCAAGGCTGGCTTTCTAGGTCATTCAAGGTTGCCTCAGTCCCAGTGGAGCTGGCCCCTTCCCCAGAAGACCAGGTGAAGCCCATGACCACACCACCTCTCTTGACCAAAGAGTTGTGCAGGGCTTCACTTCTAGGAGCAGTCGTTTCAAGTCTCCTTTCGCAAGCAGATCAGAGCAGACCTAGATCAGACTCACCACATTCTGGCCAAGGACCCTACCTTGCCCATACAACTGACCTGAAGGATAGTGCAGCCAGAACACAAAACAGTGCACGCAACACACACCACAGACACTCCGTGAAGTGCCAGGCCCTGGACACTGGATGACCTCCTCTTCATAAAACCATTCAACTCACAGGCAGGTAACACAATGAACTTTGGTAACACAGAGATGGCAAATACTCAACCAAAATTCCAAGACGAGAGGAAGGCAACCCAAATGAAATAATAAGATAAGGTCATGGGCAGAGAAATGGAGGGAACACTTCCAAACTCATTCTATGAGGCCAGCATGGCCTTGAGTCCAAGCTGGACAAAGACCCCACTGAAAAGGAGAACTACAGACCAATTTCCCTGATGACCATGGATGCAAAACATCTCAACAAAGAGTGGCAAACTGGCTCGCAGTCCATGAGTTTGAGCCCCGCGTCAGGCTCTGGGCTGATGGCTCAGAGCCTGGAGCCTGCTTCCGATTCTGTGTCTCTCTCTCTCTGCCCCTCTCCCGTTCATGCTCTGTCTCTCTCTGTCCCAAAAATAAATAAAACGTTGAAAAAAAAATTAAAAAAAAAAAGAGTGGCAAACTGGATCCGAGAATACATAAAAAGAATTATTCAGCACAATGAGGTGGATTTTATTCCTGGGATGCGCAATCGATTCAACGGCAAAAAAACTAGTAGAATGTCACTAAATATATACCTATCAATAATTACTCTGAATGTAAATCGACTACATGCTCCAATCAAAAGACAAGGATAGGGTGTCAGAATGGACAAAAAAATAAATAAATAAACAAAAACAAAAAAAAAGAAAACAAGGCCTATCTAGATGCTGCCTACAAAGCCTTATTTGAACATATGTCAGTCACCTGCAGATTTAAAAGGAGGGAATGAAAAAACATTTGTCATGACAACAATGCCAAAAGAAAGCCAGTAGCAATACTTGTATTAGGCAAAATAAACTTTAAAACCGAGAGTGTAGTTTCGTACCTTTTGGGTCAATACCTAGTAGTAAAATTGCATGCACCCAATATTTATAGCAGCATTATCAACAGTAGCCAAACTATGGAGAAAGCCCCATCAACTGATGAAGGTATAAAGAACTTGTGGGGTGTGTGTGTGTGTGTGTGTGTGTGCATGTATACGCATATGTACTCACGTGTATGCTCCTATATACACACATATATACATACGTATATACAATGACATGTAACTCAGCTTCAAAAAGAATGAAATCCTGCCACTTGCCACGATGTGGATGGACCTAGAATGTATTATGCCAAGTGAAATATGTCAATCGGTGAAAGACACATATATGATTTCACTCATGTGGAATTGAAGAAACAAAACAGATGAAAACATGGGAAGGGGGCAGGAAAAGAGAAGAGTGGTGACAAACCACATGAATCTCTTAACCGTAGAGAAGAAGAGTGAGGGTTGATAGAGGGAGATGTGTCGGTGCTGGGCTAGATGGTGGACGAGTATTAAGGAGAGCACTTGTTGTCATGAGTGCTGGGTGTCGTATGTAAGGGATGAATCACTGGATTCTACTCCCGAAACAGAGAATGTGCCATATGTCAACTAAGACTGATATTAAAAAAATAAATAAAGCTGTAACGAGATGAAGACAGACACTATCTCATACTAAAGGGGACAGCCACACAAGAAGATCCAATGGTCGTAAATTTTGATGCGCCCAATATGCAATCACCAACATATAAAACACTTAACAAAACCATAAAGGAATTGATAATAATATAACGATAATAGAGGACTTTAACACATCAGTCACATCAATGGACAGAACCTGTAAACAGAAAATCAACAAGGAAACAATGGCTTTGAATGACACACTGGACCAGATGCGTTCAACAGATGTATTCAGAACACTCCATACTAAAATGGCAGAGTACCTATTCTTTTCAAGCGCCCATGGGGCATTCTCCAGAAATGATCACATTCTACATCACAAATCAGACCTCAACAGGTACCTAAAGACAGAGATCAGACCAAGCATCTTCTCTGACCACAAAGCTAGGAAACTTGAAGTTAACCACACTCATACACACACACACACACACACACACACACACACACACACAGGGGGAAAGGCCACAAATAAAGGGAGGTTAAATAACATGCTACGAAATGAACGGGTCAAACAGGAAACCAATGAGAAAATACACTGAAACAAATGAAAATGAAAATACGCTGGTAAAAACCTTTGGAATGTGGCAAAAGCAATCTGAGATGAAAGTATATAGCAATACAAGCCTACCTTAAAGAGCAAGAAAAATCTCAAACACTCCTAACTTACAACTAAAGGAATGAAGAACAGCAGGAGGAAGGAAATCATAGAGATTTTTTTTTTACTTTTTTTTTTTTAATCATCCCTTCAGTTTTAGAAACTCAGAGGCAATGCTTTATAATGGTTTCTGGAGGTTAGTTTTTTTTTTTTTTTTCCAATATATGAAGTTTATTTTCAAATTGGTTTCCATACAACACTCAGTGCTCATCCCAAAAGGTGCCCTCCTCAACACCCATCACCCACCCTCCCCTCCCTCCCACCCCCCATCAACCCTCAATTTGTTCTCAGTTTTTAAGGGTCTCTTATGCTTTGGCTCTCTTCCCCTCTAACCTCTTTTTTTTTTCCTTCCCCTCCCCCATGGGTTTCTGTTAAGTTTCTCAGGATCCACCTAAGAGTGAAAACATATGGTATCTGTCTTTCTCTGTATGGCTTATTTCACTTAGTATAACACTCTCCAGTTCCATCCATGTTGTTACAAAGGGCCAGACTGCATTCTTTCTCATTGCCACGTAGTGCTCCATTGTGTATATGAACCACAATTTCTTTATCCATTCATCAGTTGATGGACATGTAGGCTCTTTCCATAATTTGGCTATTGTTGAGAGTGCTGCTATAAACATTGGGGGTACGAGTGCCCCTATGCATCCGTACTCCTGTATCCCTTGGGTAAATTCCTAGCAGTGCTATTGCTGGGTCACAGGGTAGGTCTATTTTTAATTTTTTGAGGAACCTCCACCCTGTTTTCCAGAGTGGCTGCACCAGTTTGCATGCCCACCAACAGTGCAAGAGGGTTCCCGTTTCTCCACATCCTCGCCAGCATCTATAGTCTCCTGATTTGTTCATTTTGGCCACTCTGGCTGGCGCGAGGCGATATCTGAGTGTGGTTGGAAATAATAGAGATTAAGGCAGAAATAAGGGACATACAAACCAAAAAGACACTAGACCAAATCAATGAAACCAGGGGCTGGTTCCTTGAAAACAGTAATCAACATGAAAACCTCCTAGGCAGAGTTTTCACAAAGAAGAGAGAAAGGACTCAAATAAAGAAAATCACAAATAAGAAAGGAGAAACAACAGCCAACACTACAAAAATACAGTTAGAAGATAATATTATGAAAAACTATAGGCAACACATTGGACACTCTGAGAAAAATGGACACATTCCTAGAAACACAAAAACGACCAAAACTGAAACAGAAAGATACATAAAATCTGAAAACAGAAAGAAATCAAATCAGTAAGAAAAAAAAAAAAATCTCCCCCAACACAAGAGTTCAGGGCCAGAGGGCTTCCCTGATGAATTCTACCATCCATTTAAGGAAGAGGTAATATGTATTCTCCTCGAATTATTACAAAAAGTAAAAAAGAAGGAAAACTTACAAATTCATCTTATGAGGCCATCATTACCCTGATACCAACACCAGATAAAGCCTCCACCAAAACTGAAAACTGCCGGGGCGCCTGTGTGACTCGGTAGGTTTACTGTCCAACTCTTAATTTTGGATTAGGACATTATCTTGCGGTGCGCGGGTTCGAGACCCACATTGGACCGTGCATTGACAGTGTGGGGCATGGCCAGGATTCTCTCTCTCCCTGTCTCTCTGCCCCTCCCTCACTTTTAGGTACTCTATCTAAGGAAGGAAATAAACATTTAAAAATATGTTAAAAAATTTTAAATAAAACTGCAGGCCAACAGCCTGATGAGTATGTATGCACAAATTCTCATTAAAATACCTTCAAATTAAAGTCAACAATACATGAATAGAATCATTTACCATAATCAAGTGGGATATATTCCCGGGCTGCAAGGGTGGTTCCACATTCACAGATCAATCAACATGATGCACCACAGTAATGGAAGAAAGGATAAGAACAATATGATGCTTTCAACAGATGCAGGAAAACCATCTGACAAAATGTCACATCCATTCATGATAAAAACCCTCAGCAAAGTACATTGAGACTCAACCTACCTGCAAATAATAAAGGTCATCTAGGAAAAACCCACAAGTCATCTCAACCTCAATGGGGAAACATTGAAAGTGTTTCCTCCAAGGTCAGGGACAAGACAGGGATGACCCCTCTCACCACTAGTATTCCACATAGTACAGGAAGTCCTAGCCACAGCAATCAGACAAAAAAAAAGAAACGAGGCATCCAAATTGGCAAGGAAGAAGCAGAACTTTCGCTGTTGGGAACCGACATGATGCTCTCTAAAAAAAACAGGAAAGACTCCCTTGAAAATTGCTAGGATTGATATACGAATTCGACAAATCACAATATGCAGAAATCAATGTACAGAAATCTATTGCATTTCTGTAGACGAGTAATGAATTAACAGAAGAGAAAGTAAGGGATCCATCCCATTGACAGGTGCACCAAATACCGCAAGATACCTAGAATGAACCTAACCAAAGAGGTGAAAGACCTGTACTCTAAAGGCTGTGAAACACTGATGAAAGAAACACTGACACAAAGAAAAGGAAATAGATTTCACCCTCATGGATGGGAAGCAGAAAATACTGTTAAAATGTCTACACTCCTCAAAACAATCTGCATATGTATTGAAATCCCTATCACACTAAAAAAAACCATTTGTCACAGAACTACAACAAATAATCCCAAAATTTGTATGGAACGACAAAGACCCCAAACAGCAAAAACAAAATTGAAGAAGAAAACGAAAGCTGGAGGCATCACAATTCCAGACTTCAGGTTGTATTAAAAAGCTGTACTGAACAGAACAGTATGGTCCTGGCCAAAAACAACATCATCAACAACAACAACAACAACAACAACACAGATGCAAAGATCATTAGAACGGAAATGCAGAAATGAACTCACACCTATATGGTCAATTAATTCTCAACACAGCAGGAAAGCGTATCCAATGGAAAAGAAAAAATAGTCTGGGGACACATGGGTGGCTGCAAAGCGTGTGATTGTGGATTCAGCTCAGGTCATGATCTCAGGGCAGTGCAGAGCATGTGTGGCATTTCTCAATCCCCATTTCTCTCTGCCCCTCTTCTGCATTCTGTCTCTCAAAAATAAATACATACACTTAAAAAAAATCTCCTCAACATATGGTTTTGGAAAAACTAGACAGCAACCTGAGAAACAAAACAAGACCAACAACGGACGCAACATACGCAAAAGTAAATCCAACATGGATAAAGACCTATATGTGAAACCTGAAACCATAAAAATCCCAGAGGATAATTAACACAGGCAGTATCTTATTTGACATTGGCTGTACAAACGTCTTGGCAGATACATCTCCTGAGTTGAGGGAAACACAAGCAAAAATAATGGGACTTCGTAAAAGTAAAAAGCTTCTGTCCCAAAGGAAATAATCAACAAACCTAAAACACCTACAGAATAATATTTGTAAACGACATCTGATAAAGGTTTACTGTCCAAAATATATAAAGTCATACAGCACCCAAAAAAGGAGAAATCCGATTAAAAATGGGCAGAAGACACGAATGGACATTTTCCCAAGGAAGACATACACATGGCCAAAGCCATGTGAAAACATGCTCAACAATACTGATCTTCAGGAAAATACAATTCAAAAGTACAATGAGATAACACATCACATCTGTCAGAATGACTGAAATCAATGAATGATGAAACAGCAGGTGTTGCCAAGGATGTGAGGAAAGAGAAACCCTCTTGCACTGTGGGTAGGAATGCAAACTGGTGCAGCCACACTGGAAAACATCACCGAGATTCATAAAAAAAAAAAAAAAAAAAAAAATGGAAATGGAACTACCTTACGATCCAGCGATTTCACTACGAGGTATTTCCACAAAGAATACAAAATAATCTTTCAAAGGGATACATGCACCCTGATGTTTACAGCAGCATTTTCTACAACAGCCAAATTACGGAAACTTCCCGAGCATCCATCAACTGATGAATAAGTTGAGATGTAGTGTATGGAATGTAATATTATTGAGCCGTAAAAACAGGAAATCTTGTCGTTGGCCACGAGGCGGAGGAGCGACAGAATGTTATGCTAGGTGAAAAAAGCCTGTCAGAGAAAGACAAATACCAGATGATTTCACTAACACGGGGAAATGAAACAAAACAAAGGGGGGTGTGTGTGAAGGACCCAGTGACAAACAGACTCTTCACTGGGAAACGAACTGAGGGCTTCCACAGCGAGGTGGGGAATGGGTGAAACAGCTGCTGGGGATTAAGAATGCCCCTGGGATGAGCACCAGGCGACGCGTGCAAGTGTTACTCTATATTGGACACCTGAAACTAATATTCCACTGGGTCTTCACTCACTGGAATTTAAATTAAAAGGTAACATAAGGTTAATGACACCTACCTACCAGGTTTTCTGTAGTTTTCAATCACTTCACTAGGTTGGAAAAATAACCATGAAATTTTTAAAAAAGGATGTATGATGTGGGGGACAGTTTGTGCCCTTACCTCGGTCTCTGGTTCCAGCAGGACGCAGAAACTGGGTCCCAGCTCATTCTTCTAGAAGGTCCTGAGATGAGCATTTCATGTATTCACGTCCTAACGGAATGCAGCTCCCGTTCTTCTGAACTTCTGTCAGGGTTTCTTCCCGGAAACAAGCCTGAATCCGGAACAAACCATCGACTGCATCAATGAGGTGATGTCGTGGGATCCCGCAATCTATGAGTCCTTCAGTGAAATATGTCTTGTTCAAATACTGTCTGGGAAGGGGAGGAATGAAACATGGGAGTTGCCCAGCAACCAGCTTGCCAAGGGCAGCCACCCAGCGCCCCCTCCTCAGCACTCAGCACAACAAGGCAGCTTCTCCCCGGTGACTCAGGAGATGCCAAGTTGCTGCAAAGCTCCCAAGGTCTCCCCTGGGGTGGGGGCAGAACGCGCTGGAAAGGCAGCTCTACTCTCTGTCCTGAGGCAGAGGCAGAGGCCCTGAGTCCTCTGGGAGCAACAGCGACCCTTCCTGCTCTGAGGTGTCCTGGGTCAGAAAAGCCGATGGTGCGCCCTCTGCTGGCCATCACTGCCCAGGCAGAGGAACCCGCCCCTCCGGGTCTGTGGTGCTCGAGCTCTCTCTGCTGGCCACCATGGGAATTCCTGCAATGTTGAAGGCCCCGGGGGCCCAGCTGAGGGACCGAAGGTGCTCTGGGCAACCCAGCCTGTTCTCCACATTGGGAAGGGTCTTATTGACAGGGCCTGGGACACCAAGAAATCTTTTCCTTCTCCTTTCTTGTGAGGGAAGAATGAAACCGAATTTGTTAACGTAATGACATCATTTGTAATGCTTTAAGCAATGTTCCCAGAAAAATAGACCGGAATTTACACATGCTGAACAAGAGGTAATGGTGTTGACCACCTAAGTGTTTAGGTTAGATAAAGAATGGACACCTTTGAGAGAGAGAGACCGGCTTCCAGCTATGGAATGAATGAGCCTAGGGATACAAGGGACACCCAATGGAAGAGAGTCCATCCTGTAATAATACTGTTGCATGCTTTCACAGGATAGCTACACTTGTGCTTAAGTACAACATAATTTATAGACATATGGAAGGACTACAATGTATGCCTAAAACGAATACAACAAATGTCTGAAGAATATTTCAATTAAAAGTCGACATCCTTTATGCTATCTTTAATTTCTCTTTCTTTGCCAATAAACTACCATTCCTGGGGCGCTTCGGTGGCTTACTTGGTTCAGGGTCTGACTTCCACTAGGTCATGATCTTGCAGCCCATCAGTTTGAGCCCCGCGTCAGGCTCTATCCCGAAAGCTCAGAGCCTGGAGCCTGCCTCAGATTCAGTATCTCCCACTCTCTCCCCCATCCCCAGCTCGGGCTCTCTCATAAAAGGAAAAAGAAACATTAAAAATGAAAAATCATTCCTAATTTAGAATCTGTGAAATTCCGTCTATACCAGATTCTCCAACATGACCATCTTGACGTTTAGAGCTTATCTGAAAAGTCACTAATAATATCTGATGACACATGTGACAAGGTCAGCATGCAACTTACAGGGAGCTGCACATCTGTTGTGAATTTATGACATGCATCCGTGGCTTATATTTCCCATGAAATGTGCTTTAGGGATACGGATGGATGAAATAATGTCCATCAGTCGTGTAGGTCAATTTCCTACAGGACCATCATGCCTTCAATTAGTAATTGCCATCTCTTCAAAATGAAAAGAAAGCTGGGAAAAGGAATTGTCTTTGAAGGATGTAAGAGAAGACTATGGTGTTTTAAAGGTTTACCTACCTTCTGGAATCCTCAGATTGGTTGTGGACAGGAGGATAGCAACCCACGATTTGGATGCACACTGCTCGTTCCAGAGGGAGAATATGGACTTCTTGTCAAATACTTTTTATCACTATCAGCCGTTCAACTCTGCCAGGTGCAGACTGCCGGACCTGGGGGCAACACAATGCCTCATGCCTGGGTTCAGACCATGAGGAACGCCAGCTGGTGGCGGGATGGGGGAAATCCCACAGGGCCTGGGCCAGTGAGGCAGATGACCCCGGGACACCTCCCCACAGGGCAGGCTCTGGAGTTTACCTGCCAAAGAGCAGCACACTCTCCCTGAAGACATCCTTCTCCATGACAGAACGTAACGCTGAGCCCCACAACGCTGAGCTCCTGACATCCAGGAGAAGTGACGGATGCCCATCTTTTCAATTGCAATGGCCTCTGCAGAGCTTGGCCCCAGGGATGTTGGAGTCTTAGAGTCATGAACCTATGATGCCCGTGATACCTGCCCTTTCTGCCCCAACACTCAGAGCCACTTCACACATCCCCTCTCCCCTGGACCATCTTGCCCCGTCCACATACCTGGACCAGGTCTCCACTTTTCTCCTTGTACTTCCTCTTTGTCTCTGTTTCTCTCTAACCACACCTCTCTGTGTTTCTTCCTTTCACTCTCTCGGTCTTGCCCCATTCCCCTATCACTCATCCATTTTCTCTCTCCTTACCTGTCTCTTTGTCCACCTCTCCCCAGGCTTCAGGCTATCTGCTCTGTGCATGCAGCCTTGTCCAGGAGCACAGGGCACTCCTGTCTTTCTCTCTCTCTCTCTCTCTCTCTCTCTCTCTCTCTCTCTCTCTCTCTCATATCATGCTTTGTCCCAGGCCCTGATCACAATGGAGGAGAATCCCCCATACAGCAGCTGCTCATATTGACATTTGCTAAAGCAATGCTGGCAGCACATGGACAGTCAGACATTTACCGTTGGTGGCCCAGCCATGACCCAAAAGTTGCTGGAGGGCTGGTTGCTTCCCTAAGCTGGAAGGAAAAAGGGGCTCACAGGGTTCAGGGTCCCTGATGTAGATTGGATTGGCTGATGTAGAAGGAGCCATAGGCTTACACCCAACTCTCCTGGGTGGTGTCGAAGGAACCTATCTCAGACCATGGACCTCTGCCCTCGCCATGCCTCGATACAGCATCAGGGGGAGCTTTAGGGGACACCATGTGACTCGCCACAAAAATTGCGTCATTTGCCCCCTTGGAGACTACCGGGATGGGTGCTATTGGTGGCAGCTGGGAAGGTGGGCTGTGAAGCCGGGTTTGTCCACTCAGGATGGGGTGGAGGCCAGGGGACGGGGACCCTGTGCTACGTGCGGGGGTCTGTCCGTGGCCCTTACGGCCGGGCCAACGCGGGGGAAGAGACGTGACTGCACTGGCCAGAACCGGGACAGGGTGGGTGGACAGCGCCCCGGGCCGGGCCTGCCACGGGCTCTGCGGCCTCTGGTGCTCAGACGTGTCGTGAGAAGCGCAGTCAGCCAGGGGTGGGCGGCCAGGGTAGGAGTCTGGCCTCCCGGGTGTGTGATGGGGAACCGGCTCCCCACCTCCTGCACACACTCTGCTGATGCTCGGCGGCCTTCTCAGAGGAGCAAAGGCCTCCCGCCTTCTGGAAGCGCCCGAAGTAGGAACGGTGGCCGGGGTGGGGGCGGCCTGGGCCCTGGGAGTCCGCCCGCCCTGGAGGAGAAGGTCTGCCCGCTGCGTCGCCACATGCCTGAGGCCTGGGTACCCGTCCTTCGAGCTGGGGGTGAGGAGGGGTGCCTCCCCGACCTCCGGGGGTGCAGGAGCCTGCCTTGGGGCGTGCAGGGATCTTCCTCTGCTGGAGACACTGGTGGGGGCCAGTCCGCGTGGCTGAGGGCGGCCGAGGCTCAGGTGGGGCGTGGCCCGGGGATGGCGTATCCAGGTAGCAGCTGCCCCGGGCTCAGCCTGACACCCCGCTGCCTTTCTTCCCCATCCTCCACCCCCCCGCCATGGAGCACTGCCCAAGCCGCCCGCCCACTTCCTGTGGCCAAAAGATAAAGGACCTCGGGGGCCCCCAGAGCAGAGACCCATGGAGCCTGGCAAGGTAGGGGCGCTGTCCCCTCTCACACGGCGGCAGAGGCCCCTGGCCCCCCTGGCCCTGAGCTGTCCCTCCGTGCCCTCTCTCTTTGCAGATGCTGTGGCTGTTGCTTCTGACCCCCTTCTTCTCGGGGACCTGCGTTGTGGGGAGCCCAGGTGAGTCCTGACCCCACGAGGGTCCTCCCTTCCCAGAGGCTCCTGTAACCTTGTCTCCAGTTCCAGTCGCTGGGGGGCCTTGGGGCTGCCTGTCCGTGCCCTCGGGGGAGGCCTAGGTGGGTACGGGGCTCGGCCCCGGGCCCCGAGGCCCGGCCTCCCTCCACCCTCATGTTGCTTCCCAGCCTCCCTCCCTGGAAACGAGCTGGTGGGCATCGTCGGGGGCCACAATGCCCCCCAGGGGAAGTGGCCATGGCAGGTCAGCCTGAAAGTCTACGATTATAACTGGACCTCCTGGGTGCACCACTGCGGGGGCTCCCTCATCCACCCCCAGTGGGTGCTGACCGCCGCCCACTGCATCGTCCGGTGAGTCCCGCTCGCTTCCATCCAGCTCTGGGTGAATCAGCAGGTAGGGAATCCGGCCTCCCCGCGGGGTGGAGGGGGCCGCCCTCGAAGGACCCGCCTCCATGGCTTCTTTGCGACCTCAGGAAGGACGCCGACCCGGCAGCCTACCGCATCCATGCCGGGGACGTGTACCTGTACGGGGGGAGGACGCTGCTGAATGTGACCCGCGTCATCGTCCACCCCGACTACATCTACGCCCATCTGGGTGCGGACGTGGCCCTGCTCCAGCTGTCACACTCTGTGAAATGCACGGCTAACGTCAGGCCTGTCAAGCTCCCGTCGGCCCTGCTTGAAGTCACCCCAGAGGACGAGTGCTGGGTGACCGGCTGGGGCACCGTCATGGTCCACCGTGTGTACGGGGTGGGGTTAGGGAGGGGTTCGGGGCTGCGCGAGGCATTTCCCGACCTGACCACATGGAGAAGTCCTGGCTGGTGGGTGGCTGCAGGTTCTGGAAAGGAATCGCCTTCCAACACCCTCCCCCACCCCACCCCGTGTGCGCCCCAATCGTGAGATCCGATCCCAGAGGCTGGAGGGTCCCTGAAGCACAACTGAGCTCGGGACCCAAAACTGTGATGAGGAAATTCATATTCTTAGTTTTTTTCCAACTTATAGGAAGACATTGGGGGGGCGGGCAGAAACCCTCACCCCTCCCCCCCCCCCATTTTCTTTCCGGTCCTTCGAACTAAAGGCAGAATCCACCTTCCGGGTGTTAGGAATTTAGAGGGAGATGGGAACCCTGAACCCTTGGGTCCCCACGGTAGCAACCTGGGCGGGAACGCAGGCTCGCGGCCGACAGCGGGGGCCACGCTCCAGCCTCTGGTCACGTCTCTCCCCCAGAGTCGCTGCCTCCACCCTACCGTCTGCAGGAGGTGGCGGTGAGCCTGGTGGAGAACGCCGTCTGTGACCAGCAGTACCACAACGCCACCAGCCACCGCTTCGCAGGCAGGAAGATCATCCAGGATGACATGCTGTGTGCGGGGACCGAGGGCCGGGACTCCTGCCAGGTGAGTCCCAGCCCATCCCGGCCCCCACCCCGTGCTGGAGGCCAGCCGGGGCTCAGTGCTGTCTCTTCTTCCTCAGGGCGACTCCGGAGGCCCTCTGGTGTGCAAGACAACGGGTGCTTGGCACTTGGTGGGAGTGGTCAGCTGGGGCGACCGGTGTGCGGTGAGAAACCGTCCCGGGGTCTACGCTCGCGTCCAGACATACATGCCCTGGATCACGCAGCAAATCAGGAGGGGCCTCTGACCAGGGCCTGCTGGCCGTTGGCCCGGCTGGGCCCGGAGGAGCGACGCCTTCCTCCCCCCAGAGCCTGCTGCTTCAGCCTCTGCGCCCCCGTCCCTGGCCTGGGCTCCGCCTTCGCTTCTGGCCTCCTCAGTGTCCAGGACTTCCCTGACTGCTGGGGGAAGGAGCAAGAAGATGCCAGGGGGCGGGCGGGAAGTCCCTGGGGCCCAGGGTGCCTCGCTGTGCTGTCTGTCAAATTAAAGAGCTTGAGGAATGACCAGAGTTCGGTCAGTCTTTGTGGAGTGGGCTCTCCGTGGGAGCGTGTCGGCCAGCCCCGAGGTACAGGGGGCCGCGCTGGGGCTGGTGTCCTGCCAGGCTTGGCAAGGGAGAGTGAGGATCTCAGGGTTGGCTCCACTCTGCGGCCACAGCCCCCAGCTCTGTCCTGCACCAGAGGCCACCACGTGGTTCCAACCTTGCATCCGTCCCTCCTTCCATCCCTCCATCCTTCCAACCATCCATCTGTCCATCCCACTTCTCTCGTAAGGCAAGATCTGTTCTCAGAATTAACCAGTTGCCACGCAAAAGTGACCTGGGTATGATGCCAATATGTCCTCCCCTTTAGGGATGTGGTTGCCCATCTGGGTACCTTCAGGTGAGGGTCTTCGCTGGCTCCCAGGGGGAGTTGGGTATGAGCTCCAGGTGGTGGGCAGCAGCCGGGGAGAAATGCCCTGTAGGCAGCCGGGTGACGGGCTGGAGGCCACGGTGCCCCAGGGCCATGAAGTGTGTGGGCTGCAGGGTTAGGGGGTGCCCTGAGCCCATGTGCCAGGCCAGGTTGGGGCAGGGAGGGCCCATTCACCTGCTGTGCAGAACGGATGAGGGAGGCGGGAGGAGGGAGGAGGGAGGAGCTGAGGGGCAGGCTCCGTGGCAGGCCCCACCTGCTCCTTCTGGGCACCTGCAGCTATGGCTGTCCCCACCATTTGTGCCCCGTGGATGCTGCCCCCTGGACTAAGTGGCCAGCTCTGGGCCGCACAGGCCACAGCAGGACCAGGGCGGCACCAGGTGGCCTGTCTGTAAACCCACGTTTTTTTTCCTCGTACCTGGACAGGGGTGGGGATGGGTGTCCCCCACCTCCAGGAAGCCCTTCCCGATTCCCGGGGGGCACACTGGCTCGTCTCCTCTGTCCTCCAGGAGTCAGGTCTTTGGGGCCGCCCCGGAGGGTCCCAGCTTGAGGCCCAGAGTGAGCCAGGAGAGAGTCAGGCCCTCGTGACAGGCATCTGTGCCAGCTCACGCTGCCCACGTCCCTGCCCCCGCGCCCGGTGTCCCGTGGTCTTCACCGCAGATCAGATGGGCACAGCCCCCAGCTGCCCAGCTCAGAGCAGGTGCTTCCTAACCGTTTGCTGTGTGGCCAGGGCCTGATGACAGAGCCGATTAGGCGCCCTGGGAGGGGCCTGGACTTGTCTGCACCTGGCCCCGGCTTGAGACAGAAACTCTGAGAGCCATCTGTGCCCCCCCCAAATGTCTCTGGACACTGTGCCGTTTCTGCCCCCTATTTGACAGGAGAGCAAACTGAGGCACAGGGAGCGGAGTCCTGTCCCTAGGTGCCTTCCTTCTCTGGCCCCGGGGATGCCCTCCCAGCCTGCTGGGGTCTCTGGTTTCCAGGGGACATGGGTCACGTGGGCCCACGTGGTGGCCTCCGCAGGGGGACCCCTCCTCCTTGCCCATACCCCCACACTAGCCGCTGACTTGGCTCTGGCGGCCCTCGGCCCTGACCTTTCCTGGTCTCGGCTGTGTGGGTTTGGTTTCCAGGCACACGGGAACCCCCCCACCCCTGCCCTGCCCGAGGTGCCCTTCATCTCTGATCTGCAGCTCTGGGCGTGAACGAGCCTAGTCCCCTGTTTCCACCCTCACCCTGTCCCCTCGGAGCCTTTCCTTGCCTTTCCTTGCAAGACGCGCCTCCTTCCACACCTCATCCGGCCCGAGGCCTACCCAGGCCTCAGAAAGTTCTAGAACTCATCACCCCAACAACGGACAGTGACAACCCCTGGGTGGGATGAGGGAAGGAGGAAGGAGGATGGATTTCTTGGTTGTTTCTCTTTTTTATCCTAGTACGTCCATATCCGCCAAGAGTTTCCAGGGGGCACGTACCACACTTGTCATAAAAATAACTTCCAGGTTAAGAAGGTGCGGCCTCCCTGCCCCCCTGTGCCGAGGTCTCACGTCACATGGCAGCCGAGGGGGTCTGATGGGCAGAGCCGGGGCCCGGTGTCGTGATGCCCCTCTGGCCCCCGCCCTCGCTGGGCTCCTTCTCTGAGGGCTCGATACGCACCAGGGGAAGGTACCGCCCCGGTTCTTCCACAGCCCCCCTCAATGTGAGGTCAATTCTAGAAGGAGTAGAGCGCACGTGTGTGAACAACCGAAAAATCTTCAGTCTACACGCACAAACACCTCCGACTGTGAAAATGTTATGCCCAGAATTCGTGATCCCCAAAGACCACCAGGGAGCCGAGTCCGACGTAAAAGCAAAGAGCCTTTTTTCGAGCTAGCTCCAGCTCAATCCCCTACCTGCACCGACGCACTAGTGAGATACTGGAGAGAGAGCAAGTTTCAAAAGGACAAAGGTTTTACTGGGGCCTTGGGGCCCTTGGTGAGGTAATGGCTGTGGCCTCAGCCCATTGGCTGGGGAAGGGTCCGAGTCCTGTTAGGCAGGTGAGCCGGAGGTTACTCAAGGGGAGGAGGTGTGGTCAAGGTGAAGGACACAGAACAAGATGGAGTTGGCAGGCATAGGCCCTTTCATTCCTCCCTTGTCATGTAGCTTATGGACCCAATCATGGGACCGGATGCATTTATGGTGACAAGGGGAATAGAGTTTGGAGGTTTACACAAAGTTCTGGGAACTAAGTGTCCCTGGGGTGGCTCTGGGAGGTCTGATTAAGTACTGTCCCCGAGCTGGTGTCTATGATCTGCCAGGTGATGTTTTGGGGGTGTGGGGACTCCCGGCAGCATGAGCAATGACATGCAGACTTAATAGAGTTACGAATATTCGGTGGGTGAGCTTGAGCGGGTTGTGTTGGTCCCGATTGACGGCTCATCGCGTGACAAAGTCCTTCCGGATCAAGGAGGGGTCCACTGGCCGAACGTGGGTGTGATGGACCCAGGTCGCGATGCCGTCTCCTTTGAGAGTGGTGGGGGTTGTCAGCACCACGATGTAGGGTCCTTTCCAGCGCAGCTTGGGGGTCTCTCGGTGGTGCCTCTTAATGTAGACCCAGTCTTCTGACCTGTACTGATGACATGTCGGGGTTGGGCCAACCTCGTAGATGGCACGGAGGCGTGGCCAAATGTCCTCGTGCGCCCTTTGGAGCCCTCTCAAAGAAAGAAAAAGTTCTTGATCTTTAAACTAAAGGTTGAGAATAATAGGGGGTGGCCTGCTAAACATGATCTCGTAGGGAGTAAAACCCAGTGTCAGGAGTGTTCCTAACCTGGTAAAGGGCATACGGTAGGAGAGTCACCCAGTCCCCGCCAGTCTCCATGGTTAATTTGGTAAGGGTCTCTTTTAGGGTTCTACTCGTTCTTTCTACCTGTCCTGAGCTCTGGGGCCTATAAGCACAATGTAATTTCCAGTTTGCCCCCACCGCCTTGGCTACTGCCTGTGTTACCTGCGAGATAAAAGCTGGTCCGTTGTCTGATCCTACCATGGCAGGAAAACCAGACCTGGGTAAGATGTCTTCTAGTAGCTTCTTAGCCACCGTCTGAGCCGTTTCATGCTTCCTTGGGTATGCCTCTACCCAGCCAGAGAAGGTGTCCGTAAATACTAAAAGATATTTATAACCATACTTTCCTGGTTTGACTTCAGTGAAGTCGACTTCCCATTGGGCTCCCGGTCTGGTGCCTCTGACCCTGGTTCCTTTTGTATTTCAAGTGGCTCTCGCGTTGGTGAGTTGGCAGGTCTTGCAGGCAGATACAACTTGCTCTATTTTGCTGTCCTGTTGGTGAATCTTGATTCTGGCATGTAGGATTACGTCTTTTAATTTTCGGGCGCCCATGTGAGTAGACCGATGCATGTGCTCTAATATTGAGACTCCGAGCCGGTCTGGCAGCACGAGCTCCTCGTTAGGTGAATACCACCATCCCATTATCTCCTGGGCCATGGGGAGTTTCTTGATCCGCTGTAACTCCTCGTGGGAGTATTTGGGCTGGTCTGGTAAAACTGGGTCTCCCCAGGCCGGTAGTTGTTAAGACGTTTTCTAGCTCCCAACGTTAGCGCCTTGGTGAGGGCGACGAGCTCTGCTCGCTGGGCTGACGTTCTGGAGGGTAGATCCTCCGCCCACACGGTGTCCGTTTCGGTGACCACCGCTGCACCCGCATACCTGTGTCCATCCCGCACAAAGCTGCTGCCATCAGTGAACCAAGTAGCCTCGGCATCGGGGAGGGGCCGGTCGGTCAGGTCCGTCCGGAATCCATGTACTTGTTCCAGGATTCCCACACAGTCATGTAGGGGAGCACCTAGGTCAGGGTCGGGCAGCAGGGTGACAGGATTGAGGGCTGCACTGGGGTGGAACCGCACTCGTGGAGGGTTGAGTAGGAGGCTCTGGTAATGAGTCATACGTGTATTGCTCAGCCATCTATCCGGAGGCTGTTTCAGGACGCCTTCAATGGCGTGTGGCGTCGTGATCCAGATCTCCTGTCCTAGGGTCAGTTTGTCTACGTCCTTGACTAGGAGTGCTGTCGCCGCAATAATTCTTAGGCATGGCGGCCAGCCGGCAGCCACTGGGTCTAGTTTCTTGGACAGGTAAGCCACCGGGCGGTTCCAGGGGCCTAAGGCTTGAGTTAGAACCCCTTTTGCTATTCCCTTATGTTCGTCCACAAAGAGGTGGAAGGGCTTCGTAATGTCTGGTAGGCCCAGGGCTGGGGCACTTAGGGAGGGCCTTTTGTACCTGATTAAAGGCAGTTTTTTCTTTTTCAGCCCATTTAAATGTTTTCCCCTCTTTGGTAGCTTCATGTAGGGGCCTGGCGATCTCAGCAAAACCCTCTCGCTGCGTATCTGAGCCTTCTTCGTGGACGCCCGGTACCCTAAGGCCCCCTGGGTAGCCAGCAGGTCCTGGGTCCCTCGCTCACAGTCTTTGGCCTTGTCGGCAGCAATCAGGGTGTCATCTACGTACTGTAGGAGGGCGAGGCCAGGGTGCTCCCTTCTGTACTCACCCAGGTCCTCGTGTAGTGCTTCGTCGAAGATGGTGGGCGAAGTTTTGAATCCCTGAGGTAGCCGTGTCCAGGTGAGTCGCCCACTGTAGCCCTCCTCCAGATCATGCCACTTGAAGGCGAACAAGGGTTGTCTCTGGGGTGTCAGCGGCAGACTGAGGAAGGCATCCTTTCAATCTAGTACAGTATACCAGACCCTAGAGGGCGCCAAGGAGCTCAAGAGAGTATATGGGTTGGGAACAGTTGGGTGTATGTCCGTGACCCTCTTATTTACTTCCCGGAGGTCTTGTACCGGTCGGTAGTCATTTGTGTGAGGCTTTTTGACCGGCAGTAGGGGGATGTTCCAGGGAGATTGGCAAGGAACTAGTACCCCCACGCTTCATAGTCTCCGGATGTGTGGCTGGAGCCCCTTCCGGGCCTCCTGAGACATGGGGTATTCTTTGATCCTTACCGGACTCTCTCCTGGCTTGAGCTCTACCAGGACTGGGGTCCTGTGAGCGGCTAGTCCTATCCCCCCATCTCTGCCCAAACCGAGGGGAATTCTTGAAGCCATCTGTCTATAATATCCTCTCTCGGGAGCGCCTCCTGGTGGAGGCGGTATTCATCCTCCAGTTTCATGGTCAGGACCTGGATGGGGGTGACCCTTGCCATCCGTGACCTGAGGCCCCCCTTGTCTGAAAGTTATCTGAGCTCCAATCTTGGTCAGTAGTCCCATCCTAACAGCGGGTAGGGGCATTCTGGTATTACCATAAAGGAGTGGGATACCCGGCCCGACCCCAAATCTACCGTTTTTCGGGTAGTCCATGAATACTGGCTCATACCAGTTGCCCCTTGGACCCAGGACTTCTTGCTGGCTAGTTTTCCTTGTGGGCTGCGGAGGACCGGATGTTGTGCTCTGGTGTCAGCAAGGAAGTCAACAGGGGTCCCCTTCACTTTCAGAGTTACCCTGGGTTCAGGGAGAGGGTCCGAACCCCGACTCCCCTAATCACTCAGTTCATCTAGCTCTAGGACGTTTACTCGATCAGTCTTGCCTCCCTTCCCGCTGGCCCTTTTCGGACAATCTTGGGCCCAATGCCCTATTTCCTTGCAGTATGCGCACTGATCCTTCTGTAGCCTCTGCTTCCCCCGCTTGGTGGTTCCTTTACCTTTTCTTGCGTCGTCTGCCAGCTGCCGGAGACGGCGGTCTCGTTCCTTGGGGGAGTCAGCAGTGGCAGCTAGTAGTATTCTGGCCAGGTCTCGTGTCTGCTTCCTGCTGGTAGCCGCCATGGCGCGAGCCTGCTTGTCCTCAGGAGGCTCCGGGTTGTTATATACCTTTTCGGCTACCACCAGTAAGTCCTGCAGACTTTTTCTCCTAGTCTATCTATTTTCTGTAATCTTCTCCTAATGTCTATGGCCCACTGGTTTACAAAGGTCATGATAACAGCTGCCTTGCTTTCCGGAGCCTCTGGATCCATGGGGGTATAGGTAGGGAATGCCTCCATGATCCATTCTAAAACGGCAGCCGGAGATTCATCTTTTCCCTGTTGCACATTTCCTACTTTGGCCAAATTGGTTGGCTTTCTAGCAGCCATTCGGAGACCCCCCCATTAGAGTCTGGCGGTAGACCCGGAGCCTCTCCTTACCTTCTGCCATGTTGAAATCCCACTGGGGCCGAGTTAAGGGGGGGAAGGAGGCATCTATCTGAGCCTGGTTGGTGGTGGGATTCCCATCTGTGTCCGGAACTAGTTTTCGGGCCTCATTGAGGATTCTTTCTCTTTCTTCAGTCATGACAGGACCTGCAAAAGCTGCTGGCAATCGTCCCACTGGGCTGATGGGTAAAAAGAACAGAGTCTAGTAAATGAATAAGCCCTGCCAGTTTCTCAGAAAACTTAGGATTCAGAGCTTTCCAACTGTAGAGGTCACTAGTGGCAAAAGGCCAATAGTGATGGGGCCGATTCCCCTCCGCGTCTGGGGGTCCGGTGGCTCGCAGGGGCAGAATAGTGGAGTCGGCGGTGGAGGCGGATTGCTCCCTCTGAGCCCTTTGTCTGGTAAGGGGTGGGCTTCCCACTGGAGCGTTTCTACCTCCCGCTCTCGGAACAGCGTCTGCCTCCCCCGGAGGGGGAGGATGGTGTTCCCCCGGCTTCCTAGGGTGGTGATACAGGGGAGGAAAAATTAGCTCTTCTTCAGTCCCCCCCTGCAAAGCAAGAATGGGTTTTGGCTCCGGAGGGAGTGGGGCCAGGAAGGGCTTAAGCCAAGAGGGTGGGCAGAGGGGTAGTCTGAGTCTGTCCCATAAGGTCCGTCCAGTAAGTCCACAGAACAAAACAGAAACACAGAAGCAGACCAACAGAGGGCCCTTAGAAAGTCTTCCAACTCCGTGGAAGCAAAGCTGAAAGCTAGCTTAGACCTTTGAGGGGACTCCACGTCCCTCCAAAACCGAGAGCTAGACAATGGCCTCACGCCGACCAGCGGGAGAGACCCGCCTCGTCTCAGACCTTTGAGGGGATTGCACGTCCCCCCAAAACAGATGAGGGGATTCCACGTCCCTCCAGAAGGGAGAATCGGAACGTCTTCCGAAACTCCCGGCCCGTGGTCCTCCAGTGCGTCCACTTAGACCGCGTCGGGCACTACCAGAATTTCAGAAATGAGCTCACACAGAAAAGACGGAACAAACAGACACTAACCGTGGCCAGTCAGGCTCTCTGGGTCGGGGGGTCCCTCGGGGGTCTTGGGGATCCCGGACGAGCCCCCAAATGTTATGCCCAGAATTCGTGATCCCCAAAGACCACCAGGGAGCTGAGTCCGATGTAAAAGCAAAAGAGCCTTTATTCGAGCTAGCTCGAGCTCAATCCCCTACCTGCCCCAACGTAGCGGTGAGATACCAGGGAGAGAGAGCGAGTTTCAAAATCACAAAGGTTTTATTGGGGCCTAGGGGCAGTTGGTGAGGTGATGGCTGTGGCCTCAGCCGATTGGCTGGGGAAGTATCCCAGTCCTGTTAGGCAGGTGAGGAGGGCGATGCTCAAGGGGAGGAGGCGTGGTCAAGGTGACGGACACAGAACAAGATGAAGTCGGCCGGCCGACTTTTTTGAAAGCTCCTTTCAAATCCTGAAGTGCGTGGGTGAGATGAGTCTGTCTGCCCGTGTCTCAAAAATCCAAAATAATAAGACATTTAAAAAATTAATAACAGCAGAGTAAGCAGATCCTGAGCGCACCCTGTCCCATGTGTTCAACTACATAACATCCACATCCAAGTCCATGGACAAGAGAGCGATCCACAGACTGGCAGAAGAAACTCCACACCTAAATACAGAGAAGCTGCATCAGAAAGGTTAGGAAGGTCAGAAAGGTGGAGGCTGGCTGCCTGCAGAATGGGCAGAGAAAGTGAGCCCTCACCCCAGGGAGCTCACCCAGTGAAGACTAATCTCCATAACATTTGGCATTAAAACCCAGCAGGGCTGAATTCCCTTGAGTTCAGATCCTGGAGCTTTGGAGGTCAGCTGACCCAGCACTGGGTGATATAGGAGGATGAGTGCTAGCCAGGTCCCTGCCTGTGTAGACAGGCAACGTCAATGTGGCATTTTACACAATGCCGAGGCAACAGGAGACAGATGTATTCATGCTGATTCCTGAGTGTGTTGGAGGACTTCAACAGTGAGGGAGCTCACAGGCACCATTTTTCTCCCCCAGCCTCCCAGAATAAGCACAGAAGCACCCACCAGAGGCGGAGGCTGCACAGACACTTGCTACCTAACCCGTTAGCAGCACGCCAGTCCCAAGGGTTCACGGGGGGACTCACCACACCAAGTCTGCTGGTCTCAGGGCAAACATTCTTAAAACCACAAGGGCACCCTGTCCGACAAGCTGCATGCATAGCTGCCACAGCACGCTGTGCACATCTGCACCTCACCCAGCTGTGCACATCCAGGCACCCTCATCTCTCTCACCCAGCCACATGTCCCCAGGCACAGACATGCTCTGTGCATATCCTCACGCCCCTAGCTTCCACCGCTGGTCCACAGCCCGGAGCCACCGAAGGACATCGGGAAACCTGGCATAGGACTAGTAGCCTTGTGCAATTTTCCTAACACTCCTGCCCTGCTCCCAAGTTACCCAGCGGGCATACCACCCCACAGCTGGCCTGCCTGGGTCCCACTGACACCACTGAGTGTAAGCACAGCCCACAACAGGCACGCAATCAGTGCAGACATCTACACTGAAAGGAAAAGTAACCCAGACACAACAGCATGGAGTGAGCAATACCCATGCAATATCCTCCTGAAGGTCCAGGTCCTATAAATGGAGACGTGCACTACTCAGGACCCCAGGACCTCTTTTTCAGACCGTCGTTAACTTCAAGATCAGAAGGCACAGCTGACTTTCTTAACACAGAGAAATAGAGCCAGAGACACAGACAAAATGGACACACAGAGATGTTTATCCACAATGAAAGACCTAGTCAAAGTCCCAGCCAGAGATCTAAGCCAAAGAGATATAAATAATATTCCTCATACGGAATTGAAAGGAATGATCATAAGGACACTCACTGGAGTTGTGAAATGAGTAGAAAAGTGAGATCCCTGACATGGAGATAAGAAATAACACAGCACACATTGAGGACACAACAAAGGAGAAACACGCTAGCTGGAATGAACAGAGGGACGGAAGAAGCAGGCGAACAAACTAGTGACCTCGAAGACTGAGTGTTGGAAATGAATCACACTGAACCAAGGAGAGCACAGGATTCTGCAACGTGAGATGAGACTAAGGGAACTCAGTGACTACAGGAAAGATAATAATATTCATATTGTAGGACTCCCAGAAGGAAGAGAATTTGGGGCCGAAAATTTATTTGAGGAAATAATAGCTGAAAACGTCCCTAACTGGGGGAGGGAAACAAACATCCACATCCAGGAGACTAGAGAACTCCCATCAACATCAACGAAATCAGGCCAACACACAAACATATTGTAACCAAACTTGCAAATTACAGTGACAGTAAAGAAAAACTCTGCAAAGCAGCAAGACAGAAGACCTCAACTCAGAAGGGAAGACCCATAAGGCGAGCTACCCGATTTCTGAACAGAAACTCGACAAGCCAGAAGCTAGCGACATCACATATTCAAAGTGCTGAATGGAAAAATCAGCAGCCAACAATATTCTATCCAGCAAGGCTATCCTTCAGAATGGAAGGAGACACAGACTTTCCCAAACAAAAACTAAAGGATTCTGTACCACTAAACCCGTCCTGCAAGAAATATCAAGAGGGATTCTTTGAGTGGAAAGGAGAGACCAACAGTGACAGTTTAGAGACAGAAGACACAAATCAAGTAAAAAATGAATATGTCTGCAAAACAAATCAGTTAAGGAACTCAGAGAAATGGATTTGAATTGTAATAACCTCTACCAAAAACCTAGGGAGGAGAAAATAATGGGTGCGAAGGTAAATGACCATCAACTTAATACAAACTGCTAAATGCAGAAGAGGTTATATAAACACCTGACAGTGACCATATGCTAAAATCAATCATAAATATGCTAAGAACAGAGATAAGGAAATCAAACTATATCACTAAAGAAAAGAAGCAAAACATGAAAGAAAGGCAAGAAAGGATCAGAGAAAATCATTAGAAACCACAGCCAAACAGGCAATAAAATGGCAATACGTACATCCATATCAATCATTACTTTGAAGGTAAATGGAGTGAATGCTCCAATCTAGAGACGCAGGGTGTAAGCATGGATGAAAAAACAAAACCGATTTGTATGCCTATAAGTGACCCACTCTACACCTCAAGAATGATAGTGAGAGGATAGAGAAACATTGCACACATTAATGTCAAATGAAACCTGGAGTAGCAACACTTGTATCAGAAAAAAATACACTTAAAAAAAGTACATAACAAGAGAGAGAGGAGGACACTGTATAACAGTAAAGGGTACAACCCCAAAAGAAGATATAACAAGTGTAAATGTATCCCACAATTCGGTGGGATTTATTTCCAAGCTGCCAAGGTGGTTCAATATTTGCCTATCAACCAATGTGACACATTACGTCAACAGGAGAAAGGATAAGGACCACACGATCGGGGCACCTTGGTGGCTCAATCCTTTAACAGTCTGACATCAGCTCAGGTCATGACTTCATAATTCGTGAGTTCGAGTCCCGTGTCAGACTCTGTGCTGAAGGCTCAGAGCCAAGAGCCTCCTTCGAATTCTGGGTTTCCCTCTCTCTCTGCCCCTCCCCTGCTTATGCTCTGTCTCTCTCAAGATTAATAAACTTTAAAGGAAAAGAACCCTACGGTCATTTCAATACACGCAGAAAGGAGCATTTGACAAAGTACAACATCCACTCAGGATTATAACCCCCCTAAAGTAGGTTTACAGGAAACATACATCAACGTAATAAAGGTTATCTATGAAAACCCTGCAGTTATAATCCACCTCAATGGGGAAAATCTGAGAGGTTTTCCTGTAAGGTCAGGAAGAAGACAAGGATGTTTACTCTTACCACTTTTAATAAATTACTGGAAGTCCTAGCCACAGCCAGCAGACAAACGAAATGGAACTAAAGTGAAATAAATAAAATAAAACAAAATGAAATGAAATAAAATAAAATAAAATAAAATAAAATAAAATAAAATAAATAAAATAAACAAAATAGAATAGAATAAATAAAATAAAATAAAATAAAATAAATAAAATAAAATAAAATAAATAAAATAAAATAAAATAAATAAAATAAAATAAATAAAATAAAATAGAATAAATAAAATAAAATAAAATAAATAGAATAGAATAGAATAAATAAAATAAAATAAAATAAATAAAATAAAATAAAATAAATAGAGTAGAATAGAATAAATAAAAGAAATAAAATACAATAAATAAAATAAAGTAAAATAAATAAAATAAATAAATAAAATAAAATAAATAAAATAAAATAAAATAGGATAGAATAGAATAAAATAAAATAAAATACATAAAATAAAATCAATAAAATAAATAAATAAATAAATAGAATAGAATAGAATAAAATAAATAAAATAAAATAAATAAAATAAAGTAAAATAAATAAAATAAATAAATACAATAAAATAAAATAAATAAAATAAAATAAATAAAATAAAATAAAATAGGATAGAATAGAATAAAATAAAATACATAAAATAAAATAAATAAATAAATAGAATAGAATAGAATAAAATAAATAATATAAAATAAAATTAATAAAATAAATAATACAATGCAATAAAATAAATTATAAAACAACTCCAAATCTGGAGGAAGTGAAACTTTCACACTTTGCAGATTACATGACACTATATAGAAAAACCTAAAGAGTCCCCTCAATAACTGCTAGAACTGATAAATGAATTCAGCAATGTCACAGGATACAAATCACTGTGCAGAAATCTGTTGTATTTGGAGAAAACACTACTGAAGCAGTAGAAATAGAAATTAAGAACACAGTCCCATTTACACTTGTACACCAAATAATAAGATGCCTATGAAGAAATCTAACCAAAGTGGTGAGTGACCTATACTCTGAAAAGCATAAAACAGTGATGAAATTCAAGATGACACAAAGACATGGAAGGACATTCCATACTCATGGGTCGGAAGTACAAATATAGTGCAAATGTCTCTACTTCCCAAAGCAATGGACACAATTAATGCAATTTCCATCAAAATACCAACAACATTTTTCACAGAACTAGAGCAGTCCTCAAATGTGTATGGAACCACAAAAGACCCCAGTCTTCAGAGTGAACAACCTTGATGTGAAGTGGTAATTATGGATGGCGTTATGCCTCTGGATCTTCTGCTCCAAAACACGGTAACTCTGGCCTAGGCATTTGAAGAAACGGTAGACATATCCCAACCAGGGATCATTTTACAAAATACATTCTACACACGTACCTTCAAAACTTTGCAGATTATGTAAAATATGGAAAAATCTAAAAATTGTCATGACCAAGTGGAGCCTAAGGAGACAGGATGACTCTAATGTGCCAGCTGGGATGAGTCTGGGACAGAAGAGGTTCAAACCGAAGCGATCTGAATACAAATATAAACTTTAGTTCATACTACCATATCTCTTCGGGATACCGATTGTGATCATGTACCAACTCATATGACATCCATAGTCAGAAAACAGTCTGTTGTATGCAGAGACTCAATAATATCTTCCCCATTTTTCTGGTAACTAGAAACCCATCACGAATGAAAAGATTTTTAGTAATCGTGGTTTTATGTTTGCGACACATGATATTATATGATTAGTTCTAATATTAGTTACTAGTGATGGCCATGTACCTATTCTTGTTGTTCTTAGTATTGTTTAAAAAAATTTTTTTTTCAATGTTTATTTATTTTTGGGACAGAGAGAGACAGAGCATGAACGGGGGAGGGGCAGAGAGAGAGGGAGACACAGAATCGGAAACAGGCTACAGGCTCCGAGCCATCAGCCCAGAGCCTGACGCGGGGCTCGAACTCACGGACCGCGAGATCGTGACCTGGCTGAAGTCGGACGCTTAACCGACTGCGCCACCCAGGCGCCCCAGTATTGTTTAATTGAAATAATAACATTCACGGTAGAGAAAACTGAATGCATGATAAACACTTCATAGAAACATCTGCTTTACATACTTTAAGATAATAACGTATGTATATACCACTCTATTATGTGGTATGTAAATTAAGTGTTTTTCTGATCTTGAACGAGCATGTCATTGAAAGGCTTTCCATAAAGGTGGTTATCCTGGATAATGAATGATACTCAGATTTTACAGGATATACTTCACTTCCTGCCTGAACACTGTCAAAACTAAAAATGTACACACGGCCAGATGAATCATTGTGACTGGCTCACTGATTGTAAAGAATCCTTGGTTTAATATTTTCACACATATTTTTTTATCAGGAATACAAAAGAATCAAATGTTTCCAAATCAAAGAGATATTCAAAGACTGGAAGAACAATAGGGAATTCGAGGGGTTTCAGAAGGATAAGATGTGACCATGAAGTGGCAGTCACAGGCAAGCAGCTTTTTCTGGTCCACTTTGACAGGTTTGCATGAGGATATGTGACTTGCCAAAGGGTAAGTCCCAGAAGTACCAGAGGGAAAGACAACGCTTTAGGGAGAGGTGACTTGGAAAGGGTGCTTCTGTGCCTAAATGGTGGCTCAGCAACCTCGCTGGGGGTCGGTCCCTGGGTGAAAGACATCGAAAGGCCAACAGTAACCTAGACTCCCAAAGATCTTAGTAACATAGATCAAAGTAATTTAGAGCCACAAAGATCTTAGAGCCACAGAGTTGATCTTCCTCTATGATTAGGAGAGAGTTACAGTGTCACAGGATATGATCATTGGGCCGGCAGTAGATGGCTAAAATATTATTTAGGGCTATACATGTAATAAAAAATGTATACATAAAATTTGGCTTTGGAATGTTAAGAAAAATCACAGGCCCAGCATGGAGTTCCTTATGCTAAGGTCCCATGTCACTAAACCCAATTTCATTCCTGTAGGAATGTAACCTTTAACCAGTCAGCAAAGAATTTCCTAGCCAGTGCTGGAAATATAGCTCATAGATCCTTGCCATTCCCCTCAGAGAGGCAGTCTTGCCTAAATCAGGTATTCCATGCTCCTAATTTTTTGAAGTTTATTTATTTTGAGAGAGAGAGAAAGAGGGCACATGCAAGGGAGGGGCAGGACAAGAGGGAAAGAGACAATCCCACGACCAAGAGGTCATGATCTGAACCAGGATCAAGAGGCAGACACTTAACCAAGCCATCCAGGCACCCCGAGAATGTGGAGTTTCAAAGGTTGGAAGCCTTGGCTGGGACACAGCCCTGAGGGCACTGGCCTACTCCTGAAGAGAAGGCAGCCAACAACTGCCTAGTAAGGCAGATGGCATGGAAACAGTGATCTGGACAAAGCCTGGTGCACACAGTGGGGAGATTATACACTCATCGTGGAGACCATCCCTGAGAAGCAGTGTTCACAACGAGGGGACAGAGAGCTAGGACAGAGGAGCTGCATGGGGCCATTTCCCTGCTCTGCCCCCTGCCCCCTGCCCCCCAATAAACACAGAGCCATCTGCTGGAAACAAGGCAGTTCCCACCCTGGCTGCCTAAGCTGCTTACACCAACCCCACCTTCCTGTGCTCTGGCAAGACTGGTCATTCAGGGTTGCCTCAGTCCCAGTGGAGCTGGCCCCTTCCCCAGAAGACCAGGTGAAGCCCATGACCACACCACCTCTCTTGACCAAAGAGTTGTGCAGGGCTTCACTTCTAGGAGCGGTCGTTTCAAGTCTCCTTTCGCAAGCAGATCAGAGCAGACCTAGATCAGACTCACCTCATTCTGGCCAAGGACCCTACCTTGCCCATACAACTGACCTGAAGGATAGTGCAGCCAGAACACAAAACAGTGCACGCAACACACACCACAGACACTCCGTGAAGTGCCAGGCCCTGGACACTGGATGACCTCCTCTTCATAAAACCATTCAACTCACAGGCAGGTAACACAATGAGCTTTGGTAACACAGAGATGGCAAATACTCAACCAAAATTCCAAGACGAGAGGAAGGCAACCCAAATGAAAGAATAAGATAAGGTCATGAGCAGAGAAATGGAGGGAACACTTCCAAACTCATTCTATGAGGCCAGCATGGCCTTGAGTCCAAGCTGGACAAAGACCCCACTAAAAAGGAAAACTACAGACCAATTTCCCTGATGACCATGGATGCAAAACATCTCAACAAGGAGTGGCAAACTGGATCCGACAATACATAAAAAGAATTATTCAGCACAATGAGGAGGATTTTATTCCTGGGATGCGCAACCGATTCAATATCTGCAAATCAACTGATGTGGTATATCACATTGATAAAAGAAAGGATATCAACCAGATGATCCTCTCAATAGATGCAGAATAAACATTTGACAAAATGCAGCAGCATCCTTTCTTGATGAAAAAAAAAAAAAAAAACCTCATGAAAGGAGGGATAGAAGGATCGTGCCTCAATATGAGAATGTCCAGATACGAAAGTCCCACAGCTAATAACATCTTCAATGGGGAAAACGTGAGAGCTTTCCCCCTAAGGTCAGGAACACGACAGGGATGTCCATTCTCAGCACTGTTATTCACCATTCTGTTGGAAGTCCCAGCCTCAGCAATCAGACGACAAAAAGAATTACAAGGTGTCCAAGTTGGCAAGGAGGGGTCAAACTTTCCCTCCTCACAGATATGATGCTCTCCGTGGAAAATCCAAACGACTCCACCAAAAAACTTCTAGGACTGATACAGGAATTCAGGAAAGTCTCAGAATATAAAATCAATATACAGAAGTTGATTGCATTTCTATACACCAATAATGAATCAACAGAAAGAAAATTAAGGAATTGATCTCATTTACAACCGCACTGAAAGGCATAAAATACCCAGGGATAAATCTAACCAAAGAGGTAAAAGATCAGTACATTAAAACAATAGAGGGGCGCCTGGGTGGCTCAGTCGGTTAAGTGCCGACTTCGGTTCAGGACAGGATCCCGCGTTTGTGGGTTTGAGTCCTGTGACGGGCTCTGTGCTGACAGCTTGGAGCCTGGAGCCTGCTTCAGATTCTGTGTCTCCCTCTCTCTGCCTCTCCCCTGCTCACGGGCTTTTGCTCGCTCGCTCACTCTCTTGAAAATAAATAAACAGTAAAAAAATTAAAAGAACAAACCATACAACATCTGTGAAAGAAGGTGAAGAAGACACAAAGAAATGGAAAAACATCCCATGCTCATGGATTAGAAGAACAAATATTGTGAAAATGTCAATACTACCCAAAGCAATGGACAAATTCAATGTAATTCCTATCCAAATAACACCAGCATTCTTCCAGAGCTAGAACAAACAATCCTAAAATTTGTATGGAACCAGAAAAGACCCCAAAGAGCCAAAGTAATGTTGAAAAAGAAAAAAACAAAACTGGAGACATTACAATTCTGGACTTTACGGTGCATCAGGAAGCCGCAATCATCAAGACAGTATGGGACGGGCACAAAAACAGACACATAGATCAAAGGAACAGAATAGGGAACCCAGAAATGGACCCTCAAAATTATGGCCGAGTCATCTTTGACCAAACAGGAAAGAATATCCAAAGGAAAAAAAGAGTCTCTTCAGCACATGGTACTGGGAAAAATGGACAGTGAGAAGAATGAACCTGGACTATGTTCTTAAACCTCTGGGTCTCTCTCTGTTTCTCTCTCTCTCTCTCTCTGACTCTCTCTCTCTCTCTCTCACACACACACACCTCAAAAGGGATGAAAGATCTAAGTGTAAGACAGGAGACCATCAAAATCCTAGAGGAGAAAAAGGGTAACCTACCTCTTTGATCCTGACTGCAGCAACATATTGCTTGTCAAGTCTCCAGAAACAAGGGCAATAAAAACAAAAAGGAACTATTGAGACCTCAAGATAAAAAGCTTCTGCACAGCAGAGGACACAGTCAACAAAACTAAAAGGAAACTGAATGGAAATGGGAGAAGATATTTGCAGGTGACCTATCAGATAAAGGGTTACCATCCAAAATCTATAAAGAACATATCACACGCAACACCCAAAAACCAAATAACCCCGTGAAGAAATGGGCAAAAGACATGAGGAGACACTTTAACAAAGATGACATCCAGATTGGTCATACTTGAAAAGATGCTCAACCTCATTCGTCATAAGTGAAATACAAATCAAAACCACAATGGGATATCCCCTCACACCTATCAGAATGGCTAAAATTAACATCTCAGGAAACGACAGGTCTTGGCAAGGATGCAGAGAAAGGGAACGCTTTTGCAATGCTGGTGGGAATGCAAAGTGGTGTAGCCATTCTGGAAAAGAGTATGGAGAATACATATTACCTCTTCCTTAAATGGATGGTAGAATTCATCAGGGAAGCCCTCTGGCCCTGAACTCTTGTGTTGGGGGAGATGTTTTTTTTTCTTATTGATTTGATTTCTTTCTGTTTTCAGATTTTATGTATCTTCCTGTTTCAGTTTTGGTCGTTTTTGTGTTTCTAGGAATGTGTCCATTTTTCTCAGAGTGTCCAATTTGTTGCATATAGGTCATAATATTATCTTCTAACTGTATTTTAGTAGTGTTGGCTGTTGTTTCTCCTTTCTTATTTGTGATTTTCTTTATTTGAGTCCTTTCTCTCTTCTTTGTGAAAACTCTGCCTAGGAGGTTTTCATGTTGATTACTGTTTTCAAGGAACCAGCCCCTGGTTTCATTGATTTGGTCTAGTGTCTTTTTGGTTTGTATATCTTATTTCTGCCTTAATCTCTATTATTTCCTTCCTTCTGCTGTTCTTCTCATTCCTTTAGTTGTAAGTTAGGAGGGTTTGAGATTTTTCTTGCTCTTTAAGGTAGGCTTGTATTGCTATATACTTCCATCTCAGATTGCTTTTGCCACATTCCAAAGGTTTTTACCAGTGTATTTTCATTTCCATTTGTTTCAGTGTATTTTCTCATTGATTTCCTATTTGACCCATTCATTTCGTAGCATGTTATTTAACCTCCCTTTATTTGTGGCCTTTCCCCGTGTGTGTGTGTGTGTGTGTATGAGTGTGGTTAACTTCAAGTTTCCTAGCTTTGTGGTCAGAGAAGATGCTTGGTCTGATCTCTGTCTTTGGGTACCTGTTGAGGTCTGACTTGTGACGTAGAATGTGATCATTTCTGGAGAATGCCCCATGGGCGCTTGAAAAGAATAGGTACTCTGCCATTTTAGTATGGAGTGTTCTGAATACATCTGTTAAACGCATCTGGTCCAGTGTGTCATTCAAAGCCATTGTTTCCTTGTTGATTTTCTGTTTACAGGTTCTGTCCATTGATGTGACTGATGTGTTAAAGTCCTCTCTTATCGTTGTATTATTATCAATTCCTTTATGATTTTCTTAAGTGCTTTATATGTTGGTGACTGCATATTGGGCGCATCAAAATTTACAACCATTGGATCTTCTTGTGTGGCTGTCCCCTTTAGTATGAGATAGTGTCTATCTTCATCTCGTTACAGCTTTATTTATTTTTTTAATATCAGTCTTAGTTGACATATGGCACATTCTCTGTTTCGGGCGTAGAATCCAGTGATTCATCCCTTACATATGACACCCAGCACTCATGACAACAAGTGCTCTCCTTAATACTGGTCCACCATCTAGCCCAGCGCCGACACATCTCCCTCTATCAACCCTCACTCTTCTTCTCTACGGCTAAGAGACTCATGTGGTTTGTAACCACTCTTCTCTTTTCCTGCCCCCTTCCCATGTTTTCATCTGTTTTGTTTCTTCAATTCCACACGAGTGAAATCATATATGTGTCTTTCACCGATTGACATATTTCACTTGACATAATACATTCTAGGTCCATCCACATCGTGGAAAGTGGCAGGATTTCATTCTTTTTGAAGCTGAGTTACATTTCATTGTATATACGTATGTATATATGTATGTATATAAGAGCATACATGTGAGTACATATGCGTATACATGCACACACACACACACACACACACACACCCCACAAGTTCTTTATACCTTCATAGTTGATGGGGCTTTCTCCATAGTTTGGCTACTGTTGATAATGCTGCTATAAATGTTGAGTGCATGCAATTTTACTACTGGGTACTGACCCAAAGGGTACCAAACTATAGTCTCGGTTTTAAAGTTTATTTTGCCTAATTCAAGTCTTGCTACTGGCTTTCTTTTGACATTGTTGTCATGACAAATGTTTTTTCATTCCCTCCTTTTAAATCTGCAGGTGACATATGTCCAAATAAGGCTTGGTAGGCAGCATCTAGATAGGCCTTGTTTTTTGTTTTTTTTGTTTTTTTTGTTTTTTTTTTTTTTGTCCATTCTGACACCCTACCCTTGTCTTTTGATTGGAGCATGTAGTCGATTTACATTCAGAGTAATTACTGATAGGTATATATTTAGTGACATTCTACTAGTTGTTTTGCCATTGTTTCTTGATGTTTTCTCTCATCCTTTCTTGTCTGTAACACTTTTGGTCTTTCATTTCCACTCCAAGAGTCTGATTTAAATATTCTTTTCTTTTTACTGGTAGTACATTTCTTTACTGATTTCTATATTTCTTCTTTGTTAAAATTTAAGCCCAAGTTAGTTACCTTATAGTGGAATACAGTTTCAGGATTAGAATTTAGTGATCCATCAATTACAAAATATATCCAGTACTCATCCCAAGTGCTCCCCACCCCCCCGAGTGCCCATCACCTATTTAGCCCATAGCCCTATTCAGAAACGTTCCTGGAGTCCTGAGCTTCTTCCCTCTATTTAACAGTCTCTTATCGTTTGACTCCCTCCCTGTTTGTATCTTATTTTTGCTCTCCTTTCACTATGTTCATCAGTGTATTAAATTCCACACATGAGAGAAATCATATGATGTGTGTCTTTCTCTGACATATTATGGTTAGCATAATAAAGTCTGGTTCCATCCACCTTGTTGCAAATAGCAAGATTCCACTCTTTTTGATCGCCGAGTCATATTCCACTGTATGAATATACCACATCTTCTTTATCCATTCATCTCTCAATGGTCATTCGGGCTCTTTGCATAATTTAGCTATTGTTGATAATGTTGCTATAAACATTGGAGTGCATGTGCCTCTTCGAGTTAGCGTTAGTGTATCCTTTGGATAAATGCCTATTAGTGCAATTGCTGGGTCGTAGTGTAGTTCTCTTACTGTTTTTTGTAACGAATCTCCATACTCTTTTCCAGAATGGCTACACCACTTTGCATTCCCACCAGCATTGCAAAAGCGTTCCCTTTCTCTGCATCCTTGCCAACACCTGTCGTTTCCTGAGATGTTAATTTTAGCCATTCTGATAGGTGTGAGGGGATATCCCATTGTGGTTTTGATTTGTATTTCACTTATGACGAATGAGGTTGAGCATCTTTTCAAGTATGACCAATCTGGATGTCATCTTTGTTAAAGTGTCTCTTCATGTCTTTTGCCCATTTCTTCACGGGGTTATTTGGTTTTTGGGTGTTGCGTGTGATATGTTCTTTATAGATTTTGGATGGTAACCCTTTATCTGATAGGTCACCTGCAAATATCTTCTCCCATTTCCATTCAGTTTCCTTTTAGTTTTGTTGACTGTGTCCTCTGCTGTGCAGAAGCTTTTTATCTTGAGGTCTCAATAGTTCCTTTTTGTTTTTATTGCCCTTGTTTCTGGAGACTTGACAAGCAATATGTTGCTGCAGTCAGGATCAAAGAGGTAGGTTACCCTTTTTCTCCTCTAGGATTTTGATGGTCTCCTGTCTTACACTTAGATCTTTCATCCCTTTTGAGGTGTGTGTGTGTGTGTGAGAGAGAGAGAGTCAGAGAGAGAGAGAGAGAGAAACAGAGAGAGACCCAGAGGTTTAAGAACATAGTCCAGGTTCATTCTTCTCACTGTCCATTTTTCCCAGTACCATGTGCTGAAGAGACTCTTTTTTTCCTTTGGATATTCTTTCCTGTTTGGTCAAAGATGACTCGGCCATAATTTTGAGGGTCCATTTCTGGGTTCCCTATTCTGTTCCTTTGATCTATGTGTCTGTTTTTGTGCCCGTCCCATACTGTCTTGATGATTGCGGCTTCCTGATGCACCGTAAAGTCCAGAATTGTAATGTCTCCAGTTTTGTTTTTTTCTTTTTCAACATTACTTTGGCTCTTTGGGGTCTTTTCTGGTTCCATACAAATTTTAGGATTGTTTGTTCTAGCTCTGGAAGAATGCTGGTGTTATTTGGATAGGAATTACATTGAATTTGTCCATTGCTTTGGGTAGTATTGACATTTTCACAATATTTGTTCTTCTAATCCATGAGCATGGGATGTTTTTCCATTTCTTTGTGTCTTCTTCACCTTCTTTCACAGGTGTTGTATGGTTTGTTCTTTTAATTTTTTTACTGTTTATTTATTTTCAAGAGAGTGAGCGAGCGAGCAAAAGCCCGTGAGCAGGGGAGAGGCAGAGAGAGGGAGACACAGAATCTGAAGCAGGCTCCAGGCTCCAAGCTGTCAGCACAGAGCCCGTCACAGGACTCAAACCCACAAACGCGGGATCCTGTCCTGAACCGAAGTCGGCACTTAACCGACTGAGCCACCCAGGCGCCCCTCTATTGTTTTAATGTACTGATCTTTTACCTCTTTGGTTAGATTTATCCCTGGGTATTTTATGCCTTTCAGTGCGGTTGTAAATGAGATCAATTCCTTAATTTTCTTTCTGTTGATTCATTATTGGTGTATAGAAATGCAATCAACTTCTGTATATTGATTTTATATTCTGAGACTTTCCTGAATTCCTGTATCAGTCCTAGAAGTTTTTTGGTGGAGTCGTTTGGATTTTCCACGGAGAGCATCATATCTGTGAGGAGGGAAAGTTTGACCCCTCCTTGCCAACTTGGACACCTTGTAATTCTTTTTGTCGTCTGATTGCTGAGGCTGGGACTTCCAACAGAATGGTGAATAACAGTGCTGAGAATGGACATCCCTGTCGTGTTCCTGACCTTAGGGGGAAAGCTCTCACGTTTTCCCCATTGAAGATGTTATTAGCTGTGGGACTTTCGTATCTGGACATTCTCATATTGAGGCACGATCCTTCTATCCCTCCTTTCATGAGGTTTTTTTTTTTTTTTTTTTTCATCAAGAAAGGATGCTGCTGCATTTTGTCAAATGTTTATTCTGCATCTATTGAGAGGATCATCTGGTTGATATCCTTTCTTTTATCAATGTGATATACCACATCAGTTGATTTGCAGATATTGAATCGGTTGCGCATCCCAGGAATAAAATCCTCCTCATTGTGCTGAATAATTCTTTTTATGTATTGTCGGATCCAGTTTGCCACTCCTTGTTGAGATGTTTTGCATCCATGGTCATCAGGGAAATTGGTCTGTAGTTTTCCTTTTTAGTGGGGTCTTTGTCCAGCTTGGACTCAAGGCCATGCTGGCCTCATAGAATGAGTTTGGAAGTGTTCCCTCCATTTCTCTGCTCATGACCTTATCTTATTCTTTCATTTGGGTTGCCTTCCTCTCGTCTTGGAATTTTGGTTGAGTATTTGCCATCTCTGTGTTACCAAAGCTCATTGTGTTACCTGCCTGTGAGTTGAATGGTTTTATGAAGAGGAGGTCATCCAGTGTCCAGGGCCTGGCACTTCACGGAGTGTCTGTGGTGTGTGTTGCGTGCACTGTTTTGTGTTCTGGCTGCACTATCCTTCAGGTCAGTTGTATGGGCAAGGTAGGGTCCTTGGCCAGAATGAGGTGAGTCTGATCTAGGTCTGCTCTGATCTGCTTGCGAAAGGAGACTTGAAACGACCGCTCCTAGAAGTGAAGCCCTGCACAACTCTTTGGTCAAGAGAGGTGGTGTGGTCATGGGCTTCACCTGGTCTTCTGGGGAAGGGGCCAGCTCCACTGGGACTGAGGCAACCCTGAATGACCAGTCTTGCCAGAGCACAGGAAGGTGGGGTTGGTGTAAGCAGCTTAGGCAGCCAGGGTGGGAACTGCCTTGTTTCCAGCAGATGGCTCTGTGTTTATTGGGGGGCAGGGGGCAGGGGGCAGAGCAGGGAAATGGCCCCACGCAGCTCCTCTGTCCTAGCTCTCTGTCCCCTCGTTGTGAACACTGCTTCTCAGGGATGGTCTCCACGATGAGTGTATAATCTCCCCACTGTGTGCACCAGGCTTTGTCCAGATCACTGTTTCCATGCCATCTGCCTTACTAGGCAGTTGTTGGCTGCCTTCTCTTCAGGAGTAGGCCAGTGCCCTCAGGGCTGTGTCCCAGCCAAGGCTTCCAACCTTTGAAACTCCACATTCTCGGGGTGCCTGGATGGCTTGGTTAAGTGTCTGCCTCTTGATCCTGGTTCAGATCATGAACTCTTGGTCGTGGGATTGTCTCTTTCCCTCTTGTCCTGCCCCTCCCTTGCATGTGCCCTCTTTCTCTCTCTCTCAAAATAAATAAACTTAAAAAAATTAGGAGCATGGAATACCTGATTTAGGCAAGACTGCCTCTCTGAGGGGAATGGCAAGGATCTATGAGCTATATTTCCAGCACTGGCTAGGAAATTCTTTGCTGACTGGTTAAAGGTTACATTCCTACAGGAATGAAATTAGGTTTAGTGACATGGGACCTTAGCATAAGGAACTCCATGCTGGGCCTGTGATTTTTCTTAACATTCCAAAGCCAAATTTTATGTATACATTTTTTATTACATGTATAGCCCTAAATAATATTTTAGCCATCTACTGCCGGCCCAATGATCATATCCTGTGACACTGTAACTCTCTCCTAATCATAGAGGAAGATCAACTCTGTGGCTCTAAGATCTTTGTGGCTCTAAATTACTTTGATCTATGTTACTAAGATCTTTGGGAGTCTAGGTTACTGTTGGCCTCTCGATGTCTTTCACCCAGGGACCGACCCCCAGCGAGGTTGCTGAGCCACCATTTAGGCACAGAAGCACCCTTTCCAAGTCACCTCTCCCTAAAGCGTTGTCTTTCCCTCTGGTACTTCTGGGACTTACCCTTTGGCAAGTCACATATCCTCATGCAAACCTGTCAAAGTGGACCAGAAAAAGCTGCTTGCCTGTGACTGCCACTTCATGGTCACATCTTATCCTTCTGAAACCCCTCGAATTCCCTATTGTTCTTCCAGTCTTTGAATATCTCTTTGATTTGGAAACATTTGATTCTCTTGTATTCCTGATAAAAAAATATGTGTGAAAATATTAAACCAAGGATTCTTTACAATCAGTGAGCCAGTCACAATGATTCATCTGGCCGTGTGTACATTTTTAGTTTTGACAGTGTTCAGGCAGGAAGTGAAGTATATCCTGTAAAATCTGAGTATCATTCATTATCCAGGATAACCACCTTTATGGAAAGCCTTTCAATGACATGCTCGTTCAAGATCAGAAAAACACTTAATTTACATACCACATAATAGAGTGGTATATACATACGTTATTATCTTAAAGTATGTAAAGTAGAGGTTTCTATGAAGTGTTTATCATGCATTCAGTTTTCTCTACCGTGAATGTTATTATTTCAATTAAACAATACTGGGGCGCCTGGGTGGCGCAGTCGGTTAAGCGTCCGACTTCAGCCAGGTCACGATCTCGCGGTCCGTGAGTTCGAGCCCCGCGTCAGGCTCTGGGCTGATGGCTCGGAGCCTGGAGCCTGTTTCCGATTCTGTGTCTCCCTCTCTCTCTGCCCCTCCCCCGTTCATGCTCTGTCTCTCTCTGTCCCAAAAATAAATAAACATTGAAAAAAAAATTTTTAAACAATACTAAGAACACCATCATTACCTGATACCAACACCAGATAAAGCCTCCACCAAAACCGAAAACTGCCGGGGCTCCGGTGTGGCTCGGTAGGTTTACCGTCCAACTCTTAATTTTGGATTAGGACATTATCTTGCGGTGCGTGGGTTTGAGTCCCACATTGGACCGTGCATTGACAGTGTGGGGCATGGCCAGGATTCTCTCTCTCCCTGTCTCTCTGCCCCTCCCTCACTTTTAGGTACTCTATCTAAGGAAGGAAATAAACATTTAAAAATATGTTAAAAAATTTTAAATAAAACTGCAGGCCAACAGCCTGATGAGTATGTATGCACAAATTCTCATTAAAATACCTTCAAATTAAAGTCAACAATACATGAATAGAATCATTTACCATAATCAAGTGGGATATATTCCCGGGCTGCAAGGGTGGTTCCACATTCACAGATCAATCAACATGATGCACCACAGTAATGGAAGAAAGGATAAGAACAATATGATGCTTTCAACAGATGCAGGAAAACCATCTGACAAAATGTCACATCCATTCATGATAAAAACCCTCAGCAAAGTACATTGAGACTCAACCTACCTGCAAATAATAAAGGTCATCTAGGAAAAACCCACAACTCATCTCAACCTCAATGGGGAAACATTGAAAGTGTTTCCTCCAAGGTCAGGGAGAAGACAGGAAAGACCCCTCTCACCGCTAGTATTCCACATAGTACAGGAAGTCCTAGCCACAGCAATCAGACAAAAAAAAGAAACGAGGCATCCAAATTGGCAAGGAAGAAGCAGAACTTTCGCTGTTTGGAACCGACATGATGCTCTCTAAAAAAAACAGGAAAGACTCCCCTGAAAATTGCTAGGATTGATATACGAATTCGACAAATCACAATATGCAGAAATCAATGTACAGAAATCTATTGCATTTCTGTAGACGAGTAATGAATTAACAGAAGAGAAAGTAAGGGATCCATCCCATTGACAGGTGCACCAAATACCCCAAGATACCTAGAATGAACCTAACCAAAGACGTGAAAGACCTGTACTCTAAAGGCTGTGAAACACTGATGAAAGAAATGGAAGAGGACACAAAGAAAAGGAAATAGATTTCACCCTCATGGATGGGAAGCAGAAAATACTGTTAAAATGTCTACACTCCTCAAAACAATCTGCATATGTAATGAAATCCCTATCACACTAAAAAAACCATTTGTCACAGAACTACAACAAATAATCCCAAAATTTGTATGGAACGACAAAGACCCCAAACAGCAAAAACAAAATTGAAGAAGAAAACGAAAGCTGGAGGCATCACAATTCCAGACTTCAGGTTGTATTAAAAAGCTGTACTGAACAGACCAGTATGGTCCTGGCCAAAAACAACATCATCATCAACAACAACAACAACAACAACAACACAGATGCAAAGATCATTAGAACGGAAATGCAGAAATGAACTCACACCTATATGGTCAATTAATTCTCAACACAGCAGGAAAGCATATCCAATGGAAAAAAAAAAAGGTAGTCTGGGGACACATGGGTGGCTGCAAAGCGTGTGACTGTGGGTTCAGCTCAGGTCATGATCTCAGGGCAGTGCAGAGCATGTGTGGGATTCTCAGTCCCCATTTCTCTCTGCCCCTCTTCTGCATTCTCTATGTCTCTCAAATATAAATACATACACTTAAAAAAAATCTCCTCAACATATGGTTTTGGAAAAACTAGACAGCAACCTGCAAAACAAAACAAGACCAACAACGGACCACCTTCTTACAACATACACAAAAGTAAATCCAACATGGATAAAGACCTATGTGTGAAACCTGAAACCATAAAAATCCCAGAGGATAATTAACACAGGCAGTATCTTATTTGACAATGGCTGTACAAACGTCTTGGCAGATACATCTCCTGAGTTGAGGGAAACACAAGCAAAAATAATGGGACTTCGTAAAAGTAAAAAGCTTCTGTCACAAAGGAAATAATCAACAAACCTAAAACACCTACAGAATAATATTTGTAAATGACATCTGATAAAGGTTTACTGTCCAAAATATATAAAGTCACGCAGCACCCAAAAAAGGAGAAATCTGGTTAAAAATGGGCAGAAGACACGAACGGACATTTTCCCAAGGAAGACATACACATGGCCAAAGCCATGTGAAAAGATGCTCAACAATACTGATCTTCAGGAAAATACAATTCAAAAGTACAACGAGATAGCACATCACATCTTTGAGAATGACTAAAATCAATGAATGATGAGACAGCAGGTGTTGCCAAGGATGTGAGGAAAGAGAAAACCTCTTGCACTGTGGGTAGGAATGCAAACTGGTGCAGCCACCTGGAAAACATCACGGAGATTCATCCAAAAAAAAAAAAAAAAAGCAAATGGAACTACCTTACGATCCAGCAATTTCACTACGAGGTATTTCCACAAAGAATACAAAAATAATCCTTCAAAGGGATACATGCACCCTGATGTTTACAGCAGCATTTTCTACAACAGCCAAATTACGGAAAATTCCCGAGTATCCATCAACTGATGAATAAGTTGAGATGTAGTGTATGGAATGTAATATTATTGAGCCGTAAAAACAGGAAATCTTGTCATTGGCCACGAGGCGGAGGAGCGACAGAATGTTATGCTAGGTGAAAAAAGCCTGTCAGAGAAAGACAAATACCAGATGATTTCACTAACACGGGGAAATGAAACAAAACAAAGGGGGGTGTGTGTGAAGGACCCAGTGACAAACAGACTCTTCACTGGGAAACGAACTGAGGGCTTCCACAGCGAGGTGGGGAATGGGTGAAACAGCTGCTGGGGATTAAGAATGCCCCTGGGATGAGCACCAGGCGACGCGTGCAAGTGTTACTCTATATTGGACACCTGAAACTAATATTCCACTGGGTCTTCACTCACTGGAATTTAAATTAAAAGGTAACATAAGGTTAATGACACCTACCTACCAGGTTTTCTGTAGTTTTCAATCACTTCACTAGGTTGGAAAAATAACCATGAAATTTTTAAAAAAGGATGTATGATGTGGGGGACAGTTTGTGCCCTTACCTCGGTCTCTGGTTCCAGCAGGACGCAGAAACTGGGTCCCAGCTCATTCTTCTAGAAGGTCCTGAGATGAGCATTTCATGTATTCACGTCCTAACGGAATGCAGCTCCCGTTCCTCTGAATTTCTGTCAGGGTTTCATCCCGGAAACAAGCCTGAATCCGGAACAAACCATCGACTGCATCAATGAGGTGATGTAGTGGGACCCCGCAATCCATGAGTCCTTCAGTGAAATATGTCTTGTTCAAATACTGTCTGGGAAGGGGAGGAATGAAACATGGGAGTTGCCCAGCAACCAGCTTGCCCAGGGCAGCCACCCAGCGCCCCCTCCTCAGCACTCAGCACAACAAGGCAGCTTCTCCCCGGTGACTCAGGAGATGCCAAGTTGCTGCAAAGCTCCCAAGGTCTCCCCTGGGGTGGGCGGCAGAACGCCCTGGAAAGGCAGCTCTACTCTCTGTCCTGAGGCAGCAGCAGAGGCCCTGAGTCCTCTGGGAGCAACAGGGACCCTTCCTGCTCTCAGGTGCCCTGGGTCAGAAAAGCCGATGGTGCGCCCTCTGCTGGCCATCACTGTCCAGGCAGAGGAACCCGCCCCTCCGGGTCTGTGGTGCTCGAGCTCTCTCTGCTGGCCACCATGGGAATTCCTGCAATGTTGAAGGCCCGGGGGGCCCAGCTGAGGGACCGAAGGTGCTCTGGGCAACCCAGCCTGTTCTCCACATTGGGAAGGGTCTTAGTGACAGGGCCTGGGACACCAAGAAATCTTTTCCTTCTCCTTTCTTGTGAGGGAAGAATGAAACCGAATTTATTAACGTAATGACATCATTTGTAATGCTTTAAGCAATGTTCCCAGAAAAATAGACCGCCAAATTACACATGCTGAACAAGAGGTAATGGTGTTGACCACCTAAGTGTTTAGGTTAGATAAAGAATGGACACCTTTGAGAGAGAGAGACCGGCTTCCAGCTATGGAATGAATGAGCCTAGGGATACAAGGGACAGCCAATGGAAGAGAGTCCATCCTGTAATAATACTGTTGCATGCTTTCACAGGATAGCTACACTTGTGCTTAAGTACAACATAATTTATAGACATATGGAAGGACTACAATGTATGCCTAAAACGAATACAACAAATGTCTGAAGAATATTTCAATTAAAAGTCGACATCCTTTATGCTATCTTTAATTTGTCTTTCTTTGCCAATAAACTACCATTCCTGGGGCGCTTCGGTGGCTTACTTGGTTCAGGGTCCGACTTCCACTAGGTCATGATCTTGCAGCCCATCAGTTTGAGCCCCGCGTCAGGCTCTATCCCGAAAGCTCAGAGCCTGGAGCCTGCCTCAGATTCAGTATCTCCCACTCTCTCCCCCATCCCCAGCTCGGGCTCTCTCATAAAAGGAAAAAGAAACATTAAAAATGAAAAATCATTCCTAATTTAGAATCTGTGAAATTCTGTCTATACCAGATTCTCCAACATGACCATCTTGACGTTTAGAGCTTATCTGAAAAGTCACTAATAATATCTGATGACACATATGTGACAAGGTCAGCATGCAACTTACAGGGAGCTGCACATCTGTTGTGAATTTATGACATGCATCCGTGGCTTATATTTCCCATGAAATGTGCTTTAGGGATACGGATGGATGAAATAATGTCCATCAGTCGTGTAGGTCAATTTCCTACAGGACCATCATGCCTTCAATTAGTAATTGCCATCTCTTCAAAATGAAAAGAAAGCTGGGAAAAGGAATTGTCTTTGAGGGATGTAAGAGAAGACTATGGTGTTTTAAAGGTTCACCTACCTTCTGGAATCCTCAGATTGGTTGTGGACAGGACCATAGCAACCCACGATTTGGATGCACACCGCTCGTTCCAGAGGGAGAATACGGACCTTCTTGTCAAATACTTTTTATCACTATCAGCCGTTCAACTCTGCCAGGTGCAGACTGCCGGACCTGGGGGCAACACAATGCCTCATGCCTGGGTTCAGAACATGAGGAACGCCAGCTGGTGGCGGGAGGGGGGAAATCCCACAGGGCCTGGGCCAGTGAGGCAGATGACCCCGGGACACCTCCCCACAGGGCGGGCTCTGGAGTTTACCTGCCAAAGAGCAGCACACTCTCCCTGAAGACATCCTTCTCCATGACAGAACATAACGCTGAGCCCCACAACGCTGAGCTCCTGACATCCGGGAGAAGTGACGGATGCCCATCTTTTCAATTGCAATGGCCTCTGCAGAGCTTGGCCCCAGGGATGTTGGAGTCTTAGAGTCATGAAACTATGATGCCCGTGATACCAGCCCTTTCTGCCCCAACACTCAGAGCCACTTCACACATCCCCTCTCCCCTGGACCATCTTGCCCCGTCCACATACCTGGACCAGGTCTCCACTTTTCTCCTTGTACTTCCTCTTTGTCTCTGTGTCTCTCTAACCACACCTCTCTGTGTTTCTTCCTTTCACTCTCTCAGTCTTGCCCCATTCCCCTATCACTCATGCAGTTTCTCTCTCCTTACCTGTCTCTTTGTCCACCTCTCCCCAGGCTTCAGGCTATCTGCTCTGTGCATGCAGCCCTGTCCAGGAGCACAGGGCACTCCTGTCTCTCTCTCGTCATGTTTTGTCCCAGGCCCTGATCACAATGGAGGAGAATCCCCCATATAGCAGCTGCTCATGTTGACATTTGCTAGACCAAGGCTGCCAGCATGTGGACAGCCAGACGTTTACCCTTGGTGGCCCAGCCATGACGCAAAAGCTGCTGGAGGGCTGGCTGCTTCCCTAAGCTGGAAGGAAAAAGGGGCTCACAGGGTTCAGGCTCCCTGATGTAGATTGGATTGGCTGATGTAGAAGGAGCCGTATGCTTACACTCAACTCTCTTGGGTGGTGTCCAAGGAACCTATCTCAGACCATGGACCTCTGCCCTCCCCATGCCTCAATACGGCATCAGGGGGACCCTTAGGGGACACCGTGTGTCTCGCCACAAAAATTGCATCATTTGCCCCCTTGGGGGCCACCGGGATGTGTGCTATTGGTGGCAGCTGGGAAGGTGGGCTGTGAAGCCCGGTTTGTCCACTCAGGATGGGGTGGAGGCCCGGGGACAGGGGCACTGCGCCACGTGCGGGGATCCAACCGTGGCCCTGACGGCAGGCCAACGCGGGGGAAGAGACGTGACTGCACTGGCAGGAAGCGGGGCAGGGTGGGTGGACAGCGCCCTGGGCCGGGCCTGCCACGGGCTCTGCGGCCTCTGGTGCTCAGACGTGTCGTGAGAAGTGCAGTCAGCCAAGGGTGGGCGGCCAGGGTGGGAGTCTGGCCTCCCGGGTGTGTGATGGGGAACCGGCTCCCCACCCCCCTGCACACACTCTGCCTGACACCCGGCTGCCTTTCTTCCCCATCCTCCACCCCCCCCCCCAAATGGAACACTGCCCAAGCCGACCGCCCACTTCCTGTGGCCAAAAGATAAAGGACCACGGGGGCCCCCAGAGCAGAGACCCGTGGAGCCTGTCAAGGTAGGGGCGCTGTCCCCTCTCACACGGCTGCAGAGGCCCCTGGCCCACCCCTGCCCTGAGCTGTCCCTCTGTGCCCATCTCTTTGCAGATGCTGTGGCTGTTGCTTCTGACCCCCTTCTTCTCGGGGACCTGCGTCGCGGGGAGCCCAGGTGAGTCCTGACCCCACGGGGGTCCTCCCTTCCCAGAGGCTCCTGTAACCTTGTCTCCAGTTCCAGTCGCTGGGGGGCCTTGGGGCTGCCTGTCCGTGCCCTCGGGGGAGGCCTAGGTGGGGACGGGGCTCGGCCCTGGACCCCAAGGCCCGGCCTCCCTCCCCGCTCATGTTGCTTCCCAGCCTCCCTCCCTGGAAACGAGCTGGTGGGCATCGTCGGGGGCCACAGTGCCCCCCAGGGGAAGTGGCCGTGGCAGGTCAGCCTGAAAGTCTACGAGTATAACTGGGCCTCCTGGGTGCACATCTGCGGGGGCTCCCTCATCCATCCCCAGTGGGTGCTGACCGCCGCCCACTGCATCGACCGGTGAGTCCCGCTCGCTGCCGTCCAGCTCTGGGCGAATCAGGAGGTGTGGGAATCCGGGCTCCAGGCAGGGTTCGGCCTCCCCGCGGGGCGAGGGGGGGGCGCCCTCGAAGGACCCGCCTCCGTGGCTTCTTTGCGACCCAGGAAGGACGCCGACCCGGCAGCCTACCGCATCCATGCTGGGGACGTGTACCTGTACGGGGGGAGGACGCTGCTGAATGTGACCCGCGTCATCGTCCACCCCGACTACATCGACGCCGATCTGGGTGCGGACGTGGCCCTGCTCCAGCTGTCACACTCTGTGAAATACACGGCTAACGTCAGGCCTGTCAAGCTCCCGTCGGCCCCGCTTGAGGTCACCCCAGAGGACGAGTGCTGGGTGACCGGCTGGGGCAACATCATGATGCATGGTGTGTACGGGGTGAGGGTTGGGAGGGGTTCGGGGCCGCGCGAGGCATTTCCCGACCTGGCCACACGGAGAAGTCCTGGCGGGTGGGCGGCTGCAGGTTCTGGAAAGGAATCGCCTTCCGACACCCTCCCCCACCCCACCCCGTGTGCATCCCAATCGGGAGATCCGACCCCAGAGGCTGGAGGGTCCCTGAAGCACAACTGAGCTCAGGACCCAACACTGTGACGAGGAAATTCATATTCTTAGTTTTTTCCCAACTTATAGGAAGATATCGGGGGGGCGGGCAGAAACCCTCACCCCTCTCCCCATTTTCTTTCCGGTCCTTCCAACTAAAGGCAGAACCCACCTTCCGGGTGTTAGGAATTTAGAGGGAGATGGGAACCCTGCACCCTGGGGTCCCCACGGTAGCGATCTGGGCGGGAACGCAGGCTCGTGGCCGACAGCGGGGGCCACGCTCCAGCCTCCGGTCACGTCTCTCCCCCAGAGTCGCTGCCTCCACCCTACCGTCTGCAGGAAGTGGCGGTGAGCCTGGTGGAGAACGCCGTCTGTGACCAGCAGTACCACAACGCCACCAGCCACCGCTTGGCGGGCAGGAAGATCATCCAGGACGACATGCTGTGTGCGGGGACCGAGGGCCGGGACTCCTGCCAGGTGAGTCCCAGCCCATCCGGGCCCCCACCCCGTGCTGGAGGCCAGCCGGGGCTCAGTGCTGTCTCTCCTTCCTCAGGAGGACTCGGGAGGCCCTCTGGTGTGCAAGACGACGGGTGCTTGGCACTTGGTGGGAGTGGTCAGCTGGGGCAAGAGCTGTGCGGCGAGAAACCGTCCCGGGGTCTACGCTCGCGTCCAGACGTACGTGCCCTGGATCACGCAGCAAATCGGGAGGGGCCTCTGACCAGGGCCTGCTGGCCGTCCGCCCGGCTGGGCCCGGAGGAGCGAACCTTCCTCCCCCCAGAGCCTGCTGCTTCAGCCTCTGCGCCCCCGTCCCTGGCCTGGGCTCCGCCTTCGCTTCTGGCCTCCTCAGTGTCCGGGACTTCCCTGACTGCTGGGGGAAGGAGCAAGAAGATGCCAGGGGGCGGGCGGGAAGTCCCTGGGGCCCAGGGTGCCTCGCTGTGCTGTCTGTCAAATTAAAGAGCTTGAGGAATGACCAGAGTTCGGTCAGTCTTTGTGGAGTGGGCTCTCCGTGGGAGCGTGTCGGCCAGCCCCGAGGTACAGGGGCCGTGCTGGGGCTGGTGTCCTGCCAGGCTTGGCAAGGGAGAGTGAGGATCTCAGGGTTGGCTCCACTCTGCGGCCACAGCCCCCAGCTCTGTCCTGCACCAGAGGCCACCACGTGGTTCCAACCTTGCATCTGTCCCTCCTTCCATCCCCCCATCCTTCCGACCATCCATCTGTCCGTCCCACTTCTCTCGTAAGGCAAGGTCTGTTCTGGGAATTAACCAGTTGCCACGCAAAAGTGACCTGGATATGATGCCAATATGTCCTCCCCTTTAGGGACGTGCTTGCCCATCTGGGTACCTTCAGGTGAGGGTCCTCGCTGGCTCCCGGGGGGAGTTGGGTAAGAGCTCCAGGTTGGGAGCCCCTGGTTGGGTATGAGCTCCAGGTGCTGGGCAGGAGCCGGGGAGAAATGCCCCGTAGGCAGCCGGGTGAGGGGCTGGAGGCCATGGTGCCCCAGGGTCATGATGTGTGTGCGCTGCAGGGTTAGGGGGTGCCCTGAGCCCATGTGCCGGGCCTGGGGTGGGGCAGGGAGGGCCCATTCACCTGCTGTGCAGAACGGATGAAGGAGGCGGGAGGAGGGAGGAGGGAGGAGCTGAGGGGCAGGCTCCGTGGCAGGCCCCACCTGCTCCTCCTGGGCACCTGCAGCTATCGCTGTCCCCACCACTTGTGTCCCGTGGATGCTGCCCCCTGGCACTAAGTGGCCGGCTCTGGGCCACACAGGCCGCAGCAGGACCAGGGCGGCCCCAGGTGGCCTGTCTGTAGACCCACGTTTGTTTTCCCCATCACCCGGACAGGGGTGGGGATGGGTGTCCCCCACCTCCAGGAAGCCCTCCCCAGTTCCCGGGGGGCACACTGGCTCGTCTCCTCTGTCCTCCAGGAGCCTGGTCTTCGGGGCCGCCCCGGAGGGTCCCAGCTTGAGGCCCAGAGTGAGCCAGGAGACAGTCAGGCCCTCGTGACAGGCGTCTGTGCCAGCCCACACTGCCCACATCCCTGCCCCCGCGCCCATCTCAAGGTCCCGTGGTCTTCACCGCAGATCAGATGGGCACAGCCCCTAGCTGCCCAGCTCAGAGCAGGCGCTTCCTAACCGTCCACCGTGTGGCCAGGGCCTGATGACAGAGCCGATTAGGGGCCCTGGGAGGGGGCTGGACTTGTCTGCACCCAGCCCCGGCTCCCGGCCCAGCTCCAAATCGCAGACCAGGTGGGAGGGTCCCTCTGAGACCCTCTAGGTCAGTGAACCCTTTAGGTGTGGGGAAAGTGAGGCATGAGGGGGGTTGCCTGATGATCTGGCAGGATGAGGCTTCTCGGGGCACAGACTGTGTGTCCTGCCAGCTCTTGGTTCAAAAGGCATGTTTGTCATCTGTCCTGATGAATGAGGACAGTGACACCAGCTGTGTGTTGGGGCCTTTGCTGAAGCCATCATGGCCACACGCCAGATGGTGAGCCTCGGGAAGGGGTGACCTGCCCATCAGCCTGGTTGGGGTGGGCAGCAGGGTCAGGCCCAGGAGGCCTGATGTCACCCAGTGCAGGGGCAGGTCTGGAAACACACACAGGCACCACCCCCAGGTCCCCCCAGGCATGACTTTGGGGCCATCACCTGTGCTGGCTCCACCAATGGGGACCCCTCTCCCCACCCGTAACCCCTCACGTGGCTCCTTGCAGAGCCCTCAGCTTCCCTGGACACCTGGGTCTGTTGAGAGAGAACCTGGACACCAGCCTTGGAGCCCCCTGATGTCTCTGTGACACCGTGCCGCTTCTGTCCCCATTTGACCGGAGAGCAGAGTGAGGCGCAGGGAGGGGTGTCCTGGCTCTAGGTGCCTCCCTCCCCTGGCCCTGGGGATATCCTCCCGGCCCGCTGTGGTCTCCTGTCGCCCGGCGGACACAGTGGCCCTCTGGGAAGGGCCCTACCAGCACGGTGGGAGGGCTGGACACCCCACAGCTCCCTCTGCCCCTAGTACTCCCACCCCCTGCACCTCTCTGTCCCCCACCCTCTGCAAGCTGCAGGAGTCAGGTGGGGCTGTAGAAGGAACCTGGTGGACCATTCCAGAATCTCACCGCTAAGGACAGAGACTTTAGATTAAATGCATGTGTTTGTGTCTGACAACGGGAAGGAGAGAGGTGAATGTTGATCTAAAAAGCTCCTTCTGGCCCAGAGAGCCCAGAAGACTCCCCGAAGGACGGTGGTGATGTCATTCTCTGTGTGTTCGGGCACATGGCTGTGTCTGAACAGCCAAGAGACCACAGACTTTCAAAGGCAAAGGTTAGCGCTGTCTACCTCATAGAAAGACCCGGAAACGAGTAAACAGTCTGCAACTAGAATTGCTCAGGTGGGAGAGGACAGGAGCAGTTTGCTCGAGTGACTGTGTTTCCGGCACAGCCACGGGGCAGGGCCCGCCGGGGGAGGGGGGCAGGGGCGCAGGGGGCAGGGGGGCCGAGGATGGCAGGAACGGCTGGGGGCCCAGGGAGCCATCTCCGTGGGGGCGTCGGTGCTGAGCAGCGTCTGAACGGCAAGGCCACTCCACCTAGAAGCCAGTCTGTGTGCTGGCGTGAGCGGTGACGGGGGGGACGCCCAGGTGCCCAGAGGGAAGACGGGACGGGTCGCAACTAGAACACCCAGCAGTGGGGCCCTTGGACCCGGTCCGGTGTTGCAGGTGGACCGCCGTTCCGCCCCCTGTGCCGAGGCCGAGGGCTCCAGTCGCCCAAGGGACCCTTCTCGTCACAACTCACGGAGATGCGAATTAGAACCTTAACGAGGTGCCACCCCCGACCAGCACGGTGGTCTGCGGGGTGGGGTCGGCCGGCCACTCTCCCCGTTGCTGCGGGTGGGGGTGGCCACGTGGCCTGTCCAGCTCGGGCGTGCGCATAGGAGCGGCCACAGTCACCCGGCCCTCAGACCCCGGATGGGGACACCCCACGCCCTCCGTAGCAGCCTGGACAGCAGGGGCGAGCGCGGCCGTGAGAGGTGAGGGCGTGCAGGGAAACGCGAGGCTCGGGGGGTGTCGCACGGGGGGAGGAGGGGACGGGGGTGCGGGACGTCCCCTCAACCCCCACCTCAACCCCATCTCAGTGCCTGGGGGTCCCCAGAAAGGTCTTTTCAACGGTCCTGGTTGCTTTCTCTGTCCCCAAGTGCATGATGTCACTCACCAAAGAGACAAGCGAGTGAGCTGAGAAGCGGCCCTGGGTACAAGGGCCTGGGCAGGGCACAGTGGTTGGGGGCTGGGGACCCCACGGTGACCGCAGCTGCACCTGGCCGTGCCCTGTGCCCCCTTCCCTCTCCCTCAGTGACCCCCCCCACAACCGGAGCCACAGTGACAACCACATGTATTCTGCAGGCACCGTAATGAAGATTAGCGCCCATGGCCTGCTCCCCGGGCAGGGCGCGGGGACGAAGCAGCGGTCGGGGCCAGCAGAGGGCTGGCAGCTCCGGGGACGGCTCAGGGCTCTTCGGGGACATACTGGCGGACCCAGTCCACGTAGTGGGTGACCCGGGTGTAGATGCCTGGCTGGTCGGCCTGAGCCCAGCCGTCGCCCCAGCTGATCACGCCTGCCTGCAGCCGGGTGCCCCTCACCTTGCAGACCGGGGGTCCTCCAGAGTCGCCCTGGGTGGGGGGGTCAGCGGTGGCCCGTGAGGCAGGGCATGTGGGGGCGGCAGGGGGTCACAGGGGGGCAGGGAGGCCGCGCCTTCTTCTTAACCTGGAAGTTATTTTTATGACAAGTGTAGTACGTGCCCCCTGGAAACTCTTGGCGGATATGGACGTGCTAAGACAAAAAAGAGAAAAAACCAAGAAATCCGTTCTCCTTCCTCCTTCCCTCATCCCACCCAGGGGTTGTCACTGTCCGTTGTTGGGGTGATGAGTTCTAGAACTTTCTGAGGCCTGGGTAGGCCTCGGGCCGGATGAGGTGTGGAGGGAGGCGCGTCTTGCAAGGAAAGGCTCCGAGGGGACAGGGTGAGGGCGGAAAGACAGGACTAGGCTCCTTCACGCCCAGAGCTGCAGATCAGAGATGAAGGCCACCTCAGGAAGGGCAGAGGTGGTGGGTTCCCGGGTGCCTGGAAACCAAACCCACACGGCCGAGACCAGGAAAGGTCAGGGACGAGGGCAGCCAGAGCCGAGTCAGCGGCTAGTGTGGGGGTGTGGGCAAGGAGGAGGGGTCCCCCTGCGGAGGCCACCACGTGGGCCCATGTGACCCATGTCCCCTGGGCAACCAGAGGCCCCAGCAGGCTGGGAGGGCATCCCCGGGGCCAGAGAAGGAAGGCACCTAGGGACAGGACTCCGCTCCCTGTGCCTCAGTTTGCTCTCCTCTCAAATAGGGGGCAGAAACGGCACAGTGTCCAGAGACATTTGGGGGGGGCACAGATGGCCCTCAGAGTTTCTGTCTCAAGCCGGGGCCAGGTGCAGACAAGTCCAGCCCCCTCCCAGGGCCCCTAATCGGCTCTGTCATCAGGCCCTGGCCACACGGCGGACGGTTAGAAGTGCCTGCTCTGAGCTGGGCAGCTGGGGGCTGTGCCCATCTGATCTGCGGTGAAGACCACGGGACCCTGAGATGGGCTCAGGGGCAGGGACGTGGGCAGTGTGGGCTGGCACAGACGCCTGTCACGAGGGCCTGACTGTCTCCTGGCTCACTCTGGGCCTCGAGCTGGGGCCCTCCGGGGCAGCCCCGAAAACCCGACTCCTGGAGGACAGAGGAGACGAGCCAGTGTGCCCCCCGGGAACCGGGGAGGGCTTCCTGGAGGTGGGGGACACCCATCCCCACCCCTGTCCGGGTGACGGGGAAAAACAAACGTGGGTCTACAGACAGGCCACCTGGGGCCGCCCTGGTCCTGCTGTGGCCTGTGCGGCCCAGAGCTGGCCACTTAGTGCCAGGGGGCAGCATCCACGGGGCACAAGTGGTGGGGACAGCCATAGCTGCAGGTGCCCAGGAGGAGCAGGTGGGGCCTGCCACGGAGCCTGCCCCTCAGCTCCTCCCTCCTCCCTCCACCTGCCTGCACAGCAGGTGAATGGGCCCTCCCTGCCCCACCCTGGCCCGGCACATGGGCTCAGGGCACCCCCTAACCCTGCAGTGCACACACATCATGGCCCTGGCCCCGGGGAGGCTGTGAGCCCCCGAGAGATTGGGTTGAAGCAAGGAGTGGCTGAGCCTGAGGCCCTTCACTGTGTGTCCTCTGCCCACTGGGGTCAGTGTCAGAGAGCTTAGGTTGGACTGTGGCCCCAGACCGGGTGTTGTCCCCCTGGGTCACAGCACATATGCTCTGTCCTCAGCCAGGAGGAGCCTCCCACCAGACAGACTACCCTGGAGGCGGCCGTGGCCGGGGGGCCACGGTGGGGTCCTGCTTTGCCGTGTGGCAGGAAGGGCCTGGACCTGGCCCCGGGGCTGGTCTGCACTGCCCTCAGCCACCAGCCTGGTCACAGCTGTCACCCACAAGACTCTGGAGCCATCCCAAGTCCTATCCTATCCCGGCCCGTCTACACCCATTCTCATGCTGGGAAGGAGCCCTGGGAGGCCAATGGGGCACTGGGCAGGTCAAAGGTCAGGGCCAGAGTCTTCGGGGCAGGAAGCGGACCGAGTGGGCAGACGGTGCAGCCTCAGCAGCTCGCCCCCCAGCACCCAGCCCTGCTGGGAGCCCTGGCAAAAACTTGCCAAGTTTCCCCAGAGTGTGAATGCCCACGTGTGAACTTGGTTCCCCTCTCGTGAGCCTGGCTCTTTCTTCCAGAACCAGAGGGGGGCCGGGCCAAGCCTCCATGGAGACTCCGAGGCCGGCCCGGGAGCATCACCCAGCCCCGCTCTCGGTGAGGCAACGGGCCCGCCGCGCTCCTGGAAGTGGTGCGGGTCCCGACGGCGATAACCCAACGCGTTTCTTAAATAAGTTAATATTTATTCCCCTTTGCTTTGCCCCCCACCCCCTTCCCTCTTCCATTAAGCAGCCAAATTTCCTGTATCAGATTATTGCAACGTTTAACCTGAATTTGTAAAAGAAACGTCCGCGAACCGCAGGGGCTTTGCTGCAACCTCCCAGCCCGGGCGGGGCCGCCAGCAGAGGCGCCGGCTTATTGCATGGACCCCACTCCCTGGGGACGCGAGCGTGCCTCGATCGCCCCAACACAGATGCTGGGCAGCGGGCCCAGGAGCGGAGGCGGACAGAGGGGGACGAGGAGGGGGGACAAACAGGTGAGGACTCAGACCGTGAGCAACAGTGAAGCGTGGCCGTGGTGGCCTCGGGGACCGAGCTGCCACCAACCAGAGCACAGGTGGCCCCGAGCACGTGTTCCCTAGAAAAGTAAGTGGGTGTGAGGACGGGGCTCTGCTGGGCAGCCTCCGACTTCCTCTTTTTGGTCGTTTTCTGGTCTTTGTCCCAGGGATGCAGCGGTCGCGAGGGGACCGCTGACCAGGCCTCAGACCGCCTTGGCGGAGCTGGGAAAACCCAAACCCGAGCGCGCCGGCCGGAGGCTCCCAGGCCGACGGCTACCCCCTGTTCTGCTTCGTCCAGACCCGGCGTCTGCCTCCCTCTCCCTGGGCGGACGGCCTCCCGGGCTCCTCTGCCTCGGCAGGGCCCGAGCTGGGGTCCACGCGCAGCCCTGCCCGGGGCCACCACCCTGCCGGGTGCGCCCCAACCCCAGTGCTAAAACCTGTGTGGCACCGTGCCCTCAGCTACACGGGCTTGTCTACGTGGTCACCCGGGATGGGGGTGGCCGGGGGGGACCCCGCTTTCTTTGGGGGGCTCTGGAGGACTTTGAGGTGCAGCCCCCGTCCCTTCTCTGGGGGGTCGCTGGAGAGCACGGGAGGCTCTGTTTTGTGGGCTTCAGGAGGCACTGTGGCCCCCGAAAGGGAAGCTCTGGGTTCAGGGGCCACGCTGTGGCCGCTGTCCGCAAACAGGTCTCCGCCAGGGCCCCCCACGTCCAGCGGCTCAAAGGCGAAGCTGGGGACGGTGAGGTGCTCTGCGCGGCAGGCCGCCTGTGCGCGCCGCTCCCCCTTGGCGGCCGCGTCCGCCCCCGCCCCCTCCACGGGCTCCAGGGAGTCCCTGTGTGGCGTGGCCTCACAGGACGGGGTTCGCCGTCTCAGAGTGCCGCTGCCCTCTGCTGCCGGGGGCCGCGCGGTGCCCTCGTCCTCTGCAGGGGGGTCGACGGAGATGCAGGGGGGGCTCATCTTCTTCTTCCTGCGGGCCCCCGAGGGGGGCTCCGCCTCCGGGACCCGGGCCTTCACCTCCCGGACCTCCGAGCGGCCGTCCCCTCCTCCCTGCTCCGCCGAGGGCCGCCTCTGCTCATCCGCCTGGCCCGGCTGCCCCCGGAAGCCCTGGGCTTCGACGCCGCAGAACCCGTGCAGGTCCGGCTCACCGCCCGCTCCCGGGGCATCGGGGGAGGCCGAGGGGCTCTGCGCCGAGCTGGTGATGTGGCTGACCTCCTCGTCAGCAGGGTCCGGGGCCTCGGCCTCCTCCCCTCCTGGGGCCGGCGGCCTACCGGAGACGCAGCGCTGCCCAAAAGTGTGCTTGCGGGCGCGGACACTGGCGGGCCTCGGGGAACGGGGTGGGGACCGTACGGAGGTCCCCAGGGACGCCTGCCTCACGGGGGTCTTCCCGCCGGGCTCCGTCCAGCCTGGGCCACCATCCCTGGGGCCGGCCATCTGCCCTTCCAGGGAGCTGGTGCGCACGGCCTCCTGCGAGGATACGGGGTCAGGTGACCAAGGAGGACGGGCAGGACCCAGGCAGCAGCCAGAGGCGCGGGAACCCCCACCCCATCCGCAGAGTAGGACCGAAACTCCCCAGGGCAAGCGGACACGCCGTCCCCCGGCCCCACCTATGCAGAACGCACCGCTCGTGCTGGGGGCACAGCGAGGACAGAGGACTAAGGACCTGAACTCCCATGGGCAGAGCCTGCTGTGGCCCAGGAGGCCCCGCTGGGCACAGAGCCCCCACCCTGCACAGTGCCAGCAGGGCCCGGAAGCCCAAGCACAGGGCACGTGGCAGAGAGAGGATCTGAGACCGCGGCAGGCGGAGAGTGGTCTCAGGGTACGGGCGAGGCTCAGGGGTGCTGCGCTGCACGGGACTGAGACTAGTGCCCGAGGAGACACGGTTCCTGGGCCCTGTACGTTGTCCCAGACTGCAGGGACGTGCCCCCCTCCCCTGGTGTCCCCGCCACTCATCTTTCAAACGGGAGGGAACCACGGTGGGGCCCCCAGGCCTGGGCCGCGGGACTCGGAGGGCTTCTCCTACCTGTCTGCGGAGCAGTCGGCTGAGGCTGGGGGAGTGGGTTGCGCCCCGAGGGGACAGGGCACCGAGGGTGTCGGTGTCCCTGGCTGGGGATGGTGCGGCCGAAGAGACCCGGAGGGAGGTGCAGGGCTCCTCGGGCAGGGAGTGTGCAGAGGTGGACAGACCCAGGGCAGGACCTGGGGCAGGAAGGTGAGAACGCTGCAGCCTCGGCCACCTGGCGGAGGCCCGGCCGCCCCCTCCCACCGGCCGCCTCCAGGGGCCTCACCCGAGCAGGTTTCCGCATCCGATTCCGGCAGCGGGCGAGGGTGTGGGGCGGAGGCGGGCGCCACGGGCCGGAACATGTAGCTGTCGTTGGGCAGGGACAGCATCCGGGACACAGACACCTTGCGCACGACCAGGAGGCCGGGGGCGTCCGGGCTCTGCGGGGCCGCGGGCCTGGGGCGGGCGGGGGGGCCTTGCGCCACCTCCAGCTCCAGCTCGGCGTCCAGCTCGGCGTCCTCGCGGGCCTCCTTGTTGCTCTCCTCCAAGTGCTTCATGAGCACGGCCACCACCACGTTGACCAGCACGAACTGTGCCACCAGCACGAAGGTGACGAAGTAGATGGGGGAGATGGCTGGCAGGTACGTGAGGCAGTGCTTGTCCTCGCGGGCGCACTCCCGCAGCGTGTCCTGCGGAGGCAGAGCAGGCGACTGCGGGGCGCCCCGCCCCCCGCCCCCCCACCCCCTCCCCGCCCTGCGCCCTGGGCGCCCCGCCCCCCACGACGGCTCAGGCGCTACCTTCATGATCCCGTTCCAGTTGTCCCCCGTGGACACGCGGAACAGCGTGAGGAAAGCCATGCCGAAGTTGGAGAAGGTGGCATGCCGGCTCAGGCCCTCGCAGGGGTTGTCGTCACTGCACTCTGCCGGGGAGACCCTCGCTCGGTCAGCCCGAGGGCTCTGCAGGGCGGTGTATACCCTGGGCCCCGAGGCCACACAGGGCCACGCCGGACCCAACCGAGAGCCCCGCCCTCCCCCAGGGAGCAGGTGGTGCTGTCTCGGGGAAAAGGACCCACGTGTAGCTCGGGGGCCCTGGCAGGTGGGTGCTGGCCTCTGTGGGGGCCGTGCCCTTTCAAGGCCGGGGGAGGGGAACAGGGCTGCCTGGAGCCCCACCCTGACATGTGAGACTTTCCAGGCGGACGTGGTCTCTGTGGGTACACAGGCCAAGCCCTCCGTGGCAGCCGGTTCTGGCTGAGCCCCAGCAGAGGGCACCCCTGCTCCCCAGGCCTGCCTCTCAGGTCAGCATGCCCTAGGGCCCCAGGGCCAGGACGGACACGGCTGCCTTGTCGTGGGGCATAGGAAGCACCCCGAATAGGGGGCTGGGGGCTGGGGCACCAGCTGCCGAGTCCCAGGATCCCCTCTGGGCAGACCCTGAGCTGTGACAGCCACCTCTGCCGCCTTATAGACAAGTCCGCGCTGGCGGCTGCCGGCAGCCACTAAGCACTCAGTGACATCGGGTGTTTTTGAGGAGATCCCAAGGGACTGGGCTGTCCTGGAAAGTCCCCACCTGCTCCCTGCCCACGCTGGCCAGAGCCTCGGGCCTGGGAGGTGGAAAGAATCCCCGGTGACCGTTAAAAAGGACACGGGGCAGCGTTTGTATCCCAGGGACCACAAGAAGCAGGGAGACGGGTGCATGTGCCTCGAATGCGTATCTGCACGCGCACACTTCCTCACGCTCACGTGTGGCCCTGTCCTCCTGGCTAGGCGTGAACACGTGTGTATCCGTGCACGTCTGTGTGTGCATGCGTGTCAGGGGACTGGCACCACACTCCTGCGAATGCGCGGATGCCCCCGTGTGAGGCCGATGCACGGGCGGGTCTTGGGCAGTGAGGGCCGATGGGGGCGGCGGCTGGGTGAGGACACAGATGGGGCAGGAGGCGGGTGGCCGGTGTCTGCCGGGCGGGCACCCGGTGCCCGGGGGGCCGCATGCGTGTGGGCGAGGCTGCGCACACTCACCGAGCCTCCCAAACAGCTCCACCCCCAGGGCAGCATAGATAAAAAACAGGAGCATGAAAAGTAGGCCGAGGTTCCCTACCTACACGAAGAGAGAAGCAGAGTGAGGTCAGGGGCGGCCTCAGCCCCCACCCGCTGGGCTCTCGGCGCCCCACCTCGCCGCCCTCACCCACACTCCTGGCCAGGCTCCCGACACTGCCTTCGAGCCCTGTTCTCCACCCGTCCCTTCAGGCCCTGGAGCTCCGTGGCCCCCGGGGGCCCCTCCGCCAGCACCCCCACCTCGGTCCCTCCTCGGTTCAGTTCCTCGCACCCACCCTGCACCCCGGGCCCCACCGCCCCCTGCTCCTCTGCTCCTCAGAGCCCCAGGCCACCTCCAGCCTCAGCGACCCCACTGGGGGCTAGCTACGCAGACCTAGGGCGTCCTGCCCCCTGCCCAGCCCTGGCACATGCCGCATCCGGCAGGGCGCCCTGGCGTCCCGTGACCCGTGCCGCTCCTTCTCTAGCACCCGTCCCCCTGACTCCTCCACCCCTTCCCCCCATCACTCCTGCTGGCACGGGCCTCAGGGGCCGCAGAGGGGACAGGAGGGGGCTGGCCGAAGGTGGGAGGGGGTGTGTGGTGTGCAGATGGCTGGAGAGGAGGGGCTGTGGGGGTGAGTGAGCGGCTGGATGGGAACGCGCTGGGCTAGCAGACGGGACAGCTGGCTGGGAGAGCTGGACGTGGACAGAAGGACCCAGGGGTGGACGGACAGCTGGTGGAAAGAGCTGGATGTATGGAAAGAAGGACACAGGGGTGGACGGACAGATAGCTGGTGGGAGGGCTAGAGACGGACAGAAGGGACACAGGGGTGGACGGACAGGTAGCTGGTGGGAGGGCTGGAGATGGACAGAAGGACCCAGGGGTGGACGGACAGGTAGCTGGTGGGAGGGCTGGAGATGGACAGAAGGACCCAGGGGTGGACGGACAGGTAGCTGGTGGGAGGGCTGGAGATGGACAGAAGGACCCAGGGGTGGACGGACAGATAGCTGGTGGGAGGGCTAGAGATGGACAGAAGGGACACAGGGGTGGACGGACAGGTAGCTGGTGGGAGGGCTGCAAATGGACAGAAGGACACAGGTGGAGAGGACACGGATGGACAGATGGACGGACAATTGGTAGGAGAGTTCGATTAATGGACAAAAAGACACAGGGGTGGACGGATGGATGGACGGCTGGCGGAGAGTTGGATGTATGGACAGAAGGACATGGGTGGATGGACAGACGGACAGCTGGTGGAGAGTTGGATGTATGGAGAGAAAGACACGGATGGACAGACGGATGGATGGCTGGTGGAGAGGTGGACATACGGACAGAAGGACACAGGGGTGGACAGACGCGCTGGGTGCAGTCCTCTGAACTCAGACAAGTCCTTCTGGTCCACATCCTCTGCCCACTGCATCCAGAATCGGACTGGGGGAGGTGCACCCTGGTCTCCAGTCTTTCCCAGAGGAACCGAGGCCCAGAGAGACACAGCCCTCCTCTCTGCCAGCACAGCAGAGGCGTTCCCTGCACACGTGGGGCGGTTACCGTGGCTTTTGCAAGACCGATGACCGTGTTAGCGAATGAATCGCATCGAGTGAGGCCCCCCCCCGGTGCGTCTCGTGGTCTTGGGGGCGGCTGTAATGCCCACCTCGGGGCCGTGAAGCGGACCCGGGCCCCGGGTCGAGGAGCTGCTGACCTACCTGGGGCAGGGCTTGAACCACCGTGTCCAGCAGGGCCCGCATGCCTGTGGCCATCTTGAGCAGTTTCAGCACTAGGGCCAGGAGCCGAGCATCAGTGGGGGGCGTGGGGCCTGGGCCAGTCTGACCCTCCCCTGCTGCCGGAGACCCCGGGGCCACCCCCATCCCTTACGCTCCCCAGCCCCCAGACCGAGCCCAGGGGGACGCCGCAGGGTGAGCCGAGGAAGGATGCTGGGCCCGGGGCCGCGGAGGCCACGAGCAGGGGTCCCCGGGCGGGACAGGCGGGCGGCCTACCGCGGGCGATGCGGAGCACGCGCATGATGCGGATGATGGTGGGGTTGATGGGCAGGGCCGCGTTCATCTCGATCTCCTCCAGCGTGATGCCCATGATGGACAGCAGCACTATGGCCAGGTCCAGCTGGTTCCACCTGGGGCAGGAGGCGGGCGGGCTCAGGGCCTCCTTCCGGCGCCCCGGCTGCGTCCCACACCGCTACTCGGCAGGACCGCGTCGTCGGGCCTCCGGCCGGGACCACGGGGTGCAGGGCTGTGGCTCTCACCGGCCCGTGCCCCAAGGGTCCTCCAGGCCCCGGGGCCCGCCCCACACACCTGTCCTTGAAGAACCTCCGGAACCCAAAAGCCACCAGCTTCAGCACGGCCTCAAAGACAAAGACGATGGTGAACACGTAGTTGCAGTACTTCAGGGCCTCGTCCAGCGACTGTGAAGAGAGCGTCAGGCTGCAGGGCCAGTCCGAGGTGCCTGTGTGCCAGCCCCATCCCCCTCCGCACCAGCAGACCCTCGTCCCTCGGGCCTGGCCAACAAGCCCTCGTATGCAGGGCAGTGCCTGGTCTGGCGGCGTGGACAGCCTCTGGGCCGAGGGCACCGGTCCCTCCCAAGCCCAGACCCCTGGCCCAGCCTCAAGTGGACCCCTGCCCACATCCCAGGACGTGGCCATGCCACACCCGGCGGGGCTTCAAGGAAAGCCACGGAGGTTCAGGGTGGGAGGCTCTGTTGTTCTCGTCCCTTCCTCTGAAGGAGAAAGAGGGATGTCCTTTCTTTGATGAAATGGGGACGCAGACCAGATCAGGGCAAAATAAAAAGCCGACTGCCTTCCCCCTGCCCGTCCCCTGCCCAGCTGATGCCTGGGCAGCTGGATGTTCCCACAGACAGCACTACTGGGGGGGGGGCCCTCCTCGTTCGCAGATGGCACCATGGAGGTAGAGGGGGAGGGCCGCCCAGGGCACACGGCCCGAGGAGGTTCAACCAGTTCTAAAACAAGGAAAACAAGGACACTTTGCTCAAACCATAGCTTCACGTACCCCACCACCCCCGCGAGGGCTTGGGAAAGTCCGCAGACGTGGGACCCCCGCCCCCGGCTCCGACCAGGTCCACCCCGCTGAGCGTCAGACCCCACCAACGGCCCTCCCAGGGCTTGCGTCCTCGCCACTGGTCCTGCGGACGGCGGTGGGGAGCGGGGGGAGCGGGAGTCTCCAGGCACTGAGCCCCACCTTGGGCTGGTTGTAGTGCTCCATGGACATGGTGATGACATTGACCCCGATGATGAAGGTGATGAAGAGGTCAAGGTAGTGGCTGGTGCACAGCGAGTGGATGGACCGGCGGGTGGGCGAGTAGTCCGCATAGTAGGGCCGGCGCTGGGCCTCTGCAGGGAGAGGGTGCCGTGAGCTGGGGCAGGGGGCTGCCTGCGCCCCGCGGCACCAAGTGGCCCCCGTTCGTCTGCTCGGAAGCTGCGGTGTGCAAGCTGCTGGGGAAGGGCCTTGGGCTCAGACACGGGGGTTTGCGCGAGCCTGGGGGAGAGTTTCTCCCCAGAAAGGGGGCACCATTTGGGGCATGAAGTGGCTCCTGCTGCCGGCTGGAACCACGGGAGGGGAGGCCCGGGGGACTGGGTCTCAGGAGCATGTCGCCCATCTGATCAGGGGGCCCCAACCCCAGGGCAGGGCCTAGGAGTGGGCCTGGCAGCCGAGACCCCACCTGGGCCCTGCCCTGGGGCCCCGCTCAGTCCCCACCCTGCCGGGGGCTCCCAAGCCGGGCTTCGTCGTCGGCCCTCCTGGGCTGACAAACACCAGTGCAAACGCCCTGACGAGGAAGCCTGAGCAGACAAGGGCCTTCCCGGGCGGCAGGGTCAGTCCATCCCCGACCCCAGCCGCCACAGGGCAGGCTGGCCTACCCCCTGCGCTCTCTCTCTCTCTCTCGTTCCGGGCATGAGCTGGCCCCGGTCACCAGGCCCAGAGTCCCTCCCTCCTCGTCCTCCAAGGGGCCAGTGGCCACCGCCTGCTGTCTGGGCTCTGCCGGACCTCTGGTCCATCTGAGGTTGACGGCCACGACCTGGGGCGGGGGTCATGCGTCCTCCAACGGTTCTGCCTGCACTAAATGCTGCCTGCAGTCACCCCGTTAGAGCTTATCGGTGTCGGCTGAGCACCAAGTGAAAGCACAGCTGCCCCCACCGCACACAGACACACTCCTGGGCCACAGCACCCTGCACAGGCGTGGCCAGGGTGGCAAGAGCTATGGTGGCCCGAGCCAGAAGGCCCAGGGCCTGGGAGAGCAGGGGCTGCTGGGAGCCGACCCCTCCCCGGGACCCTCATGCTCCCTGGGCTGGCGTGCAGTCACTAGAGAGCTCGGCTCAGCTCACAAAGCCAAAGATGCAAACAGCCGGGCGGGGCAGGCCAGTGCCGGGGACGGGGAGCGGCCACAGATTGGCAGGTGCCCCAGGACGCAGCAGAGCTCCAGCCATGCAGGCAGCCAGGTGGAGGGACGAACCCAAGCTTGGAGACGGCAACACGGACACCAGGCAGGTGAGCCAGCGGATCCTCCCTCCCGCTGATGCCTGGCGCCCACCCCCCAGCCATCCTGGGCCCACCCCGCGATGGACCCCAGCAGGCCCGGCACCAGCCTGCAACGTCCACCCGTCCTCATGGCAGCAACGGAGCCCGGAGCCCGGAGCAACGGAGCAATGGAGCAAGGCCAGCCCGTAGCCCCGTGCACTGGCTGGCCGAAGCGGGGGGCTAAGACATGCAGGGCGGGGGGCAGATACCTGGGCTGGGGAAGGTGCCTGGAAAGACAAGGAGATGGTCTGAGCTGGCCTCGGGGGGTGGGGCATGGACACTCCACACGGGGCGGGGCAGGTGGGGACACTCAGCAGGCCCCCTCCTGCAAGAAGCCCTCCTTGCTCCCGAGCTGGCTGGGACTCCCCTAAGACCCTGTCTGACTGACGGCTTCGCTCGCTCTTCCCTCGGGAAACGGACCTGCCCCTGTGGCGACGGGCGCTGGAAACCGGGGGTCTCGCTCGTGTCCTGTGCCCCTTGGGAGAAGACCCCCGCGCCACCTGTCCCCGGCGCCCTCCCCTGTCCTGGCCCCTCCTTGGGGGGGGGGGGGTGGGGCCCGGCCCCCACGCAGGCCCAGGACGAGGCGGGGCACTCCGGTCCCGCCGCGGAGAAGCTGCTGGGGCCCGCGTGGGAGGGAGACCCGGCCGGAGCCGTTCCGCAGTCCCACGGGCACGGGGCTCCCGCGGGTGGAAGGGGCCGACCCACCGCCACCCGGAGCGCCTTACTCCGGCGTTTCCTCTCCAGGCGCCGCTGCCGCTTCTCCTCGCGCCGCCGCGCCTCCTCGGCCTCCTGGTGCTGCCGGCACTTGTGGAAGTTCTCCACCACGACGCCCACGAACATGTTGAGCACGAAGAAGCTGACGATGAGCAGGAAGGAGATGAAGTAGAGCAGCATCCACGGGTTGTGGTTGGGCACCGGCTGCGGCACACAAGTGACACGTGGGTCCCCGTCCTCCAGAGGGCACCTGTCCCCAGGACGGCCCACGCACGGCAGGATCCGAGACGGGGCTGCCTGGGAGAGCTCTGGCCCCACACGGCCGCGAGTTCTGAGGCCAAAGGCGGCCTCTTGGGGTCAGGTTGCCCGAGACGACCCAGAAGGCACGGAGAAGTGGGTCCCGGGAGGCCGGGGCTGCCCCCCCGCCCCCCGCACCTGCTGATCTATGCCCACGGCGTCCAGCCCGTCATACATAATGTTCACCCAGCCGTCCTTGGAGGAGAGCACGAACAGGGACATCAGCGCCTGTGGGGCCGGAGCAAGGGTGGTCACCACAGCCCTGCCTTCACCCCGAGACACCCGAGGGACCACACGACCCCCCGCTGATGGTCTGCGGCTCACAGACCTGACCGTGACTGCCGTCCGTCTGGGGTTTCCGTTTTTCCCAGAAGGAGGAGGGCAGCCTGCACCCGCTGCCTGCACCCCATCCCTGCCCTGCCCATCCCCCACCAGAGCCCCGCCCCGCCCACCTGGCCTAGGTTGTCGAAGTTGTACTTTCGCCGCACCCAGCGGTAGCGCGCCGCCCGGCACTCGGCCTTGGTGGAGATGTTCCTGGTATCGGCGCCTTCGCAGTAATAAAACTTCCCCTTGAAGAGCTGACCAGGGCGTCGGGGTCATCCGGAGGGCCCCGCCCTCCTGGCTCCCAAGGCGGCTGGGACTTCCCTAAGACCCTGACTCTGATGGCTTCGCCCGCTCTTCCCACAGGGTCGGAACTCACGGGGGTGGACCCATGAGTCCACCAGACCCGCCCCGCACAGCCCTCCTGGGGCTGCAAGGCTGCTGCTGACCACAGACCACTGTCCCACGGCTGGGACACCCACGGGCAAGCAGGGTGCGCACCTGCACCCCCAGGATGCCGAAGATGATGAAGAAGGCACAGCAGATGAGGACGATGTTCCCAATGGGCCTGAGCGACGATATCAGAGTCTCCACCACCAGCTTGAGGCCTGGAGCACGGCTGATGACCCTGGACGCAGAGCAGGGACCCATCCTTGAACCCAGCCCCCAACCCCCATCCCCCATGCCCCCCTCCCTCCCGCTTACCTGACTCCAGGACCCGCCCCTCCACAACCCCACCCCCACCTGGCAAAGGCCCCGCCCCTTCCCCCACTCCTCCTCTCCCTGCCTCCTCCTTGACTCCAGGCCCCACCCCTCCCTGGCTCGGCCGAGGCCCCGCCCACCTCAGAGGCCGCAGCGTCCTTAGCAGGCGCAGCACTCGCAGGATGCCCAGGATCTTGGCGCCACCGGCGGAGGCCATGGCTACCACGATGTCGACCAGGGACACCAGGACCAGCAGCCCGTCCAGCACATTCCAGCTGCTCTGCAGGTAGGCGTGATCGCCGGAAACCAGGCCCAGGGCCACCACCTGGGAGGCGCAGAGGAGGAGCCCAGGTGGGGGGCACATTCAATTGGGGGCTGGGACAAGTACAGAAACTGGACACTGCTGGGCCCGCTGGTACCTTCACCATCATCTCAGCCACAAAAATCGCCGTGAAGATGTAGTTGGAGACGCTGAGGAAGACACGCTCCTGCAAGGACAGGCTGGTGAGAGGGGCCGGCAGCGCTCAGCCGCGCCCCCACCCCCCGGGCCAGAAGGGCGCCTCACGGTGCTGCTGGGGTCGATGTCAGGCCTTTCCAGGGCGATGGTGATGCAGTTGAGGAAGATGAACGCCAGGACGACGTGATCGAACATCTTGTGGGCGATGATCTTCCGGCAGGAGACCCGGAACCTGGGCGGTTGGGCACGTGAGGCAGCGTGACCCGCTCCAGGGACAGCGTGGCTGCTACAGCCCCAGAGAAAACAGCTCCGGGGCGCAAGAGACCCCGAGGCCCAGGGAGGCTCACTGCGTACCCAGGGGGCGGAGTCAGCCCCTCGCCGCGTGCCCCTCACCTGTTCTGCGGGGAGAAGAGGTACAGGGCCCAGGGCTCCCGGCTCCGACACCACGCGGGCTTGTAGGGCTCCAGCACCTTGCGCAGGCGCAGGCAGCAGCTCTGGGGGCAGAGGACGCAGGTCCTCAGGGCCCCTCCCAGCCTGCCCCCGCCCCCCACCGCGGGCCCTCCCACACTCAGGGCCCGCCTCCTCCTTAGGCCCAGCCCCATCTTTCTGTCTCTGGGGTCCCAGCAGTTCCAGCCTGGTCCTCCCCACCCACTGACAGAGACCCCCGCTGGGAGTGCAGGGGACCCCTCCCCCAGCTGGCTCCCATCCTGCAGAACCGCCCTGAAAAGGGCCTCACTGAGAAGGTGGCCGTGCCCTCTACATCTGAGGAGCTGCCTGCCAGGGGCTGACCCTCTCAGGGCTCGGAACCACCCCTCAGGTGGGCGCAGGGTGGAGCCCGGGGCCAATCTGCTCCAGGGCTCCGGGTGGATGAGCTGAGGCCGTGTCCCCGGCATCAAGGGCCGCTCAGCCTGTCCTGCTCTCCCCACCCACTTGTCTTGGGACACCAGGAGACCCCAAGAGTGACGTGGGGCCTGGGTCCCCGCCTCAGGCTCTGCTTTGGGGAACAAACCCAAACAGGAGGGAGGTGTGGAGGACGGCCCCACTCACGTTCTCCACGTCGTCATCATACTCGGCCGAGTCCTCCTTGTGGCTGTCGATGCGCAGAAAGAACTCGCTGGGCAGGGCGAGCACCTGCCCGTTGCAGTCGTGCAACTTGCTGGGCAGCAGCGCGGCTGGCCGTGGGGGCCGCAGGTCCAGCGTGCTGCGGTGGTCCAGGGACTCGGCACGGCGCAGCGGGACGGTACGCGTCCCCGGCGAGGCCCCCGCCCCCGGCCTGCCGTCCTCCGCCTCCTCGTCCGTGCTCCCCTTGCCCTCCCCGGACAGCAGCGACTCCCGCTCCCCGCACTGGCTCCGGCGCTTGAGGCTGGGTGCGCGGCCCAGGCTGTTCCAGCTCGAGCGCCGGCTGCTCCAGGCACTGTTGGGGCCCCAGTGGGCACAGGGCGAGCTTCGGAGGCTGGACTGTGTGTGGGGGGGGGGGGGGTGAGGAGTGAGCAGGGCCAGCCCCCCGCCGAGACGTCCCAGGCCCTGGGCACCTGGCCACAGGGGCTTTTCCTGACCAGCTGCATTACTACTAACCCTGCTGGCAGCATCCATCTGTGGATCACCTCCTATAATGCGCACACAACCCTACCAGCGAGCAGACTGCTTTTTCAGTGGTCTGCCTGTGGCACAAAGCCGGTCAACGAAGAGTCTGAAACAGCCAGTGAGTGTTGGGAGTGCTGAGTTGGGCTGGGGCTGGGGCTGGGGCTGAGTTGGGGCTGGGATGGGGCTGAGCTAGACTGAGGCTGGGACTCGGGGTTGGGGTGGGGCTGAGCTGGGGCTGGGGCCAGGGCTGAGGTGGGCCTGAGCTGGGGCTGGGGCCAGGGCTGGGCTGGGGCTCGGGCTAGGGCTGGGTTGGGGCTGAGCTGGGCTGAGGCTCCGGCTGGGGCTGGGCAGAGGCTGGAGCTAGGGCTAGGGCTGGGGCTGGGGCTGGGTTGGGGTTGGGGCTGAGGCTGGAGCTCAGGCTGGGGTCAGGGCCGGGGCTGGGCTGGGGCTGAGCTGGGGCTGAGTTGGGGCTGGAACTTGAGCTGAGCTGGGTTGAGGCTGGAGCTGGGGCTGAGGCCGGGGCTTGCACTTGGGCCCGTTTGGGGCTGAGGCTGGGTTGGGGCTGGGATGGGGCTGGGTTGGGGTTGGGGCTGAGGCTGGGGCTGAGCTGGGCTGAGGCTGGGGCTGGGGCTGGGGCTGGGACCAGGGCTGGGGCTGTGTTGGGGCTGAATTGGGGCTGAGTTGGGGCTGGAGCTTGGGCTGAGCTTGGGCTGACCCGGGCTGAGGCTGGGGTCAGGCTGGAGCCAGGGCCGGGGCGGGGCTTGGCTGGGGCTGGGTTGGGTTGGGACTCGGCAACTTTGACCGTTCTGGCCTGGAGAGCAGGTAGTGGTGCTTATCAACAAGCCTGGCACCAGCACTGGGCCAGACATCCTCAGACACTGGTAGGGCTGATGGGTGGGCCCTCAAATCAGCTAACTGGCCACCGTTGGACTTGCACAACTGTTGAGTTGCTGTCTCAGAAGAGACAAGGTTTTGCCTCTGCATCCTCGCCCTCTCTGCTGTTACTCACTTGTACCTCCCAGGGCCAGCACGAGGCTGCCTGTCCCCTTCCCTAGGTCCCCAGCATCCAGGCTGGATGAATCAGGCAGCTATGCTGCTGCTCGGCTGAGCGCTTCTCGGTGATGGCCACACTACGTCCCATCTTCCTGCTCTGCCTGGACTTTCCTGCGTGTACACGCCCCGCCCACCCCTGGCTTCCCCTCGGCGGCTAGCTTCTCCCACTCTGCCCCCTCTACCCGCCCCTCCCCCGCCTTCTGGAAGCAGGGTGGACTGTGTCTGCTGGGGCGGCGTTTCCTGGGTTTGCATGGGGAGCCCCCGCCCAGCTTCTATCATGTGTCCCCCCCACCCCCTGGCTTCTGTCATGTGTCCCCTCCCTGCTGTCCCTTTCTTTTGCCCTCCCAAAGTATGTCCTGTGCTCTACCGGCTTTTATCTTTCACTTCGGTCGGGAACATGAACTGCCGAGGAGAAAGGGATCGCCATGCGCTCCCACATGTGCTCCGCTCACGCTCTGTCTGCAAGAGCTGCGGCTCTGGCTCCACGTACGGGAAAACGGAGCGCCTGTCTCCTCCGCTCAGGGATGGGGACCCACGGGGTGGGACTGTGGCGCGTGCAGGACCCACACTCATACTGGGAAGGGCCCCAAGGACCCGCGTGGGTGAAGCCTGGAGCCGGGGCAGGGGAGGGTCCCTACCAGTGACTTCTGGTCGCCCAGCTGGGGGTCCACAGAGCTGCTGCTGCCACGCCTCGACTCCAGGAGGCCGGGGACCGGGTCCAGGTGTGGGGAGCTCTTGGGGGTGGGCATGGGCGTGGCCGCTGTGCGCATGATGAGGGGAGGGGGCAGGCTGCCTCGGCCCTCCAGGTGCCCGTTGGGGGTCACTGCCAGTGGGTACATCTTCACCTCTGCAGACAGGAGGCGGGGATTTGCACCTGCAGAGTTTCCAGGAAGCGAACGTGCCCCCTAGAACTTGCCCACGGGAGCCCGTGCTAGGCCAGGATGGGGTGAATGGCACCCCCTCGACTCCCATGGTGCAAACGCTCACCCGTGGCCCGGGCGTCTGGAAACTTGTCAAAGTCCTCCTCCAAGTGGGCGGATGTCTTGTCCTCGTCCGTGTCGGATCTGTTGGCGTCACCCTGTGCCCGCAGACAGAAGACACACGTGAGGCTCCCCCGGGACAGGAACCATCTGCATCAAACACCCCCACGCAGGCCTCCTCCCTGGGCTAGGCTGGCGTGGAGGTGGGCGTAGCCGGGAGGGCTCGGCCCGAGATTACTGCCAAGGGTAGGTGTGGTGGCCAAACGACACTCGCTCTCCATGTCTGTCTGGTGGGATTCCCGCCCCTCACCTCTGCCTGAAAGCCCTCCACCAGGATGGCCACCAGGAGGTTGAAGAGTACATAGTTGCCGAAGGTCATCAGTGCCACGAAGTAGAGGGCCGCCCAGGAGGAGGTGGAGGCCATGCCGTTGTAGAGGACAACGTTCCAGTCCTCCTGGGTGAGGATCTGCGGAGAGGGGCCGGTTGGGGCTGGAGATGCCGGGGAGCCCTGGGGGGCAGCTTCAGCTCACTGGCCTCAGACAGACCAAGGCACATGCTGGGGCTGCCCCGAGCAGGGCAGGGGGTTCTCCCGGGGACCACCGTTCCCGTCAGGGGATGCCTGCCCACCCCGGCTGTACCTGGAACACGGTGACGATGGCCCACAGCAGGGAGTCAAAGTTCTTCCTGTCGGGGACCGTGTCTCCGGTGTCTGTTGTCAGGCTGAACTTGCACCCAAAGAGGTGCATGCCCAGGATGCTAAGGGCAGGACAGGATGGCAGGGAGGCGGGAAGCAGGTGAGCAGGTGCAGCGCCACGTGGCCATCCCTGCCCCCAGGGGTTGCCCTCCCACGCCTTCCCCATTGGCCTGGTCCCCAGCTTCCTGCTTTACAGGGGCCTCCCTGCCGGTGCCCATGGCCTAGCCACCTCCATCCTACAGGTGGGAAGACAGAGACCGGGGTGGGAGGAACCGGGGCCTGTCTCGCTCAGCCTGCCTGGGCTGTTCTCTGCCCCAGCCCATCCTTGAGGCTCGACCCCACGCCAGGCTGGCACACAGTGGGTGCTCAGCACATAGCAGGTGAAGGCTGCCCCCACTCCTTCCCTGATTTCCTTGGGGCACAGATCCTCATCCATCCATCTGGGGGTCCTGCCCATCCCATCCCCCCACCCGGCTGCAAGCCTGCAGAGCAGAGCCCACTCTGGGGTCCCACAGGGCCTGCCAGCACACGGAGGGCCAGCCAATGAAGTCTGAACACAGAACCAGTGACGGAGCCTCCACAAACGGGGCAGAGCAGTGGGCGGAGCGGTGGGCGGGCCGTGCCCTAACCACGTAGCCCCGCGGGGGGAGGACGGCTCCTGGGCAGCCGGCCCACCTGAAGATGAAGATGAAGAGCATAAGCAACATGCAGAAGGTGGCCACGTTGTCCATGGTCTTCATGAGCACCACCAGCTGGCGCCGCAGCGCGGGCATGAAGCGCACCAGCTTGAGCACCCGCAGCAGCCGGAAGGTTCGCAGCACCGACAGGCCGCCATCCGCCTGCCCGACGATCTCCCAGACGCTGCGGGGCCGGGCCGCGGGTCAGGAGGGGCCCCGCCCCCGCCACGCCCCTGGCCCCGCCCCCCAGCGCCCCGCCCCCTCCTCACGAAGACCACGCCCACGCCCCCCTCCCTGGGGACCCCACACACACACACACACACACACACACACACACACACACACACCCTGCCACACCCCCGACCCCTACTCTTCCCAAAGCAGGAATGCCAGCCCGGGAGCCTCAGTGGCTGAGGAGAAGTTAAGCTGTGTCAAGGCGACTAGAGCCCCGCGGTGGGGGGGGGGGGGGGGGGGGGGGTGTGCGATTCACCATCTAAATAGCTGCTGTCGCTGGTGGCTGCCGGCCTCCAGCAGCCGCCAGAACTTGGGCTCTGCTCTGGTCAGAAACTTCTCCATCCGGGGCCCTTTCCCCATCCTGTGCCTCTCACAGCGAGCTCTGTGTACCTCGTCTGCTCCCACTCAACCCTGTCCCCGCCAGGGGGGACCCCCTTGACTCCCGAAGGCCCTGCTTCCTCCTGGGGGAGACAGGTATCCCCAGATTCTCCCACTCCTTCCCGTGTTGACGCCACGCAGCAGATATCCCAGAGGAAAGCTGGCCTTCCTTGCAGGCACGGAGCCCTGAGTGGACTCCAGCCAGGAGGCGGAAGGGCCGCCGAATGTCTACGCTGTCCCCACAGGGAACGGCTCCACCACATTCTGGAAACGTTCTGAAACGCGGTGGACTGCGTGCAGCTGGCAGCGCCAGTAGGAAGGGACCTGGTCCCAGGGAGGGGACGCCGCCCTGCCCACGATGTGTGACTCTGTACAGCCTGCCAGAAACACTGCCAGCAAGCCCTCTCCCTCCGACTGGGGCTCTGCTCTCGGGGCGGGGCGGGGGTGCGGTCCCGGGCCCCGTGGCCCAGGCAGGAGACAGGGGACCACCTGATGACCACGATGATGCCGTCGAAGATGTTGTAGGGGTTCCGGATGTAGCCCAGCGGGCCACAGGCCAGCAGCTTCAGCAGCATCTCCAGGGCGAACACACTGGTGAACACGATGTTGCTGATCTCCAGGGCGTTGGTCAGCTCGTCAGGCTGCGGGCAGTGGGGAGGCCGTCACGCCCCACCCACGGCTCCCACCCCTCCGAGGCAGGAGGGCTCCCTGCCCCCAGGAATCCGAGCGCGGGTTCAACTACACTGGTGCAGCGGCTTGGAAGCAACCCGACTGGCTGCCCTCTGGAGGAGGAAGCAGATCCCAGCCTGCCTGGCCCTCCCACCCTGATCGTCTCTGGCTCCCCTAGGCCCTGCCAGCATGTCTGAGACCGGAGCAAATGGAGGCCACAGAAACGTGGGGACACCAGCTTCAGGGTAGGCGTGGGGGACCTGCCTTGCATCTGCTTCCCTGGCGTCTGGGGGCCTTGCATACCCCTTCTTGCTGGCAGGAGGTTCCAGAGGTCTTCTTACTGGGGACCTGCTGACTTCTCTGTGTGTGTGCCTGAGCTAATCTATACGTTCCCACGCATGTGAGCACGCCTGTGCACACACGACACATGCCTATACACGTGTTCCCATCTGCACGGGTGGGTCTTACACGTCCACGTGCACTCACGTGACCACACACACCGGCGTGTGCACGTGTCCACGTGTGCAGAGGCTCTTCCTTACCAAGGAGTCCCCTGAAATCTGCTCACGTCCCTGTCCTTGGCTCCCACCCTCCCGAAAAGAGCCTCCCCACACGGGGCCTGGGGAAAGCCACCAATGCTCGGGTTTTCCCTAAATCCTCCAGAACGAGAAAAGCCGTGTAAACCCCTGGAAAAGCCCGAAGGATAGGACACGAGGAACTCCATTTGGTCACCCCGAGGGAACCAGCCTGGTCCCTAGAGAGGACGCCTTCTCCCTCCCAGACCCAGCTGCCGCCCTTCCTGCGGAGGCCCCGGTCCAGGGCGGGGGGTGAGGAGGGCTTCCACGGCTGCTGGGGGGCCAGACAACCCCACCACGGGCTCCCAAGGGCCATTCCACACTGGCCTCCCGTGGCCACGACGAGCATCCCAGCGGGCCTGGCTCCCGGAAGGGGAGCCCTGATCTGTGAGAGCTGAGCCCATCCTCAGAAGAGCCACCAGGTGGCCTGGGGAACGCCCTTGGTCTCTGCTAGGTCTGTGGTGCTCTCCGCGGACCCCAGATGGGTAGAAGCTCCACACGGGAGGCACGGCGCGTGTCCGCGCTCACTCGATGAGGACCCAGTCCCAGAAGGGGACAGGAGCGTTTGTCAAGCGACTGAGCAGCCACCGTCCCTGGCCCCGCCCCCACCCTCAGGTGGGCCCGCGGCCACCTGCCTGCTCGTGGTACTCGACGCCCATGCTCAGCGTGTTGGTGAGGATGGCCACCATGATGCCGCGGTTGAAGTACTTGCTGTCCACGATCCGGCGCAGTTTGCCACCGAAGGCGGCCCAGACGCGGCCCGGCCCGCCCTGCTCGCCCGGGGCCGCCCGCCGCCGCGCCCGCTGCCGCGAGCTGCCCTGGCCTGGCGCGTCGGCCGCCGCGGGGGGCCGCATGGGGTCACGGCGGTCCCCGTGCCGCACGTCCTGCGTGAACTCGTAGACCCCGTTGCCTTCCGAGCCCCCGCTCTCGGAGTCACTGAGCTCGAAGTCAGGGTCCTCCGGCGCGCTGGCACAGTACGGGCAGCTCTTCAGTTCACAGGTCAGCGTGCCCGCCTGGGGGCTGGGCAAGGGGCAGGGCACGCTCAGGCCCGACAGGCGGCTGGGGGCCCGGCCCACTCCTGCGGGGGGGAAGGACACGGGCCGGGTCAGGCTGCCGGGCCGCCCCTGCGGCGGCCTCCGCGGGGTGAACGGCGCACGCGCGCACGCCCGGGTGCACGCACGCGCACCCCGCACTCGCTCCGCCCACACCCAAGGGTAGGGGTTCGAAGGAGCAGAGCGGCCGATCGGCCCCACCGCCACGCCACCCACGCAAACAGAACGCGAGCCACGGTCTCGGACTTCGCGAGGCGTAATTCATTGCAGTGTCCCAAGTCACTGCTATCTGAACCTCCGTCACTCTGACACAGAAGAGTCACAACAGTCGCCGAGGAGCCGTGACACCGCTCTCCTGTGCTGAGTCTCTGGGACCCAGGGCGGGCTTCACCCCTTCACCCTGCAGCTTCCACCGCAGCTCACACTCCCGGGAGGCACCCGGCGGCCCTGCCCTGCCTGCTCCGGATGCGCCGTGGCCCGCACCCTGCACGCACCCCCTGGGAAGGCCCTGCAGTCTGCAGGGGACCTGCTGTCCCTCCACCTGCCTATCCGAGGTGGGTGCCGCGGAGCTCCAGTGGGGAGGGACCGTGAGCGTGTCGGGGGACATCCCCGCGCCCTCGGGGGCTCCGTGATCTCTCCCTCCCTCCCCCTGTCCCAGCACCCCCACCTAGAAGGGGACCAGACACTCTTCCAAAGTGGTCAGTCCTAGACATGGGCAGGTGGTCCCTCCTGGGGCCGGGGGGGGGGGGGGTGGGGGGCAAAAGGACACAGGCTTCAGGTTTGACGGGTTCTGTCAGCCTCAAATTCTCATACCCTCGTGGGCAAATGCTTGTGTGGCGCTTGCACTGAGGCTACGTGGGGCTCGCTCTAGACCAGGTGCTGTCCCCCTGCCACCGGTCGTGTCACGGCCCAAGGGGCCCGGGGCCTCCCCGGGGAGCACACGGGCAGGGCAGATGTGAGAGTCCCGCCTCCTCTCGGCTCACCGGGCCCAGGTCCCCCCTCCTCCCCACGGGCCGGCCCCGGGGTCCTTACCGTGCTCCCCAACCAGATGCTGGATCTTCTCATAGGGATCAGGGCCCCTCAGGCTCAGGGGGCTGTGCTCTCCGGCGCCCGGAGGCCCGCCGGCCCGCTTCCCCTTGGGCCCGAGGCCGGTGCCGCCTCTGTTGCCGCCCACCGACGAGGGCAGGATGGTGGGGTAGTTCATGGCCCCCAGCCCCGCGGCCGGCTTGAGGCTGGCGGCGGCCGCGGCCGCGGTGTGCGCCACCCGGGCCCTCTCCTGCGGCCCCTCCACGTGGCAGTCCGCGTGGTACACGCTGTGCACTGACTCGGCATCGGGGGGCCCGCGGCCCGGCGAGGGCGGCGACGGCAGCGCCCCGGCCCGCACCAGCCTGGTGTCCTCGGGGCCGGGCCGGCGCGGGCTGCCGTGGCTGAAATGGTAGTGGTGGTGGTGGTGGTGGTGGTGGTGGTAGACCAGGTGATGGACGGAGGCCGCGTGCCTGCCCGCGCGCCGCGGCCGGCGCCCGGGACCCTGGCCGTGCAGGGCGCCGCCGGGGTCCACCTTCTGGCGCCAACGGCTCTGCCAGCGGGCGTACAGGCGCAGGCCGCGCCTCTTGACCTTGCGGCAGATGTGGCCCACGTACTTGAGCAGCTCCTCGTAGCAGCTGCCGGGCTCCGAGAAGCTGGCCAGCGTGCTGTCGTTGGACAGGTAGCGTGCGCGCTGCTCCCGCATGAGCTGGTTCTCCCGCTGCTTGGTCTCCGAGAACTGCGTGGCGATCACCACCAGGCACAGGTTGATCATGAAGAAGGAGCCCACCTGCGGCAGGCGGGCAGGGGTGAGCCTCCTGTGGCCCGGCCGCTGACCCAGGCCGTGGGGGAGGGGGTCACGGGCTGTCGGGGTCGGGCGGGGCGCCCCTACGACAGAGACCGAGCCCCGGGGGGAGACGCCGGAGAGCCACCGCATGGTGGCCGAGGACCCAGCTGTGAGTGAGGCTGGTGGGCGCGCCCCAGGACGGGTGGGGTCCTTGCTGATGCGACGCCGAGCCCCGGCACCCACCGCGGGCTGCACGGACCCTTGCCCCCATCTGCGCACATGTGGAGGACACGGCGGCTGGCGGGGTGGGAGAGACCCCCCCTTCCCGTCACCTGCACGGCTCACCCCCTTGCCCACTCAGTCTGTTCCCGATGAGACTCTCTCGACCGTGGCCACCGCCCGCCTCTCCAGGGCGGACCTCTCCAAACCCCTCAGCTTCACTCCCTCCGTGGCAGGGTCACCACGCGATGCTCTCCTCTGCTCACACTTGTGGTCAGAAACGAGGCAAGGCGTCTGCCTGTCTCTGTGCACAGCAGGGTCTTCACAGACCCTGCCTCGGACACCACGATGTCTGGAGGCCCATCTCCACCGTAGGGAGCTGTGCCTGCTGGGGCACCTACGCTCCAGAGAGCCATGCCTTTGGGGCAACCTGTTCTGCGGAGAGCTGTGTCCAGAGGCTCGTGAACACCGTGGAGGGCCGTGACCCCAAGACACGGTCCGGAGTCTTCTGGGGCCTCCAGACGGGACCTGGCCGTGAGAGGCCCTGACGAGGCCTCCCGGAGGTGGGCTTTCTCCTCTGACCACCTCCCGCCAGGAGCTCAGCAGAAGCCCCCGGCCCTAGCACGGGCAGCCCTGGGTCTCTTTTGCTCTGGCCCGCCCTGCAGCTCGCCTAGTGCAGGGTCCCCGAGGGAGTCAGCAGAGGCTGGGATGGCGCAGCCTGGGGACGTGGTGACGTCCACCGAGAGGGGAGTTGAGGGGTCTGCGGTCAGCTGTCACGACACAAGGGCACCTCCACCCACTAGCGCTGGTCCACAGACATCCTGCCCAGCCCCAGGACTCGCCCCGTCGCCCGCACTCACGATGATGAGCAAAATGAAGTAGATGAAGTTGTAGAAAGAGTGGGCGTCCATGACGTAGTACATGATGTCCACCCAGCCCTCCAGCGTGATCACCTGGGGGGGCAGGCGGCTGCACACACGGATGGCCCTGGGAGGGTGGCAGGGGCCTCCTCGCCTGCGTCCCCTCGGGGCCCACCGTGGGGCTGGTAGGGCAAGTGAACCGACCCCCCGGGGCCCCCCCACGCTCGGTGCACCCCCTCGATGGGGAAACTGAGGCCCAGGCCCTCAGCCGCAGAGCCGGGACCCACCTGGAAAATGGCGATCCAGGCGTAGCCGATGTTGTCGAAGTTGATGGCGCCGTTGTGGGGGTTGGAGCCGCCCGAGCGGCACACGTTGTAGTACTGGTTCCAGTTGATGCAGGCGTTGCGGCCCGCGCCAGCCACGCCCTCGGCCTGCGGCTGCCCGTAGGCCTCCCAGCCCAGCGTGCACTCCACGCGCAGCTCGCGGCGGCTGGGGATGTGCGAGCACTTCTGCATGCCGTTGTCCCGGCGCGAGGAGCATATAAAGGGATTCTCCTCGCCCTCCTCTGTCTGGTAGTACGGCCTCAGGAAGGTGAGGTTGTTGTTCCTGCGGGTGGGCGGGAGGCGCAGAGGCAGAGAGGGAGACACAAAGAGACGCGGAGAGATGGGGAGAGAGAGGCCAAGATACACAAGAACACACGCAGAGACAGACACAGAGAGGGAAAGACACAGAGAAGCAAAAAAAACAGCGAAAGACGGAATTGGGAAACACGAAGGCCATGAAAGAAAACAGGCGGACAGAAACAGTGAAACACGAGCGAATTAACAGAAAAACAAAACCACACCTAAAAACAAAGAAACCAGAACCCCAACCAGAAATAGTCTAGAAACGGCGCATCCTTAGAGCTTAAGGCTGGAGAGGGAGAAGCCTTCTGGGGGTGGAGTATTGGGTGCTAGACTGGAGGCAGACTGGGGGCGGAGCACTATCCTAGGCTGGGGGAGGAGCCTGCTGGGGGTGGAGCATCAGGTGCGAGGCAGGAGGGGGCGGAGCCTTCTGGGCGGAGCATCTGGGGCTGAGCTGGAAGGGAAGGAGCCTGCTGGGGGCAGAGCATTGTCCTGGGCTGGGGGAAAGAGCCTGCTGGGGGCGGAGCATCTGGGGCTGGACTGGAAGGGGAGGAGGCTTCTGGGGGCAGAGCATCAGGGTGCCGGGCAGGAGTGGCAGGAGTCTGCTGGGTGAGGAGCATTGTCCTGGGCAGGGGGAGGAGCCTGCTGGGGACGGAGCATCTGGGGCTGGGCTGGAAGGGGAGGAGCCTGCTGAGGGTGGAGCACTGTCCTGGGCTGGGGGCAGAATGTCAGGTTCTAGGCTGGAGAGGGAGACACCACCTGGGGGTGGAGCATCAGGGGGGGCCGGGCCACAGGGGGAGGAGCCTGCTGGGGGCAGAGTCTTATCCTGGGCTGGGGGCGGGGCATTGCCCTGGGCTGAGGGAGGAGCCTTCTGGGGATGGAGCATCAGGTGCCAGGCAGGCGGGGGAGGAGCCTGCTGGGGGCAGAGCATTGTCCTGGGGTGGGGGAAGGAGCCTGCTGGGGGCGGAGCGTCTGGGGCTGGGCTGGAAGGGGAGGAGCCTGCTGGGGCAGAGCATTGTCCTGGGCTGGGGGAGGAGCCTGCTGGGGGCGGAGCACCTGGGGCTGGGCTGGAAGGGGAGGAACCTGCTGGGGGTGGAGCACTTGGGGCTCGGCTGGAAGGGGAGGAGCCTGCTGGGGGTGCACAACCCACAAGAGCCCTTAGGGCCACCCACCTGGCAAAGGTGCTGTCCAGGAAGCAGCGGTTGCGAAGCAGACCAGCCCAGAGCTGTACGCCCACGATGCCGAAGATGAAGAAGACAAAGAAACAGAGCAGAAGGACGTTCCCGAGCATGGGCAGTGTGTCCAGCAGCAGCGTGACCAGGATCCGCATGCCTGCAGGTGGCAAAGAAACAAGTCAGCAGGGCGGTGCTCTCCTGGGGTTCCTCTAGGTGCCCACCCCTCCTGTGGGCCCTGCACCCTCCGACTGTTCATACATGGGTATCAGCGACTCGGGTGGGGGGAACCTGCACGGTGTCCCTACACATGCAGCGGGCGAGGCACAAGGACCCCCGTGGATCAGACCTACATAAAGGACAGCAGGGCTATGGGCCTAGGTCTCGAGGCTGACGGGTTCCCCCCACTCCTGCTGAATGACTGCCAGAGCCCCAGGGGCCCCCAGCAGCTCAGGCTTTGGGCTGCCTCCAGCCCTCAGGAGCCTGGGGTCTTGCAATGGGGACAGGGCTGGGAGCATTTCTTTCCGTGCTCTGCGGGAACCATGCAGAAGTGGGCCCTGCACTGGAGGGAGGTGGGGGGGCCGCACGGACACCCAGGGCACGTGGTGGTTTTTCCAGAGAGAGTTTTGAAGCCCTTGTTGCCTGGGTGCTGGGGGCTGTGAGAGGGTAAGTTAATTAATCCAGTCACCCAAGCCCTGTGTGCCCTCTACTCACCTGCACCTGTCCCCTCCCAGACCTGAACAAGGGTAAGACAAGCAACGGCCAAGGCTCAGGCAGCAAACAGCACCCTCGGCCGGGGGGTGGGGGAGGGGGCAGGTGCCGAGGCCTCAGAGCAGCACCTGTGAAGTGGCAAATGGCAGAACGGGCACCTGGGGTCACAGGGGGTGAACCATAGCCAGGAATGGCATGGAAGTTTCAGAAGTGGCGGGGAGGAAGATTTTTTTAATTTTTTTTTTTTTTACATTTATTTACTTTTGAAAGACAGACAGAGACAGAGCACAAGCAGGGGAGGGGCAGAGAGAGAAGGGGACACAGAACCTGAAGCAGGCTCCACGCTCCGAGCCACCAGCACAGACCCCGACTCGGGGCTCGAACTCGCGGACCGCACGATCATGACCTGAGCCGAAGTCGGCCACTCAACCGACTGAGCCACCCAGGCGCCCCAAAGGGGAGGAAGATTTGTGAGGGACACGCAGCCAGACATGAACTGGCTCAAAGGGCCACAGATGTGATCCAGGGATCAGAGTGGACCCCAGGAAGCCAGTGAGATGCAACTCCGCCTAGGGGAGGTGCGCAGTTTGGGACAGGGAAATGTCCCCAGAGGGAGGCCAGGCTGCTAGGGGCAATTCTGGACACTGCAGACATTTAACCTGAAAAGTGAGTTCTGCAGAAGTGGGCCGTGTTGTGGCTTCCCTGCTCTCAAAGGTGGGCCCAGGTGAGCAGACTGCGTGGTAGGTGCCAGGCACCGAGCTGAGAGCCACGCACACCAGCTCCCCTCACGCTCACAGCCACCTGGGGGGGGGGGGTACCACTAGTGTCCTGCTGTTACAGTGGGGAAAACCGAGGCTCAGGGAGGTCAGTACCTTTCCCAGGCTCACACAGTACCTGAGCCCCACCTGCCCCTGAGGACAGAGCCAGCTGGGCAGGTGGGAAAAAGACCCAGGGGTCCCCCAGCACAGCACAACTCCGTGACACCTGCCCTCTGGTGGAGCTGACGGGCCCGTGGCAGGGGGGGTACTGGTCCCTGGTGGGGGGGGGGGGGCACACCCTTCGGGGGACTGTGGGACAGGCCTGGGTGCCGAGGCTGCCAGGACTCAGGCCTCCCCGCTGGAGAGGTTGTGTGCACACGGTACGCGCAGACTCGTGCACACACACGTGCACACACGCCTTACGTGGTACCGCGGGCACTGCCCTCCTGCCCAGGAAGAGGAACGGCTGAATTCAGACGCGACACCGGAAAAGACTCAAACGATTCCCCCGCATGGGCAGATGACCCGTGTAAGGGCGGGCCGCTTTCCAAACAAGCACCCACGTGACTTCCCGGAAGCTTCTCTACGCTGCCCTGAAGCACCAGATGCCTCTGGCGGAGACAGGACCTGAGAGTCAGTGGCATGCGCCAGATGACGAAGCCACCAGGGCCTGCACAGCCCCCAGTGTGACCCAAATGTCGTACACATGAGAAGCCCGAGGCCCAGAGCGTCCGGTCACCCTGCCGCACTGAGGGGAGCCAGGACCCCACAGTGCCTGCCTGTCACACCCCAACATGGTCCAAGATGGCTCTGTCCTCCCCAGAAGGGGCAAATCCTCCAGGGCCCTCCTCCCCCAGGACGAGGGTCTGTGCTGGGGCCAGAGAGTCCAGAAGCAGGCGGTGTGCCCTAAGGGACCCTTGAGAGCTGTCAGTAAGGCCGGTAGGACACCCAGTCCTGTCCCACGGAGGGGTTACTTACTGGGCACACGGTTGATGGCGCGGAGGGGCCGCAACACACGCACTGTCCGGATGGCGGAGAGGCTCACGTTGTGCCCGTCCAGGGAGTACTCCATCATGCTGGTGGAGGGGCAGCGGGACACAGAGGCTCAGGGGGTGCCCACAGCCCCGGGGACAGAGGTGAGCACAGCCCTTCTCCAGGGCCAGGAGGCCCAGGGCAGGTGACCACACGTTGGGGGCCCGGTCCCTGAGCTGTACACCGAGCCTCCCTGGGTCACCACTGGGGCCCCTTACTGCTCACCCCATCTGCCTGTCCTGCCACCCCCACTGCCAGCACAGGGAGCCCCAGGACCCGCGTCCCGCTCCCTGGCAGAGGCTCCCCACCCTCAGCCTCCCCCCAGATCAGGCTTTGCCGGGGGCCCCTGCAGAGGGCACCGCCCATCCCCCTTCCTGGTGGGCCCCAGGGGCTCCCAGCCAGGCTCGGTCAGGCACCGGCGCCACCGCGGGGCAGCCCTAGCTCTGGGGGCCAGGGGGTCCATACCCCGCCATGACGATGAAGAAATCCAGCCTGTTCCACGTGTCGCCCAGGTAGCACTTCTGCCCGAACAGCCCCAGGGCGACCATCTTGATGATCATCTCCACGGCAAAGAAGGCGAAGATGAAGTCATCGAAGGCCTGGCGGGAGGCGGGGCCTGAGAGGCGGGGCCTGGGAGCCGGGGCCTGCACCCCCGCACCCAGAGGCTGCCCCCGCACGCCCGCACCCCCGCACCCGGGGATGCCCACCACGGGCCCACCTCTAGGATGCTGCAGCGCTCCGACCGGCACTCGACGTCCTCGCAGGGCCGGAACATTCCCAGGGTCACGCAGTTGAGCATGATGACCAGCATGCTGACGTGCTCGAACCACGTGCGGCAGGCAGTGGAGTTAAGGGTGGACGCTAGAGGCTGAGACGGCCGCGGGGCAGCAGGGCAGAGGGCGGTGGCACCCCTACGGCCGCCACGGTGCCTACAGGCACGTCACGGGCTGAGTCCTCAACAGCCCCCGCGCCCACCCCGTCGGCCGGGCCTCAAGGGGCAGAGCCCTGGTGCTGGCCACCGTGCGCAGTGACCGCTGCATCCCCACGTGGGCCACTGCTGCCACCCCCGCGCTGTCGATGACGGCTGCGGCCCCTCTGCCAGGCTCTCCCTCCCAGCTCGGGTGTGAGTGAGGCCACACACTCGGTGCCCAGCCGGGACACTAACACATGCTGCGAACGCACACGAACCATGAGGGGGACTCCACGCTAACCCCCACGTGATGCCAGCAGGCGCGGGGTGTCCTGACCACAGCAGCTGGGATGACGGACGCGGGCTTTAGCTCAGCTCAGGGACTGCGCGTGCAGGACCCACAGCCCTCCTGTGCGCCTGGATGGATGGGGGCCAGGGAGGCCACCCCAAGCGGCCTGCAGCGACCGGCCACCTCCAAGAGTGTCCTGCTGGCAGGAGAGCGTCCAGGTGGCGTGGGGGCCTCGGGAGCTGGGTCAGCAGCCACCCCCAGGTACTCTGCACCTCGGCCACCCAGACCCGCGAGAACTCCCGGGCATTCCCAGAACAGCCACCAGGTGGCGCTGGGGCCCCAGGCAGGCTGCACAGTGGCCTGGCCCACCGTAGCTGTCTCTGCGAAGGGGTGCATCCCTACACCCAGCCCAGCTGGATCCCCAGGAACTCAGGGAGCCCTGTGTGAGGGATGGGGAGAGAGCCAGGCAGCACGGGGGACGGGGGCTCCACACAAACCCTGTGGACGCACGCACGCAGTCCTCGTGGCCGGGAGGGCTTGGCGGTACTCTGTGCACCGCCTCCCCCCCCATGTCATCCCCACCGCACGAATCCCTGGACCCACCTCTGAGGTGGGCTTTCTGTGGGGCTGCCTAAGCCGGAGAACAAAGGGAGGAGAGCAATGGCCTAGGTGCCCAGAACCTGGGGCACGGTGGGGATAAGGCCTGGGGAGCTGAATGGGGTCAGAAACACGGGGCATGAAGGAGACTCCTCTGCAGGGGCTGGAAGCAACCCATGCCCTCGTCTCCCCCAGCCTCCTGGGCAGGGGCAGAGCCAGCAGGGCACAGTGCAGGGGCAAGAGCGGGTCAGGGCCAGCAGGGCACAGTCCGGCGCGGTGCCAGGCCACCAGGGTAATTATGTTCCCGCCGAGAGCGCCATAATTACAGTTAATGGGTTCAGCAGTAACAAGTGTTTCTTCTGTGGTCTGGCTGCAGAAAAACAGAAATCAGCTTCCTGCTAAGGCAGCACCCTGGCCCCCAGGCCCCATGATGGGTTGTCCGGGGAGGACAGGCTGACACCCTGGGGGGTTGGGGGGGGGGGGTTCAGACAGCTGGGCTAACGGCAGCACCAAATAACCAGGGTGCACCTACTGTGCATAAGCCTGGATCCATCTGGGGATCTTGGGGACCCCCTGCACAGATTGGGTCCCATGCTGTCACGGCGTGCTGAAGCTGCACACGGGCTCTGGTCCTCTCCACCACTCAGGCACCACTCTGCTGGCCTCCCGACCCCTCTTGTCCCTCCACTGCTGCGGTAATAGCTCTGTGGAGAGCTCACACGTGGATAGGACGTGTGTGTGTGTGTGTGTGTGTGTGTGTGTGTGTGTGTGTGATGGGGACAGAGCTGTGGTCAGTGACACAGAATGGCTCAGCAGACCGGCCTGCAGGGAGACAAAGCCCCACATCCCCACCAGGCACGGCAGGTGGCTCTGGGCAGGCGACAGTGGGATGGCGTGAGGGAGTGCATCCCACCCCACCCCTCCTCCCTGACCCAGGTAGACCCTGGGTCTTGCAGGTGCACGCCCCGCCCCCACCTGGCAGGGAGGCAGCATACACGAGCCTGGGGCCCCCCATGTGCGTGTGCAGCCACCCGTGCAGGTGTGGGGACTGTTTGCCTCTTTGGAACCTGGAACCCCCTCTCTCTGTCCCAGCACCCCAAGCTCTCCCAGGCTGGGCTGCCTCCCCCACCAGGGAATCCTGTTTCTCCAGCCTTCTGCCTGACTTCTCCCAGGCTTGCGCCAGTGCTCACTCAAGATCCCCCCTGGAGACCCCCCTGTAGGAACATCCAAACCAGGGAAGGTGTCCTCAAATGAGGTGATGAATGTGCATGGTGACCCTGCACCTGGCCCAGAACAAACCCACCGGCTACCCCCAAGCCCCTAATCAGCACTGCTACAGCCACTCCCGCCAAGCTGTGGTGTGGCCCCTGTTCTGGACCCTGGGGCACAGGGCCAGGCAGGGAATGAAGGGGTAGGTACAGGCATCTCCTGGCCTGGGGGATTCTTGCAGGGGACCTGATCTAGGCCCTGGAGCTGGTGTCAGGCAAAGCAGAGGACATCTACCCTCAACAGTGGGCAGGAGGCAGACTATTCAGGCCAGGAGCTGGGAAGGGCCCTCACTCCCCAGGAGGAGACACAAACCAGGCCCCCAGGAACTTGAAAAGACAGCTCCCCTGGGGGCCCCTGAGCTGGGGTCCTACCTCCCCCGTTCTTCCCAAACTTCTGGCAAGCCATGCCCGCCCATCCACTTCAGGTTCCTCCTGACGGTGCTGCTCCTGTGGGCCTTGGCCCGCCTGCCCCACCCATGAGGCATGTCCTGGGGCTCAAGACCCCTCAGGCAGGAGTCTGGGTACCCATCCTGGAGGGCATGAACACAGGTTCATCCAAGAAGTGGGACACTATCAGCGTGTGTGTGTGTCTGTGTGTGTGTGTGTGTGCGTGCGCGTGTGTGTGAGGCCGGGATAACCACGCCGGTCAGCATGGCTCCAGCACCTGGAAAGTTTTCCATCCATCACTGAGATTGCTCGCCCTTGTGGGGCTACTTTGCTAGTGATACAGCCTCTATAGCCTCTGCCTCTCTCCCCCACAACCCCAAACACACACCTGGGAGGGAAGAGATCCTAGGGTTCTGCACCGGGGCCCCGAGACTTTTTCTCGGTCCATGTAAAGGAAGGTGCACAGGAGCGTGTGTGGTCCTCACAGGAAGCACAGGTCCTGTGGACAGCCAGGAGGCTCCCCCGAGACAGGGGTCACAGGGCTGAATCAGCCCCCCACATCAGCAAGGCCACCTTCCTCCCCCATCACACCTTAGTGGGTAGCTGAGGACAGGCAGTGCCACCCAGCTACCCATCCAGAGCCCAGTGACTTCTGGAAACTTAATTACACAGATGGGTTTTCTGGATTTTAATTAAAAATCCTTTAGGTTTGGAACCAACTTCTGCAAATTAGAGTCAATTTCCACCATGGGTCCAAGGAAGCCAAGCTGATGCGCAAGCAGGAGGAGGCAGCCACTCCTGCATAGGGAGGGGCCCACGGTGCTGCCCAGGGCCTGGCCACAGAGGCTCCGGGGGCTTGAGTCCAAAGCTGAATGAGATGGTCTCGCCCACAGGATCCCAGATCAGCAAGGCTCTGTCTGGCCAGCAGTGAGCTCTCTGACCTACACTCTTTGAGCGCCCTGGTCCCAGGGCCTCCCTCAGGGCTGGAGACCCCACCAGCGGCGGGGGCAGGGGTCCTGTCTGTCGGGAGACCCCTCAGGCGCCATGCCCACGCTGTGAGCCCCACGCTCCGCACTCAGAGCCCTTCCAGTATATTCTGCCCAGCCTGGCCTGATGCCAGCCTTTCATACCTCCCGCTCCCCTTCAGGCCTTTGCTGAACCAAGGCTGCACCACCTCCCCACTTCTGGCAGCCACGCCACGGCTGGCCCCCCAGCCCTGGCGGGTGTGGAGGAGGGGCCCAGTCCTGTCCTGAGGCTCTCGGTGCCAACTTCCTGACCTCTCCGACCATGGCTCCGATGCAACCCACACAGACACCCCAACGCGAGGCCGCAGTGGCGAGGAGGTGGTGGCCGCTGTCCGTGGTGCTGAAGCGGCCCTGCCGGGGCTTGCTCAGGGCTGGGCCACTTGCTGGACAGCCCGGGGGATGCTGCTCGCCTGAGGGACCGAGGCTTTGCTGGGAACCGCTCCATCAATCCACCCTTCCTCATTCTCAGACTCCCAGCTGGTTAAGAAAAGCACACCAAGAGAGGCTTCGAAGATGGCACTGGCCTGTGAGTCCCATCTCTTCCTGTCCCCGGGCGTGGGCACTGGGTGGGAATGTCCCAGAAGCGGGGGTGACCCCAGCGGGGGTGACCCCAACAGGGCTGGAAGCCAGAAGGGGCTCATGGCCACTCAGCCCCCCACTTTCACTGCCAACAGGGACCCTGACAGTCCGTGACACTGCCCCTCCCCAGTGACCGTGGTTTCTAGGGTCCCAGAACCAGGTGGAGTTCCCCGCAGATGCCTGCACGGCACGGGGCAGTGTGGTCCAAAGGGTGGTCCTGGACCCCTGAGCCAAAGCCTCATTGTTAACATGCAGCTCCCCACGGCCACCCAGCTGGCTCAAGGCCCCCAGACTCAGGGGGTGGGCCGTTTCTCCCCCTGCCCAGCTCTGAGCCAGAGGACGAGAGCCTGATGCCGACAATACCACTGCTTGCCCCTCCTCTTTTCTGAGCCTCGGCTTCCCCCCACCCCCATACGATGGGAGTGTGGCAGCTATATTTCAGGGGCTGAGGGAAGCACCCAGATTCCTTACCTTCTGTGGGAGCATCCAGCAGGCTCCATGTCTCCCCTACCCTCCCTCATCCTGAGAATGCCACTTTAGCTCCCCTGGCCGGCCCCACACACGAGGAGGGAGGGGATGTGGTGTTTTCACCAGAGGGACAGGGACAGGGGGCTGGACACCCCTCACTGAGAGACACACACCAACGGGGAACACAGCAGCTGGACGGGCCCCTCCGCAGGGCATGTGGGGACCAGGCCCTGATCCCACAGGCTGGGCTCCCTGAGGGGCTGTCAGGAGATCACGCGGATAGATCTGCAAAGCTCTGTCTCCGGAAGATGAGAAAGCCCCGTGCAGGCCAGCCCCGCCCACCGCCCTCCAGAGCAATCTGCTCAGCCAGCTAAGCTCCATTAGAGCAAATCCACGACAGCTTGGCGTGAGTGTCCTCGTGTCTGGGGGGAAGGGGTGGGGGGGGGCGGCGGGGCAGGAGCAACAGGAAGCAGGGGGCCCAGGGTGGGGTGGGCCAGAGCCCCCTCCTCACCATGGCCTCAGCCAGGTCAGGTCCCCCGTCTGCCTGTCTGGAACCCACAGCAGCCGCCCCCGCAGCCGAGAGGCGGCCTTGGGCCGTTGTGATCCCCCGTACACGGGGAGTGCTCAGCCCAGACCCCCACGCGAGGCCCTCAGACACCAGCCTCGGACCCCGATGGGCCTTCAGTCTTCCTGGGTAGTGTGGACAAGTGGCCTGCACGGGCACATGGGGCGTAGGGGTCAGCTCAGCCAGTCCAGGGGCTCCACAGGTGCACACGCCTGCCCCACAGACACACAGCGGCCGATGGAGGTCCCACATGCTGGGCCAAGGGCCCCACTCCGGTTGGACCGCTGATGGGGGCAAGCCCTTCCCAGCCCTGGGGGAGGTGGTGTGGGGCCTTCCGTGCCGCTGTACACACAGGGCCTGCCGCCCCCGCCCCCCCAGCCTTCATTCTCCTGAGCATTCAAGCTTGCTCTTCCATTTTGCTCCAGGAGAAGAGCGTATGTTTATTCATGGGGGAGAAAGCCCATCCTACAAGGGAAAACAATTCTGGGCCACTGACAGCAGACGTCTACTGTACCCCACACGGCTGAGTGGGTGGCTGCAGACAGAACAGCTGTGGGGCCGGAAGAAACACCCCACGCAGGCCCGAGCCAGCCGCAGACCAGACCCTGGGGCCCCGTGGGCAGCACGGGAGACCCCAAGAACCAGCCCACGTCTCAGTCACGGTGCGGCCTTCCCCGAGTCCAGCCCCTCCCGGGCGCTCCGCCCACACACCAACTGAGAGCCGGGCGGTTCCTGGGAACCAGTGAGGCTGCGGCCCGGCGAGCCAGGAAGCACCACGCGGGGCCCCTGAACATCAGACCGTGTCCACGGACAGGGTGCGAGGCTGCAGCGGGGCCACCAGCACTGGCGCAGAAACATATCCTGAACAGACGGAGACCACCGTTCACGAAAACAGCCACCACGTGGAGGCTCGCTCCTCTAGGACGTGGCTTGACGCACGTGTACGAGAAGACACGGGAAAGTTCCGGCAGAAACCCTCACGGGGAGGCAGTGAGACAGGGTCCAGGCCGAGGCCGGGCCGACGGGGCTGGCAGGAGTCGAGAGGCCACTTTTGCTGCCCCCTACCCACCCCCACCCCGTGCCCTCTCGGCCCCCCGGTTCAGTCTGTGTGATTATGCATCTTGCGTGTTCTTACCGGAGACACACGCGTGACGGGGCTTCCCCGACGCTTCCCCGCGGCCCCCATTCCTCTGCGCCACTCGTGGACACCGTCTCCAGCCCTCCAGGCGGGGCGGGCAAGACGGACAAGGGCTGAGCTTGGCGTCAGGGCCCTCTGGAGACGGCCAGTTCCACGTGGAGCGTAGATGGCTGCTGGCAGCACCACGGACCCCATGTGGGCGCAGCTCCCACCCAGGCGCACCCCAGTTCCTCAGACCATCAGGTCACACACGGCTCGGCACACCCCAGAGAGAGGAGGGCCCTCCGACAGACACGCACGGGCTCACGGCTGCCCACGGGAGGAAACAACCCAAATGTCCACTAACGCACGCGCGCGTGGATAAACAAGGTGTGGCCCATCCGTACGGTGACACATCCCTCTGGCCGAGAAGAGGAGCGGAACCTCCACACCTGCTACCACGTGGGTGAATGGCGCGAGTGGGGCGCTCGGGGACAGAAGCCAACGGAAGAGGACGAGGGTTGCGGCACCTGGTTCCGAGACCTGTGTTGCCTGTGTCCACAGCAGGCAAATGTGGACAGACCATGGACTAGTGGCTGCCAGGGGCTGGGGGACAGGGGCAGAGAGTGAGAGCTAGTGGGGACAGGTTCCCTGTGGGGTGATGGAATGTTTTGGAACTAGGAAGAGCGGGAGGTTGCACTGCACCGTTAACACACTGAACTCCCCAGGACGTGTGCATTTCACCTCAGTGACTGAAACACACAGAGTACTGGGGATTCTTTTTGACCACTCCATCTTGCTGGAGCCTCCAACCTGTCCTTGCTGTCCCTCAAGTCCAGGCGGAGACTCAGGACCGGCACCTGGGCGGGCATGGAGGGACCCTCCCCCCCGGCTCCTGCGCCACGCGGCCTCCCTCCCTGCAGGGTACAGCAACCCCCCCGCTCTGCGCAGATGGGCTCTCCAGCACTCCAGGGTCCTCCTGGTGGCTTCCCATCATGGGTCCAGCTGCCTGTGGGGATAGCATCCGACGACGCCTCCCAGAACTCACAGCGGACCAGGGTAGCCGGGCCCCTGGGACCCTTCAAAGGCAGAGCAGGAGCTCCAAGTAGGGTACTAAGGCAAAGCCACTTGCCATCCGCCCTGGGCTGTTGTAGCCCAGGGACACCCTTGACCCTCAAAAACCCAGCCTGGACACCCCTGGTCCCGGCAGAGTCCAGGGCTCCAGCCCCACACCGCAGGGCCTCAGCAGGTCCACACCTGTGCACCTGCTAATGAAGCCCAAAGCCTGTGGGGACTCAGGCCTGGCGGGAGCCGCAGGCGGGGGTCTGCTCCCTGGTCTCGGGGGTTCTGGCAGGGCCCCTGCCCTTGGGGGACCCTAGTCTCCTGGGACCGACTCCTTCTCTGAAGCCCTGAAGGCCCCCTTGCTCAGCAGGTGTGGAGCGGAGACAGACCTTTGGGGGCCCCGCCTGCACCCTATGGTGTGAACCACGCTGTGGTGGGGGCAACCATGTTCCTGTCGCCAGCATCCACCTTGTCGTCAGTGGGTCCCCCAAAGTCTTATCGCTTCTGCCCCAGCCTGGGGGGTCAGGCACCACCTGAAGGGAGAGCACGCCCCCCCGCCCCCCAAACCCCGGGCAGATGTACCTTCCCTGGTTCCCGGTGACGATTATTCCATAAACACTCCTGCTTAATTAACTAGCGATGAATCAACTGATTAAGGCTTCAGCCGCCACGACGGGGCCCAGCCTGGGGTGGGATGTTCAACTGCAGATTAGGGGGCCTCGGGGCAGTGGCACTGAACAGGAATGCGGGTGTGTCCGGGCTGGGCTCGCACACGCTGGGCCCCCAGGGAACATCTCGGTCATCTCAGCAGTGCTCGGGCTCAGCCGCTCAGACCTCTGCTGCACAGGCCCAGCCCCTCTCACCAGGACTGACTGGTGTGGTGAGTGATGAAGCCAGTGTGGCGGAGAACTGTGGAGGACAGGGGGGGCGGGGGGGGCCCTGATGTTCTGGACAAAGCCAGCTACCCGGCACCGGCACCTGCCACCATGCCAGGGCGCCTCGTCTAACAGCTGTGGGAACGGACGATGCCCACGGGGCTCCTGGAGCAGGGCCTCTGTGCCACCAACCCTGACGCCCACAGGGGCACAGGCCCCATGCTCCAGTCTCACATGGGGGACTCTCTGAGGAGGGAGAAGCAGCCATTCCAGATCTCACCATGAAGGAAGTTTCTCTCCCCTGAGGTTGTTGCCATGACAACAGGCTGCTGAAAAGGTAAGGAGGGGGCTCTGGGAAGGGCTCCCCCCAGCTCACTCCCTCCAACAGCCCCCCGGTCTCCAGCCTCCCCACCCACCCCTTAGGCCACACCGCAGAATTTTAAGTGGGGGAAGGGGGTGGGGTCCCGAAGATTCTGTCAGCGTCTGGGAAGAAGGGGACGATGAGGGGAGGGCCTGGGGGCTCAGGCCAGGTGTGCCTGCAGGCAGACTATTTCGAAGTCAGAGACACGGTGGCCTTTTCAGCCTGTCCCCACCACGCACGTCCACGCTGCACAGGAAGGGCCCTGGTTCCCTGTGGCCAACTCCCATTCATGCAACCCGTGGGGACACAGGACCCCTGCCCCAGCCAGCCACACGGGCCCTGGGGAACCACAGGTCTGCCGGCCCGTCAAGAACTCCCTGGACGTGGCTCACCCAGCACCTTGGCGACAGGATCTGCCACAGCCACTGTGGGGGGCAGCGGTACCCGCCCCCGAATCTGACATGGGCCCTGCCAGCCTCTGTGCCCGCCTGTCCCCTGGCCTCTCCCTCCCAAATGGTTCCTCTGCTCCGAGCCCCAGCCCCCTGCTGCTTCCCCTCTGGCCAGACTCAGGCTGCAAGGAGCCCTCCTCCCCACTCTGTCCCCGTCCCCATCCGCTCACCCGTCCCTAGGCCGGTGTGACTCATGCTCACTGGGCTCCGGCTGGGATGGGGAGCCAGGAGAGCTGGCCAAACATGGAGCTGTTTGCTCTGGGCCTGCGGCTCAGGGTCACGCGGGGGGAGTTCAGGGGGGCCGGGCCGTTCCCGGGAGATCGCCTCCCCTGGGAAGACAAGAGGCTGTATGTAGGCCCCCTCCCCATCGGAGCCGGCCACCCACCCCGGCCACCCACCCCGTGATGGGACCTCATCACCCCACCCGTGCACACCTCTGGCCACTGGAACATTCTTTCTCTGTTCTGAGAGCTTCTCCCTGTACCGGCGGCCCTGGACACTTCCGGAGCTGTGCTCTGGGACTCCCCAGGAAGCCAGCTCTGACCCAGCAATGAACCCCCTCCCCAACCCCTGGGCACGCCTGCCCCCGCGAAGCCCAGGGCATCCAGGGCTGAGGCCCACGTCCTGCCCAGCAGAGCCCAGTGCCTGGTTCTGTTCTGAGCAGTTCGTGGCACCGACGCCCCTGCTGCCGGCCTAATTTCTGAGCTCATCTGGGCACCGTGTTGTCCTCGCCCTAGCGGCATCCATACCCATCTACCGCAGAAGCAGCCCCCTGGACCCCGGCCGAGTAGGGCCCAGGGCAGCCAGACCCTGGCAAGAGACCTAGCCTGTGCCCGTGGCGTGCCTGTGCGCTGAGCACTGGAGACCAGCGTCTGGGCATGCGTGTGTCCGCTCAGGTGCGTGTACTACCCATTCCTGTGTGCCGTGCATGCCCCACACACGTGCATCGGAGCAGAAGATGTGCGGGCAGGCTAACACGATCGGACACGTACAGCCGAGCTCACCTTGCCAGGAGGGGGGTTGGAGGTTGGCTTTTCTCCGGAAGAAAGAGCGCCCCCACCCCAGACAAAGCGAAACGCTCATTTACACAAACATCCTGGAGCCCGAGCACATGCCCACAGCTCCCTCTAATTGTGCACAATTTTAAAGACCATGCTAATTAGGAAGCGCGCTAATGTCTCTGCTTAGCTCTTAATAAGGAGCTTGATTTCGGATTTTTTCAAGGCATAATTGAGTGGAAAAGCACCCCGTCTCCACTTCCAATTATCATCCCGCAGGAAGCCTGACTGTGCTGGCCACGGACCCTCATGGAGACCCTGCCAGCCACTTGGTGGCGGCATGTGAGAGTGAGTTGGAGGCCCACAGCCCCCCTCCCAGGCCATTTTCCCGTCTGAAAGGGGAGCTAGTCCCCAGCTCTGTTCCTTTCCTGTATCTCAAGCTCTCCTGATGGATCTCCACGTCACAGCTCTGGCTCAGTTCCTGCTGGAGCAGCTGAGGGCTTGAACACTCCTAGGACCCGGCCATCCCTCCGGGCTGGCTTTGTCCTGGATGCAGAAGGCGGGTGGACTGGCCTTGCCACGTGAAGCCTCCTTCCCAGCGAGGCTCCTCTGCGCAGGCTGGGGCCCCCTGCAGGGGGCTGTGCATAACACCCCCCCCCACCCTGGAAGGGAAAGGCGTGGGTGGGGGGGGGCACAGAGCCAGGAGGGCCCCCGGGGAGGAGGACAGACCGCCCGTGGGGACAGGGCTTCGGGGCCTGCTCTGGGCAGGAATTCTCCGGGCCAGAAATAACTGCCTCGGCACCAGTGCGCAGCTGCCCGAGGCCCAAATTAGCGACCCCGGGGGACTGGACGCTCCTTCCCTGGGAACTCGGCCTGGGGAACGCGCCTACCCCACCCCCAGCCGGCAGGCCGCCCAGAGACCACGGCCCCAGGGTGTGTAGGGGCTGAAGGCAGCTCCCTCCAGCAAGAGCCCCGGGCCACACCTCAGCAGTGGGGCCTGGCTTCCCCAGCTCTGCCCCACAGAGGGCAGGGCCAACCCCTCACGGTCCCATAAACACCCGACACATGCAGTGACCACGGTGGGAACACGCATCACGTGCAGGTATACATCTCTGCACACATGGGAGCCTGGCAAAGGGGCCCCCGCAGCAGGACTGTCCTCACGGCCCTGCCCAAGCCAGCCGGCCCCTCCTTGAAAATCCCAGCCTCCCCCCAGGCGTTGCCTGGCAACTGGGCATTAAGAAGGAAGGGCAGGGGGCGCCTGGGGGGCTCAGTCTGTTGGGCACCTGACTCGATGTCGGCTCTGGTCACCATCTCACGGTTGGTGGGATTGAGCCCCGTGTCAGGCTCTGCACTGACTGCAAGGAACATGCTCGGGAGTCTCTGTCTCCCGCTCTCTGTCCCTCTCCCGCTGTGCACTCGCTCTCTCTCTCTCTCTCTCAAAATAAACAAACATTAAAAAAAAAGGAAAAGGTGCTCCTCCATGGCACGCCCCCCCACCAACAGCTGGGCAGCCAAGGCCTCCTTCTGGGGGGCTGGAACAGGGGAAGGGCCCCCAGACCTCCCACCCGAGGTCAGGGACCAAGTCCAGCCCCCACTCACAGACACGACACACCCTCTCCAAGGGCCCACAGGGCACCTTCCCCAACGTGCTGGTAGCCAAGAGCCCCCAGGCACAGGACAGCTGGGGGGCCTGCAGGGCACGGGGGTTTTTAAGTCCCTGGCAGGTTTAGGAAGTAGCCCGTCCGCAGGAGGGCTGAAGCGGGGACAGCCGCGGGGGCCACCCACTCTCCTGAGCCGGTCGCCCACTCAGTGATTCCTCCGCCACCACTACCGGGCGTCCCCGTCAAGCCGGGACCCCTCGCACGGCACCGGTCCCACTGGATGGGGCCTGCCTTCTCGTCAGGGGCCCCGGGGCTGCCCAGAGGAGGATATCTGGGCAGAGCCCCAGGCTCGGGGGCTGGAGGCCCCAGGCTCGGGGGCTGGATCTGGAACCATGACCGTGGTCCTGAGAACCCCGCCAGGGCGCGGACTCCCATAGTGATCAACCACCCGCCGTGGGAATCGTCCCTGAGCGGGGCAGAGGCTCAGGCTGGCCACTGGCCAGAGCCCACAACAGAGACCCAGGCGGGCCCTCCGCTCTGACTCCTGGAGAGAACCCGGGGTTGGGGCTCCTCAGGTAGGAGTCACGAGCATGTGCTCCCCACACAGACCTCTAGGGGCCCCTGTAGCCCCTGGTAGGGACACCCCTGGTGGCAGACTGCCTTCCCAGCGCCCGGCCCGGAGTTCAAATCCTGCCTCTGGAAGCAGCCCGAGCTTGGCTCCTCCCCCAAGGGCACCAACCGTCCAGAACCCGCCCGTAGGGCAGCCAGAGGGACCCCCCCGAAAAGGCTCACCCTGGGCGGAGGGGCAGGAGTCCATGGACTCTGACCCCTTGTTTCACGGTGGACCCCAGAACCCAGGGACAAGAAAGCTCCTGGTCGGACAATAAGGTCAAGGCCCAGTGGGGTCGCCCGTCTTAACCGGGCCACCTCCTCTAGAGCTTGGAGAGCCCCCTGCGCCCAAGCAGACCTCCCAAATGTGCTGTTGAGCCAAGCATAAGACTGCGGGCCCCAAGCCCTCAGGAAGGCCCAGGCAGCCCCCCCTTACTCCTCACGGGGAGCCACTCCCCCAGCCCCTCAGCCCGGCACCGGACCCCAGAGGCCCTCTGGCCACGGAGGCTGGGGTGCTGGGCCTCGGGCCTCAGCCCTGGCCCTCCTCCCACCGCGTTATTAATAGCGGTGACATTTAAAAAGGATGGCCCAGAACCTCAGAATGCAGATTTCAAAGTGAAACCAGCTGAACTTGAGCTCAGCACCCGGTGCTGCCTCCATGCCTCCAGAGATCCGCCACGCCTCCAGAGACCCCTGCCGACCCCTGCCCGTCGCCTGGCCCTGACATTTCCACACTGCCGTCACCGCCGGCGTCCTCACAGAGCCCGCCCCAAGCCCAGGGCCGACGTCCCTTTGAGCTTGGAGGAATGGACAGAGCACAGCACGGTTCTGACCGCGGCGGAGGGTCACGGACATTCATCTCAAGTAAGAAGTCACGTTCCAGCCTGGGCCGAGGGGAGGGCAGGACGCACTCATTTGAATTGTCCTGCAGTCAAGGTGCAAAGTGTCCCCGGTGCCAGGCCATAGCCAGCTTCCTTGCTCAGCCACCAGCGATGGGCCGTTCACTCCCACGCTAGACCTGCCCAGCCCCGTCCCCCGGCCCTCCTAGGGGCTGAACTGTGTCCCCTCCAAATTCCTATGTTGCAGCCCTAATCCCTAGGGCCTCAGAACGTGCCTGCATTTGGAGACGGGGCATTTTAAAGAGACGACTTATGTAGAATGGGGCCATGCGGGTGGGTCCTAATCCTACGCGACTGGTGTCTTCACAAGAGCGGCTCAGGACGGACACGAACACAGGGACAGCCACGAGAGGACACGGGGACGGGTCAGCCACTGCACGCCGAGAGAGGTCTCAGGAGGAGCAGGCCTGCCACGCCCGGATCGCAGACAAACTTCTGCTGCTGGAGCCACACGACCAGTGGTCACTGGTAGTCATTACAGAAGCGCTGAGCGCACAAACCCAAGTCCCCAGGCGCTGTCACTTACCTGGGGGAACTTCCCTGTCCCCTTGGCCGGTCCTGGCTCACCCTGCAGCTGACCCTGATGCCCCGGCCCCACCAAGCTCCAGAAATCGGGGTGAAGAGACTTGGGGAGTGGCACTGGGGATCCTGCTGCCCAGACAGACGGGGCGGTCGGGACAGTTCAGTTTCTGAGCTCTTTGGCCCCGTCTGTCCCGAGGGGTGGGGGAGGGGCCCCAGCAGCAGCCAGGTTCTGCCACGATGGGTGTGGTACAAAGGGCTCCCGGGGACCAAGGAGGACCACCGGGGACCAAGCTCGTCACCGGTTCCCACAGGAAGACCCAGGAGCCCAGGTCGTGCACAGAGAGGCAGGCTCCCTGAGCTGCCCGAGGGCACAGATGGCTGGCCCGCAGCTCCCTACGGACAGGACCCCCCAGACCCAAGCCCCCCGCGCCAGGTGGGCTGCACGCAGAGTTGGGCTCCGAAAAGCCACCAGGGTAGGCAGGCGGGGACAGGTGCCCCATCACCCCGCGGGCCAGGCCTGGGTGATTCTGAAATGTCAGTGGCGGTCCTCGGCACGACACGGGAGGGACACGTTCCCACGGGTGATGCCAGCTCCCAGTCAGGCAGCAATGAGAGTTCCGTGCAGTGGCACACGGGATGCCAACAGCCAGGGCAGCGGTGGCACAAATATTTCAAACAGCACGGCGTTGATGCTTCAAGGGCTGAAATTCTTTAAGTCGAGAGCCCTGCTGTGCCGTTAAGCCGGCCGACCTGCAGGAAGTCAAGGACACCGCACACAGAGACTGCTGAACGAGACGCACCCACGTGACTGGAGAGGAGGCTCGGGGGGCCAGGGGCCCGGCCACAGGGACACCACCCCCTTAGAAGGACACCAGGATGTCCCCGAAGCACGGCAGCCCCGGGCCAGCTGCGGACAAGGACCCGGGGGCAGAGCCCAGGCCGCCAGGGATGGTGATGGCGGGGGAGCTGGTGGGAGATGGGGGCCCAGACGCTGCTGACACAGGTGCGTGTCAGCGGGGCCCGCCTGGCTGATGTGACCGCCTGGGTCTAGTCCTGACGGGCCCCCCACCTGCAGCGCACCATCGGCTTTCCGCCTTGGGAATGCTCCCATACATCCCTCAAAACCCAAAGCAAGGGCCCATCCTCCAGGAAGGAGAGGCCTCCTCTCTGCCTCACTGAGCACCTACTGTGTGTTAGGGACTGCTCCGGGTCCTGGACGCGGGAGGAGATGAGGGCCAGGAGTAGTAAATGCGGTGGGCACAGGCCCACTGTGGGGGAGGGGTCCTCTGGGGCCTCCTCAGGGCACATGGTGCTCACGCCTCACGGAGGAACAATCTCAGGACACCTCTGCACGCGCAGTAGGAAATCGCACACTCAGCAGGCTCTAGTCACGTGCGGCTTGGGCTCACATCTGCACACACAGCAGGCTCTCATTCAGCGGATGCCACCTCAGCCGGGGCTGTGGACGCAGGCTTCTGCACACAGTAGGGCCTCACCTTCCAGGAGGCGCACGCGTCCCCAATGCCCTGTGACCCAGCCTGCCCCACCCCCAACGCAGCCGACGGCCCGGCTGGGCCTGCCCACCTGCCCCAGCCGCAGGCCGGCCCTGGGGAGTCTCGCGGCCGAGCTGCGTGCCACTCGGCCCAGCCTGGCTCCCCTCCAGCCGCCCGAGTCAGAGCTGACCCCCTAATAACTCGATCCATTATGTCGGAGCAGAGTTCCTGGAAACCAGCAGGAAGGGGAAGGCTTCTGTGAATCATCTGAGCCGTTTCTTTTAAACCAACAACGGGGCGCCTCTCCCCTCCCCGTTGGCTGCTGCTGCCCCTTGCCGGGAGGCGGTGGGCAACCCGCTGGGTGAGGGCCGCAAGCAAGGCTGGACCCCAGCAGCCCGGGAGGAACCGGGTCATCCCTTCCAGAGCGCGGGGCCCCACCCCTCCCCCTCTGAGGCCTGGCCGAGCTCCTCCCACCCCGAGGTCAGCCTGCCTGGGGACTCGGGCCGCCCGCCAGTGGCAGTATCTGCGTGATGGCACCTGCCCCCCACCCCCCTCCAGGAGACAGATGGTGGAGAAATCAAGGGTGGGCCCCAGGAGTGGGGGCCTGCGGTGGCTGCAGGGCCTGGAGCGACCCACCCAGACTCATGGGCCCAACAGCCCGCTGCTGGGATGAACAGACGGGCCTGCCCCTGGTCCAGGCGGTGGTCAGGCCCCTGGGAACGCCGCCCACGTTCTCAAGGACACCCAGGGACCCAGGCATTACGTCCATCCCAGGAGGCGGCATCTGGGAAGGGGACCACTGTTCCAGGCAGGTGGGGGTCCTGATCACCCCCACCCCCATCCCCCGGGGGAGCAGGGCTCCTGACCGAACCCCACAGCAGCAGGAAGGAGCCCGGACTCCTCCCTGGAAGCGGGCAGTCGAGACTCACCAAACGGTGCAACGCTCTCTTCCCGCTAAAGCTCTGTGCTGTCACAAAAGAAACGCTATGTTAACACGTAACGGGTTTTTACCGTTCTACACGGATTCCTACGCGAGGACTTTCAGATCTGTCGCTTCTGAATCCGAGGAAAGCGAATGAGGAGACCACGGGCAGCACAGAGGCTCCCGGGCCGGTCCATCCGCAGACCCCGCGGTTTGGGACCTCCCGCTCCGGAGGGTGGCTCCGCTGTCGCCAGCTACCACGCTCCGCAGTATCTGGGCCTGAGTCACCTCGAGCCAAGGGCTCCCACGCGCCAGAGGACATCTCCTAGCGCCCAGCTGGGGGCTCGGGCCCAGCCCCACTGCCTGCTGGGTCTCACTGGTCGTGCTGCCCCCAGGTCCTGAACCCCTGGTCTCTCAGGGACCCTCCCCCTGACGGTGGCCGGCCCCTCTACAGTGTGAGTTCCGACTGGCCTCCAGGGGCGACCACGCCACCACATGCCTCCGACGTCCACAGGGACAGAAACTACACGAATGAACGCGTTGCCACACGAAGAGGTCCCCACGCCCCCAAGCAAGGGTGGCCCCGTCCTGCCAAGACCTGCCCAAGGTTGAGCAGGCACCACAGGCCTGGGCCTGAGGGTTCAGGTGGGAACGGGTCCCACCCTTCCCGTGGCAGGCCCTGGCTGTGCTGGGCCACGAGGCGACCCTTCCCGGGCAGGAGCCCCACAGACCGCCCCCACCCCCGCCTCGAGGGCTGTCTGCCGGCAGAGGGCCGCACTGTGTCTCCGTGGCTGTAGGAAGCCAGCACAGAGGAAGCTGGTGCTTTCATAATAAATCCCGTAATTAGGGAATCCCCGAGCTCTGAGGAGCGCGGGCATGTGGTCGCCTGCTGTGCCCACGTCTCCGGGTTCCCGCCGCCAGGCGCATGGCGTGCTGCCCGGGGGAGATGGGCACAGCCCTGTGGGTGGGAGGGGGGCCCGGAGGGCGGGGACCAGCCGGAACCTGGGGATGCCGAGCTCCGGAGGAAACGCAAGGGTTGTTCTTTGCACTCGGACACGGAAGGCACATTTGGAGGAGGCTCTGACACCCCCTACCCCACTGGAACATTTCTGGAAGCTTCCGCAAGGCTGAGGTTCGGCAGCGTGAGGCTTTGCAGTATGGCTGCAGGCTCCACGTGGAGTGGCGGTACCAGGGAGGCTGGACCGAGGTCAGCGGGAGGGCCGAGGGAAGGGCCGTCGTGGGGTCTGGAAAGCTTCAGGCTGGCCAGGGCCGATCCTGGTTTTGGCCTGGCCCTCGCCCCCCACCCCGGGCGCCCCCCCCAGGAAACCGGTGCCCCCCAAACCTCCAGGGCCTCCACCCACAAGAAGCGGGGGGCTGTCCAGGAGGCATCCGTGATGAAGAGGCTGCTGGGTGACACGGGGCCCCAGAGCACACCACGGGAGACCGGGTGGGCAGGCACCAGTGTGGGTGGAGGGCTCTGGACCATCTGGGGTGAGACCAGGATGGGGTGGCCAGAGCCGGGCTGAGGCCTCTGCACTGGGTAGGGGTGATGGGGGCTGGGGAGGATTTGGGAAGGGGGTGGGGGCTGAGCTGGATCTGGGGACCCGGCCAGCAGGGCCCCACGAGTTGCCTGGGTGGGGCTGCACCGAGGGACCGAGGCAGCTCCTTCCTTCCCCAATCAGTGCACAGCCTGGTGGCCCCAGGGCTTGGTGGTCAGGAGCTACAAGAACCAGGGCGACTCCCCCTACCCCCGGTGGCTGTGAGGGACCCCCTCAGCCCAGTGCCCTCCCGCTGTTACCACAGGGACGCCCCAAGGCTAGGACACAGCAGTGGCTGGGCACGCCCACAAAGGAAACAGGACAGCAAGGTGTCCACCTCCCCCCCCCACCCCGCCCCCGCCCCGGAGGCCCCAGGGCCCTCTCGCTGCCGCAGCCCCGCCAAGAACCCTCTGCAGAGCATGTGCTGGCAGGGGACACCAGAAGGGGTGCAAACCCGGTTGGCATGGCAACCAGGAAGCCAGCCGGGGCCTCAAGCAGATTGTTGAGCGCCGGGAGAAAAATGTATTTCCTAATTAAAGTCGGAGAGACAACAGTGATCCTGGGGCAACATTGGTGACTTGGAGAGAACTCTGCTCAGGGGAGCGGTTTAGACGCTTTTAACGACCTGGTCCCCGCCCCCTCCCTCCCCGTGTCTCTCTTACGGTAAAACTCCAGACAAGACCAGAGACCACAGCAGAGTCGGCCAGGCTGCCAGATTCCTCAAAGCTCCCACGTCCCACGGGCCCGCCCCCTGCAGCCCTGCTCCTGGGGGGCCAGGCCGCAGACCCCAAAGGGCCGGAGGGCGTGGGGAGGTGTCCACCCCTCTTGAGGGAGCAGGTGGTGCCTGGCTGTCCACACAGAGATACATGGGGGGCGGAGGGCTGGCTGGGGGCGCTCGGTCCAGAGGCGAGGGCCCCCCTCCCCATGCCCACCAGGCAGCTGCAGTGCGTTGGAGGCGGGAGGCGCCCTCGGAGGTGGGGGGGGGCACCGTCTCTTCCCGCCCGCCCTCCAGAGTTCTGCAGATAAACAGTCTAAATTAGGAATTAAAACATCCCTTGTTCCCACCAGCCGGCAGGCCGTATTTCAAACGTGCAGGAAACACCCCGGCCGCTGCCTGGAGCCCCGAACTTCCTAACATAATTCTGCAAGATCTCCAAGGCAGAGGAGAGGGGGCTCGATGGGGCACAGTTCACTCACCTGGGGCCAGGCCTATCTGAGCCACGGGGCACACAGGCTGGGGTCCTGGGGACACCCCCCTCCCCGCGCACACTGGAGTCAAGCCACCCTGCCCCGGCCTCCCTTCAGCCCCCAAGAAGAGGGGCAGGGGAGCGCGTGGCCCCACAGCTGGGCTCCTCCAGCTGCCCCCCTGGGAGGTGCCTGGGGCACCGGGTGCCCATTGGTGGAAGGCACGGCACTGGGACCCACCACCCTCCTGACCGCCCGGCTCTCTGCCCGGGAGGAGACCTGGGTGGGCACGGGGCAAAGACTCCCACACTCACGCACGGCCTGGGGCTCCCCTGCACTGAGGCTTCCTGTCCCCCCGCTCCCGGCCGGACCTGCGGGGGCCCTGCCTGGAAAGGGGCACAGCTCTGGGACAGACGGAGCTCCGTGGCGGAGGACAATCCTCCGACGGCAGAACTTAGGGCCTCGCTCCAGAGTTCCAGATGCCTGGCCCCGAGCTGGGGGCCGCCTGCTCCAGCAGGGGTCCGCGGGTGGGCCTGGAGGCAGGCAGGGGAGGGTAATGCGGCTGGTACAGGGGACGCCACCTTCCTGGGGGTGGTCCTGGGAGAAAACCCGGGGCCAAGGCAGAGATGGGGGGAGGCAGCGCGTCAGGAACTGAGAGGCGGGATGTGGGGGTGGGCTTCTCTGAGAGCCTCCTGTCCGGCATCTGAGTCTACCCCAGGGCACGAGGACCAGGTGACTTCTGGTGCGTCTGCTCCAATCTCTTCACCAACATCCTACGTGGGGCCCCTGTCCCCCCACACCCATCAGTCCCAGCCACAGTTGGCAGTGTGCACACGCCCACAGCAACCGTGAGAGGGACGCAGTCTGACCCACAGGGGCCAGGCGCCAGGGTGGATGCCAGGGATCTGGCCCTGAATGCCACCCAGTCGCCTCAGGCTGGTGGGGGGGGGGCCACACAGCCCCACGAGACACCCATTCTCGGGCCACTCACCGAATGTCTGCTCTGACCCCCGGCCACAGAGGAGTCACAGCTGCCCAGGACCTACCACCGCCTTTGACGGAAGGCCCTCTTAGCAAGTCGAAGTCGACATTCCTTCCGGAAGCAAACCCTGACGGTGCTCAGAAGCAGGACTGAGATCCCAGTGGTGAGAAAACACGGGCTGTACAGACGCCCATGGGGCCCCCTGCACGCCTGGATGCAGCTGGACGGCAGGGTACCGCTGGCCCACCGATCCTGGTCTGATGTGGGGCCCCGGTGGCCCCAGGCATGAAGCCACCAGGCTCCCAACTCCAGGGAGCCGGCCAGGATCACGTGGCCACGAGAGGCCTCTGGGGGACCACCTTCTGACCTAACGGCTGACCCTTGGCCCACGGTGTCAACCCAGGGAGGGGACGCCCTGAGGGTGAGGTGGACTGGTGGCGGGGACAGGGAGCCACTCAGGCCTCGTGCCTCTGTGCATGCACCCATCCATCCATCCCCTCGCCGCTCACCTGGGCAAGTGGACCGATTTCCAGACCCTTCTCCACCACCCAGGACCTCACAGGCCACCAGGTGGCCGTCATTACTGCATGTGGGACAAGGCACCAGCCTCCTCTCTTCTCAGGACAGAGGTCCCACGGCCTCCTGGTTGGCGCAACGTGAGAGAGTCCAGGCCTCGTGGGACCTGAACAGACCGATGCAACCACGGGCCAAAGAGTTCCAGCAGCGACACAGACAACTCAACATGTGACACCTCCCTCCCTTCTCTGCTCCCCACTCCCCAGTGGCCCCCTGACCTCAGGAGATCACTCTGCTATCTGCAATTCTCTAGAACCTTCCCCACATCCTCTCTGCTGTCCTGAGCACCCCTGAGCCATCAGCCTTAGGCCTGGACGGAAGCAGCCTGCCAGCTCACCCCAGATGGGTGGGGGATAGAGGGGCGGGCTCTCCAGGGCCGGAGGCCTCAGCCTGGGCTCATCTCCACAGACTGCTTGGTGGGTGGGGGCCCCAGGGGCCGCAGGGCTGCCTCCCCCTTCACCCGAGGTCAGTAGGACCCCGCGAGAGGCATGCTCTACAAATGCAAGCCCTCGGCAGGGTCACCCAGAGGCTGGGGCCAGCACGAGACTGTATATTTAGCCGGCAGGGGCCGTGAGAACAAGTGTTGCCCCAGTGGGCCCTATTTTAGGCCCGCAGCTTAGATGCTCACTGCCAGATATTTCGGAGCGGGGTGTTGCCAGGGGGCCCCAAGGCAGGGAGCAGAAGGTGGACGGGGGATTTGTGTCTGGAGGAGTCCACGTGGGCCAGGAACTATGTGTCAGGAGGGCGTGAGGGAGGCTTGGCCCCGCTGGGAACCCTGCCCTGTGCTCCAGGGGGACCAGAGATGGCAGGACCCAGCCAGGGCTGCTGGGCTCTGGAGAGGCGCCTTCCAGAAGTTCCTACGTTGAGACCCTAGCTCCTACAACCTCAGAGCGGGACTACGCTCGAAGACGAACCTTCCAACCAGCGATGCAGGTAAAACGAGGCCGCTGGGCAGGGACTCTTGTAACGAGAGGAGACCAAAACAGACACAGAGGGATGACTACGTGACGACACAGGAAGCAGACGGGCACCGGCCCGCCCAGGAGAAGAGTCTCAGGAGCCCGCCCGCCTCCCCTGGACCGCGGACTTCTGGTTTCCAGCACCGAGAGACAGTAGATGTCTGTGGTTTAAGAGTCTGGTCTGGGGTTCCTCCATACAGCAGCCCAAGCCGATTAATACAGGGGTCGAGGCTCCAGATCGCCCCCAAACAAGGCAGCCCCACACAGGAGTTGGGAGACGGTGTACTCAGGAGTCTAAAGGGCCTGGTGCTCCCCAGGAGAAGGCTGAGTGGGATTCAGAGCTCATCCCTAGGGCGTGAGGGAACTCTGGGGGGAATCAGGGCCTATAGAACACACTGGGTATTACCCTGATGGAGACCTCCATTCCTACCAGAGCTGCCTCCTCCAGGAAGCCCTCCCCACCTGCACCATCGCATCTCCTATGGGACACGACCTGGGCAGAGCCGCCTGCCTCCCCACGTAGCACCCACTCAGGCAGCCAAAAGGTGTCCCAGAATGACCAGAGAAAGAGCCAAAACCCCAAGTCAGGAGCCTCCCTGTCTGGCTCAGGGTGGCAACATGGTGCCTGCCTCCTGGCACGGCTGGGCCCTGGGCAGATGGCCGGACTACCGGGAGCAGAGTCCACCCACTTCACATGCCTGTGCTGGGACCCCCCCCCCCACAGACGCCCACTCAAGGGGAAGAGCCAACGAGGGGATCGGGTACACCCACACGGTCACCCATCACAGGGAGCCCCGGGCCTCGGGCTGGCCGTGGCAGCAGGCTCCTGGGGGTGAGGTGCGACCACGGATGGTCACTGTGGGCATTCCTGCCTACCCACCCTTGCCTCGGAGGAGTGTGGTCCACCTCTCAGGATACAGGTGTCCACGCTCCTTCTAGAACGTTCTCCCATCACCAGGTCTGGGGCCGACAGAGGCGTGGGGGCCTATTTCCCACGGCTGAGGGACCACGCGGGTGGCCCCTGGAGGCGGGGGAGGGAGGATGGCAGGTGGCAGGGATGCTCATGAAGACGGGCGTCCGAGGAGGTGGGCTGGGGGCTGACCGGATTCGCTAAGTTGCTTTATGTAACTCGGGCCAGGCCAGGAAACAGGAGCCCGGCTGGGGATTAGTGACAGGCGTCGCCATGGCAACCTGATTAGTGGGAAACACGTCGTGTTTGGGAGTGCAGCTCAGCTCAGCAGAGGTAAAAGGAGCCCCAGAGATTCATTAGCAACAGGGTCCCATGGCAACCGCACCAAGCTCATTAATAATTTTTTCTTATTCCAAGTGTGGGTGTTGAAATTCTCCAGAGAGCTGAACGGGAACGGAAGCCGGACGGACACACACACGCACACATGCTGCCCGGCGCCGCCCCGCTCGGGGCTCCACACCAGCACACGCCTCACCCCACCTGTGCGTCCGTCTGTGTGCCAGGACACGGCACCTGGCACCCGCGTGGGCCCAGTGGCCCTGCCCTGCCTGGGCGGCCCCTCAAAGGGAGACCCAGCTCAGAAGTGTCGTTCTGACCCCGAGTGGGGGTGGGGGGGCTGCCAAGACCACCTCCCAGGGGATGCTCGTCCTTCCCGTCAGCGGGAAGGAAGGTGGGGAGGGTCCTGCTTTACCGGGCGTCAGGCGCTCCCCGGCTGCCTCCTCTGGGAGGACCGCCGAAGTTACGGCAGAGCCTCGGGCTCAGAGACCCCAAGTTTGGTGGGGCAGAGGGTTAGCACACACGCCCCTGGGACGTCCCCTGGGACACAGCAATTCTGCTCTCGGGTGTGCACCCCAAAGACCGGAAACGGAAACCCGCATACGACCGCGCGCTGCCCACAGGCGGAGGCAGCCCCAGGGCCCCCAGGGCTCGCTGTGGTGCGTCCACACAACAGGACAGGGTACGGCCACCGAAGAGAATGAAACCCTGGCAGGCGCCGCTGTGTGGACCCGCCCAGAGGACGTGACCTCACGGAGAGAACAACATGTAAAGGGCCTCACGGCGAGGGATTCCATTTCTGTGAAACGCCAGGAAGAGGCAAATCTGGGGACAGAACGCTGACCGGTGGGGGCTGGGGAGGGGACGGGGTCTCCTTTTGGGGTGAGGACAAAGTTCCAAAAATGACGGTGATGGCTGCACGGCTCTGCAGAGACAGTAAAAACCAGTGAATTCCGTGCTTCTGCGCGCGAGGCGCGTGAGATGTAAATTACACATCGACACGTCTGTGAAGGAACGAGCGTCTGGGCTCCGAACTCGGGAGACCGTGCAGAGACCTGCCCTGAGCCTCAGCTTCTCCCAGGACACAGAACTCGGGTGACACCAGCGAGGGGCTCCGCACGGCGAACGGGGCGGTTCCTCACCCCTGTCCCTTTGCCCCAGGGTCAGAGGGGACCGGTGCCTGACCTGCAGGGCACGCCCACCTGCCGCAGGTGGGAACATGACTGACAACCCAGCACGGCCCCCCAGGGCGGCAGGGGCCCCCACCTCCGTGCTGGCTGTGCGGGGCGGTCTGCCCCTTTGCCCGTCCTGGCACCGTCCCAGAACACCCGCAAATGCAGGGAACCCCTGCTACTATGCAGTGCGCTGGGTCTGGACGGGGAAACGGAACACTTATCCTGATGGGGGCATCCGTCTGGGAGGCGGCTCTGGGGCAGACACACGGGGAGAGTCCTCACCCGGGGAACACCGGCCTGTTTCACGCTCCGGCCGTGCGCCGTCATCCACGCCACAGTGCAGCCCATGACCCGATCAGTAGCCACACACCCAGGGGCTGCTCTGTCACTCTGTCCCACTGAGCAGGCGCGGGACGGCTCCAGCCCCGAAGGGAGATCGCAAACATGGCAGGGACGGGCGGGAGGCCGGTACGTCACTGGACTTTGGACACCGTGATGTGTAGGGATGGTGGCCCCTGTGCGTGCTGAGGGGTCAGCCCGGGCCCCCCCAAGCCCCCAGGGCCCAGATACCCCTCCTCTCTGCCCCAGTGCCCCGCCCCACCAGGCCTGACCAAGGCTCAGCACGTGCAGGGCCAGACCCCCTCCCCGAGTGCGCCCAGCCTCTGCCTGAAGACTCCCAGGGTCTGTATCCCCCCTCCTTGTTCAAGTGACCCAGATTTCATGGTAGATTAAAAAAAAAAAAAAAAAAAAAAAAAGGCTCTGGAACGTTGAGGAAGAAGCGTCGGGAATGCCCAGTTCTAAAACGAGACCGTAGTCGGCGGATTTCACTTTGTGAGCCTCTGTGCCGCAGGCCCAGCCAGCCAGCCGCGCCCCCGGTGCCACTTCTGACCTCCGATCACGTTCTTCAGACTGTGGCACGTGCCCCCAGCCCCCAAACTACCACAGCTGAGGGGGCTCCCAGGACACTCCCCACCCTCCAGGTGGACCGTTCCCAGGGGGTGGCCCCATGTCCCTGCCCCAACCCCCCACATCCGGCGTCCTCCTCACTGTAACTCCTCCTGCCGTCCCCCCCCCACCCCCGCCAGCACCTCAGGTCCCCACACGGGTGGGCTGTGTGAGGTGTCCTCTGGGTCCTGGAGCGGCCCCTGAACCAAATACTCCTGGCCCACACCTGCAGGGCACCCACGGGCTCAGAACCTCAGGCGCCTGGCCTGCCATGCCCGAGGGCACATCAAGGGCTCGCCAGACAGCGACACCTCCCTCTCGACACCATGGGACACACGGTGCCTCCCTGTGGCCAAACCAGCACGGCCGCCCTGCTCCGGGCTCCGGGCCGTGTCCTAGTCCCCCTCCATGAGGCGCTAATGCAGGCTGACTCATCGGACTGCGGCCGGCTGGCGACCGACCGCTGCAAAGACAAAGGGCTGCACGGCGGGGCGGACGATGGCACGTGGCCCCCACCTGGCCCAGGGGACGCCCTCTGTGCTTCCAGACACGGGTTCCCATCTCTGTGGCAGGGCAGGGCCTGCCGTTCAGTGGACACCCAGGCCGCACATACGCCAGGCGCCCCCATCTAGAGGGAACGGCCGGGGGTCTCTGCCCCCCAACCCTGTGCCAGGTCCCTGACCCCACCGCCTGCTCATGGCCACCCCAGCACCCGGAGGCACCCCTCCCCCAGGGGACTGTCCGGATTGTCCTCGGCCGCAGCAGGGCCCGGGTCTCACCTACCTGCCCCCGCCACACAGCCAAGCACTGCCCTGGCACCCCAAACAAGGCCCTGTGAAGCTAGGGGTGTGCCCGAAAGGCAGGGAGCAGCACTGTCCTCACCCATGAAGCGAGGGCTGGGCTCTTGGGGTCGTGGGACCCCACCCCAAAACGAAGGCAACCTCTCCTCTGGCCACCCCGTGGGCAGGGCCACTCTGTGGCTTCTCAAATGACAATGTGCCAAGGCCCCCCAGAGCCCCCACTGTCCCAGAGCGGGTCCCCAGCTGGGAATCCGGCCCTGATACCGTCAGCCCTGGCACCACTGTGGCCATGGGACCTAACTGTACCCCCGGGGATGCACGAGAGTCCCTGAGAACACGGGGTGGGGGGGACCCTGGCTGAGTGGGGACCTCAGACTCTTGGAGAGTCTCCCTTGTCCTGCGGGGAGAGGCCCGAGCAGTGGAAAGGATGTTCCAGGGCATGTGCTCGACACCACGAATGACACTCCCTGGGGGAAGCCCCCCAGGAGCCCCCGAGGACAGGAACACACAGCCACGGCCACTCCCTGCCCGTCCTCACGGTGGGGCCCACAGCAGGAGGGACACCCCAGGCCGGGAGCCCATGCCTGCCTCGCTGCCTCAGACGTCAGGAACACATATTCCGTCCACCCCAAATCGCTCAGAATGACTGATTTCACGGTTGGGTTTCCCTCTCCCTGGGTGGCTCCTGGTTGCAGAGCCTGACGCGGCACAGGTGACTGTGATTCATCCTAAAAAGGACTCCCTCCCGCTAAGACGTCCCTCACCTCCAGGATCTCCCTCCAGGGGGACGGCAGAAGGCAAGCCCAGGGGGGTTCGAGCTGGGGCAGGTGCCCTGGGGACCACGAGGGAGGAGGGGTCCAGGTGCCTCCAGGTTCTGATGGCTGTGGAAGCCCTGGGCAGCCCTGGGCTGCAGACACATCACCCCAACATCTGCCTGCATCTTCCCAGGACCTCACTCTTGGTTCTGAGGACACAGCCATTGCCCCGGGGCTCCCCCTTCTCCAGATTCACTTCAACCGCAAAAGCCCGACTTGCACAGATATCCACGTTCCGAGCTTCCTCGGAGACGTGAGTTTGGGGGACGCTATTCAAGCCAGCACGGCGGCTCACACGTGCCAGCTAGTGTGGACGCTGCGCCCGCCCCTCTGCCCACCATAAGCACACACCCTGCTTGCCCGACCCGAGCACCTGCCCCGGTGCACAGGAGGGGTGCCTCCTCGCCGCGCCCCAACGCCGCCGCCCTCGTGTTTGTTTCCCTTCACCCCCCTTCATGGTCTCCCTGGGGCCAGCGAGGACCCATCCCCAGGCCGGAATCAAGGGCAGAGGCCAAAACGCACACACGGCCTGAGGGATGTGCACGCACTCCTTTTACCAACACGGGGATCGCCGTAACCGAGTGGAAACGGTCAGCTGAAGGCTGGCCACTTGGGCTGCCCCAGAGGCAGTATGGGTTCAAAGGTCGCCCCTGGGGCACTGAGTGGGTAGGGTGGGTGGCGGCCTCGGGCCTGGGTCCAGCAACACCCGCCACGTGGTTCCACGTCCCCGTTCCACGTCCAGCGTTGGAGAGCCTGGGGCGGAAGGGGGGCCCCGGGGTGGGGGGGGGCTCGCTCCTACAGCCACCGCCTGGAGGGTCAGGGGCTGGAGGGGCTGGTCCCTCCGGGCTGGCTTGTCGGGCATCCTCCCGGGGGACGTGCCGTACTCGGCCAGTGTTCCAGACGAGGGTCTCAGGGTGGTGACCCAAGTGGCCCCCGCCTCTGATACAATGGTGGGGCCCGACATCAGAGAGACGCCCGCCCCATGCCCCAGGCTCAGAGGCCACCTCCGCCTGGCTGCCTTGGACTCCAAGGACCCGAATCCCGTCCACCCCACTGGCTCTGCTGCCTACTGGGAAACACCCCCGCCTCTCCCTCCTCCGTTAGTGTGTCCCAGACTGCACACCCCGTGTGCAGACGGGGGACGGGATGGAGAGCAAGTCCAGGGTCTTCGAGGCCCTCTCATCGGCCAGCTGGAGACTGGACTGGGCCCTTCACCACCCGATCCAGGGCCCCCAGTGAACCCCACACTATCAGTGACCAGCAAGGACGATCAGATGTGACACAAGGGGAAACCAAAGGAAGCATGGGGCCACCACCACCTGCACGAAGGGACCATTAACCCCCTTCCTTGACAGCCAGGGAGAGCCAAGGAATCCTAGAAGGCCCTGGGGCCTTCCTCCAGTGGGGGGACACTGGCTTCAGGCCTGCCCCCTGCAGAGATGCTGTCCCCCCGCCCTTGCAGCACCCAGGCCAGAGAGGAGCTGAGACACAGGGCTCCTGCCGAAGACCACTGAGGTCTGGTCCAGAAAAAACAAATGCTGAGCCCTGTCCACCCCGATGTCCCCACTGTGCCCATACTCTGACTTCCCCTGGACGTCAGCCTCAGTGGGGGGGAGGGCAGAGTCCAGAACAGAGAGGACAGCGTGACCACACCGGCTTGCTGCCCCTGGCCTGGCGTGTCTTTGTGCCAAAGCCAGGGTCAGGCTCTACCGTGTTCCAGCAGGACGGGCCGTGCGCCCACCGAGGAGGACCAGCGTGCGCATGCGTGCCCGCACAGGCAGGTGCATCGGGAACGTCCGCTCCCTCCCCGGCCTAAGCCGTCCAGACGGATGAAGCTGCGGCCTGGCCTGGGTCCATCCGACACGCGTAAGCAGCCAGGCCTGGAGACCACCAGCCGCACCCAAACCTCAGGAGCCCAGGCAGGGGGTTCTGCGGTCCCCTGTCTGCCCTCAGCTTTGGCGAAGAAAGGCCGTGGTGGAGGCCGGGGACCGGGGAGGTCTGCTCTGGGACACGGACCTGGTCCTCACACGCGTCGCAGGCAAGGAAAGGGGCTCGTCCAGGGCCGAAAACCCCCAAGAGCCAGGAGCGGCCCCCAGGCAGAGACGCAGGCGGCTCACAACACAGAGCTTCCTGCTGCTGGCGAGGACACAGGCGGCCCCCCCTCCCCCGCGTCCCCTCCCCCCGCACGCTCTGACTTCGCACACTCATCAGCTGCCCCGCTGATCACAACCCGGGGCCCTGCCAGCCCGTTCCCGCGGCGGACGGCGGGCGAGGGCGAGGGCTTGGCGGCCCGACTCAGGGAAGCACACCCCCACCTCCCCCGCAAGGCGTGCGTCTGCTCCGTGCGGCCCCGCCCCGGGCAGAACGAGCTGCTACTCACTCGGGGAAGACGGCGCGGCAGAGTGGCCCCCATCTGTCACCCGCGGCAGGCACGGCGCTCTGGGGATGGTGCCCAGACCCGCTGCCAGCTCTCGAGGGCCAGGCTGTCTTCCCCTGCACCCCATCCTGTCTGGGAATCCAAGGCTCCGGATCACCGCGTGGGGCCTTCGCCTGACTGCATTCCCCAAGTCCACTTGCCGGGGAGTCGACCTGGGCCCGCGCGACTCCTGGGTGTCGCCGGGGTGTCAGAATTAACCACCGAGGGAGGAAGGGCGTATCTGGCTCCTCTGAGGCTCCCCTCCCCCCCCCCGCCCGCTCAAATACCCACTCGCAAGCAGAAAGAAAAAGGACCTTCCTAACTGGGCCTCCGAGGCTGTGCCGCCCCCTTCCAGGGCAGGCTCTGGACACAAACAGGACACCACGTTGGACGCCCCGACCTTCACCGCTTGGGGCCCAGCCTGGCTGCCCTGAATCCACCCCTGGGATGCCAGACAGGCTGGCCCATCCCCCGCACTCCTTCACATCCTCACTCTGCACTCGGGAGTCCTGCCAGCAACCCCGGGAGGCCGCTGTCTGGCCTGCCGCACCACGGGCAGGCGCGGGGAGCAACCCTGGACCACCCCGAGGGCTCCACCATGCCAGGGAGGGCGCCCAAAGCCTCCCTCGGCCAGACCAGATTTGGGGGGTCCGAATGCGACACCCACACAGTCCAAGGGCTCGGTCTGGGTGCTGGTGCCGGCTACGCCCTCACCTCGGTCCCACCTCCAGGCCTCTGCCCCCAGGGCGCTCTGTACCTGCTCTTCTCTCCCCACCTCACCACCATTTCTCCCAGCCCGGTCTCCACGCTGCCCCGACCTTGAGAAACAAGCCCCAAGGCCAGCTAGAGGCAGAGCCGTTCCCTGAGACCCAGGCTGGCCCCCATCCTGCCTGCCATGCCCACAAGGCTTTCCTAGCCTTGGCCTCCTGCCTCTCCTTACCTGGGCCTCCTCGCAAACCCCCAACGGCTCCAAGCTTCAGGGATACGTTCCACCTGCCTCAGGACCTTTGCTTGTGCCATTTGCTCCCCAGCCAAGGACATTCCTATTCACGTCCTCCCACCCAAGTCCCTGTCCACTAAGCTTCTAGAGCGCCCCTGACCCCCAGGCCCCAACAGCCTCCCCCTGGCCCACCCACCCCCAACGCCTTCACTGAGATCAGTCCAGCCACACTCAGCTGCAGAATGGCTAACGGCCACACCTGGTCTCACCGTGACACACGCACCCGGCACTGACTCTGTGCTTCCTGGCCTCCGCCAACGAACCAGGCCACCAGTGAGCTCAACCGGCACCAAATGCTGCCCCAGCTCAAAACCCCGTCAGGGCTGAGGTGCGGGCCCTGGACAAGCCTGAAGTCTAGGCCACTGCAGAGAAAACAAGCTCTCGGCCGAATCCCTTTCTGGGCAGTCCCAGGGCACCAAAAGCAATGGGGACACGGCCTGGTCCCTCGAAGGCGGACAAAACTCAACTCACGCTAATTCTCCTTCCAAGGCCTGCCCCCCCTCAAAGGCTGCTTTCCTGTGGGAACCAGAAACCCATAAAAGCCTTCCTTTTCTTTCTCTACCACCAGCTCCTACCCATCCACACAGCCCAAGCCAACCTCACTTCCTCCAAGAAGCCCTCCTTAGCAACCCACAGAACCCAGGGAGGTGACACCTGACGGCCCAGCTCTCGCTTTGGAGAAACAGGAGCTCAGGTCAGTGTTCAGAGCCCTCCCCCTCAAACCCTCCAAGAGCAGCCACACTAAGAACATGACACCCCCAGCCCTGCCTCCGGCGAGTACTCCGAGATCCGCCTCTCCACCGCTGCCCTCTCAGGTCTCGGGGACAACAACACCTCCCCGTGAAGCCCCCACCACGACACCCCTGTCTCAGCTGGGGGAGAGCGGGTGTCTCTGCATCTGATCCCCTCCGCCCAGCCCCAGAGAGATGCTCGGCGTGAACGTACGCCCTCGGGACCTCCTTCTTCAGGAGCCGTGAGCTTCAGCCTCAGGGCCGCAGGGGTCTGGCCTGCAGGCTGGTGACCGTGGGCCCGGGGCAGATACGCTACACCCCGGCCGGCCCAGAGGGGCGAGGCCCCCACACTGCGCACACCATTTCTGTTTCGCGTCCCCTAATTCTACCCGGGCCAGGATGGCCTTCCCATCTGCCCCCCCAGGCGGGTTTAGTGCCTGCGCGAGAGCCCCTCCCGGCCTCTGGGAAGACGCCCGTTCCCCTGGAAGGGCCGGCCTAGGGACACCAAGTCCAGGGAAACAGACACACTGGTGCCAGACGAGGGCCCGAATCCAGGAACAGCGCGCTGGGATGAGAAGGAGCTCGGAAGAGGCACCCCAGGCCTGCATCCCCAGAGCGCACGCAGGAAGCCCCGTGTGTGCGTAAGACAAAGTGCTCAGGGATCACACCACAAGCTCAGGAAGGTGCACCTGTCCTGTTCCCGTCAGGTTGGTGGGGACACAGCGGGCTGCGGGACGGAGGGGGGGCTGCCCCGCGTCAACGCCCCAAGTATCCTGGCCAGGACACCCACACCCACCATAAGCCCCAGGCACGGGTGGCGGTTTAACAGCCTGAAGCACGGAGTTCGGCAGACACCTTCAAAACGCTGGACTTGTCCGGCCTCACGCCCCTGCCAAACACTGGGACCTGTGAGTCACACAGGGCTCACCCAGCTCTGCCCTCCAGCAGCCGTGTGACCTTGACGCGTCCCTCTGGCTTCTCCGAGCTCTGTGCCGAGGTGTGTTTGGCCCCCGGCCCCTGGGACGTGGGTCCTGGAGGTGCACGCCACCCTTGAGCCCCCAAGTGCCTCCTCGACCACAGCCTAGTCCCTCGACACCTTTGCCGGGCTGCAGCTGGCCTCCCCAGGGGCCCCCTTCCCAACCGGTAAGCGTCCCCGGAGGCCCCGCCCGGCCTGGGTGCTGGGACCGCAGCAGCTGCGTCGCGCGTCGCAGGCGCCGCGGAGTCAGGAACCCTGGGGGAGCCCGGGCAGAACATAACCCAGCCACGCGGGCTACAACACACAGATCCCACCCACCTCCCTCTATAAATAAACCTGTGTAGGAGAGACAGCACTTGCCCCAAAAGTTCCAGCACGGTTATATTTTCGAAAAGCAAAGTAAATCGATGAAGGCACGGGCTGCCCCTGCAGGCTCCCTCGCTCTGCGTCGGAGGCCCCCTCAAGGCAAAAGCAGACCAGGCGCGGTCGTTTGTGCCGGGGTCATCCACTTAGCGCTCCCAAAAGGTCGGGGGGCTTAAGGAAGGCCCCTTCCTGCATTCCACTCGCCGACGGGATCCGGGCTCGGCCCGGGCTCCACGGACGTCAGCTGGGATTCTGCCAGCGTCTGGAAAGCGAGAAGCTGCTGCACGGAGTGTGGGTTCCCAGAGCAAACCCAATTACCCCGTTTCCCTTTGACTTTGTCCTCTGCAGCCTGAGAGGCTCCCCAGGATGGGGAGGGAAGCAGCCGGAGGCGGCGGAAGTGCCCCGTGGCTACAGGACGCCCCACTGTCCGGCCAGGGCCGGCCCTGCTGACCCAGGGAATCTCAAGTGTTCTGAGCAGCCCTGCTGAGGCCTCGCAGACCCTTGGAGAGAACCAAGCCCCCCCCCCCAAGCACGCCAGCTTATTCTGAGTGCCCCCAGGGCTGACGCACGCCCCCAAGACGCGGCCCTGTATCTGCTGGAGGTCAGCAGCCGTCCCCCTGAGACCAAAGGCCATGACGTGCCCACCCCGCGTGACAGATGCAGAATTTGCACAGAGGTAAAATGATCCCAGGATCTGAGCCCCTGACACCCCCCCCCCCCACAGTTAGAGGAGACAGTGAGCTCCCCCGGCTGACAAACCCTCCCCCTCCAGCGTGGTCACGGGGAGCACACACACAAGGACACTAACCCAGCCCTGCCAGTCCCGGCCCCCACGGCCCTCTGGGCTGCAGCCCACCTGCGCACGGCTCCCCACCGCACCTTCCCTGCACCCAATAACACAAACAACCTTGTCAGACGCCCTCAGGGACACAGCCTGCCTTGAAGGCCCGGGACACCCAGCACCCCCGGGGTCAGCCTCCAGAGAACACCGCAGCCAGGCACGGGGGCTGTCAGAAGAGACAAAGTGCAGGCCTCGCAGACTCTTTCCCTAGCTGGTCTCTGCACGAGCTTGGAGAAGCCGGACTCCCGTCCCATCCCAAACCAGGGCCTCGGGGCACAACCCACCACCACTCCCAGCAAAGTGAGGTGACCCGACCATCTCCAGGTCAGAGTCCCAGAGAGAAGGCCAGGCGGGCTGCTGTGCGGGAAGACAAGCCTGATGTCTGGGGCGGGGGGGGGGGGGGGGGGGTGCCCCCCGAAGGCCATCACGGGTGCAGGACACAGGCAGGCTCTGAAGCCTGCCGCCATGCCTGAGGCCGGCCCTGGGCCTCGGGACCATGATGACCTTCTTGACAACCAGAAGGTAAACTGGACTCAGCCGATATTTAGATTTCGGAAAAGAGGAGCATGGGTTTTATTACTTTTCTTCGGTACAGATTCTTCTCTCACGTTTAATATTTACACAGTTAAACACACAAGGTAGAAAAAATATACACACACATTGCTCATTTTCACCTCGGTCTCGATTTTGACAGAGAAAGTTTACAGGCTGGTCCCCACCTCCGTCAGCCTCCTGGCCTGGGCCCTGTCCCCCACTCCACGGACCCTGTCTGCCCAGTGTCTCCCTGTGGAAGGGCAGGAAGGCAGGGCGCCCACAGCCCGGCCACCTGGAAACCACTTCCCACCAGTAAGAGCCAACGTTCAGGATGGACAGGACCCCACTGAGACAGTCCCCAAAGGCCATCTGCTGGGGGCCCACCAGACCAGCTGTCTGCATCCCAGAAGTGCCCTGGCCGACCCAACGCCAGTCTAGAACCTTCTCTGCCACTCTGGCCAAGAACAGAAAAGGGGCCCCTTCCCAGGGAAAGCACTAGAAGAAGGGACTCCACAGTGCAGAGCCAGCTGCGTCCCTGCCCCCCACCCCCAGCTGCGCATGACTTAAATCAGCCCCAGCACCGAGTTCAGCCTGGAGAGGCGAGTTCACAACCAACGTCACGGCATCTCTCCCTGGAAAAGGGCCGGCCGCCGCGCACCGCCTCGGGCCCCACCGGTCGATCTCCCGCGACGCTCGGAGGCGCAAAGCACAGGCTGGAAACTTTGCTCCCCTTACTCTACTTCCTTCCGGCCTCCCCCTCCCCTTCCCCGGCAAGGGTCCCGCCTCTGATGGACGTTCTGTCGGCCCCGGGGGCGGCCTTCCCCTCCTGGCCGCCACCCACGGGCGCCCTGGGAGTTCCGACTTCCCGCCCCGCCGACCCCTCTCCTCTCCAAGTCCGTGATGGCCTCGCCGCTTCTCTCCCACCCTCTCCCATCCCAGACGGACTCTGGACCGGGGACACTCCATTCGGGCACGCGGGGACGCCCCTGGTGCCCCCACTCCCGTGCCCTGCGCTGCCCGTGCGCCCGGCCCGCTCTGGCCTCGCAGGGGCCACACAGAGGAGGTCCCGCGCTCCGGACCCCACGCCTTGCAGCCCGGCTGCCCTGGAAGGATATGGGTTACAAACCAGCCGGAGACACCAGCTGCGCGGCCGCGTGGTCTGCCCGAGGCAGAAGAAGACGGTGGCCGCCAGCGCCGGGTACGGGACGGGCTGCTCCTCGTCGGCGCCCAGCTCCGCGCCGCGCTCGGCCGCCGGGCTCTCGGGGGGCGACGCGCCGGCCCCGGACCCCGGCTCCGCCTCCCGCCCCGGCGCCCCGGGGCTCGCCGGGGACGCCCCTGCCGCCACCGCCGAGCCCGCGGCCGGAGCGCCCAGGGGCACTCGGACCTCGTCGGCCGCCTGCGCGCCCTCGGTCATGGTGGCAACGGGCAGCACCTGCGGGGTGACAGGCGGTGACCGCGACCCGGGAACGACACCCCTCGCCCGCCTGGGGAACGGCGGAGCTGCGGGAACAGCCGCGGTCGCCGGCATGTCTTTGTCTTCCCTTATTAGAGACAAATGCGCCCCCCGCCCCCGCCCGCCCCCTCCCTCCGGCGAGGGCTGGGCCGCCCCTCCCCCATCGCCGGGGCGGGGGGGGCCCCAAGGGCGCCCTCGCCGGCTCCGCTAAGTTGAAGAGGGTCCCGCCGCGCAGTGGGGCGCGCGTCCCCCGCCGTGTCTCACCTCGCTCCGGCGGCCGGCGGCGTCCCCGCGGGCATCGCCCGGGCGGCGCGGTCACCGCGGACCCGGCACGGCGCTCGGCCCCGGCTGGAGCGCGCCGCCCCCGGCCCGCGCCCCCGGCCCCGGCCCGCCGGCTTCGGCTCCCGCTCCGGCTGGCCCGGCGGCGACGGCGGCGACCCCGGGGCGGAAGGGGACCGCTGGGCTGACGAGCCGGGGACGCGGGGCGCGGGGCCGGGGGGCGCGAGGCGGGGGCGCGGGGCGGCGAGCAAGCCCGGAGCGTGTCCGCGCGCGGCGCAGGAAACTTCGGAGTGAGCGGCGGAGGGCGGGGGCGGGGCCGGCGCGGGGGCGGGGCCGCAGGGGCGCCGAGAGGGAGGGGCCGCCCCCGCCCCCTCCCCGAGGCACGCGCGCGACCGACCCTCCCCCATCGCGGGGGGCACCCGCCCGTTCCCAGGGGCAGGGAGGGCGGGGCTGGACCCCTCCGCGCCCCCCATCCCCTCTCCGGGCGCGCGGTGCGCCAGGGGGCGCGCGCGGAGAGGCTCGGCGGGGGGCGGGGAGCGGCGCCAACGTGCTCCCCGCCCCCCGCTGCGGGGGCGGCCCGAGCCGCGGAGGCGGGCTCTCCCCTCCCCCTCCCCCACCCCCTCTCCCTCCCCGCCGCCGCGCACCGCCCCCTACACCCGGGCGAGGCGGGCCGGGGTCTCCGAGGGGGCGGGGCCGGGCGGACGTGGGCGGCCGCGGCCGTGACTGCGAGGCTGCGTGCCCCTCCCCCTCCGCGTGTGTGTTTTGGGTGTGACCGTGCCCGTGTGATGTGCCGCTGTGTCCGTGGGTGGGATTCTGGGTGCGCCCGCAGCCGCATCTCCCCCAGCACCCGCGCGCGCGCGCGCGCGCGCGCGCGCATACATGAGGCAGTTTCTGCGAACTTGTCCCGTGCCCACCCCTCCTAGGTGGGGACACGTGAGACCCTGCGGCCGGGGCCGGGCCCTCCTGCAGCCCCCAGTCTCTCACACTGAGCACACGCAGAACAGGTCACTGAAGCTCCTGTGTTCCAGGGGTCCTTCCATAGAGGAGTCCTCGTGGGACCGTCGCTACCTCAGCGCCTGGACCAGACCAGGAAGGCAGGCCCCCACCAGGCACACAGGGAGACCTGCCCTCCGGGTATCAGCGGAGGGGGTGGGGGCCGCGCCGGCTCCTGACTCCTCCCCACCCCAGTGCCCCGCCTGGAGTCAGAACCAGGACCACCGGTCACCACGGTCACCATGGGACTACTGCTCTGGGAGCACCTTCCCCACCACCCCCCCCAGCCAGCCTCCTCGGAGGGGCGGCTCCCTCGCTCCTGCCAAGCCCCCCCGCCCCCCCACCCCACCCCCCACCCCAGTCAGCGTGCAGAGCCCCACCACCTCAGGACAAAGAGCAGGCAGCTGGTCGGTCCTCACATGCTGCTCCAGGAGCCTTAGGCCTCACCGGCTGCTGGGGTGGCAGGGAGTGAAGGCCACCTGGGGACTCCCAGACCTGGCACGGCTGCCGCCCTGGGCTTCTCCACCTGCAGGGTGGGAAGGCGCTGTGCGGGGACTCGGGGAGGCCCTGGGGGCAGCTGCGCCCTGGGAAAGGCACAGCACTCTGTGGGGTGGACGAAGGTAGGGAAGGCGTGCCCACAGTAGCTGCCGGGCAGGCCCCAGGCGGTGCCCTCTGCGCAGGCTGCTCACCGCTGAGCGGCACCCCCTCTTGTATATATGAACTTTTCAGGAAAAGGAAAACATTTACTCTATTTTAATGCCGCTACTTAGCGGCGGAGGGCCACAACCAGTAATTAAGGTCCTCAGACAGCAATTAGGGCTCTGGCCACGAGGAAGAAGGCTCTGGAAGAGCCCAGGGGCCTAGACGTCAGCCCTGCAGGGAAGCTTGCAAGGATGGGACAGACACAGAAGCCGAAGCAGGTCCTTGGGCAAGGGTCCCTGGATCCCCTGTTCTCCACACTCCTTGCAATTGAGGGGAAGCTCCAGATTGGGTTTCAGCTGGAGGCTCTTCGTGGTTTGCTGGACAAAAATTAGCGAGAGGTCAAATGGGTGCCGGGCCCTGGGAGGAACTGGGGACCCAGCGACAGGGACCAGTCCAGGCGCTGTTCTTGTTCCCCGAAGCTTCATTCCAGCAAGGAGGCAGCCAGTAACACATCCTTGGATGCAGGATGAAAACATTTACAAACTGTGTTAAGTGCCATGGAGAGCTGAGAAAGATGGGGAGCAGGAGACATATTGAGAACAAGAAAGCAGCCAGAAGAGGAACAGAGGGTTATTCCCAGCAGGGCGAGCAGCCTGTGCAAAGGGCCTGTGGCACACAGGAGACGGCTGAGGAGTAGGAAAAACCAGAGAGAGCCTGGGGTACCTATGTGCTGGGCCAGCCTTGAGGTGGGGTGCTGGGGAAGGGGAGGGCAGGGCACAGTTTCCACGGGGTCCCTTGGCACAGGGAGAAAGCTGCATGTCATTCTGAACGAGACAGACTGTCACCCTTTTCTGTCACGCTCTGTCCTCTGGATGTCTGCAGAAAGGGCAGAGCCATGGATTTTTTAAAATAGACATTATTTTTTAAAGACAACATCTGTAACCTGACAAGGCCCATAGCCTTCAGAAACCCCGTGGCCCGTTTACAGACGGGCGGGGCCGTGCCGTCCCTCGAAGGGGCATTTTCTACCTCCTACTATCTTCCACTCCCATCTGACCGAGCTGAGGGCCTGCCAGAACCGGCCTCCCAAGGCTCTGCGTCCCCCGGGCTGGTGCTCACCGACGACCGCGTTCCCGGCGTCCAGCGGGACTGCCCCCAGGAAGCCACGGGCTTGCACTGGGCCTCCATCAGGCTCAAGGTAGCACAGCCGAGGCCGGCGGTCATCGGCGAGAGGGGGTCTGCCCCACGAGGGGGTAGCCTCGCCCGGGAGGGAAAATGACGCTGAAAACGCCGAGACGGTAATACGTTCACCTTGCTGGAAAGGAATGTTCAGGAGACACGAGGCATAGGACGATTGGGAAATTGGCATTAAAATTGTTTAATTAAACTGTACAGAGTGTTCAGATGTATTGTCTTTTAAACCCTCCAGGCCTCTGGAAATTTTGGTTCTGCTTTTTGCTGTTTACTCTGTTTTTTTAAGGGCAAAGCTTTTCCTGGACAAAGATCTGCCGTGTGCGTGGGGTGTGGGGGAAACGGCCCCTTAGCTCAGTGGGAGGAAAGTAGAAACAGGTTCCGCCCGCCCCGGGAGAAGGCCTCAGCCCCTTGAGGTGTGTGGCTGTGGAACATTCCGCCTGCCTTGGGGGGCCCTCCGCTTTGAGAGTCCGGGCTGCGGGGCAGGGGGCAGCGTGGCCACCTCTGTCAGGACCCGGGGGGCAGCCTCCGGAGCTCAGGGGCCTGTCCGAAGCTGCCTCTGCAGTGCTCACCTTGCCGTCTGCCGGCCCCCGTTTGCTTTGTGGGCCAGACCGTGGCTTCCCGTGGGGTTGGCCCGTGCCTGTCCCAAGTGGGTGGACAGGAAGGGCTTAGCCCAGGCGAGATTGGTAAGAGCCATGGCCAGAAGCCAAGGCTTGGGGAGGTGAGACCTGGGTCACCCGGCAGGTGAGTGTGACGGGCCGGGGTCCTCACAGCGCGGCCGCTTGGTGGCTGTCGGGCACGAGTGGAAGTGAGCCCCACTGAGCCCTCTGGGGTGCTGAAGGGAGCTCAGGCCTCCAAGCAGGGGCCTGGGCCGGCAGGCGGCCGACCCACCTTGACCTCCCCCAGCCCCTTCGAGCCCCACGCCGAAAGCCAGGCCCCCAGGTGCTCCCCTTACTGTGCGTGCGGCTGGGCCAGGCTCCACAGAGGGTGGCCTTCGGGACGGGCAGCCCGGGCCCCTGCCCAGCCAGGCGGCCTCCAGTGACAGGTGCTTCCCATGTTAAAATACAGGTCGTTGGGGTGCCTGGCGGGGGCTCAGTCCACTAAGTGTCCGACTCTTCATTTCGGCTCTGCTCACGATCCCAGGGTCACTCAGCGTGGAGCTTGCTTGGATTCTCTCTCTGGCTCTCTCTGCCCCTTCCCCACTCATGTGCTCTCCTCCCTAAGAAAAAAAAAAAAAGAACAAGTTGCCCAGTTAGCTTGGAATGGCAAAGAATGAATACTTTTTAGTACAAATATATCCCATGTAACGTATGGGACGTACTTGTACTAGAAACCGTGTTTATGTCTGAAATTCAAATGTAACTGGGTGTTCTATATTTTCTCTGGTGACCTTCCTGCCGGCAGCAGGAGGTGAGGTGTGACAGGGCTGGGAGGCAGACTGGGAGGACTGAGTCAGGCGCCTTCCGTGGGGCCCCAGGGTGCTCACCCCAGGAGTCCGTGCACTCGGAAATAGGCACCGGGGAAGGGGGTGCTGTGCTGGGGCGGGCGGGGGGCACCTGACTGGCACCAGCGAGTAGGCCCTCGCCTACCTGCTCACACGCTACAGGCTCAGACAGTTCGGTTCCAGCCCCAGGCCTGCCAGCTCAGGTCACCTGGGGTCGCTGTGGAAGGGGGGCTGGAGGCCGTGGGGTGTGGCTTCGGCCCCCGGTCTCCACAAGCAGGTCACTCCGAAGTGTGGAACCTTCCAGACCTTCATTCTGTAGGTGCACAGCTGCACAGGGGGCTTAGAGCCCAAGCAGGTGGGGTGGCTGCGAGGTGCCTGGCGCACAGCGTGCACGGAGGGGCGGGCGCCCACTGGAGCCCCAAGGTGCCTGTGCTCGATTTGGGGCACCCACCCGCCAAGCTGTGCATGTGCACCATGGGGCCGGGGGCCAGGGGACTGGCTGGCAGTTGGCCTGGCGGGGGGCGGGGGGTGGTCCAGGGCCTCTCAGCATTTCGGATGTGGCCTCGAGTCTCAACTGGGAGCAGTAAGGTTTCCATATTGGATGATGGAGTCTTAAATGGAGCTGAGCACAGAATCTGTCCGTTTTGTTACAGGTGGGTTGAAAGGTGGTGGAGGGTCTACACACGCTCACCATCACCGCGTGTGGGGCTTACCCTTTCCCGTCCCTCTCCTCCTCCTGTCGCTGTTGTTTGAATACACGGAGCTCCAGGAGGGTGGAGAGACGGTGGGGGGCACGGCTGCTCCAGGCCCAAGTCTCACTCCCGTCTGCGGGAGCCCTGCCCTGCCCAGGACGTGCTGTGGGCACAGCCCACCGAGGGGTTTGGAACGTCTCCCGAGCCCCCAAGGTCCCTGGGCCTGATAGAGGGGACGGAGACCATGCACACGACGCAGCATCCCTCAGCCGCGAACAGGCGTGTGGCTCTGGCCGGCGACCTCGTGGGTGGACGTGGGAGAAGCATCTGGCTTGCAGTTCTGTCTACACCAAGCGTCCGGAACAGGCGCAGCCGCAGCGAGGTCGCCACAGGCTGGAGGGAGGGGGACGGGGACGAGCGTCCTTGCGGTGATGGAAATGTTCTAGAATTGTTCTAGGATCAGACATCCTTGTGCATGTGCTGGAAACCGCCTGCACGCTCTACACTCCAGGGGTGCAGCGCGGGGGGTGAGTCGGATCTCCGGACGCCGTGGGGCTAGAGGGAGGCCCACGCTGATGGGCTGTCCTCAGCAACCTGACCCCCTTCGGGGGTGGCCTCCCGGCGCTTGCCCATCCCTTGGGATCATTGGCGGCCTAGGGCCTGGGGAAACCGCCCTGCGGCAGCATCTGACAGGGGTGGACTCGCGGGAAGGAGTCGGGGCGTCTCTTGGGTGGTTGGGGTGGGATCTCCTCGGAGGGCGCGTCCCAGCCTTGAATCCAGGGGTGCAGCCCCCCGGGTGTGCAGGGGAGCCAGGGGGAGTGCCCCCCAACAAGGTCGCAGCCGAGGGGGAGGGGCGTGGGCCGACGTGGGGTGAGGAAATGGGAGGGGGGAGGTCACTGGCCAGGGTGCTTCCCCAGAGGACTTTGATGGGGCCGTGGGAAAGCGGGACACCCGAGGCAGATGTCAGGCTTCTCTCCCACCCCCCGCCCCCATTTCCTCCTCCGGCCCCCCTGCGCGGCCGGCCCCCCTGCCAGCAAGGAGCCTGGGCCCGGCAGACTCACTCACAGGGTCCCCGCCAAAGTTCAGGCCTTGGAGTGAGACCTTCAGAGGTCAACACTGCCAGCCCCTCCTCCGCCTGGCAGGCAGTGACTCCCCTATGGACGCCCCTCGAGAACCCAGGAGAGGCGACTCATACCCGCTGGGGACTGAGAACCCTGAAATGTGGTCTGCATGCTGACCTCTTTCCCGGATTCACCCTCCCACCCCCGCGGGCCGAGCGCTCGGGGTTCATGGCCCAGCCAGCAGGAGCCCCTCAGACCAGCGTGACTCAGCCCCTCCGGGAGCTGCCAGCAGCTGCCTGGGGACATGTGAAGGGTGAGCCCGCCTCGGGCAGGCCGGTGACGCACGAGCGCCCTGCGGCCGAGGTGGGCCGGAGGCTTCACTCAGCTGTCGGGTCACGGAGGTGGGGATGCCGGGCTGCAGGGACTGTGGGGACCCCGCCAGGAGGCCAGGCCGCCTCTGATTCCTGTCTCCTTTCACGCATTCACCCCAGGGCGCTTTTTTTTTCTTTTTAATCTGTACAGTTAAATGGAGATTTGAGCAGCCCTTCCTGAAAGGGATAGGGAGCCCCGCTCTAGCTGCAGCGACAGGGACTGAGACAGCAGGTGAGGTGCCCACACACCAGGCCACCACGGGGGTCTGGCAGAGGCCGGGGCTCCGAAGGCATTCACATCATTTACGGTAAAGCGTTCCTGCTTTATTTAATGTTCCGTTGATTCCCCTTAACGCTGGCTTCCCCAGCACCCGCCCGCCGGGACGTGGCAGGCAGGGCTCGGTTCTAGACGGGGAGGGAGGCTGACGCACCACAGCCGCCAGCCCGCCGGGCTCGGGGGACGCCTGCCTCCCCCGGAGAGAATTTCAGATGGCCCCAGACCCCGCCTGGGAGAGCTGAGCTGTGGCGAGCGGCAGTCTGGCCCTGAGGGCCTTGAGGGAGATGAGGCGGGACACAGCCAACCTGTCCCTGAAGAAAACCGTGTCCTTGAAGCCAGACTGTGGGCAGGCCAGCAGCCAGAGGACTCCAGCTTCAAGTGGAGACTTCCAGAACCCTCCTGCTTCCTCGCCGGGACAGCACCAACTCCTGGCTAAGGCCTGAATTGTGTCCAGCCTCCTCTTCTTGCCACATGCCTGGGGACGCCCTGGTGGGACTAGCCGGGGGGGCGGCATGGAGACAGCAGGTGGAGGTGTAGGCCCAGCCTGGAGAGGCCTCCGGCAGGTGCAGCGGGGAGTAAGGGAGTGTTGGACTAGCGCCCCAGGGTTCCCGGTGCCCGCATGGATCCTGCATTCTCTGAGGCCACGGTGACATGGCAGACACCACACCAGCCCCCACTGTGGCCCTCAAAAGCTAATGTCACCGCCATGTGGTGGAAAGGGGCAGCCTTGCTTCTCAAGCCTCACAAAGCGCCAGGCAGCGCCAGCCTTCCACGGGAGCCCACGGGAGCCACAGCAAGGGCTGAGGTGCAGGACGCAGAGGTCCTGTTGCAAAGGCAGGCAGCCCAGAGACACAGCCCCAGAAAGTGCCCAACCTCCTGTCCCTGCCTGGGCACCTGCTTCTCGGCCAGTGGGAGAGATTGGTGCCCAGGGAGCAGGGAGGGGGAGTTCCCACACCACCAGTCCCTGCTGTTGCCCCGTTGTCCCTCCAGATGTGAGCCTGTATCACCGAGCCACCTCTCAGATCTGTCAGCAGCTGTCCGGGTGCTTAGAATAACCAGGAAGAACCCCCCGCCCCCCACCCAGAACCTGCTCTCGGCCTGGTCTCCACCAGGACCTGCCCCCAGCCCCGGGGAGGACCCGCCTCGGCTCAGGGGCAGGGCCTGCTGCGGGGCACACACTGGGGTCTGCTGGGGCCAGGCTGGATCGGGCCTGCGGGGACCCCCACCCCCCGGGGGAAAGGAGGGCATGAGGCGGCAGAGTGGGCCAGGCCACACGCAGCGTCCAGCTGGAGTCAGGAACCAGGTAGGTGCTCCAGGGAGGAGGTCCGGGGAGACCTCACGACGTAAAGAGAGGGTTCCCTGGCACCCGGAGCTGCCCCCAGGCTGGGGCTCGGGGAGGGGCAAGCATATGAGCACCTGAGCTGGAGCCAGAGGTAGCTGGGGCCAAGCCCAGGCTGAGGTTGGGGCTGGTACCAGGAGCACAGCCCCTCGGAGGGGCCTCCCCTTCAGTCGGAGAGGCCCCAGGGCAAGGCTGCGCCCCATACCGGCTAGACCCTCGGGACGGGGCCCCTGGACAGTCCAGGAGGGCCAGTGTGGGGGCGGCGGGGGGCACATCCTCTCGGACGCCGATTCTGGCTCCTGACCCCTCCCTTGGCCGGAGAGCAGCTGCAGGAGGCACGGGTTTCTGTTCAGCAGATGCCGACGCTTTAATTTTCCTGGATTTATGGCCTCTTCTGTGGCTTCATTACTGAGATAAGGACGGAGCCCATCACTGTCAGGCTCCGCTGGGGATGTGCGGCCGGCCCCGCGGACGGACACTGATGCCGTTCGTTCCGGCACAGCAGGGCCGGGGCGGGCGGCCTCCCACCGGGGCCACGTGGCCCACCCGGGACCTGATCAAGGCGTCAGTCATCACCCTCGATGGCGAAGGACCGAAGCTCCTCCTGGAAGACCAGGAACAAGACGAGGTTGGTCACTTCCACTCAACCTCGTCCTGGAGGCTCCGCCAGGCCCGTCAGGCACCAAGAGAGAAAAGGCTGAAAGTTTAGGGGCGCCTGGGGGCACTCCGTCGGTTGGGCGTCCGACGGCGGCTGAGGTCATGATCTCACGGTCTGTGAGCTCGAGCCCCGCGTCGAGCTCGGTGCTGACAGCTCGGAGCCTGGAGCCTCCTTCGGATTCTGTGTCTCCCTCTCTCTCCGTCCCTCTCCCACTTGGGCTTGCTCCCTTTCTCTCTCAAAAATAAATAGATACATAGAAAAAAATGCTGAGAGTTTGGGAAGGAACAAGAAAAACTGTTTTTACACGCAGGCGTCATGATGGTGTGGGGAATCTTGCGGACCCAACCGCACACCAGCGAGCCCCGGGACGGATGTTAGTGGGGGCGGGGCAGCACACAGCGTGTGTCTCTTCTCTCCTAAGGACGCCGTCGTTGGATTTAGGCCCCACCTGGACAATGCAGGATGACTGCATCTCAAGATCACTCACTTACGTCTGGGACCCTGCTTGCAAATGAGGTCCCATCCACAGGTTGCAGGGGTCAGGATGTGGCCACGTTCCTGGGGGGGCTACCACCTGGCCCATGTCACGGTCCCAGGGTCCCGAGGCCCCTGCCCGACGGGCGGTCCATCGCCTGACCGGCCTCCTGTGCCCACTCATCCCTGCAGACCTGGCCGTCTGCCTCCCTCGCAGAGCCCGGTCTGTGGCCCCGGGAAGGTGTCCCCGGGGAAAGCCTTCCTCTCACCAGCCGTCTTCCCTGCGGCTTTATTGAGCGGCTGCCGCGGCCGCCTGGCCGGGGACCTCCTCGCGCTGCTGGGACTGACACCTCCCTCTCTCTTACTTTTGCAGCGGCTGGAACACAGATTACGTTTCGGGTCCCGTTGGGTTGAAAATGCTTGTTCTGGGTCCCCGGAGCCCGCGTGGGCTGCTGATGTGTGGAGCCGCGGCTTCCCCATCCCCGTGGTCTTCGGGGGGCGTCGAGAGCCGGCCGAGGGCCCCGGACCAGGGAGGCGGGAACCCTCGGGGAGCAGGCTGGAGGCCCCAGGGCAGCAGCAGTGGGGAGAAGAGGTTCACCTGAAAATCCCCACCAATAGCGCCTGGAGATGCCGGTGAAGAGAATAGGGGGAGAGAGGATCAGGGGGAGGGGGCGGGGGTCCAAACGCCACACACACGGGCTGGGAGACCGTCCGCGCTGGGAGCAGGGCCTCCCTGGCAGTCGGTGAGACCGAGAGGTGAGTAGGTGCCACAGAGACCCTCTGCCCACCCCCCCAGCCTAGAACATTCGGATTCCTGCTCTCCAAGGACATTTGGAAGGAGAGCACGCGGTTGGAAACAGGGCAGGCAGTAGCCGAGCCGTGGGTAAAGGGTGTGGAGGCTCAGAGTGGGAAACGCCGCAAATCCCCAACACATTCAAGCGCACGCCGCCTGGGGACGCCACGCAAAGAGGGGTCGTGGGGACAGGTAGAGAGAGTCCCCCGGTTTGAGGTCTGGCAGGAGAGAGATCGCAGAGCCGGCATCAGCTGGGAGAGGCCGCGACGGGCGCCCGGCAGACAGGAAGCCGCTCAGACGAGCCCGGGCCGGGAGGGGGCCCGCGTCAGAACAGGGCAAAACCCTTATTCAAAGAAGATACAAAAGAAGATCTAAGTAAACCAGGCGCTCTGATCCGCGTGGACGGGAAGCCTCCACGTGGCGGACGCGGAGATGCTGCTGAAACTGCTCTATAAATTCATGTCCGCCTCCATGGAGCCTAACGGATGTCCAGTGAGTCGGACCAGCTGAGCCCACAACGTCTCCGATGGATGAGGGCTGGGGGTAGCCAAGCCCGTTCCCGGAAAGGACACAGGGCGGTCTCCTCGCCCGGACGCCAGGATTTCCCGTCGCGCCGAAGTCGTCAGAGCACCTGCGCAGCCAAGCCCGAGAAGGAGGCTGGATGGGCCGCCAGCAGGAGGCCTCGGAGGGTGAGCGCTCGGGCCAGCAGGTGTCTGGCCGGAGCCGCCCGCGGCTGGCCCGCGTGGGCCGGGGTCACGTGTCCCAGAATTTGGTGAGCTGGTGGTGGAAGCGGCCGGCACAACGAGTGCAGCCGTGCACGGACCAAGCGCTCCACGCTCAGCCCAACGAGCATCACCCGTGCAGGGTGACAAACGGTGGGACGGAGGGCCGCGTGCCAGAGTTAATGACCACACGCCTGGGGCCGCGGGGCTGGGTCCAGATGGGCTCTGGGCACGGGCACAGGACGAGTGCAGGGGGGGGGGGCGTCCCGGGAACGGCTGGCCGCGGGGGACCTACGAGGAAGACTGCTGCGCGTTTTATTGCATTTGCAAACTGTATGCTCCGCGTTGGCTCGGCAGCGTTGGGAAGCCGTCGCGGCGGGTCCCTAGACACAGACCTTTGTTGAGTTGCCCGGTGACCCTCACACGTGGAGCGCAAAAGGCCGCTCGCGGAGCGTGCACGCAGTGCGTCCGCGTCCGTGCGCGTGCGGCGTGCTGCGGGAGAGTTTCGTCTCCAAGGACGGTCCGGGGCGAACTCGGATATTCTCTGCGTTGTTGGTCCCGCTTGAAATAGCTCATCATTTGAAACTGGCTTCAAACGGAGGTGTCTTCCCTCAGTGGGGCGCCCCCACCCCCCGCCTGGCGGGAATGCTTCCACCCACGCCTGGCCTTGGCAAGGTCGCGTGGGCTCACGTGATGCCACGTGCCAGAGTTCAGGATAGAAGCTTGCTCCAAGTAGAGAGAATCGTTCTCCGCGTGCCCGGCCGTCCAGCCTCCCTGGGAGCTCGGGGAGCCCCAGAGAGGGCACCGGCCTGGCTGCCTCCCGCCCAGCCTCCAACAGGGGCTCTGAAGGCACCGTGGCCAGCTCAGCACCCCAGGGGTGAGGGCCCTCTCCACCCGCCCCCCGCCCCCCGTCCCCGGGCTCCTCTGATGTCAGGGAGGCAGAGTGCCAGCCCAGATAGAGCACAGAATCGATCCAGTTGTAATTGGGACTTGGAAGACGTTTAATATTTAACTGGATTAAATATTTAAACAGGACAAGATGACAGGGAGCACGGCAGCCCCGGGAGACGGCAGCAGACGGGGTCTGCAGATGGGGGGCGGGCCCCACTCTCCCGGGGAGGGAGGGCCTCAGACACCCAGGCCCCCCTTCCAGATATGGCTGCTGACAGGGGGTTTCCTGCTCTCTGCTGGATGGGCACCCAGGACGTCTCCAGCCCCTCCAGCTGGCCCTTCTGAGCGCCAACTGTATGCCAAGCAGGGCTGGGGGATAGGACTGCCCTGCAGGAGCCCCTCAGGAGGTTATGAGTGGCTGCCTCCTTCAGGAAGTCTTCCTGGACTGAGCCAGCTCCGCATCACACACACTGTGACCCTCCTACACCCTTGTCACTCGTCAGGATGTACGTGAGGCTGAGTTTGGCTCCAGGGCACCGGATGCTCTGGGGACAGATGCATAGCTGTCCTTATGGGGCCAGTGCCCTGAATGCAGTCAGTGCTCAGCACCTGTCCCTGACCAAGGGGCTCCTTGCCTCAGCTGGGGGTCCCAGCAGACAGCACAGGTGACCTGGCTGGGGGACGAGAGGCTGCCGGGAAAGCCCTGTCCCCGACGCCTCCCTGCCCCCAGCTGTCTTCGGGCAGGGACAGAGTTGGGGCTGCTGGGCTTGAAGCCCATGACCCACCCGTGTCCGAGATGCTGCACAGGTTGGAGGGGCACGGTGGGGCCAGACTTGGCTCCGACCGTGTTGTCCCTGCTGGGGAGGCTGGCTGGGGGCGGGTGCTCGAGGGACAGCCACAGGGAGCAGTGTGAGGACCCAGGTGTGGGCTTCCTGGGGGGGCCACCTTGAAGTCCTAAGGCCGCAGAGCTGTGGTGACGGTGTCCCAGGGCCGTGCTCCCTCTGGAGGATCCAGGGCAGGATTCTTCCTGCCTCCCCAGCCTCTGGCATGGCCCTTCCGTGGCTTGTGGCCTCAGCACCCGACCTGTACCTCCACGGTCACGTGGCTGCCTCCCTGTGGGCGTGTGTCTAAGTCCCCTCTTCTTAGAAGGACGCCAGCTGCTGGCTTAGAGCCCACCCAGATGACCTCATCTTAACTAAATCATCTGCAAAGACCCTCAATCGTCTCCAGATAAGGTCCCATTTGCAGGCACTGGGGGTTAAGATGTGGACTTGCGTTTTGGGGACACAATTCACCCCACACCCTGGGGTCACCTCCACCAATGGGGGGCTAAGGGGTGGGCCCGGGGAGGTGGGGAGCAGGTGTCCCCAGCCCCTCCAGAGCCCGTGACGACCCCTCCATGTGGCTGGGCAGGTGGGGCTGGGCCTGTGGTCACTGGCTCTTGACCCCAAGTCCACGGAGTCGAGAGTGGGGAGCAGAGACCTCCTCGGGTGGTCAAAGACGTCGGCCTGGGGCCCCCCACCTGCCCCCCTCCCACCGGAAAGCACTAGCAAAGTGGGAGAGGCTGTTCTAGAATCCCCGGGTGGCACCAACCCCACCCCACCCCCAGCTCCCTGCACGGGTGTCCTGAGTTGGGATCTGGGAGGGATAGGACAGCCAGGCTGGGGGGAGGGCGTGTGTGTGTGTGTGTGTGGGCCCCTGACCGTTGTGGCTGGCAGGAGGTGGCTGTCCATTTGCAGGGCCTGGAGTCCCCCCCAGGGCTCTCGGCAAAGTGTCTTGCCTCACCGGGACCGCATCAACTCCTCGGTTGGCAAGGCCCTGCAGCCCAGGACGCTGGGATCTTAGGGCCTCTTCTGTGGCTGGAGGGCTCTGGGCAGCGGAACGGCCGCCCCCCTGCCAGGCGGGGGCAGCTGGGGCCCCACGTCCCTCTCCCCTGACTGCCTGCCGGACGGCGGGGCCCCCGGGGCCGGCTGGCGGTTTCCTCCCACACGCGGCACCGCACGTGGACGGGCCGAGCCGGGTCTGCAGAATGTCAACTCGGTGCAGGAGAAAGCACGGGGCGGCCGGGCCCCCGTGATGATTTGCAGACCCCAGGGGCCCAGACAGACAGAACCCACACCCCAGCCCGGGACCACGGGGATTCCAGGCCGACCCCGGCTTCCTGAGTCAGTCCAGGTCTGGGGCTGGACCTGAGGGCACGGCCAGGCTGGAGGAGAAACCAGACTGGGCAGGGAGGGGCCGACACAGAGCCTGAATCCTCATGGGGGGGGGGGGGGTTGGATCCAGAGCAGGGACACCTCACCCATCTGAGCCTCGATCTCCTCGTCTGCAAGACCAGCCCAGTCGCTGTTCGTGCTGCAGGGGTGGTCGTGGGCCCATAAAACAGGAGCAAAGTGCTGGGGCCGGTGCTCCCGTCAGCTCTTCGGGCCTCCTGCTGGAGGGGTAGACACACAGACAGAGAAGGGCAGGCCAGGGGCAGGAGGAGGGGAGCAGGGGGAGAAGAGGCTTGGCTGTTGGGGGTCTTCCACAGCCTCCCCCCGCCCCGCCTTGGATGTGGGGAGGCTGCAAAGCCCGGGAAAGCCGTGACCCAGATTCCTGGACGCTCCCGGCCTCCACGCAGGAGACTGCTCACGGTCCCGCCGCCCTGGCTCTTCTGTGCCCTGAGGTCCGTGCATTTTACGGAGTGTCTGTCTTCCGCCCTGCAGGCCCCCAGCCCTGGTGTCTCGCCCGGGACTCCTCGGAGGCTTAGGGGGGAGGTGCGGCAGGCAGGGGGAGGCCAGCGTCAGCTGGGTCACTCTGTCCCCCCAGGCTGGGCACTTGGGAGGAGGGAGGCCCGGACAAGCCTGCCCCAGTGGTGGCCTGGAGGGCTGGGCCCCCTCCACTGCTGAGGCCCGCGCAGTGAGCACGATGGGCTGCAGGCTGGCCCGGCCTGGGGACAGGACTCCCAGCTGTCTCTCGCAGGGGGTTGACCCAGCGAGTCCCCCGTTCTGAGCACCCACACCGCACACCCCTTTCCCACCCAGCTTCAACCCCGGGAGGGACAGGGCACTTATGTCTTGGTGTTTTTCCCGAGCACGGGCTACAGTGGGGAGTGGGTGTCTGCACACAGCAGCCGTGCAGAGGCCCGCGGAGCTGGGGAGGAGCAGAGGGGGAAACTGAGGCACAGGGAGGTCGAGGTCGGTGTCAGGCTGGTTTTTGGAAGCAGACTCTGACAAGAGGGTTCTCGGGAAGGCTTCCCAGGGAAGTCGGCCGGGTGGATGTGCTGGGTGGGCGAGCGGGGGCGCAGCAGGAAGTGAAGGAGGCTGGGCCAGGCCAGGCGCTCAGGCCACGGAAGGGACCCAGGACCACTGCAGTGCCCCATTCACGGACAGTCCTCTGGTTGCTGGTCACAGGCGGCCCCCACCACATGCAGGGTGTGCACCCCCCTGCCCGGCCGTGGGGTCGGTGCTGGGAGGTGACCCTCTGGCTAGGTCCTCGCCCACCTCCTCCCCCAGGTGGGTTCTGGGTGTCGGCTTGTGGCGCACGTGGCCTGATCCCAAAATAAAACATTTGGCTTCCAGGACTGAGAGCCTTGAAATGCAAATACTGCTTCCTTGTTTCCAAAAAGCAGTCACATCCAGGCCTCCCAGAGCCCCGTGTCCTGAGACAGCCGGCGTCCGCGGCCCTTGAGGGGAGCCAGGCAGGGGAGGCTCCTTCAGCCTCTGGGACAATCCGGGAAGCAGGTGCACGACCACCCCCCAGCCCTGCCGTTGTACGGGTGGGTGGTATCCTGATGTCTATCCCAGGACCCCGGGGGGCAGCCTGAACAGCCCCTTGATCGCTGTGTGCAGGGCATGGGCATCAGGAAAGGTCAGCCTCCTGCCCTGAAGTCTGAGGACACTCGGGGGCATGCGTCCCCGACACGGTGGGGTCAGGGGGTCTCAGGGCAGAAGAGCAGCCAGGCCCTCCTCCCCCGCCACCGTCCTACAGAAGGGCCAGTGAGGTCCCCGGAGGAGAGGGCGGCCAGGTGGGCCTTGCTCAGGGGACACGGGCCTGCATCAGGCCAGGACACTGGGCCGCCCCCTCCACCCGCCTTGGGACAGAGGGGAAACGGACGTCTGTGGCCAGCCTGCTTCCAAACGGGACCTCAGGAAAGAGCCCCCAGCCCCCAGGCAGGAGGGGGGCCGCAGGGAAGGCAGGCCTAGGCCCCAGGGTGGAGGGCGCCAGAGGGGGCCGGGCCTGGGCTGGGGGGACAACAGCAGGGGTGAAACATGGCAAAGGCAGCGCCCCCCCGTGGCCGGGGCGAGCTCCATCCGGGTGGGGAGGGGGCTCCTCTGTGTCCCGGCTCAGCACCTGCGCTGGCCTCAGCGGCCTCCGTCTCCAGGTTCCACACTGGAGCTGCCTTGCCCCGGCTCTGACGAGACGTCTAACTGGGAGCATCACACCCGACCGGGTGAGCCTCAGATCACACGTCCCACGTCAGGGGCACACCGCCCGCTGGCCTAAAATCACATTTCCGCTTCCCAAAAAAGCTGTCTCAGCCTCCGATCGGGGGCTCGTGACCTTGGCACGGCGCAGCCACCCCGCGCGGTGTCCTGGTCTGAGGATGGCCCAGAGGCTGGAGCACCAGAGAGCACTTGAGGCTAAAGCAGGCCAGCGAGCCCCTGGCGGGGTGGGGCCCCGTTTCCCCTCCTCTTTCTGGGGTCTGGCATCGGATGTTGAACATGGAGGGTCTGCCATCTGACAGCGCCCCCCCCAGCCCAGGAGCCCTCCCCACCGGAGCTCGCAGCCGCCGGCCCAGTCCAGGGGTGCTGGTGGGGCAGGGGAGAGCTGCCTCGCTCATCTGAGACACGGGGTGTCCTCTACTCCTTGTCCCTCCCACAGATGGACGGGCTGGAGGTGCTGAACGGAGGCAGGACTGGCCTGCGTGGGCGCGGGGGCCCTGGCCGTGGGGTTGCCAGGCAACCGCCAGTGCTCACGGCTGCATCCCGGCTCCTCCTCCTCAGCGAGGAGCCCCAGGTTCGAATATTCACACTGTGCTGCTTGCTAAGGCGCTGTGGCTCTGGAAGGGAGCAGGGGACAGTGTCCTTGGGGCACGTCAGGAGCGCCTCGCCCGGGTGGCCCAGTCCCTGGAGGGAGAGAATGCTTGCTCAGTGTCCCCAGCACCTGGCCAGGTGAACCCAGCGGCCCAGCCTGGCTCACTCGGGACCCTGTGGGGGGGCCGGGTTTTCCAGCACCTTCTGTGGTTCTCTTTCCTCCCCGACCCCGGGCCTCCTGCCAATCCAGAGCGGTGGCAGCCGGGGAGTGACAGGGGCTCACTGGCTGTGACCTGATCCTTACATGGGGACCACTGAGGGGCCAGCCCCCACCCCCACCACGCAGGCACCGTGGAGCCTCGGCCTCCCCAGGCTCTGGGGGGCCTGTGCCGGTTGCACACCTGGGCCCTCCCTCCACCTGCTCATGCAGACCCCCACTGGAGCCACCTCCGCTAAGGACCAAGCCAGGCAGATGGGGTCCTTGCACACAGCAAGGGGCGGGGCGGCTGCACAAGCCCCAGTCCCCCCCTCCCCTTCGAGAGTTTTGAGGAGAGGCACCCGGAGGGAAGCCTGGAGGCTGAGGGCGTCTTCCTGGGACAAGCTTGTCTCAGAGGAGCAGGGACAGGATGACCCCCTAGGCCCGAGTCCTCTAGGTGAGGGCCCCGGGGGCCGGAGATCTCCACGCCCTCCGTGCCAGGCAGGTCTGCAGGCTGGGGGGGGGGGGGGGCGGAGTTCTCCACATCTTGGGTGGCCCCCCGGCAGGGGTCAGGGTGCCAGCTCCCGGAAGCACAGGGCCTCCCCCCTACTGGCTTAGGGCAGCTGGGAACCAGGGTGCATAGACACCCAGGCCTTGGTCCCCCCTTGGCTGAGGCCCCCCCCGGCAGAGCCCCCAGCTGCCCGACACTGTGGAGCCGGTGAAGTCACAGCCCAAACAAGCAGACGGACGTGGCCTCGGTAGCCGTTAGGAGGTGGGACCATTGTCGTGTGCAGATTTCCACACTCGAGTTAGATTCGGGAGTTTCCCTTTATTGAGCATAAAAGGCCTGCCTAAGTTTCCGAGTAGGACACGTCAGTTCTGTCTGGTCCCAGGTGCCGGCCGCTAACGGATACCCTTCGGAACTGGGGGGTGTCCACGCAGAGCAGGTCCCAGCCAGCCCCCACCCTGCCCGGGGCCCGGACACCCACCGTGCAGCCAGGACCCCCCACACGCACGGCACGCTGCCGCCCTCCAGACCCCCAGCCCCTGCAGGCCCACGTCCAGGACGGGGTCGGCTCGGCTGCACGTGGACTGACGGGGAGCCCTCCCTCCTGCCTGTGACTGACGAGGCTCACAGCCCCCGGCCTCTGTGTAAACCTCAGGCTCAGTCACAGGACAGACATGTGGGGAGCACGTGCGGGGACTGTCTAGGGCCCCAGGGAATGTCCCGGGTGCCAGAGACTGTGAACTGTGGGGCCCAGGAAGAGCCAATAAGGGGGCCCAGGAGCTGAGGCCCAGGGAGCCCAGGCTCCTTGAGGGGCCTTCAGAGGGAGACGGGGCCACCCTGCCGTATCCCTGCCCCCGCCCCCGGCCAGCAGCATCCGGGTCTGTCTCCAGAGGGTGACCACAGGCTCTGCAAACCCTTGTCCCCGGCCTTGGGGCCTCTGCTCACATGGGCCTGTCTCAGAAGCCCCCTAAGGAACCCCTCCGGCAGCACCCGAGAGCTGGGCCGGGGGCCTTTGCCACCGGGGGCAGAGGATCTAGGATTTTCCCTTTGGGCCGCTGACCGGCCCTGCCCGCCCTGGAGACTGTGGGCAGATTGCCGCCCCGGGGAGAAGCCTGACCTGGATGGGGAAGCGGAGGGACGTCTCACCCCTGCCCTTGGGATGAACCAGTCTCAGTGTCGGGGCCACTGCCCCTCACCGCCGCCCAGCGAGAGCCGCCCTGTGGGAGCCCAGGGGCCCCGTTAGAGACGCGGTGCTTGTACGTCACCCTCTGAAGCTGTTCTTTAACGTTTCGTAGACCCGGCAGTGAAGAATCTCGAACCGGGGGCCATGGGACGCCTCCTCTCCTCGGCTCCCACACAGGCTCCCCCCTGGCCACGGGCGCCTTGTGGGGAAGGCAGCCTTTCTGTGGGGGCTCTGAGGCCCTCGATGCCTCCAGGAGAACCCGAGCAGGCGTGGGGCCCACGGCATCCAGCCCCCCAGCCCTTTGGGACCCCGAGGTACACCCGAGCTCCCCCTGCTCCAACCCCCCACCTCTGTCCTTCCAGAAATGATTTCCTGGGTCACCGAGTCTCCGGAAACTTCCGGAGTCTTCAGGTTGAGCTGGGGGCACAGACGGTGGGGACCGAGGTGGGGGCCGGCCTGGCGGTGGCCCCGCTAAACCCTGACTCTCCCTATTGATCTGGGGACAATTACCCGACGGCAAACCCCATTAGGTCTCTCGCGCACCATTACACCGTCCGGAAATCGCACTTTATCCCTGACGCCACCGGTGGGACAAAGTTCGGGGCAGGATGCGGGGTGGCCGGCTGTGTGGAGGCGCCTGCCACCTCCGATGTGGGGCAGGGGTGTTGTAAACCTGGCCCCTCCCAGAGCGGTGCCCTGGCCCATGTAATCCCGCTGCAGGGCCCCTGGTGTCCAGCACCCCCAGAACGCAGGAGCACCCCCAGAACGCAGGGGCACCCCCAGGGGTGAGCCCCTGCCTGCTGCTCGGAGACGAGGGACCCTGTTGGCCTCCCCCCCACCCAACCCCCAGACCCCAGGCCTGGTGAGCCAAGATCGGGAGGTCCGTCGTCATAGAAACAGACCACATTCCCAGAGTAAACCCTGGCCATCTGTGTCCCTCTGTGGCCGGGGCCGGGAGTGGGGAGGAGGGACAGGCGGCTTCTCCTCCCCAGATCTGCTCAGCAGAGAAATGGGGGCAGGTCCCCGCTCACACCCCTGCCTGTGCCAGCTTCCCACCAGGCAGGAATCCCATCCCACAGACCCCTGGTCCCCTCTAACACAGCCCATGGGCCCCCAGACCCAGCTGGCCAGCAGACACACCGAGTCGGAGCCCATCCGGCTTAAGGAACAGTATTAGCCACTAGCCAAGGGACACTGGGAGCCACCAGAAGCTGAAAGAGGCAGGAAGGATCCTCCCCTCGAGGCTCCAGAGGGACCACGGCCCCGTGACATCTTGATTTAGAGCTTGTGGCCTCTAGACTGGGAAGAAATAAATTTCTGTGTGAAGCCACGCTGTTTGTGGTCCACCGTTGGGACAGCCCTCACCAGCCGACACGTTTCCTTAAACAGCGGTTATCGTGGTAATCCCGAGCACGGACAGTTAATACCTTAGGTACAATGTGAATAAAGGCAACTTTCAGTCTTTTGCTGCTTTTATTAATTTGCAAAATACAAAGGGAACACACACACTGAGGACGGCCCCTCCATCTGCACCTTTTCCAACTGGTCAGGCTCCCCTCGCTGTCCCCCAAGCGACCCCGGACCACAGCGCCCGCCCTCGGGGCAGTGGGAGGTGCTCAAGTGCCTGTGGCCTCACTGTGACCGTGACCCGGGTAGTCAGCTGGCCCGGGGCTGGCCAGGGCTCGGCCAGCCCTAAAGGGCCAGATGCCTGCTAGACTCCCCCGGCCGCTCTCTGTCGGCCGGTGGCCGCCCCTCGGGGGCTCTGGCAACGGTCACGGTGTGGAAGGGGCATGCTGTCTCAGCACGGTGGGGACTTGTATGTGTCTGTGCCCGACCAGGCCCTCGTACTCATGGGGCCACTGGCAGTGGGAGGCAGAGCTGTGGGTGGCCCTGGAGGCTCCGCTGGAGGGCCCGGGAGGAGCTGAGGACCGCCCAGAGAGCTTTCTGGAGGAGGGGGTCCAAGGCCCGAGTCCTGCAGACAGAAATAGGAGGAGGGGGCGGCCCCGGGGGGAGAGCCTGGGCGGAGGGGTGCAGGTGGTGCCCCGGGCCCTTCGGCCCCACCAGGTCAGCCTGCGAGGAGGAACCGGGGCTGGGGCAGGTGGGAGCAGGTGCCGGGCAGCGGGGGGCGGGGGGGGGTGCTGGCGGAGCCCACAGGGAAGGAGCTTCCGGTACACACAGAGCAAACGGCGTCAGGACGAGGCGCCTGCTCCCTTCCAGGGGCGGGAGCCCCGGAGTGCCTCTCTGTCTCCTCCAGGAAAGCAGGACGCGAAGTAACGCTGAGCCCACCCCACGGCCAGCCGGGCTCGTGACGGCAGCTGAGAGCCACCACAGGCAGTGAGGGAGGCTGGGAGGGGTGGAGCTGCCCCCTCCCCTGCAGCCCAGCGCCCCAGGCCCTGCCTGGACAGTGGCGAGACCCTTCCTCCCTGGCGAGACCACACCTGCGTCTCGCCCCTACCCACAAAGACCCCAACTCCTGGGAACCTGCCCTTCAGGGGTCCCGGAGGGTGGACCTCAGTTGGATCCGCCTATGGGGTCGGGGCCGGTCCGCATGCCACCACCGTTAACCCTTGGGCCCTGCAGGAGACGCCCACCTTCTTCTGTCCTCACTCCCGCCAAGGCGCCTGCAGACTGGGTGGAGGACGGACCCTCCCCACTGCCCAGCGATGTCCACCCTCCCTGCCCCTCCTTCCAGCGACCCTCGGCTCCCAGGCCTCCGATGGGCTCAGGGCCTGGCACCCTCAGGACGCCTGCCCCACGGCCCTCGGGGATGGCCTTGTAGAGCTTCTGGAGTTCAGAGGACAGCGACTGAGCCCGGCCTCTTGGTCCCTCTAGGGACCACGCTTGTGGCTGCACTGACTTCTGGACCTCCACCCGCCCCCCACCTGTCCGGGCCAGGCAGAGGCAGGGCGCGTCCACAGACTCTGAGACCCAGCGACCCAGGGGTCCCAGCCGTGCCTTGGCCTGCCTGCTTGCGGGGGCATCAATCCCCAGGAGCCAAGCTCACATCTGAGGACACTTCAAACAGCAACTTGCAATCAGAGAATCTGAGAAATTTGCATGGGGTGACGCGCATGACCTGGGACTGCTCTGACCTCTGCACCTGACCTGACCTCTGACCTCTGTGCTCAGAATACCCCGCAGGCGTGCGGCCGGCCGCGCACGATGCACCGGGACCGGGCCTGGCTTTGCAGGAAGGCCCCGGGGCAGGGTGCCCCTCACGGTGGCCCTGCCCTTGTCCTCGCACTTGGCCGGCTGCCGCTTCTCCTGGTGGAGACGCCGCGGCTGCGAGCGGCCTGGGTTCCATCTGCTAAGTGGCTCCATGCCGCGTCCACCGCTCCCACGAGGACTGTCTGGGCTCAGTGCTCCTGTCCAGCCGACGTCATCCGCATCTATTTTCAGGGCCTCTTTGGGCTAAGTGCTGGGCAGAGCCCGGCCCTCCTGCCAGGGCCCCGAGAGGGGCTTGAGCTCGGGTCAGTTTTCGTCCTCTCTGGGGCCACGGGCACGAGGCCTGGGCTTCTGGTGCCGCCACAGCCCGGCCACCCCTTCGGATGCACTGGGGATGCCCTTGGGCTGGTGATTCTAGGGAACACGGTCTCCTCTTTCCTGCTCGCAAAGTGTTATCATAGAGAGAACGTCTGTCAACAGAACACCTTTCTCTCAGGACCTCCGGCAGGAAAGAACCGGCCTGCCCTTTCCAGAGCAGGGTCTCCCCCCACAACACTGCTAACACTGGCCAGACAATCCCTAGTTGTGGGCCTGCCCTGGGCGCCCTGCAGCTCTGGGCCATCCTCCGTTTCCTCTGCTGTGACAACCAAAATGCTTCCAGATGTTGCTAAACATCCCTTGGCGGCAAAGTCACCTCCAGCGGCAAGACAATGTCAGGCTCCCGACCCCACCTCTGCCGGGAAGAGGCCCCGCCCCTGGGGTCCCCACAGGCCCTGACCCTCGCAGGTTATGAGAGGAACGTGGGACTTCTCTACGGGCCTCCCGGACGGGCCCCTGGAACTGAGGGGGGAGTGGAGGGAGGACAGGAGCCGTCAGGCTGACCACAGCCCCGCAGCCTACCAGGCTGAGGGCGAGACACCCATCGCGGACACCCCAGCCAGGGAAGGGGCCGCGGCTCCCGGTTTGCAAATAAGGCACAGAGAGGCTGAGCTGGAGGGAAGTCACACAGCTCACAGGCAGGATGTGGGGCCCGCCGGGTGGCCTGACCCCAGGGAGCTCCATGCCCTTGACCAGCGGCTCCACAGGGGCAGGACGAGAGGGAGGGGCAGACGGGAGGCAGGGAGTGGATGGAGAGAACACATTCTCCGCTCTCCTCCCTATCTGCCCTCCAAATGACCCTCCAGGCTCTTATCTGGTGCCCACACACCCCTAATCGGCTCGCTTACCCACAGAAGCGTTTGCAGATGAGGTTTCTGGAGCCTCTTAGCGTCAGAAGCAGCTCAGAGCAGCGCTGTTCCCTCCTGACAGCTCCGTGGGACAGCCCAAGGTTGCTGAGGGCACAGCTCACCTGGGGGTGTTGGAGAGCTGGGGGTGGGGTGCAAGGCGCCCCACAGGGATGTCTGAGGGCATGCGGTCAACGCCAGCCGAGGGAGGCCCCGGGGACGCCCCAAAGCCCCGGGGGTCCAGGGTTTCCACCAGGGCCATTGTGAATTGCACTCACTTCGGGGACATCCCCGGCTGCCCTGTCTTGTCCCTAGGGCTGGGTCCCTCGGGTCAGTGCCGCATCTGAGGCCAGGCCCCAGTCCCCATTGCCTGCCTGGGGTCTGAGGGCCAGGAAACGCCGGCCTCGCCGGGCCTCGGTTTCCTCATCTGGGAAGCGGTCGGCTGCTTGGGTGTGGGCAGGTGAAATCCTTCCCTGCCCTGCCCATGTCAGGGTCACTTGTGTGCCCACCCCAGGCAGGGCACGGGGACCCAGGTGACGGGGATGGGGCCCGTACGGAGTGGGGGACAAGGGGAACACAGGCACGTGGCTCTGTCCACCGGTCATCCTTGCTCAGGCTGAGGAACGGCCGGGCCGGAGACGGTGTAGCCGGGCCAGGTGGGGGCCGGACGGCCCCTCCCCACTGCCCACCCGCCCCCTGGCATCATCAGCCTCGCCACGTCAGCCTGTTCCTGGCCCTGCTCGGGCAGACACGAAATCTCTCCTAAATCCCGTATTTAATTTTGTTCTCTGGGAAATCGTAGGAGGTTTTGGAGATAAAGCTGAGCTGATAAATTGGGGATTTGGCAGTTCCTGCAGAAACTCCTGAACCGGCGGTGGGAGGCAGGCCCAGGATGCCCGGGTCAGCCGGACCCCGCTTAGGGGGGCCCCCAACAGCATGCTGGGTCAGCGGGCTCCCCAGGGTGACCGGCGTGAGGGACACCAGGGTGATCATGACACACACGGGGGCCAGACCGCGAGGGACACCCCCTAGGTGCTGTTAAAGGTGAGTCCACGCATCACAAGAGCTGGGGGGCCGAATCACGTGGCCGACGTCAGCCACCCCTGGACCCTCTTCTCAAAGTCGCGCCTCTGCAGACCCTTCCCCGAGGGTGTGCCGTCAGTCCCTGCCCTTGCTGGCCGCTCTGCCTTGGGCATGCCCCACTTAGCCAACACCCACCTTCTGGAACATTCTCCTCCAATCTCCCAAGCACGTTCTGGCCAGCGTGGAGGGGAATAGGGTTATCGCCTCCCTCATCTGGGACGCTGTAACTCCTCTAACGTGACCCAGATGGCATTTGGTTTGTTAGCCTTGAAACCCATTGGCTGATGTCCCCCCCGGGGGCGTCTCAGAAACCTCCGTGGGTAGGGAAGTTTTCGTCTGGTTTCCTCATCACCGTTGAGTTTGTCTTTTCACACTGAGGCGGCTTTTGGTCAGACGTCCCTGCCCGGAACACAAGCAAGTGATGCCTGGGGCCTCAGAGCACACCCCGTCTAGGGCACCTGACCAGCGCGGGCTTCCAGGGTCCCTGGCCCTTCCGCATTGCCTTCACGCTCCTCAAGCCCGTTTCTTTCATTTCCTCAGCTGGGCTGCGTACCTTTTGCTCACAGCAAAGGCCTATCAATGCCAGGACGTGCCTGTGCGCCTGGGCCACCGAAGGCAGACAGAGGAGGAGCCAGTTCAGATACTATGAGAGGCAATCACGGCAGCCTTCCTGGAGGAGAGGTGAACTCGCAGGAGGTGGGGCCGACGGCACTCCAGGACTGTGGGAGGTGGGTGTGGCGACGCCTGGATGGCCTGGGTCCCGGCTGGGCCTGAGTCCGTCAGGATGGGCCAGGTTTCCTTGCGGTGGCAGAGGTCGGGTCACCTCGATGGCTTCCCACAGCAAAGGTTTATCTCTTGTCTTGCCCCAGGTCCCTCGTAGATTGTCCTGGGCCCTGCCCCATGACATCCGCACTCAGGGACAGGGAGTGTCACCAGTCACCTGGCAGGGGCAGGGCAGATGGAGAGGCAGCACTGGCTCTTGAACGCTCTGGCCGTGAATGAGTTGGGTCACTTCCCTGTTTCATCGACCAGAGCGGGGGCACGGCCTCACCTCTCTTTAGAGGGCCACTGGGGGCCTCCCCTGTGCCTGCTGAGGGCACAGGGCCAGTGGGCCGTTTGTCCAGCTCCCCAAGTGCCAGGCTGGCTCCTTGGCCCAAGGGGAAAGGGCAGGGGGCCCCCATCAAGTGCATGGAGCCTTGGGTCCCCCTGGGACCTCAGGGCAGGGCCTGGAGGCCTACTGGGAGGTGGGGTGTGCTCGAGGGGGACAGAGATCTGGACTGAGCTCTGGCCTGGGGCCCCTGGGGTCAATGAGTATAAAAACCCTCACGGCCGCGTGAGGCTCACTTTCTAGAAAGAAACGTCATTTACAAACCTGCCTTGAAATTCCGGATGTGAAAATTGCCTTTGGGGACAGAGATGAAATGCCAGGCTGTAGCCGAACGTGGACAGCCCATGGCCGACCCGCCGCTCCTGGGGAGGGTCCGGCCCAAGCCTCTCCCCTCAGCTCCTGCACAGCTGCACCCCTGAACCTCCAGAAGGCCGGGGAGTTTAAAACAGGGCAGGCACTGCCCCTACAGCTGTGCCCAGAGAGGCCCCAGCCTCAACCCTGGGAGAAGGTTCTGGAGTCTTCTGGTCCTCTGGTCCCTGCCGTGTGACCTTGGGGTGACCTCACAGCTCTGTGTTTTCTTCATCATAGTTGGGGACCCACAGCACCCTCAGGGTGAGCGTCCAGCAGGTGCTGACAGGGGCCAACGGAAGCTTGGAGTGGGGCTCTTTGGGTGTGGGCATGAGCACGGGCTCCGTGAGGGGTTCTGCCAGACACCTGCTGGGGGTCGTTCGCTGGAGCCCCAGGACGGGAGCCCTGGCTCTCAGGCTCCACGTGCCCAGAGGGGGACCAGGCCAGGAGGGACCAGGGCGTGGGCGGGCTGCAGGGCATGGGTGCCCAGCCTCACAGAGCCAAGCGGGCCCACAGCAGCCCCTTTCTGGAGCGTCCGCACCAAGGTCTCTTTAAGCAGAGCGAGGTGGGCCTGCTCCACCTGAGGCGGCTTCTCCTAGCAGCTGCTTGGACCCCTGCAGAAGCCCGCGGGGACGTGCTCCACGGGAGCAAGGAACACGTGTGCACAGGACCGGCTGCCAGGGCCCCAAGCCCCGCGGTCGGCGGCGGGGAGACATCTGGCAGGGACGGCTGCCGCTCTGTGACTGACCCACCCTCCCTGATCCCTCTGCCATTCCCCTGGGTGGGCAGACGGGGTCCAGCTCTCAGGGACTCATCTCTGACGGGGACTGGAGGCGGCCCTCCCTCCCCGAGGTATCCTTGGGTGTGGAGCTCAAGTTCGCTCAGGCATCACGGACAGCCCGTCCGGTTCCAGCACTCTCCACTACATCCTGACGCGTGGCTGCTTGAACTCCTCCGAGGACGAGGAGCTCACTCCCTGAGGACAGCAGAGCCTTGTTCTCACCACGCAGTAATCAGAGCACCAGGCAGGCGGCTCTGTGCTGCGTGTCTCAGCGAGCTGTTTCGTGGACACGTCCTCAGCGCCGTCCCAGACCCCAGATGCCCCGAGTCTGCGGAGCTGAACCTTCCCAGGGGTTCATCCTGCTCACTGTTGGTCGTCTGGCCCCTTTCCTCCTTGTTCTGATTACAAATCTCACTGCTGAGTTGCTTGGTATGGTGACATTTTCCTCTCTTTTGAAAAATGCCCCCTATTTGCCATCGCATTCTAGGGCTGGATTTAAAGCACCAGAATTGCGGGCTGGACGCAGGAACAGCTTATGTCCTTCAGTGCCACCCGACAAACTGCTTCTAGAAAGCTCCCCCGATGGGCCAGGGCACACAGCCCGCCCACGCCGGGCGCTCAACTTCCGTGCCTTGGTCGATGGGGGCGTGGTGGTGGTGGGCAGTCGTTAAGAGCCCCTCACTAAAGTCGTGGGCTCTCGGGGTTCTCCGTGGGGTCCGGGAGATGAAAATGTTAGCACCCCCAAAGAATGGAAGATAAGCGTTCAAAAAAAACTCGTGTGCCCACGTTCACCACAGACACAAGGCCGTCCTTTGGCGGGCGCACGGATACGCAGAACGCGGTCTACCCCGGCCGTGGGGTGCTGCTCAGCCATGAGAAGGAAGGGAGCCCCTGCTGCCACACGGATGGGCCCCGGAGACAGCAGAGGTGACGGGGGCTGATGTCGCGGGACCGCGTTTCTATGGAATGGGCAGAACAGGCAAACCCAGACATTTGCAGAGTGGAGGTGGCCGGGAGCTGGGGCTGGGAGGGGCGGGTGGGGGAGGGGTGACCCGTGATGGGGACGGGATTCCGTTGCCGGATGAGAAAGTTCTGGAACCAGATAGAGGCGGCGGTCGTGCAAACTTGTGAATGTACTGAGCGTTGCCAGACCGAACGCTACCCGGGCAGGTTTTCTGCTGTGTGTGCTGGGCTGCGATAAAAAAGCATCAATGACAGTGACAGTCCTCGAGGCCTGCGGCTGCCGACTTCCAGATGCGGATGGCAGGAGGGGCAGGCGGCTCTCCCGGTCACTCCCCTGCTGGCGGCGGGCTGGCGCCCGTCTGGGCCTCCCTCCCCGTCTGTCGTTGTGTGGCCGTGCCCACGGCCGTGTCCTGGCCGAGGTGTCCTGTGGCCGGGGCTCTCCTGGACGGTCCTCTGGCCATGCAGACGGGGTCCACGAGCTCACTTCACCCTGCAGTGAAGTGTCACAGCTTCTTCTAAAACGCCTTTAATGCGGATGTATCCGGAGGCACTTCTGGAGGATGCAGGTTCCCAGGGGTGACGAAGGCCAAGGTCACGTTGTCCAGCTCGCAGCACCCCCGAGGCGCTTCTCTGGGTGGGCTGGGGGCCCTCCCAGCCTTCTCTCCCCGCAGACAGACCACAGACTGTGCCCGGGAAGGACCTCTTGAGAAGTGATGTGGACAGAGAGCCTCCCGGGGGGAATGAGGTCGGGGTCAGGGGTCAGGGCGCCCAGGCACGGGGCCGGCCACACCGGGAGCTGCCCACACACCATGTCACTTCATTCTCAAATACCTATGAGGGCGGGGTTGCCCTTATCCCCAGCTCACAGGCGGGGAAACTGAGGCACCAGCCGTGCTGGTGGGACGCCTGGGTGAGTGGGCCACGCGGCTGCCAGGGGCTGGGTGAGCCCTGGAAGGAGACACAGCTGCTCAGAGTGGGCGCAGGGCACACAGGGAAGCTTCCATGGTCTTGAGTCCCCACCTTCTGCTCAGGGCCCAGGAGCCGAGGGAGGGTGAGCCCCCAGCCTGCCGGCCGCCCTCCCACCAAGTGCAGGGAGGTGGCCCGGAGCCCGTTTGACAGGCAGCCGGGCCTCTGGCACGCCCGTCCACACTCACATCGTCCTCCTCCTCCTGCTGGTCCCCTCCTGCTGCAGCACGGGCCTGACACCTCCCCAGAAAGGGCACTTCCACAGCTGCCCAAGGCCCCCTCTCATGGCCCGGGAGGTGCCCCAGCCTGGTCTGGACTCTGCCCTTCAAGCCCCGGCCAAGGGGACTCTCCCTCCCCTTCTGAGCCTCCCTTCCCTGGTCCACCTCTTGGGCCCCGTCCAGACTCTGTGCTGCTGGCCCAGGAGGGGGGAGAGTGCCCTTCCGCTCCTGCCTGTGGGTGCCCCCCCCCCACGCCCACCGGCCCGGCGGCATCTGCTGTGACTGTGACCAGCTAGGCTCGGGGCTGTCTGAGACGCTCCAAATCCTTCCTTTAATAAAAGTCCCGCCCGCCCCAGGAGACGGGCGGGGGAGCGCGGTAAGAAAAGTTCCTTGAGTTGTCACTGCGCGTGGGAGGGTGGAGGGCGTGGCTGGGCTGGACCCTGCTGGGGGAGGGGATGGGGGGCCCTTCTCGCCAGGCTCACCCTTGGTAGTGCCCGTGGCGGGCCCTGGGAGTCAGGGGCACTGATCACTTGTGCCAGAGCGACTCCGCTGTGCGCGAGCCCTGTATGGGGACCGGACCCCAGGCCCTAGACCTACGGGCCAGGCTGGGGTCACAGGCCCCGCCCCCCGCGAAGGCAGATGGAGAACTTGGTGCGCCTCCCCTGGGCCGCCCGCACCAGAAGGGGCACCCTTCTGCGTAGCTGGGGTCAGGGGCTCTACACCCGAAACCTGGCGGGGAGGGGTCAGGGCTGCCTCCCCCTCCCTCTGGGCCCCACCAGCCCCCTCACCTGCGAGGGGCTTCATCCTTTCTGCTGGGGTCCTGGTGCTGAGGCCGCCTCCATGCTGCCTGTGACTCAGTGTCCCTCCGCGCAAAAGGGGACTAGCTGCCTGGGGTCACGTGAGAGCCAGATCCAAGCCCCAGGTGAGCTCTGGGAAGGGCATCGTTACTCAGCCATCCCCACCCCCTCTCCTCCAGTCACTCTAGGGATCAGGGCCAAGGGCTGCAGGCCCAGGCCAGGCCCCCCACAGGCCTGGTAAGGGTTTGCGACGGGACCAACGCCAGAGGCAGGGGCGCGTGAGGGGGGTGTTCTCCAGCGCTGCCTGGGAGGAAGGGAGCACCCCGTCCCTGGGGGCGTGCAACCAGAGTCTGGAGCGGGGCGCTGGGGGCCCCAGGGTCTCCCTGACCCTATCGCAGATTCCGAGCCGCTGTCTGAACACTGCCAAGGAGGGGGCACCCGGCACGTACTTGCCCTGGGAACCTCAGTGTGTCCCAAGACTCAATTTTCTCGTCCCAAATGCAATTTAGACACAAATCCAATAAGCCTGCACATCACTCAGCCACTGCTTTGAGCCCCCACGCTGGAGATCGGCCTGACTGAGGATTCAAGCACAGAGACCCTGCAAGGCTGGGAGGCTGTGTAGGGCGGGAAGGGGTGGGGAGCTGCGGTCACTCCCAGCACTGGGCACCGGGCCAGCCATTTCCTGGCCTCCGCTCAGGTGGTGCCCACGGCAGCCCCGTGCGGTGGACGGCGTAACCCCACTCTGTGGAGGGAGAAGCAGGCACGGGGCCACCTGCTCGGTCACGGAGGGGTCAGGGGCAGAGCCAGACTCCAAGCCAGCAGGCTTCCTGGGGCGTGTTCCCCTCTGCCTCTGGCCTGGGGATCTCTGGACCGGTTGCTCCCTCCCCGGCAATATTCTGTCTGGGGTAGGGGGCCCGGCCCCACTGAGGGCCACTCAATCGAGTCCTGCTGGACCAGCCTTGCTGCAGGGTCAGGTCACCCCAGAGCACCTGCATTGGGGAACACATCCCATCAGGATGGCCCTGCACCCCAGGGTCGCCTGAGCTTGGCTCTGGCCCTGTGTTCAGTGAGCTCCCTGGGTCGGTAGGTTCTTAGGGGACGCACCCCAGACAGCTGTGCCATACTCTGGCTCAGGAGAAAGCCATGGTGTGTGAAAGGCAGGATCTAAACAAAAGGCAGAGACAAAGCCCACCCATCCTGGGTGCCCTCTGGGGAAACGGCACCGAGAGGCCCTCCTCACCTCCTGCCCTCAAGGACAGGCTCAGGTTCAGTCTCTGTTGGGGGAGGTCTGGGGCAGCTGTCCCCAAGGTCCACATTTATGAGGCACCTACTGTGTGCCAGGTGGTGTAGATGCTGGACCCCGTGGCCCCTGCCATCAGGGCACAGAGGGAGGCTGGTGCCCCAGGTCAGGGCCGCTGGAGAAGCACACAGCTGAACCAAGGCTGGTGTATCTGAGGAGGTCCGGGGCTGGTGTGGCCCAAGTTAGGACGGGACAGTGGTGTAAGCGGAGGGACAAGAGCCATGGGGTGTGCTGGGGGGCGGTGTTCACGTCCCGCTAGGTGGGCTGTTGGAGACGACCCGCGGGACTGGCAGGGGCGAGGAGAGGGCTATCTGGGCCAGGGCGTCAGACCTCCAAGGGCCAAGCCCCTCTCCCTACCCACCCGAGCCCCAGCCCCAGCCCCAGCCGCTGCCCGCCCCCTCTCCGACTCCCGGAAACATTTAGCGGCCAATGGCGCCCTCTGCTGGCCATGTTGGACATCGCCCCGGCGCATGATGGGCGGGGGGGGGGGGGAGGGCGGAGGGATTGATGTGCTCTGAGGCCCAGGTGTACGTCCTGTTCCCGCGACCTCAGTCATGAGCTTGGCCCTGGGTGGCCTTGGGGACACTGTCGGGATTCACTTCCACCCGTGTGGAAATTTGGGCTCCAAGATATCCACTGGAGACTGAAATCAACTCCTCATCAAAGACAAGTCCACCCTCTTCGGATCCAGGGGAGAGCCCCACTGGGACAAGTAAGACAAGGAGGGCACGATGGGGGTCTGGCCTCGGGCCACAGTCCCAGGTGCAAGTCTGGGCAGATGCCAGACATGGGCCAGACTGAGTAGGGTTGAGGCCTGCCTGGCCCTTTAAGAGAGGCTCCAGGGGAGGGGGCCTGTTGCCCAGCAACAGGAGGGCGAGTGTGTACTCGTCGCTGGGAGACCAGAAGCGTCCTGCTGCTGGGACAGAGCGGCCTCAAGCGGCCCTGCTGACCGTGCCAGCGGCCCTCTTCCCTCCCTGGCACAGGGGCTGGCTGGCACCATGGCGCAGACGGACGTGCTCCTGACCAAGCAGCCCGCCCCACAGACGGTGCCGGCGTGCGAGCTGCCCCGAAAGCTGTACGACGTGGCCCGGAACACGGGCGCCTACACGTCCTCGGGCCTAGCCACCGCCGGCTTCCGCTCGGCCAAGTACCTGGTGGACGAGTGGTTCCAGAACTGCTATGCCCGCTACCACCAAGCCTTCGCCGACCGCGACCAGTCGGAGCGGCAGCGCCACGAGAGCCAGCAGCTGGCCGCCGAGACCGAGGCGCTGGCACGGCGCACGCAGGAGGACGCCACCAGGAAAGTGGGCGCGCGCCTGCAGGACATGCACTGCTGGAAGTCCGAGCTGCAGCACGAGGTGGGCGAGCTGGACGCCGAGACCGACCTGCTGCTGGCCCAGAAGCAGCGGCTGGAGCGCGCTCTGGACGCCACCGCCGTGCCCTTCTCCATCGCCACCGACAACCTGCAGTGCCGCGAGCGCCGCCAGCACCCGGACCTCGTCCGCGACCACGTGGAGATCGAGCTGCTGAAGGTGCGCTGCCTCTTCCACCCCCGCCCCCGACACAACCCCCTGGCCCCGCCCCTTCCGTTCCCGCAGGTTCCCCCGCCCCGAACTGCAGGCCCCGCCCCTCCCACCCAGCCACCCCCTCCCCCCCAACTCAGGCCACGCTCCGGAACCGCAGAGCCCGCCCCTTCCAGGCCCTGCAACAGCAGAATCTGCCGCTTCCACCTCCCGGAGCAGCAGACCCCGCCCCGGAACTTCCCCCTCAACCCCAAACCCCAGACCCTGCCCCTTCCACCACCCCGGAACCTCAGGCTACGCCTCAGAACCGTAGACCCCGCCCCTTCCACCACCAGCCCGGAACCACAGGCCCTGCAGCCTTCTCCTGAGAGCGTGACCCGCACAAGGCGGGGGGGGGGGGGGGGGGGGGGGGGGGGGGGGGTTTCACACGTATGCCTGCGACGCGGGCTGACAGAGGCCTTGGCGCCTATGTACCAGGTGGGCGTGCACAAGCTCAGGGCGCACATGTCCCTCTGCGCACACAGGAAAACCTAGAGCACGTAACGCTTTGCACACGCAGACACGTGTGGAGCACACGCTCAGGTCCACTCCCCAGAACCAACAAGGGCGAGGTCAGGGCTCCAGCCTTCTAGGACCGAGGTACCATCCCTGACCCCAGGAGGGTGCCCGGTCTGACCTTCCCACAGCCTGGTCCTCACAGTGGACACTGAGTGAGACTGGGCTCCTTGCAAGGTGAGCCCCAGCTTGGACATGCTGCCTGGGGGCAGGTCCCAGCGTAGGGGTTTGAGCATGTATGGGGGCTGGAGCTGGACCTCAATGCTCATCTGCTCACCACAACCCATGTCCGGGGCCCCTGCACTGCCCCCCCAACCTATTACAGTTCATCCTGGGGTGAGGTGGGGCCCAGGCTGTGACAGAATTCACATCTGGACGTCTGTTGGGGCATTTGCCTGAGGATGGGACACTCAGAGGCCACTGAGGCAGGAGAGGGTCTGGCCAGGTCCATGCACCAGCCCTGATGACCCCCCCACACACCGAAGGATGGGGAGGTGCCTGAGATGAACCCCGTGGGCAGCGGCCTGAGGTCTGGGAGGCATGCAGGGCCAGGAAGTCAGGTCCTGATGATGCCTGCACCCGCTGGGCGGCCCCTTGGTCACCTTTGGGTCCTGGCACCCGCTGGGCGGCTTCTTGGTCACCCTTGGGTCCTGGCACCCGCTGGGCGGCCCCTTGGTCACCCTTGGGTCCTGGCACCTGCTGGGCGGCCCCTTGGTCACCCTTGGGTCCTGGCACCCGCTGGGTGGCTTCTTGGCCACCCTAGATCATGCAAATTAAGCTTGATCCTGAACGCCTAAAGACCCAGCCCACCGCATCTCCCCCTACCCTAGTGCCCGTGGTGGACATCCAGGCACAGCCCAGGATGCAGGGTAGATGGGTGAAGGATGGAGCCACCTTCATCCCACAAGGAGCCTTTCCTGCTCCAAACTGAGCAGGATCTGTCCTTGGGGCAGCCCCATGGGAGCAGGGAATCACCCAGGCCAGTCCCTTGATCCAGGCAGGGCAGAGCTCATGCACCTCTCAGAGCCTGGGGGCCTGGCTTGTGAATAGGCTGTAGGCTGTGGGCAGGCAAACAGCCAGTCCAAGGGCTCAGGGCCTCCCTCTGCTCTCCCAGCTCAGGCCAGAACCTTGGGTCCCTCCCCTCCCCCCACGGCCCTCTCCCAGGCCCCAACCCCTCTTGGTCCCCCACCACCTCAGCCCCACACTCAGCTGCTCCACAACCCCCCTGCCCCGAGCCAAGAAACATCCCCCCTCCCGGCCCCACCCCCACTCCCCAATGTGAAGAACCAACAATGACCCAGAGACAGAGAGACAGAACCAGGGACAGACCCTGACATATGTGGGTTTAGTGCCAGAGGGAGGCAAAAATCCAAATTGGTGGGGGGGGGGGGTGCTGTTTGCGCACTGAAAAGAAAGCCATTGCAGTAGCAGAAAGAAACACAGGGCTTCCCCCTGTATTCTCAGTGGAAGAGAGGGCATCTCTGAGCCCAAGGCCCTGACGGGCAGCCAGGGAAGGGACCTGCTTCCCAGGGGCCGGGGTCCCAGGAGGGCTGCTGGCCACCAGTGCCCTGGGAAGGCTGCAGGGATGGCCCCTAGAGCCCAGAGGGTGCTGGTGCCAGGCAGGTGGGAGCTACCCCTAGGTGACGTCCCACCAGCCCATAGAAGCACTCACCCCCCCTCCCCCAAGAAAAAAACACCACTGTGCTACACCAAATAGAATTTTCAAAAGCCCAGAATAAACCCAATGAGAAAGGGCTGGGCTCAGCCTTCATTTTCCAGGAAAGAGACTGGGGTCCGGCCCAAAGTTACCCAAGCAAGGATCAGGTGTTGATCTGGGCATTTAAGGGGCTCACTGTGGGCCCATACCAGCCTGGCCATCCTCAGATCCTCACCAGGGGTGGGGGTTTTCTCCCCCAGGAGGCCGAGCTTATCCGGAACATTCAGGAGCTCCTAAAAAGGACCATAATGCAGGCCGTGAACCAGATCCGGTGGGTCTTGGTGGTCTCCAGGTCTGCCCTCGGGATGACCCCTGTCTCCTCACCCCTTGGGATGTCTCTGGGAAGAAAGGGGGGGGGGTGACTAGGCCCTGAGTCTCAGACAGGTGGGGCCTGTCCCAGGTCACAGCCAGGAGTACAGGGCCAGGAAGGGGCAACTAGTGTGTGTGTGGGAGGGGGCAGATTCCTGCCTGCCCTGGGGGCTGGGCATCCAGAGCCCAGGCCAACTTTCCAGGGCCCAGACACCGTTGGTCAGGTGAGAGCCTGGGTAGCCTGAGGACCCCCATCCTGGGCAGATGAGGTGTCCTGGTTCTCAGCTGAGAACTGGAGGTGTGCTTGCCCCTCGGGGTGGCACCCAGCGACCCCCCCCCCACCCCAACAAACGCAGACCTTGCCCACCGCAGGCTGAACCGGGAGCACAAGGAGACGTGTGAGATGGACTGGTCTGACAAGGTGGAGGCCTACAACATCGACCAGACCTGCGCCCACTACCACAACCAGAGCACCGAGGTGCAGTTCTACCCACACTCGGCCAAGTTCGAGGAGAGGTGGGCCGCCTCAGCCCCAGCGCCTCCCCGGGGCCCTCGCCATAAACCTCTTCTCCACGCACCCGCAACTGCTAAGATGGGGCTCCAGCTCCTGGTCCCTCTGCTGGGGATCCTTCAGAGACCCACCGGCCTCTGAGGCCCTCACACGGAGGCCCAGTTCTATCTGCTCCCAGGACGGGCAGGTGTGCAGGGTCCCTGCCCGAGCGCGCAGCACCACACAGTTCACCAGAGGGCTGCGGACACCGAGGGAGGCAGGAGCTGGGCTGGAGGGCGGATGGCAGGGGGCGCGCGCCGCGGGCCACGTCCGGAGGAGTGCAGGGCGTAAGGCCGCGGGAGGCCGGGGGACGCAGATTGCGAGGACACAGGGTCCAAAGTATGCGGGGACCACGGGGCGGCGAGGGGGCTAGGGGTGGTGATTTGTGCTGGGGCGCAGGAGACGCGGGAGGGCTGGGTGGGCCGGGGCCGTTGGCAGGTGTCCCACTGACCATGGACCGCTCCCCTCCCGCAGTGCCTCCACGCCGGAGACGTGGGCCCGGTTCACCCAGGAAAACCTGTACCGCGCAGAGCGCGAGCGCCTGGCTTCCGTCAACCTGCGGGTGCTCATCGATAGCATCCTGCGGGACACGGCCGAGGACCTGCGGCTGCAGTGCGACGCTGTGAACCTGGCCTTCGAGCGCCGCTGTGAGGAGGTGGAGGACGCGCGCCACAAACTGACGGACCACCTGCACAAGGTGAAGCCTCGCCAGCCGCGCCTAGGCCACGCCCGCCCGCGTACAAGCCGCGCCCCAGAACAGGCCACGCCCACACCACCGGGCCACGCCCCAGAACAGACCACGCCTACACCACCAGGTCACGCCCACCCATGTACAAGCCACGCCCCAGAACGGGTCACGCCCGCCCGCGTACAAGCCTGGCCCCAGAACAGGTCTATACTTTCAGGCCACGCCCACACAGGCCATCCGCCCCAGCTCAGGCCACGCCCCAGAACCGACCACGCCCACACTTGCAGGCCACGCCCACAAATACCGGGCCACGCCCCGACCACGCCCTGAGAGCTGGGCATCTGTAACTGAGGGAGGAAGCTCCTTCTGGCCCAGCCCCGCTCCTGGCTACTAAGCCCTGGTCACAACCTGGCCTGGTCTCTGCCCCTCCTCCGTTCCATCCATCCTGAGGGACCCCAGAGGCAAGGCACCCACTCCTCCCTGGGCACCCTCTAAGCCAGTGAGAAACCAGGTGACATTGGGGGTGGCTGTCAGGCAGGAACAGGAGGGAAGGTACCTTGGCAGGAGGTGGCCAGGCCTGGTAGGGCTCTGACCCCAGGCTCTCAGGATGGCCTTTGCTGCTGCCAAGTCTTTCCGGTTCTTGACCAGGGTTGGGGGTCTAGTGACCCGCAGGACTGGGGGCACTCAGGCCACAGCTGTTGGACAACCTCTGGGTACCCTTGGTGGGGGCCGAGGTGGCCTTTGCTGCTGCCAAGTCTTTCCGGTTCTTGACCAGGGTTGGGGGTCTAGTGACCCGCAGGACTGGGGGCACTCAGGCCACAGCTGTTGGACAACCTCTGGGTACCCTTGGTGGGGGCCGAGGTGGCCACACGCATCTTCCGACCTCCGTGCCCCCCACCCCTGCTGAGTCAGTGGACAAGGCTGCCCAGTGGCCCCAGCCCCAGGGCTGGGAAGGAGGCCGGGCGGGGCGGGGGTTCCGCTGGCCCTCCCAGGGACCTTCCTTTGTGCAGACACTGCGGGAGATCACAGACCAGGAGCACAACGTCGCAGCGCTGAAGCAGGCCATCAAGGACAAGGAGGCGCCTCTGAAGGTGGCTCAGACCCGCTTATACCAGCGCTCACACCGGCCCAACGTGGAGCTGTGCCGAGACACCGCCCAGTTCAGGTGCCTGCCGTGGGACAGGTCACCACCCACCATCCACGCCCGTCCCCCGCAGCCCACAGGCTTGCAGTGGAAACACAGCGGGGCTCAACACGCGGGCGTCCCCACGTCCTACCCCCACCCAGCACGACTAGACACGACGTGCCTTGCGGGGCTCTGTCAGGGCTGCGAGTCCCGGGGACAGCGTGGCACTTCCTTCACTCTGTGCCGCGCAGTCTCCCTGGCCAGGAATCGCGAGGCCACAGGCTCCTCCCGGGCCCACCCTGCCTCGGGGCGCCGTCCATACCTCCGGGAACGCGTGGCCCCTGGCCGGAAGTCTCGCGGGGATCGTGTCTCTGGTGTTTCAAACTTATCGAGTACCAGTCGCCCTCTCGAGCACTAGCACGGCCGTCCTCCCTGGCGTTCCCCCTCCCCAGGCCTCAGCACGTCCCGCGAACTGGGGCCTCGTGCAGCTCCAGGACCCGGGCGCCAGGAATAAAGGGAACCGCGAGCCTCCGCGCACCCCTGCCATTGCTTGGAACCGCCGCACGGTGTCGCTCAACACAGCCCCGCACGGTCCTGCCCACGCAGCCTTTCCCCTCCCGTCAGGGGGGTTGGGGGCAGGGGCAGCCGATGGACCGCCGGCCCAGCCCACTCCCACGCTGCCGGCAGGTGTCCCTTTCCGACTTTTGGGTCCTTTTATGGCCCAGCATCTTGGCCTGGACCCCTCACCAGGGCTCCTGGGTCTTGATGGTCCCGGCCCACAGGCCCCAGCTCACGCCTCTGTCCCCCAACCCCACAGGCTGGCGAGCGAGGTGGAGGAGCTGAACACGTCCCTTGCGGCACTGAAGGAGAAGCTTCTAGAAGCGGAGCAGTCCCTGAGAAATCTGGAGGACACGCGCATGAGCCTGGAGAAGGACATCGCGGTCAAAACCAACAGCCTCTTCATCGACCGTCAGAAGTGCATGGCCCACCGTGCCCACTACCCCACCACCCTCCAGCTGGCCGGCTACCAGTGAGCAGGGCACCACAGCAGCACGTGCCTCTGTGGCCTGGCTGCACTTGGGGAAGGGGCTGTCCCCCCCGCCCCTCAAATAAAGAGCACGTTAGCTTTTTACTTGTCATGTGTGGCTCGCGGTGGAGTTGGGATACTGCTACCTGGCAGGTGCGCCCTACCTGTGGACCCCACGTCTGAGCCCCCTGAGGCTCAGATGGGGGCCCTCTGCCCACCGAGATGCCACCACGGATGCCACAACACTCATTCCCAGCAATGACCAAGGCCCCACACTTTTTCCTCTGTGTTTCCTGGCACTTGTCACCGTGAGGCCGGGCAGCTCTGTCCCGCGGGGCTGGGTCCCGGGTTGCAAGCACCCACGCGGGGTGCCAGGCAGGGCCTGGGACAATGACCACACAGAACACCCATGGGACCTCTCCCTGCCACCTCCACCTGGCACAGGGTGGGCACCGGGGGGGGCAGATGCGGGGGACCCTCCACTCCCAGCCCCTGTGGTCACCTCGGGTGGCCACCTTCCTGGTCCGGCCTCTCCTCAACCAGTGAGTGAGTTAGGCTGGGGTGTGGCGGATCCAGGGATACAGGGCTCCCACCGCCCCCCCCGGCTGCGCACCATCCCTCGCCCTGTGTCGGAGGCTCTGGGCACAACTGCAGCGCCCCTCATTCACCCCGAGCACCTTGTCACGGCTCCTTGCAAGGAGGCCCTCCGCTGTACCCACCCCACCCACCGCAGGCAGCTCCCCCGCCCCCTGGGTAGCTCATCAGCAGAACTCTCCGGAAAGCGTCCATCGGGGCCCTTGGAGATAATGACCCCCGCAGTGCACACACCCGCCACTCAGCCCGTTACCGCCCGTGGCTGAGGCAGTGTCCCCGGGAGCTCATGGCCTTCTCATCCCAGCCCCCACCCCAGGGGCCGCTGTCGGGAAGCTAAGTGCCAGGGGGGTGCGGTGCATGGCTCATTATCTCTAAAGTGGGCTGCTGGCTCCAGGCTGGGAGGGCACGGTCCCCTGGGGGCTGCCCGCTGGGGGCTCGTCTGTGGTTGTCTCTAGGCGGGAGATCGTATCCCTTTGTAGAGACACACGACCAGGCCCCCGGCGCTGAGCGACGGCTTTCTGGCTTTCTGGCTTTCCGGAGTCTGGGCCCCCCACCGGCTGGCCAGGCTCATGGCTGAGGTGAGGTCACCATGCAGCCTGGGCCTCTCCAGCAGCCCCCAGAGACCTTGACCCTGCGGGGCTCCAGGGCGGAGCCGGGACGCACTTGAGTCTGCCTCTGGGGAGGGGAAACCTGTTGGGGGTAGGGGTAGGAGCACGTTCCAGAGGCTACAGGGCCGCCCCCTCCCCACTCCCCCTGCAGGCCCCCTGCTGCCCCAGAGCCGCCCTGGCATGGCTGGCTTACCCTTGGCTTCCTTCCAAACACCTTAGGTTTCCTGTCTGTGGAGCCTTGCGGCCAGTCCACACGGTCACTCTCATGGTGAGTGAGGGACCCCAGCGTGCCTGGCCCCAGAGCCCACGTCCGTTCCTCCCAGGTCCACCTGCGTGGCCCCTTCTAGTGAAGTCTGTGGTAACGGGCGCTCTGTCTACTCCGCATACCCCCCCACTCGAGGGTCAACTGCTGGGTTGGGGGCCACGGGGGCCATCCGGTCCCACTGCCCAGGCTGGAGTCACAGGACAGTGTGGCCTTCCTGGGCTGTGGCGGGCGGGAGGCAGTGAGGGAGCCTGGCCCCGCTGCGGGCGACGCCGTGGCCGTCTGTGGGCTGCTGACCCCGCGGGGCCGTGACGCTCAGCCACGCTCCCGTCGTCACGGAGATGTCTCGCCGCGTGTCCAGGGGAGGCTATTTCTGTCCAGGTCCTCCTACCACCTGCTGAGTCACCCTCAGCCCTTGCTGACCACCTCCTCTCAGAGCCCAGGCAAGGCCCGCCGGCACCCAAGCAAACACTTGGCAGCTGGCGTCCCGGGGACCTGAGCTCAGCCCCACCCCACCCAGACCAGAGGAACCCCGGACTCCTTCCGGGCCCTTCACCCCCCGTTGAGGAGGTGCCCCCCCACCCTCGCCAGTGCAGGGAAATTTTAACTCACTGTCCCCTCCCCCAAGGGAAGGTGCAGTGTGACCACCCATCTCCTCGGGGGGTCAGGCAGCCCGGCTTGCAGGTGTCAGGGGAGGCGCGGGGGAGGGACGCTGGGGCCCTGCGGTGTGGCCGGAGCCTGCCAAGCCCCCCAGTGGCTGTGCTCTACCTGGTTCCATCCCCCACAGGGGACTCCGACCCCTTCTGAGCCCATTGGTGTCCATTTTATGGGTGGGGAAACTGAGGCCTGGACGCAGGGAGCAGCAAAGCTTGGGCGTCTGCTCCTCTCTCGGTGTCCCAGAGGCAACAGCGGTGCTGCCAGAGGGGGTGCCCTGACCTGCCCGGGGCCCGCGGGCTCCCCCCAAGGATGTGGGGCCGGGAAGCGGGAGCCCGCGTGACAAGCCGCTCGAGTGGCTCCGGGGGAGCCGCCTGGTCTCAGAGCCAAGCCCGCCAGCTCCTAGCACGTGCTGACAAGGTGTGGGGGCCCACACGGCCCTCGCCTCCCACCCCCCCCATCCGTCTGTGCCACCTGCAGGCGGGGATGAGGACAGCTGTCCCCAAAGGGAGTGGCCGCCCTCCCCCCCGCCCCCCCCCCCCCGCGGTGTGAGCTGTCAGCTCCGGAACCAGCTCCAGCTGGTGCAGCCCCGCCCACAGCCTCACACCCCACATCCCCTCGCCCCGCAGAACTCCCCCCCACACCCCCGCCGTGGGCCCACCTCTGTCTGCTCTCTCCCCTGTCCTTGCCCCTTCCCCAGCCATCAGTCTTCCAGGCCAGTCTGGTGCCTCCCCCACAGGCAGCCGGCTTGGGCGGTGGGACGCTTCTGAGGGAATCACACGTCCCCACACCCAGAGGCCAGGGCGCCCGGCCCTGTCCCTGGGCCCTGTGTCCAGCTGTCCAGACCCAGAGCGGGGACGAGGCCAGGCCTCCAGCTCACGGTGTGTGCAGCCCCTTCCTGCACTGCCTGGGGGGCCCTGTGAGTCATTCCCACTGGGGGGGCAGCACTGTGTATGTCCTTTATGTTCTGAGAGGCTGGGCTGAGGCCCTGGCCCCACCGGGGGTCACAGCCTGTCTCCTGCTCTGCTGGGCACCATGACCCTGGGACGGCACCTCGGGAGGTGGGGACAGACGCTGTTCTCCCCGGCCAGAGACAGAAGGCAGTCCCCGTCACCAGGTGGGCCCGGCACAGGCATGGTGGCCCTGGTCTGTGTCCGCCCCCCCCCCCCCCCCGCTTTGGCCTCCAGGCGCTCTCCAGACTCCGCCGAGCCCCAGCTCTGGTCCGTCTGACTCCCTGCCAAGTCACTGCACCCCAGATGGAGGCGATGGCCAGCCCACGACCCATCAGTCCCAGCCACCCCAGACGCCTCAGGCCCCTGAGCCACGTCACAGGGGCAGGCAGGAGGACCCTGGAAGGGCTGCACTGCCCCTGCGGCTGACGGTGAGCAGGGGGCAGGCCGGGTGGTGGGTGGTGGGCAACGGGCCCAGGAGCTCTGAAGCTGGCCCAACGCTGTTGGTCTTGGATGGTCCGAGGGAAGCCGTGGTGCCTGGGGCAGCATGAAAGGGTTCTTTCACGGGCCTCTGGGGCAGTGACGCCGGAGACAGACAGGCAGGCAGCAGTGTCCGACCGTGAAATGGTAACCGGGAGCTTGGGGGCGGGGGGGGGGGGGGTCTTCACAGGCACTCTGGGTGGGCTGTCTGCTGGGTGGGCCTGGGGGGGGGCATGATGCTCGAGACCCCAGGCATTGAGGGATGAGTGGGGGCCGAAGGGGCACCGGTCTGTCTATGGAGCAGGATCCCCCAGGGCACCCATCAGGTTCCCATCAGGTCCCTCTACAGGGGGGACTTGCAGGGTCCAACACAGCTAGGAGGGGGGTGGGTCAGGGTCTGCTGGGCTCTGGGGTGGGGGGGTGGTAAACAGAAGGGGCCCTACCTCCTGGAAAGTTCTTCCTTCGAGTGGGTTGCAGGCACACTGTGCAAGAGGAAGAAACTTGTTCTGGGCTGCAGTCCCCAAGGGCTTCCCGAAGGAAGATCCCAGGTCTTTTCTCAGCAGCGTTGCACCACAGGGAAGAGTGAGGGACCTGACCGCACACGCCCGCCCTTACAAGAGATCTGCTCTGGGGTGCAGCCGTGGGGAGACCGGCCGGGGAGGGTCTACTCGCCAGGGGAAGCATGGGTGGGCCAGGTGTCCGGCAGGGTCTCCTGTGGGAGGGGAGGCAGAGGCGGGAGACCCAGGCCTGCTGGGGATTCAAAACGGTTTTTCCACCCTGGGGAGCTTCCCAAGTTGCCCTTCTCCCCTGGCAGCTCAGGATGTGGGTACCGCCCTCTGCCCAGCTGGGCAGCTTGCCCTGGGGAAACTGCCTCGGGGGGGGGCCCCACCCAACCTGGGCCTCGGTCCCCGTCTCCCAGCGGAGGGACACGGCCCTTCCCTGCCCTTCCCCAAGCAGCCCGGCTGCCCTTCCCGCTGGTGGGTGGCAACCCCGGAGAGCTGAACCAGAGCATCCCTCCCCCTTGACGGCTCCCCTGAATCTCCCCCAGCCATGGGGGCTTTGGGGGCCAGGACTCTGACTGCAGGCAGTTAGGGCACCTACTACGGGCCAGAGCCAGGGCCCCAGGGATGGGCGAGGGTGTCTCAGAGAAGGAGCCAGAATGCCCGTTGGGACCGGGTGGGGTGCTTCGACCAGACGCCTGCGGTGGTGTTGAGGATTCTGCGGCCACATCCAGGCCCGGGTGTGGGCCAGGCACCCTGTCTGGTGCCCACCGAGGCCCCTGGAGGCCCCGATCGGCACCCCCACAGGGCCAGTCCCGGCCTCACGTCCCATCTCTCCCAGACAAGGGGGCACAGCCTGGGCAGCTGTGGAGTTTAGGGCTCAGTAGAGGCACCTCTTCTCAGACACCACACCCCCCCATCCCCCCCCAGGCTCTGGCATGGATGGCGGCCCCTGGCCTCCTGCTCCTCCTGGGGTTGCCTGGGGGGGCCTGGCCCAGCCTGGGGCCGCCCCGACGGCCGTGTGTGCAGTGCTGCCCGCCCGCCTGGCCCCCCGCCGCCCCTGGCCCCTATGCCCGCAGGAGCGATGGGGAGCGGTGGGTGCAGCCGCCTCGCATGCGGCCTACCATCGACGTGTCGATTCTCAAAGGTGAGTGTGAGCAGAGCCCCCCACGCCCCCGCCCCTGAGCCCACACCCCTGAGCCCACAGGACTCCGCACACTGGGGGCTGGAGAGCCCCAGTCGGCTCCGGGAAGGCACCTGGGGGCGCCTGCCCCGGACTCCCAGCAGCTGCATAAAGACGGGGAGCAAGGTGGCCCGAGTCCCCTCAGTCGGCTCACCCACCCCGCAGCGGCGCCCCAGGCCCAGCCCCCGGGGTGGGGGGGGGTCCCCGAGCTGCGACCCCTCTGGAAAGAGGTCAGCTCCAGCAGTACTCACCCTGGGGCCCTGGGCGGCAGGTTGGTTGGACTGGGTTTCCAGCTGCCCAGCCCCTCGCCCGTCGAAGCCCGGGTCAGACCCTTCCCACGTGGCCATCGGCACAGGCCCCAGAATGGCCACGCCTTGGGGTGTGCCTTCTCTCTGCCCCGAGTGACTCTGGACCCCGAGCCTTGACCCGTGGCTTCCGCTGTGCCCCTGCAGGTGAGAAGGGCGAGACGGGGGTCAGAGGTCCCTCCGGCAGGAGCGGGCAGGAGGGCCCGCCGGGCTCCCGGGGCCTTCGGGGCCGCAAGGGCCAGAAGGGGCAGGCGGGGCTGCCCGGCACCGCGTGTCGGCGCACCTACGCAGCCTTCTCGGTGGGCCGGCGCGAGGGCCTGCACGGCACCGACGGCCTCCGGGCCGTGCCCTTCGACACGGAGCTGGTGAACCTGGACGGGGCCTTCGACCTGGCCTCGGGCCGCTTCCTGTGTGCCGTGCCCGGCGTCTACTTCCTGAGCCTCAACGTGCACACCTGGAACTACAAGGAGACTTACCTGCACATCATGCGCAACCGGGAGGCCACGGCCGTGCTGTACGCGCAGCCCAGCGAGCGCAGCGTCATGCAGACCCAGAGCCTGCTGCTGCCCCTGGCCGCCGGTGACACCGTCTGGGTGCGCCTGTTCCACCGAGACCGCGACAATGCCATCTACGGCGAGCCCGGCGACCTCTACATCACCTTCAGCGGCCACCTGGTCAAGCCGGCCGCAGAGCTCTAGCGGCCCAGGGAGGGCCCCCCCAAGGCCCAGCCCTCGGCAGCACCCTTTCCCCAGACACCACCCGGCTCCACCCCACCTTCGAAGCTGAGAGGCCACGCCGGCAGTCTTTGAGGCCCGACTGTATGCAGTGTTTGAGCATCAGCTGCATGCAGGCACTGAGCAGAGCGCCAGAGATGTGGCTGCAGCCAGACAGACTCGGGGCCTAGCCTGGAGGGGAGGGACACGATCGAGTGTCCACATCAACGAGTTCGGGATGAGACCTGCGGTCCGGGTGGCTTGGGGTGGGCCTGGTGGGCCGTGGAGGGGTGGGCGGGGTCTGCCCTTGAGGTGGAGCTATCTTTTCTGCCTATAAAGGGCCAGGAGAGGCACCACTGCTGTGGGGACATGTACAAAGCGTCCGCTGGCTGGGCACCGGGGAGGCGGAGAGGGGGGTCAAATATAGGTCCCGCCCCCTCAGAGCTGACTCCCGCGAGAGGCAGGCCGTATCCCAGGGTGTGAGAGGGGGGCCAAGGCCAGAGACGGGATGGCATCGAGCAGGGTGGGGTGTGGGTTTGGCCCGGGGGTGAGAGTCCTCCTGGGGGTGACACGGGCCCAGCTCTGGTGGGCAGATGTTCGGGGACTCCCGGCACCCCTTCGTCCGTTTGGATGGAGGAGGGAGGTCATACCTGGCTGTGTGCCAGAGCCCCGGGGGGGGGGGGGTGGCCCAGACCCCCATCGTCACATCGAAGTACGAGGCCCTACAGGCAGGGGTGGAGGTGGAGGGTGGCGGTGCTCATGCCAGAGGAGGGCTCCGTGCACCCCAGGGTTGGAGCCTCCAGGCTGCCCGCCCCCCACAGGCCATTCAGAGTCTGTTGCTTTCCCGGTGCGTGTCCCCCTGGCCTGGGCCTTCGGCTGTCCCCTCCTCTAGCCTCACGGCCCGCAGCGCCTCCCCGAATGTCTTCCCGCAGCTGCCGCGCCCAGGCGAGGATCCTGGGGCGATGAGACCACGGAGGCCCTGGGTAGAGCAGCGTCTGGTCCCCCCAGAGCCGGGCAGGCTGACTCAGGTCCCGGCTGTGCTGAGGTGGCTGGAGCTCAGGCGGGCTGTACTCGCAGGACACGTCAGAGCCTTGTAGAAGGAAAGTCCGTAGGCCCCTGGCCAGGACGCAGGACGTGGCAGAGGTGGCTGCTGGAAGGTCCAGACCCCTCTCTCCTGTGGGAGCACCAGGAGCAGGCGGGGTTCCCTCAGTCCATGTTCACCCTGGGCCCCCAAAGAGCACCGATATGGAGCCCCCAGACCCACCTTCCCTGGAAGACCTCCAGGAAGGTTGGGGAGGAGGAGGGGTCGGCAGGCATCACCGTTCCAGACACACAGGAACGGGCTCTTGTCCCAGGATAGACGGCCACACCTTTAACAAGTAGAGAAACTGAGGCCCAACAGGGGCATGTATGGTGCAAGGAGCCGGCTCTCCACCTGCTGGGCCACCCTCCCCAAGTGTGGCCCCAGAGGAAGAGGCCTCACTGGGAAAGGTGCTGGGGACCCCTTTGCTGCCCACAGAGGGCCCGTCTGTGGGGGAGGGTGCTGCCCACGCAGGGCCTGTCTGCGGGGGAGGTCCTCTCTGCCGGGATCCCACCCTGTGGCCGGGTTCTGAAGCCTCGTGTGTCCTGCCCAGTGGGCGTCCCGGCGCCCCAGGTATGAGACCCCCACACCCCCCCGTGCGGGCCCTGCAGCCGGTCCTGGCCAGTGGGGAGCCCCAGAAGGAAGCTGAGCCCCATGAGTGTGGGTTCCTGGGCCTCCAATGTGCCAGCCCAGGCCCCTCACGCCCGGCCCTGCCAGAGACGGGAGGGACAGAGAGGCTGCGGGAAGCCAGACACCCCGGGCCCCCTGACCCAGGATGCAAGCTGGGGACTCCCCTCCTGCCCTGACCGGGACGGGACCCCCGGACCCCGGCGTGCAGCAGGCCGGCCGGGCCAGAGGGAAGCCTATGTCTCCCCGGCTGGCTGCATGACCTCAGCTCCCACTTCCGGCAGTGGGCGAGGAGGGCCTCGGTCAGGCCCCCAGGGCAGCCGCGGCCGAGAGAGCCTGTTGCCCGGGATGCCCGGGTCTGGGGAAGCCTGCTGACCCGGCGACCCCTCCTTCTAACCTCAGGGCGTGAATCCGGCTGTTCACGGAGCCTGGACCAGGGAGGCACTGGGACAGCTGGGTGGAGCCTGGGGGATAGGCCCTGCTCCCAGCTGCTGGCCCAGGAGGGCGTCTGATAACCTCTGGGAGTCAAGGCCACTACGTCCCCTGAGGACCAGGAGTGGGGTGCGTGGGGCGCTTCAGGGCCCTCAGGGGGGGCGGTCCGGGACAAAATGGCAGTGCCGATATCCCCCCTCCCCCAGGTTCACTTATTTGGAGACATGAACAAGCGGGACCCAGGGTCCAGTCACCATTTCCAAGTGACAAAGCTGGGACACGGAGCTGGGTGCCGGTGGGAGTCCGGTGGAGACCCCGACGGGAACAGCAAGCCCGTGGGCTCGGGGTGACCAGGCGTGTGCATGTGCCACGAGAAGGCTGGAGAAGGCACAGCCCTGCCACGTGCCCCTGAGACGGGACTCCGGCCGCTTTATCCACGTTAGTCTGTCCGTTCCGCGGATTCCCACAAACGCCCATTTAAAACATTCAGGTGAAATTCATAGAACGTGAAACTTACCATTTTGAAGCAAACGATTCGGTAGCATTTAGCACATTCACAGGGCAGCTCCACCACCATCTCCATCTAGTTCCGGAACTTTCTCCTCACCCCAAAAGGAGACCCCGTCCCCTCCCCCAGCCCCTGGCCACCACCGATCTGCGTTCTGTCCCCAGATTCGCCTCTTCTGGGGGTTTCAGAGAAACAGAATCACTGACCGTATGGCCCTTTGCGTGTTGTTCTGTGAGGTCGCATCCCCCGGGTGGGTCCACGCTGTGGCACCTGTCATGGCTTCATTCCCTTGGGTGGCTGAACCCCGTCCTGTCGTGTGGACGGACCACGGTGCGTCCATGTGAGCACTGGGGGCCCTGGGGCTTTCTCCACCTGTGGCTGTCGTGGAGAGTGTTATCGTGAACGTTTGTGCAAAATCCACTCTCTCAGTGTTGTGGGCCAACCCTGGACACAACCTAGAAGAGCGGGTAGACGGGAATCTAGAACATTCTGAGACCCAGCTCTGCTCTGTGTGGAAACCGGGCCTGACCTGGGAGATACGGCAAGTGCGATGGCCACCAGGCAGAGGCCAAGGGAACCGGGAGGACCCAGGTGACCGATGTGCCAGCGAGGGAGGAGGCCGAGATGGGGACACCGCCACGTCGGGCACACCCCCAGTGAAGCACGCCTCAGGTGAGTAAAAGAGCCACCAGCAACACAGCCATTAAAAACATAGGGGACACCCCCCCCACAGCGGCATTATTCCCCTCTAAAAGGGAGGGCCACTCAAGCCATCCGTGGATGACGAAAGGATGAGCAAACCGTGCTCCGTCCACACGATGCAATATTATTCGAGACATTCCAACACGCGCTGGGACGCGGATGGACCTCGAGGACGCCGTGGTCAGTGACATAACGCCTGTCACGGGAAGACAGTGTGGGTGCCCCTGGGGACAGAAGGAGACGGTGGTCCCCAGGGGCAGGGGAGGGGTGGGCACAGAGCTTCCGTTTGGGGCCGTGGGAGAGCTGTGCGGATGGGCGGCGGTCGTGGTCCCAAACAGCGGGGATGTGCCTCCTGCCACTGAACTGTGCTCCTAGAAACGCTTAAGGCGGGAAACTTCGACTACGTACGCTTTACCACGGTAAAAATACGTGAAAATATTCAGCTACTCTCTGGAAGGGGACACAACGCTCAATTTAAAAACCAAAGTGATGGTGCGCCTGGGTGGCTCAGTCGGTTGGGCGACCGACTTCGGCTCAGGTCGTGATCTCGCGGTCCGTGAGTTCGAGCCCCGCGTCGGGCTCTGTGCTGACAGCTCAGAGCCTGGAGCCTGTTTCAGATTCTGTGTCTCCCTCTCTGACCCTCCCCCGTTCATGCTCTGTCTCTCTCTGTCTCAAAAATAAATAAAGGTTAAAAAAAAAATTAACAAAAAAAAACCCCAAAGTGGAAGCATTTGCCAAACAGCTGAGTGATAGGCTGGCTCCACATCAGCCCTGAAGCCCAAACACAACACAGGAGGACACGTGAAACCAGAGGGCTGGACGATTCCTCCGCGTGGGAAGGAGTGAGGGTCGCCCTGGGCCGGGGGATGCCGCTCGGGGGGGATGGCCCGAGTGCCGGCATCCGGACATTCTCCTTCGAAGGGCGCCCGGTCACACCTTCACACGTGCCCCTGGAGGGACCCAGGTGGACAGGCCCCGGCAGAGTGGCCCAGGGGGCACATGGAGAGACCCACCGTTCAGAGGGGCGGTGAGGCCACAGTCAGGTGTCAGAAGCAGGAGGCCCCAGGCAACGGCAGCCTCTCTCCTGTGACCTCTGTCCCCTCCCCCACTGCATCACCGGCCACGGGGCGGACCCCTGCGTGGCTCCAGTGACTTCTGGGCACGCCCGCTGGGGGCTGAGTCAGGAGGGAGGGAGAAGACCCCGCAGGACAGGCTGGGCACCGTGTGGGCAGGGATTGGGGGCGGCTCCCCATGTCACCTGCACCCCAGGCCCGATGGCCACTGGGACACGGATGTGTGTGTGTGTTGGGCATCCCCCGTCCTCCCCCCCACGTCCATTCCCCAGCTTCACCCTGACCCCTGTGGACCAAATCACCACCTCCCAGCATGTCTGGCAACGGGGAACCCAGCAGGGTACGGGAAGCGGGGAGGAGAGAGGGGCGGGCACTCAGTCCCAGCTCTCCTGGCGGGCTGGCCACCAGGCCCCAGCTGCCCTGTGCTGAAAGAGGGCCCCTCTTTGTTCTCATAAGCCCGTCCTCGCACCTGTCACCACCCGCCACGCCAGAATGTCCCTGTATGACATGTTTGTCCCTTCTCAAACAACTCGGCGGGGCGGGCTGCCTTTCCCACCGGCAGGCCGGGCCCGGGAAACGTGGGGGAAGAGTGGGAGTCACGGCGGGGTGTTGAGCGGGAGAGAACATGGCCGGTCCCCGCTGCTCGCGATCGGTGTCCTCCAGCAGGAGAACCAGCCCATGTGGCCAGGAGGACCTGCCCGTCTCCCTCCGGGGACATGCCTGATCCTCCCCCACATCACGGGGCTACGGTCTGGGAGAGAGACTCCAGTGCAGGTGCAAACGTCGGGGAAGGGCTGGGCTGGCAAGAACCACATGTCTGTGCGGGCAGAGCCCCTGCCCCTCACCCCCCACCCTGTGTCGGGACCTGCCCAGGTGCCCGATGGTGCCCCTGGACCAAATGCAGAGCGGTCAGCGCTGTCTGCAGAGAAGCATCCTGAAGGAGGGGACAGGGCGGGCCTGGAGGGAGTGGGAGGGAGCCCCAGGGTGGGGGGGGCGGGGTCCCGGGCAGCCACAGGACCTTTGGGTAAGGCCTCCAACCTGGCCAGAGCCCCCTTTGTTCAACGTCCTTTTATTCATTCAACAACCCCCCCTTAGGAGCCCCAGTGGTGCCGGCTGGCCCGGGCAGGTCAGGTCAGAGTGTTTGGCTGCAAGGAGGGGACATGGCGGTGTCTGGGACAGAGACCCCCGGTGGCCAGGGCGGAGGGGCCGCAGACCCAACGGTCTTTCCGGGTCCCTGTCCCCACCCTTCCCTGGAGATCCAAGCTGTGCAGGGGCCCTGACCAGTGACCACTGAAGACTCTATGGTCTCCGGAGCACGTCACAGCTCTCTGTGCCCCCACGTTGCCGTCAGAAGTCCTTCCTGGTGTCTCCCCGTGGTCTGTCCGCCCTCCTGCGCCAGGACACCCGAGAGGGGGGCCCTTTCCGGCCCCACCCAGGGCACCCCAAGATCGCTCTCGCTGGCAGGGATTGGCCGGGGAGCGGCCGCCACCGGCCGGGCCTGTGAGCACAGCCCCGGGGCCATCGGCCTCGGTTTTCCTCCCTGTAGGGATACCTGTCCCACCCCATGCCCCGCCCGGCCAGGCAAACAGACCCCTCCTGTCTCTGCACCCCATCCCGGAGGCAGCCTCATCCTGGCCCCGCAGGCCGGATTTCCTGAGCAAGGTCACTCTGGGATCCACTGGAGCCCAGCAGCCAATAAAAGGCACCGATGCGTGGAGAGAGCTCATAAAGCAGGTCAGCCACTATAGCATGTTTGCTCTGTGTGTCCCCCCCCCAACCCCTTCTCAGGGCCTGGGGACGCGGGGCCTGCCAGCAGCGTGGTGGCCCCGTGCCCCCACCCCGGTGTCCCCAGGCCCTCCTCATCTACCTGCTGCTCCGTTCCCAGATAGGCTTGCGGGGGTGTCTGGGTCCTCGTGGCTCCTGCTCCGGGCCCCACCCGCACCCACGGCTTCAGACACTGTCCACACTGGCCAAGCCTAGCTCCCAGAAACCACCCAGACCTAAGGGCCAGGGGCTGCCTAGAATCTTCGGGAACGTCCCATCAGGCCCGGGGCCCCACACATGCACATGCGCGCACGTGCACGCACACACACACACAGACACACACACACACACACATACACACACACACACACACACACACACACACACACACACACACACACACACACGAGGGCGCTCTGGGCTGGCGTGGCCCTGGGCGGGAGCTCATGATGTCAAATCAATCGGGAGGAATCGATTCGGGCAGAGATTTCCGAGCCATCTGCTCGCTCCCCAAAGTCATTCTGAGCAGATTCACTTTGCAGCCAAAGCCCGGGGGAGGTCCAACTGGGGTGTGGGTGGCGGGTCGAACGAGCCTCAGTTTCTCCCAGGGCACCCTCCCTCCCTGGCTGCTGGCCGCGGGAGGCGGGGGTTGGTCACCAGCGAGGCTCTGCGGCCCCGACCCGTGGAGGAGCTGCCCCGGCCCCCAGGAACCGAGCCCCCACACGCCCGGGGGCAAGGGCCCCAAACGAGGCCCCCCCCCACTCCCCACACGCACAGGGCCACCCCAGGCTGGCTCTCCCTCGGGCCCCGCTGTTTTGCACTTTCCCCGTTTTCACCTGCGTGTCCCGGCTCCCGCCTCCCGGGGTGCCTGTCTGCCTCCTCCCAGCCTCGGCTGACCCGCGAACCCAGATCGGCACCAACTTCGATCGGCTCCGGGGACAATATTTGCTTTGGGAAACAGTCAAACATTTATTCTCCAATTTATTCAGGAGATCGGTTGTCAAACACAAGCGGCCTCGCCACGCTCTTGCGTTTCCAGGCCTTGGCCTCTGTCCAGGGTCGGTGCGGGGCCGCGGGCGGCACTGACCAGGCCTCCCCCTTGCCCGGCATGGCTCTGCGGCTCCCCCTGCCCTCCTGCGGGTCGGAGGTCCTGCTCTGTGCAGACCCAGGGAGCGCGAGCCGGGGTGACACCAGGGAGGGCTGTCCAGATGGGGGGGGCACACAGGCCGAGTGAGCCCCCACGTTCTGGTCCTCCTTCCAGCCTCGGACAGAGGCCCAAGGCACATGGTGCCCCGGCAGGTCTCGGGCTGGCATCTTCTCCAGGACCGCACCGCCGGCTCGGGGCGGCGGCGGGAGGGGGTGGCGTTTCTGGGGGTGGAAGGACCACTCTAGTCTGGGGATGGCAGAGCTCCCCAGGGGTCTGGCATTTGCTGGCATTTGCACGCACCCACACAAGTGCCGCCTTCCAAGTGGCTGCTATTTGTGCTGGGAGCCGCTCCCCCCACTGCTATCTGGAAAATTCTCCTCTGCTGCTCTCGTCCCCTGTCCTCTCCAGGCCAGAGCTCCTGCCGAAAGCAGAAGAGATGACTGCGGGTTCCTGCCCCCTCCGTCAGATGGCCTCTACCGATGCCCTAGGGACCCTTTGCACAGGACCCCTCTGGACATTTGTGTCCCCCCGACCCGGGGGCCCGGGGGCCCGACCCTCCACCCCCAATTCAGCCGCTTTGCTTGCTGCTCCCCCATCCCGGTCCCGCCACGGAAGCCTCGGCCCCCAGCCCGCCCCTCACTGCCCCCCAAAGCATGACTGTGGCCAACCAGGAAGGGAGATGCCGTGGCGGGGGTGGGCAGCCGGCAGCTGGGGGTCTCCAGGACGAGAGAGCTCCGCAGTCCCAGCCGTCCCCTGTGGGGCCCCGGCCCACCCTCCCCGCCCCGCGGGCCCCGCACAGCCGCGTTCCCTCTGCATCTGCCACCTCCAGAGTCAGCACGGTCACGGGCCCCGGGCAGTGCCGGGGGCAGGGGCCCGAGCCCAGCACCCTCGGGCGTCTTTGTTTTCACAGACTGACACTTGACCAGGTGATGCAGGGCTGGTGTGACGAGGTACATGGGACCGCAGGGCAGAGGCAGGGAGAGCAGTCACCAGCTCACGCCAGTGGTCACTCCCCGGCCCGGCAGGCTGGTACGAGCTGGGGGCAGGATAAGGCCGAGGCGCCCTGAGCACTGCCGGTGACGCCTGGCCTCTCCCACCCACTCCCTAGCATTCTAGGAGCCCAGCCTCTATGGTGGGAATGGGCTGGGGGGGGTGCTGACAGCTCGTCCCTGCAGGGCCACCCACGGCCTCGGCCCACACAGCTGGTCCCCGCACCACACAGAGCGTCCGGGCCACAGGGAGTGTGGGGCACTCAGCAGGCCCCCCCCCGAATCTTAGGGTGGGGCTCTGCCCAGCAGGAAATGCAGGCCGGGCGGGGGGCAGGGGCCACCTGGGGCCACGCCAGCCCTCGGCGCTCACAGCCGGCTGGTCTGCATGAGCCCGTTGGCCTCGGAGCCGCGCGCGGGCGTCGTGGCCTCCCGAAGCCGGCCGCTCTTGTCGGCCTGGGGCTCCGCGGCCTCCGCGTCCTCGGCGCCGTAGCCCTTGCGGAGGCACAGAACCTTCCGGAAGCTCTGACGGAAGTTGTCAGAGAGGAAGCCGTAGAGCACGGGGTTGGCGCAGCTGTTGGCGTAGGACAGGACGACGACGAAGAAGTAGGCGCCCGCAGAGGCGGGCTCCGCGGGCAGGACGAAGGCCAGGTTGACGATGTTGACAATGAAGAAAGGCAGCCAGCAGCCCGCAAACACCACGACCACCACCACCACCATGCGGGTCGCCTTGCGCTCCGAGCGCCGCCGCGTGGCGCCCACGCGCACGCCCGACGCCTTCACCTTGACCACGATGAGCAGGTAGCACAGGCAGATGACCAACAGCGGCCCGAAGAAGCCCAGCACGGAAGTGTAGATGATGAACACGGCGCCCCACAGGCCCACGGGCTCCGGCCAGCTGACGTTGCAGGTGTCCCAGCCCTCCTGGATGTCCGCAAAGACCACCAGGGGCAGCGACATGAGCAGCGAGAAGGTCCAGACGCCCGCGCTCGCCAGCTTGGCCACCCGGGGGCGGCGCCAGCGGGCGGAGCGGATGGGGTGGACGACGGCCAGGTAGCGGTCCACGCTCATGACGGTCAGGCAGAAGACGCTGGTGAACTGGTTGATGCCGTCCAAGGTCATGACCAGGCGGCACAGGACGGGGCCGAAGGGCCAGTAGGAGACGGCGTTCTGCGTGGCCAGGAAGGGCAGCCCCAGCATGAGCAGCACGTCGGCCACGGCCAGGTTGAGGATGTAGATGTTGGTGACCGTCTTCATCTTGGCGTGGCGCAGCACCACGTAGATGACCAGCGCGTTACCCCCCAGCCCCACCACGCACACCAGCAGGTACAGCACGGGCACCACCACGGCGCGGGCCCCCGGCGAGGCCGCCGGCCCCGCCAGCGTCCCGTTGTGGCCGCCCGCGCCGGGGGCCGCCGCCGCGGAGGCGTTCCAGGCGGCCAGCGTGGGGACCGGGAACAGAGGCTCCATCGCGGCCGCTGCGGGCCAGGCGGGGCGAGCGCGGGCACGGCGCGTCCTCTCTGCAAAGACAAGGGAGGACGCGGGGCGATTACCGGCCGAGGTGTTTCCTCCCCGGGCCCCGCCCGCCCGGGAGGCGCAGGATCTCCCCTCGGCGGGTAAACACGATTACTCTGTCCAGCTCGGCTGCGGCCGCGAGTCGCATTAAGCAAATTGTTTGGAAAACAAGCCCAGAGAGGAAGGAGCAGGGGGCTGGCAGCTCGATGGCTTCCAGAGCCCTGACTATCCCTATGCACCCCCCCCCCCACACTGCCCCGGGGCAGCTCCCCGCTGGGCCTCTGCCCTCCTCCAGTCGGCTAGGGCCTCCTGGGGCCTGGGGGTGGTGTCACGGTCCCCATGGCGCCAGCAAGGAGGGGACGGCGCAGGGCGGGTGCAGAAGGACAGGGCAGTGATAGGGAGGTCGGGACGGCGGCCGGGCAGGCCAAGCCCCTCACACCCGGCTGAGGCCGGACATGACACCTGCCGAGCCCTGCTCTCCTGGGTGACCCCACAGCCAGACTCCAGGTGACCTCCTGGAGCCATCAGGAGGGGGCCAGGCCTTGCGTGTGGCCGAGGAGCCAGACCTCAGTCTGCAGAGCCCCCTCCAGCGTCCACCGCAGGCTCTCAGGACCACCGTCCCCTCAGGAGCGCCCTCAGAGCCCGCAGGCTGGCCAGAGGACTTGGTGCCCTGGTCCTCAGAGCTGCCGCTGGGCAGGGTGTCTCTGGGCCGAGGGGACGACATAGGAGACCGCTCTGGGGTGCAATCATCACAGCTGTGAGGGACACGCTCTGGGCATGCCCTCTGGGGCTGGCCCGCCACCTCCACGGCCACGGCCCAGGGCGGGGAGCGGAGCAGGTAGGTGAGGTCCTTATGTGCCCTAGACCAGGGAACACACGGAGCCCAGGCCAGAAGGGCACGCATGCGTGTGAGCGGGGGCCAGCCCCTGGGAGAGGGGGTGTGCAGGGGCAAGGCTTTGGGTCTCGTGGAGGAAGAGGCACAGGCAGAGAAGGGAAAACGTTAACGTCCCCGGTTCAAGGTCATGGACACACATGTGTCCTTATGTAGTTTTGGCGCTTTTCCGTATGTTTGAGAAAGTTCATAAAAGCAATGCTGCTCCGGAGAAAATAACTGTCTCCGCTGATGACAGGAAGAGAAAGGGGGCACAGCGCACAGGGGGTGGGGGCCTAAGTGCCCCAGGGGACCCAACCAGGGCCACTCGGGCCCAGAGGTCCCCCTGCCCTGCCCGGCTGGCCCGCAGTGCCCCGAGTTTCCTCAGAGCAGAGGACACCCCCAGTGGTGGCCAGCCCCGGACTCTGGCAGACAAATGGGGGGGGAGGGGGTGTCCGGGGGTGTGTGTCTGGAACAAAGAACAAAGGCAGGTGTCAGAAAGAAACCTGAAGGTCCCGATGGGCCGACTCTCCAAGTTCGTTACGAAATGTGGCCCTAGAAAACCGGCAACGGGGAGGTGGGCCAGCCGGTCCATTTCATGCGAAATTAAAAATAATAGGAATCGACAAGCATGTCCAAGATCTGTTTAAATAAATACGTTTAGGTACCTCAATAAGGCACGGGTAAAAATATTATGAAACAAATTTGGCTCCTGTCTAAGAAGTAAAATGAGCAAGTGTGTATTTTTGAAAATTCACAACTCTCGGGTGTGAAAAATCATTTGGACTTAAAAAAAAAAATCCATAAAAGTCAGAATCAAGTTGGGTCTGGACACAGCTGAAGAGAGACTCGGAGAAGGGGAGAGGGGTCGAGGGCCCTGCGAGCGGGGTGGGCGGACGAGAGGGCACCGGCAGCAGGGACGGCCACGGACAGGAGCCCTGCGCCCCCGGGGAGGACGGATAAGACCCGGATGAGGAGAAAATCCCCCAGAATGGCAGCTGGGAGACAGCGGGCCCCAGACGGAGAACTTGCATCGGGACGAGTGCAGCCAGTGGAGAGCACTGTCCCCCTGGGTCCCCTCTGGGTGGAGGTTCGTGGGAGGGGGAGAGACACTCGGGGTTGGGCTGGATCTGCTGCTCCTGGTTCGGAGGGCCCCTGGCAGCTATATGGGGACCCGATGTGAGCCAAGTGACTGGGACTAAGACAAGGCAAGGCACGGCCTCTGGAGACAACCGCATCTCCAGACAAAGCTGGGGATCCCTCGGCTGGAAGCGGCATTCCCGGGTTGGGGGGTCCACACCTCCCCGGGGGGCCCAGCTGGGAGGAGGGCTTTCCGGGGACACTCGGGCTGAGACCGGCCCATTGGTCTCTGTGCCCCAGGCCCCCGCTCACATTTGGGGAAAAAATACTCAAGAAGGGGCTTCTGGCTCCTTTTCCTGCATGGGACCCCGAGTGCTGGGAGGGGAAGAAGCCACCGTCCCCTGAGATGTTCGGCTCACCCACGGAGGGAGGGGCGACTGTCAGCTCAGATGCGTCCCTGGCTGGGGCCTGGGGCCCCCCGGGCGTGGCATAGTCGAATGTGAGCTCAGGCCTGACTCAGATAGCCCGTGCCTTCCAGAAGCTTCTCAGGGCTCCCCTGAGATGACTCCGGAGCCCCGGCACCCCACGGACACCCCAATTCCTCAGGCCGTGGAGCCGCGAAGAACGAAACTAGGCCATTACAGTGGCGCCTGCCTCCGGGAACACGGTTCTACAGGAGCCATTATTTAGAAGTGGCAATCGTCTTAGTCACAGAAATTACACTCCTGGCAAATTGTCCCTGGGGCCCTTCCTCCTGCGACGGGGGATTTAGTGGGGGGGGGGGGGTGTGGAATCAGCCACGGGCCCGCGCTGGGGCTCTCTGACCCAGAGCCCCCCACCAGGGAAGGACTGCCTGCCCACTGATGTGGCCCAGGGAACAGACCCCCTACCCTCCCTCCCGTCCCGCCAGGGATCTTGGGGGTTGGCGGGTCACGTCACCTCCCTGAGCCCCTGGCAAATGGAAAGTCCCTGAACACATGAAATAAATTCAGATACGCAAGATGCTGTGTGCAGTGCCTGGCACACAGTAGGTGCTAAATAATTGCTCCTTCTCGCCTGCCCCAAACAGCCCAGCATCTTCTCCCAGTGTCGGAAAAGGTTCCTGCCCTGGGCTTCAGGGAGAAGGGGCTGGAGGCTTCCCGGGGACGTGGGGAGGGGACAGGCCCTCAGTGCCCAGAGCTCCGCAGCTTCCCCCGGGCTGGCCCCACGTGAGGTCGGCAGGAGAGGGCAGGTGTCCTCCACCCAGGGCAGCACCAGCCGGGAGCGGCTCCGTGTTCCGGGGGTCCTCACCTCCCCCGACCTGCGCAGGGCAGGGGCCAACACCCAGAGGACCGGCCCCAGCACCGCATCCCGGCCTGCCTCCCCCACACATGCTCCTTCCGTCCTCAAGGCAGCTCTGGGCAGACTGGTGTCCCTGCCCCCCCTCCCCCCAGGGGAGACGAAGGTGGGTGTGAGCTGGCCTGGGGCAGTGAACGGGAGGCTGGCCAGCGGAGACCCTTCCTCAGGGTCCCAGCGCCACGTTTGTTTCCAAGGCCACGTTCCGCCCCCAGCACACTTTCTGGGAAATCTGGGTCATTTTACCCGGAACCAATGGAGGGTCATTGTCATCGATGCTGTCAACAGCCTTCCGCTTGAGGCTCCCAGGCCTCCCCCAAGGGGCAGCCAGCCGGGCCCAGGAAACCTGCTCTCTTCGGCAGATGGGGGGGGGGGGGGGGCGGGCAGCCAGAACTGCCTCCAACCGTGGCCACTGGGACTCCTGGCCCTTGCCCTTCCTCGGGACCCCAGGTCAGCCTGCGGGCCAGGGTCGGTGGGCCGGGCAGTGGGGCAGGTGAGCGGCTGGCGTGGACTCTGGGTGGGGAGACAGCACACAGGTGAACCTGCAGGGCGGGCCTTCCTGCTGGGGAAGCATCAGGAGGGCTCAGAGCGCTGTTGGCCAAGACCTGGGATGCCGGGGCTCCCTTCTTCCCGGGACCCCTAGACGTTGGCCGGCTCTTCCTGCCGCCTTCCCACAGCTCACTCTGCCTGGCCGCCGCCTCCCCTGGTGCGGACGGCAGACCACCCCCCCCCCCCCCACCTCGGACCCGGCCCGCGCCCCCTGGGACCTGCTGCCCCGCTCCCCCAGCGGCTCCCGCTCCCTCCACTTCGGCTTCCCACCCTCACCGTCCCGCCAGTCTCCAGCCGATCCCTCCCCGGCCGCGCCGCCCACCCTCCGCCAGCCTCGGGACGAGCTGGGCTGCGGCGTCCACCGCCGGGGGTCGGGCCCAGTCTCCCTTGCGCCCCGACCCCGGCACACCGGGTCCAGAGGCCGGAGGGTGGCAAGGGTCGGGGAGCCGGGGAGCGGGAGGGGGTGGAGCGGCGGAGACTGGGGGGGGGGGGCGGACGACGGGCAGGGGGAGGCCCCCAGGGCGGCGGCCGGTGAGCCCCGGGGGAAGGAACACAGGTGAGGCAGGAGCGCAGAGGGCGGCGCAGGCGGGGGCGCGTGGCAGGACCCCCGACCAGGGCCGCGCGGGGCTTCGCGCAGGGTAGTGAGACCCCCCCAAAGGACAACAGGGATCCGCGCGGGGCCCCGGCGAGGTGCGGGGGGCAGGGGCGCGCGGCACTCACCGGGCGGCGGGGAGGCGAGTGCCCGCGCTGCGCTCTCTCCGGGCTCGGCGCTCTGGGCTCGGCTCGCGGCGGGGGGCGGGGCGAGCGCGGGGGGCGGGGCGGGGCGGGCCCTGGTCCCCGCGGTCCCCCCCCTCCCCTCCAGGCCCCGGTCCGGCCCCAGAACGGCGACGCCCCCGCCTCAGTCTCTAACGTCCGCTCTGGCAGGAAAGCCCAGCCCGGGGGTCCCCCCTCCCCGCCGCAGCGCGCTCCTCAAAGTCGACGGATCGGAAGCCGTCCTCACTCGGAGAAGCTGGACGCCTGGGTCTGGCGGCGGAGGCCACTAACCCCGGGCGCGGCCCAGCTGGCCGAGCGGTTTGGGGATCCCCGTTCACTCTGGAGGCTGTCCCCTTGGCCGGGATCACAGCCACCTGATCCAAACACAGGTGCAGGGTCTCACACCCACGCTCTGGGACTCGGCAGGGCTGCGGGCCTGGGAAGCTGCATTCTGGCAAGGTTCCAGGTGCGGCGGATGCGGGGCGGGGTGGGGGGGGGCGGCCGGGGCCCCCGTTTGAGCCGATTGTAACCGGCAGTGTTGGGCGCCGTGCTCTGCTGGGCACGGGGCACTGGGTGGGTGTCCATTCCCCACACCAAGGAGCAGCCTCCAGAGTCCTTACCCTGGACTTATGGGGGGGGGGGGGTAGCCACTGGCTGGAAGGTGCCTCCAGATGGCGGAACCCTAAGACGCCCGGATCCTCGCCCTTGACATACGGCGTGCTGATAGGAGGGGACCGCAGCAAGTTACCCTGTATTTTCTTTCCTCCCCCTCCTCCTCCCCCTCTCCCTCTACCCTCCTCCTCCCCTTCTTCCTCCCCCTACCCTCCTCCCCCTCCTTCTTCCTCTCCCCCTCCCTCTACCCCCTCCTCTCCTCCCCTTCTCCTCCTCTCCTCCTCTCTCCTCCCCCCTCCTCCCTCTCCTCCTCCCCCTCCTCCCCTTCCTCCTCCCCCTCCTCCCCCTCCCCCTCCCTCTACCCCTCTCCTCCTCCTCCCCTTTCCTCCTCCCCCTCCTTCTCCTCCTCCCCTCCTCTCCCTCCTCCTCCCTCCCCTCCTCCCCCTTCTCCTCCTCCTCCTCCCCCTCTTCTGTTCCCTCTGCCCCTTCCCCCTCCTCCTTCTCTTTCTCCTTCTCCTTTGAGAGAGAGAAGGATGACGGTAGAGGGAGGGAGAGAGAGAGAGAGAGAGAGAGAGAGAGAGAGAGTCTTAAGCAGGCTCCACACCCCATGCAGAGCCCAGCGTGGGGCTGGATCTCGGGACCGTGAGACTATGACCAGGCCAAGATCAACCGTTGGACGTCGAGCCGACTGAGCTGCCCAGGCGCCCCAAGGTCCTTTCTTCTTTATGCTTTTCTGAGATGTTTCCTTTTGTACAAGAAGTGTGGGTTATGTTTTCAATCGGGAAAAGGCACTTACGGAACCAGGGGGTCCGGCTTGGGGCACGTGTCTGTCTCCATGCAGGCTCCACGTGGGGGGCGCTGGGCTGCTCCCTGGGGCACACGGTAGCCCCTCCCCAGCCAGACCCAGACCCCTTGTTCCAGAGGTGGCCCAGCCCCCGTCCCCCACCCTAGGCCGGGTCCTTGCAGTCCTTCAGCTCCCCAAGGGGGCCGCATGGACCTCACCCCTGTGGTGGTCAAGCTGGACACCCCCTGCCAAGGAGACACGGAGCCCCGGAGAGGAAACCGTTCCCTCCCCCACAGTCCCCAGCGGCCCGCAAGGAGGCTGCCGTCTTTCCGCGCAGGAGGTCAAGGGGTCCTGGCCCCTCGGGAGGGCCCGATGGCTGCACCGAGCCTGCGGTTCGGATGTCCCCCCGGACCGTGGGCGGGCTGAGCTGGGGCCAGGCTGCGTGTCCTCCTTGGCTTGCCAGCCGGGAAGGTGGACCACACGAGCACCTGCGTGCGGCCTGTCGCGAGCTCAGCGGGTGCGCGCAAACCCTCTGGAATCGATCGGCTGGAAAACACGTAGTTCTCGGCGCTCCCCGGCCCGGCCTGCGCCGGACGATGCAGATTCGCTCTGGACAAAACAGGAGGGGCCTATTCCGTGAGCGCCAGAGTGGCCCGGAGGGGTATTTAACGGGGGTGCTTTTAAATCATTGTAAGTACTGTGTGGAAAGAAGCAGGTGCCGAGGAAGAGACAGTCGTGGGGACAGAAAGGCTGGGACAGGCTCTATAAGGAGACAGCTGACTCCAGCGAGGCCAGGAACAGACTAGACAGAGGGAACAGCAGATGCAAAGGCTCTGCGGCAGGAGTGAACTTGGCATGTTCTTGTGACTGGACGGGTGACAATGGGACCAGTGGCGGGAAAGGGGCCAAAATAGTAGGGCCGGGCCACCGCAAGGGGCGTGATCTGACAGTGAGAGTGACCAGAAGGGGGGTGCTGGGGGTCTGAGCACGGTGGGGACTGTGTCTGGGTCTGTGTCTTGAGGACATAGTCAGGGGCCACTACAGCCTGAATGGTCAGCTCTGTCCTCCACAGGCACAGAGCTTGGGTGTCTCCGGGTCACAGCCCGTGGAGGAGGTGACAGTGCCCTGGGGTAAGATTATGGCCCACGTCCCGTGAGCTCTGGCTGTTAGGGCTCATGCCTTCTTGCCCCACGCAGGGCCTGTTGTCTGCACAATCCCTGGGCTTTGTTCTGGGACCTGCCACGCCTCAGGCCGGGGCCGGGCTCTGGGTGGACAGTGGCATCGGAGGCCGGGTCCCGGGCCCCCCCGACCCGAATCTGCCCCGTGTGAACCCTGGCCTTTCCACCCTCTCTGGAGATCCCTGGCCGTGCCTTGCCCAGTCCACAGCTGTGGCTTCTCTATGCGGATCCCCCGAGAACCTCTCCAAGCCCCCCAGACTCCTTCCCCACCACCCCCATCTGCCTCGCCCCTTCCTTCAGCCTCTTTTGACACCCTTGTGGTTCACACCTCAGCCATGGGCTGTATCCAGCTCCTGCTGGCCAGAGGCCCCCAAAGTTCTGGGGTTCCCCAAGCAGCTTCCTCGATCTCAGTGTCCCGAGGGCTCAGTGTCCCGTGTGGGAGTCAGCACCTGGCACACAAGGGGGACACAGCCTTGTGGGTGGGTGGGTGCTTGGTTACAGCCCAGCATGAGGCTGGGACCCCCGTGACACCCTCCCACCTGGGTGGCCTCACCTGGCTGCTGCCGGGGGCTCCGATGGGAAAGGAGGCCTCCAGAGAGGTGGCCTGTCCGCCTTCCCCCTTCCCGTTGCCCCATGCTCCTGGCAAGAGTCCCCAGGAGCAGCAAGTGTGGGGACATCTGGGTACACTCTGCAGAGGTCAGGCCAGCACCAAAGAGAAGGCTGAGGATTAGTGGCGGCTGGGAGCCATGGCAACAGGACAACCGCCCAGTGGTCTCTCCAGGGACGGCCCCCAGACCCCTTGAGTAGGGACCCCCATCCTAGCGGCGAGCTCTGCCGTGGCCTGCACCCCTCCCCTTTCCAGAGGCTGAGGCCTGTCCCCCCCCAGGACACAAGCGCACCTCCCTGACCGTCCCAGCCACTCCGGCCCCCACCCGTGCTGAGGCTCCTAGTGATTATTCAAAAGCCACGGAGGCTGACTCCGGTTCACCTGGAAACACCCCGGGGGCCCCCATCTGTGTCCCCAGAAAAGTCCCCAAGCCGGAGCAGGCCCTGGGGAGGTGGATGTGAGGCATTCACTGTCCTCGGGCCAAGCTGGCCCCCCTCTACTCGTTGAGGCCACGCTGTGTCCACCCCCCAATCTTTTTCCTAGCTGGATCCCTGCCCAGCACAGCCCGTCTCCTTTTCTCTAGGTAATTAGCCTGTCTGTTCCAGTGCCCCTTCCTCCAGGAAGCCCTCCTGGCTGCTGCACACTGGTTCTTCGCCACTCTGCCACCTGGTGGTCCCAGACCGCATCCCCTCGGTGATGTTTGTCCTGGTTACAGAGGTTGTGAGTGTTGGTGACGGATTGTCTCTGCCCCCCACCCGGCGGACGCGGCTGTGGGCTCACGGGAGGCCCTGGGCTTTCTGCAGGGGCCTGAGGTTGGGCCCTTCCTGGCCGTGGCCTCGGGCTTCAGTGGGCACTCTGTGGTGATGCACCCTCAGTGCAGCTTCCCGGGCCGCCCCAGCCCTCAGAATGGCAGGCTTCGCCCCGTGGGCGCTAATTGGGCATGACGCTGTCATGGGTGTAGAGCGGGGAGCAGAGACCCGGCCCCGGGTAAAGGGCCACCAGCCCGGTCAGCGCAGGGGAAGAGAAAGATGAGGCACTGGGGTGACTTGGCACCCTGCGCTGCAGAGAAGCCCCCTGCACCCCCAAGGCATTTCCGGGACCCCCCCCCGGACCCCCCTCCCCACCAAGACAGCTCTTCCCTCAGGAGGCGGCTGCGTTTACGGGTGAGGCCCCAGGCCCGCCCCAGGCACCCCGGAGGCAAGATGGTCGGAGCCCCTTGGCCAGACTCCCCAGACGCAGGGCACATGCCAGGGCCTGTGAATGAAGAGAGAGGGGCCAGACACCAGGTGGGGATCTGTCTGCACCCGGCGTGGCCCAGCTGGGACCCTCCTCACCTTAGATGCTGGGTCCCCAGATGATGAGCTCCGGGGAGGAGCCTCTCAGGGTGACCCAGCGGCCCCACTCCTGCCAAAGACTCCCCAGAAGCCCAGACTGGTCCCCGCCCCGCCTCCCCCCCGCCAAGCTGTGCAGGGTGGCCGGGCCAAGGCTTCCCTGGGATGTGGGCTCAGCCCGGGCAGGGTGGGGCAGGCGGCTAAGGCCCATCTTGCAGATGATGTGGCCGTTCCGGGGCCACCTGTGTGCATGACACAAGGTCCTGGGGCAGGGCCGGGCCTGGCGCCGGGCTGTGTGGCATTAGGTACAGCCGTGGGTGCTGACTCGGCGGCGGGGAGGGAAGGCGGCCACGAGAGGGAGGAGGAAGGCGGTGAGCTTCCAAAATTAGCCACGACACGAAGCGGGGATTATCATGGCCCCGCTCACCGACGGGTCTTTGGGGACAAGCAGCCAAACACGGCTGTCCTGGGCACAATGAACAGAGATGTTCCCCCTTTTCCTGACGGCACCTGGGGACCGGGCAGAGCCAGCACCCAGCCCTGCCCGGTGGCAAAGGCCACAGCCTTCCCTGCAGACGGGCCAAGGGGGTGCAGGGAGCTGGAGCGCGGGTGACCAGGCAATGAGGAGAGGGACGGACAGCACACCCCATCTGGGGAAGAGGCCAAGGGGTGCCACGGCTCCAGAACATCGCCCGCGGCAGGGCGGGCGGTGGCTCTTCCCCCAACATAGAGCAGCCTGCCCTAGGGTCAGGGTGGGTCTTAAGGCCCCCGGAGTGGGTTGGTGGGTTTGGGCTAGCGTCCCCCACCACCACCCTGAGCCCCCAGGCTCCGGGAACAAGAAATGCCCCGAGGAGACGGCTGGAGGGCAACGTCAGGCAGCCGGTCGCCAGGGTATGGGCTGGGGGACGGCCGGCTGGGGACTGCGTTCAGCCACACACGATAAGAGAGCTCTGACGAAACAACCGGCCCAGACCACAGCCTCGTGCACGCCAGGTCCCTCCCCCTGACAGCCAACGGGAACAGGTGCAGGCCAGCCACGCGGTAACGACAGAGCCACGGGTGTGTGCCGCCCACGGAGGACACGGGGGCCGGCCAGGTGATGCCACTCACCAGTGAGTGCTCGCAATTAGGGTCGTTAACTCTTCCTTGTTCAGTAACATTAAGTAACCAAGTAAAGACCCCACTCCCTGACGGCGGCTTTGACCGGAGCCCGGCGAGAAGTCAGCCCTGTGTCTGGGACAGGCAGGATGGCCGGCCGGCGTCTGGAGCGGGGACGACCCGCCCCTTCTCTGCGAGGGGCTGCGGTTGGTCTCCGTCCCCACACAGAGCCCCTTGGGGGAGAAGTGGGAGCGGCGCCTCCCCCTGCAGTGGCCTCGGTCCCTACCCTGTCCTTGAGGACACCCGTGGAGCCTCCCGGAGGCAGCGGTGACGTAATCAGCCCGGGAGACAGCCCGAGTGACCTGGTGGCACTTGGAGGGGCAGCGATGAGCTGTAAGTTCTGGATCTCGGGCAGGGATGACAATCAGCTGGCCTTGGCCCTTGGGAGGGGCCCCGGGGAGGGCAAGGCCTGGAGGGGACCGGATGCCCAGATGGAACCCTGCGGGCGGGACCCCTACAGCCACACCTCCCGGGCCAGCCCGAGCCCGGAAACAGCCCCTCATCATTTTTTTTTTTTAAATAGTGTATGTTAATATGGACTTTATATTTTAGGGCAGGTTTAGGGTTACAGAAAATGGAGCACTGTTCCCCTATACCTCTGTCCCCCCACACACAGAATTTCTTCTATATGAAGTCGTTGTTGTGATACATTTGTTACTATCGACGTTACAATGATAACATTGACCCATTATTTTTTTACGTTTTTAATGTTTGTTTTTGAGAGCAGGGCAGGGGCGGAGAGCGAGGGAGACACAGAGTCCGAAGCAAGCTGTCAGCCCAGAGCCCGATGCGGGGCTCGAACTCGTGACCACGAGATCATGACCTGAGCCGAAGTCGGGACGCTTGACCGACTGAGCTGTCCAGGCTCCCCTGTTGACACGTTATTATTAACTGACACCCATTTTTGGTGTTGGACACTGTGGGTTTGGATGAATGGACGATGACCGGTTTCCACCATTGTAGTGACACAGAGTAGTGTCACTGTCCTGCCTATTCAGCCTCTCCTCTCCCCCAGCCCCCGATAACTGCGCTTTGTTTTTTTTTTTAACACAGTTCTGCCTTTTCCAGAATGTCATGTAGTTGGACCCCTACAGTGTAGGCTTTTCTCGCCGGCGTCTTTGACTTGGTAACACGCATTTGAGCTTCCTGCATGGCTTCCCGTGGTTTGATGGAGCATTTCTTTTTAGCTGAACACTATTTCATTGTGGGGATCGACCACAGTTAATGTACCCGTCACCTGCTGAAGGACGTCGTGGTTGCTCCCAGACCCCTGCCTTTCTGCGGGCGGGCAGTACTCGAACAGTGCCCTCCCTGCCCCCTTGGCCCATGCCTGCCAGGGGGCCACCCCTCGGAACTACAACGTCTCCAGGCTGTCCTGGGCCCCTGTCACCCTTACCCCGGCCTGGCACCGGGCAGGTCTACTCCAAGGTCTCAGCTAGTGTCAAATGGCCACAGGGGTCTTGCCCAAAGATGGCAGGCCTGGCACCCAGAGGGCAAATATGTCAACACTCTGGCTGGTAGACCCCGGCCACCTCCTCCAGGAAGCCCTGCTCCTCAGAGTTCTGTTGTTAAAGTTTCCCCCCAAATTCATGTCCACTCAGAACCTCACAATGTGACCTTATTTGTAAATAGGGTCTCTGTATACGTAATTAGTGACAGATTTGGAGACGAGGCCATCCTGCATTATTATAGGTGCCCTGGATCCAATGACAAGTGTCCTTAGAAGAAGAGGAGAGACACAGACACAGAGGAGGAGCCACATGAAAATGGAGACGGAGACTGGAGCCCCTAGAAGCTGGAAGAGGCAGGAGGGAGCCTCCCTCTGAGCCCCTCGGGGTGAGGGGCTTGGCCCTGCCCCCCTGGATCTCTGACTTTGGGTCTCCAGACTGTGAGCGGCTGGATTTCTGTTCCCTGAGCCACCAGTTTGTGATAAGGTGGTAAGATGGCCCCAGGGCAGGAAACCAGGCTCGACCCTCCCTCCCTCCCTCCCTCCTTCTCTGCCCGTTAGCCTGGCACTCCTCATGTGGGCTAATCCCCTGTGCCTTCCCTGGGCTCTGGTCCCCCGTCCTGACTGCCTGCCTTGTGCCCCGTGGCCCCAGCTCCCGGGTAGAAGGAAGGGTTGCCTGCTGAGGGGCACTGCCTCATCCTGTCCCCATGCCCCTGGCACACACGCTGTGGCCACAGGACATTTTCAGTTTCCACAATCCTTGTGTTTTGATGTTGACACACTCGAGGCCCATTCAAGTCACTTGATTTCCCACTCAGAGGCGAATCAAAAGGAACACATCTCCTCTGATTTGTTCACACCAGTCAACTTTTCCATCAATAAAAAAGCCCATTTTGCTCATCCGATGCCAACGGAACGCGATCTTTTCTAAGATGTCAGAATTCAGTGACTCATTCACTTATTTCATCCCATTTACGTCTGAGAGTCAAACGGCATCTGGAGACAGAATTCCTCATTAGAGAACAAGTCATTAAGAAGTCAGCATGGAAACACAGACCCGAGCACTGCCTCACCTCGGTGGCAAAGCTTGGGGCCTGGCTCTCCTCCACGTCCAGGCAGCAGAGGCCCGCTAAGTGGGGTCCCTAAGCTCCAGCCCATGGCTGCCCTTTGAGAACACAGGCCCAGCAAAAACACTTCTGAGTTTTCTCAAGACAAAAGCTTTGTACATGCATTGCCCGGCTCACACACGTCGGCAGCAAATGACAGATATCCAGGGCATGGGCCAAGTACGGCCACCGGGAGCCCCCCAGCGCCCTGGGGCCTCGAACTGCCCTGGCAGCTGCCCTGACCCCAGGGTGCCAGTCACCTCTCCGGGCCAGCTGGCCCCCCAAACATGCTGTCCTCCCTGGACGTGCTGCCCCCCCCCCCGTCGGACATGCTATCCCCCTTGGATGTGCTACGCCCCCCCGGATGTGCTGGCCTCCCCCCTGCCGGACATGCTATCCTCCCCGGATGTGCTGGTCCCTCCAGGACATGCTGTTCCCTGCCAGACATGCTGGCCTCCCCACCCCCACTCGGGACGTGCTGGCCCCTCTGGACATGCTGGCCTGATGGTGTGGGCCAGTGGGTGTATCTCTGTGGGCAACACATCACCGCCCAGCAACCTGGTCTCCGGAAGGCCCATGAATGGGTGCAGCTGGGGGGCCCCGGCTTAGCCCTGACCGGGACAGCAGCCACCTCCAAGCCCCAGCTTCCATCTGTAAAGGGGAAAAAATAAACAATGAGAATTAACAATAACGACACAGGCTGTGGTGGTTAGTTTTCTGGGTCCACTTGGCGAGGCTCCATTTCTTGGTTACTCAGTCACACGCTGGTACAGATGTCGCTGGGAAGGTGTTTGTGATTGCAGCTAACGTCTACCGGCAGGTGGCTTTAAGTACAGGAGACGAGCCTCGTGCTGTGGGCGCATCAGGTGGTTTTAAGTAAAGGAGATGAGCCTCGTGTTGTGGGTGGGTCCCATCTAAGTGGTTGGGGGCTTTAAGAGCCTCAGGTTTCTGGGCGAAGAAGGCATTTCCACCTCAAGAAAGCGCTGCGTCGGATTTCGTCCCATGGGCATGCTACCTCGACACTCAGGCTCACATCGCAGAGACCCGGGACTCCCCCGGGGCACATGACCTCGTTCCCTCAGCCCCCATCTCCAGGCCTGGCGATGGGTGACCTGGGCCCGGAGCCTGGAAGGGACTGGCGGTGGGAGAACACCAGACCGACAGGAGCAGACGCCTGCAGCTAGCGATTTGGGGTGGCTCGGGAACTGGCTCTGGGCCCCGCCAGGCCCGAGTCACCCACCAGCGCCACGCACCGAGGCTGCAGCCTCTCCAGGGGTGGCTAATGTTTGGCCAGATTCACCAGGAGCCCAAGCAGTGACCAGAGGCCCCAGCTGCCTGGTATGCCCCTGGTGGCTGGAGTGGGGGGTGGGGAGCATCGGCTGGGTGGCCCCCCCGAGCTTCACCAGGAGACACGGTAGGACTAGGCTCGTGCCTGCTCTCCCTGTAGGGACCCCCTCTCCGTGTGTCTGTGTCCAGGGCTCCGTCTTCCTATGGGAGCACTAGTTACGGGTTCAGGCCCCCCCCCCCGATCCAAGATGACCCTGATTCACCTTGAAAGCATCTCCAAAGAGCTTACGTACCCTCAGTTACAGGGGAGAGGACTTAGACGGATCTTCTGGGGACACAGTTTAATGCCTCCCACCAGTCTCTGAGGACCAGAGTGCGAGTCGCTGGCTGCAGCGACCCCTGGGCTGGGCTGCTCCTCGGCAAGCTTCTCCTTGGGGCTTAGGGCTGCTCCCTGTGGGGCAGCACCTGGGGTTGGGGAAACTAGCCCGCCTCCCAGTAGAGCTAAAGCCCCGGGGAGGGGCTGTGCCCACCCTCCCCCACCAGCCAGGCTGCTGGACTCCCTGGGGAATGGCTCGAAGGGTGCCCCCAGGAGGAGGGGATACCTGAGATGTCCTCACTCTGAGTGCCAGGCCAGCTCTGTTATCGACCCGGCAGGAGCCAAGCCCTGGGCTGGTGCTGGAGTGACTGGGTGTCGACTCCTGGCCTCAGTGGGTACTGGGAGGGCTCCTCTGATCCTGAGGATCCTGCGGATCCTGATCCGCAGTCAGGTCTCCCAGAATTCCCTGGGGAACCCTGATGGATGGGGGGGGGGGGGGGAGTAGTGGTGGTGGTCAGGGTTTCTGCCACGAGGAGTAGCCAGCAGCCGGAGTGGGGCTCCCAGGCAGGCCTGTGAACTACCCTCCAGGCTCTGTCTGGACAGGTCAGGACGAAGGGGGCCTCCAGAGTCAGCAGCCAGCTCTCCCTGGGGCTCGGCCTTGACCCCTTACTGCTTCACAGCAGGCATTTGAGGGGTGGGGGTGGGCCAAGATGCAGGAGCCAAGGTTGGGGGGGGGGGCTCCGTGTCCACAGGAAGTGTTCAAAGCTATGCAGACCTCCCCTCCCTGTGCGGTCAGAATATTAAGCTAAGGTGGTGATAATTGGCTGAAAAGCAAATTAAGGCCTCAAGGACAAATTGGAGGTTCTCACCATTGCTGCAGGGGAAACGGGGGGTGATGGCACTGTGAAGGGGGGCAGAGGCAGAGACACAAGGGTCAAACCCCCCAGCTGACACAGTTCCCTCTGTCTGTCCTGGACCCCCTGCTGTGGGTGATGCCCCACCTCTCCCCTTCCTCCCCACGCCTGGATCCTGCCCACTCCCACCAGGCCTTTGAAGGGACGGCTTGGAAGGCGGAGCGGAAGGCACAGCCACAGGAAACTCCGGACCCGCTTCCCCTCCCCTGGGGTTTCTGGGAGGGCGCAGACCCCAGTCTACCCTCCCCCAGGGGAACTGCCGCCCCTGCTGGCAGTCTGGAGGTGTCAGAGCCAGGGTCTGATGTCCGCACCGCCGGGTCCCCAGGCAGGGGCTGCCCAGTAGCTGTGCCCACTCCTCTCCCTAGGCCGTGTCCCATCTCTCCCCTGCTAGGCCCAGACCCGGAGAGACACTGGAAGCCCTGCACACTCGGCCCCCAGCCAGCTGGTCTCCGAGTCAGAGGAGGCCTCGACATCGGCCGGCCTCTGGCACCATCTGCTGGTCACAGCGGGAGGCAGGCCGCCCCCAGCAATAGGGCCCCCCTAACCGCGGGCGAGGGTGGGAAGGACAAGAGCTCCGGGCTGGAGTCCCTAGGCCCCGCCCCTGGCCCCGCCCACGGCCCCACCCCGAGCACAACCCTGGGCGTCACGACCCTGCCTACAGCCTCCGGCCCCGCCCGCGGCCCCGCCCCGAGCACAGCCCTGGGCATCACGGCCCTGCCCACAGCGTCCGGCCCCGCCCCGAGCACAACCCTGGGCATCCCGACCCTGCCCACAGCCTCCGGCCCCGCCCACGGCCCCGCCCCGAGCACAACCTTGGGCATCCCGTCCCTGCCCACAGCCTCCGGCCCCGCCCACGGCCCCGCCCCGAGCACAACCCTGGGCGTCACGACACTGCCCACAGCCTCCGGCCCCGCCCCGAGCAGAACCCTGGGCATCACGACACTGCCCACAGCCTCCGGCCCCGCCCGCGGCCCCGCCCCGAGCACAACCCTGGGCGTCGCGACCCTGCCCACAGCCTCCGGTCCCGCCCACGGCCCCTCAGCCACTTCTACAGCCTGGCGGTAAGCCCAAAGCTCCCGTGTGGCCTCAGCTGCTCGCTCAACCTCTCTGAGCCTATGTTCTCCTTAGCTACATCGGGTCATAACTACTGCCCTAAGTTTCCAGGACAGCCGCGCCCTGATTCTGCCGGTAGGCCCAAGTCTGTCTGTCCCCAGACCTCTGGAAGCCTGTTCTGGGGTTTCTGGGGACCCTTCCATTGGAAGGTCCCTCTACAGTGCCCCTCCAGCACCTCACCTCCACCTGCCCCACAGCCCTCCACGGGCAAGCCCTTCTCTTGGGTACCAGTGCCATGGGCATTAGGGCTGTAGCTGTGGGTGGCATAGACACCCTGGGGAGAGGAGGGGGCAGAGGACTTTCTCAAGATGGTCTCTCCTCTGCCCACTCCCTGGGGACCTGCCTGCAGGTCTGTGACTGCTCTTCCACAGCCAGGCCCCAGCCCCTCCCGGAGGTGCTCACCATTTCTATAAGGGGGACAGCTGGGGCCTGTCGCCCGGGGGCTGGCTGGGCCCACCTGGCCATAGGACAAGGGCTGTTAACACCTGGCAAGCTACCCAAGGCCTAAGCCCTGTTGCCCTTGCTTTCTGGCACTGAGACCCTTTTCTGGGGCCAGATCTGGGGACCTCTGCCAGAGGCAGCCTCCTCTTTGTCCCCAAACCTGTCCCCGTCAAGTACCTGCCCTGCCTGGGACTGTTGATAACAATCAGCAGTGTCCCTGAGGGAGAGGACAGGGTCCCTTCTGATTCTGTGCTCTCAGTGGACCACCGTGCTGTGCTGCCAGGCCCAGGCCTGGGCTCCTTCTTCCCTAGGGCCCCGATCAGCGCATCACTCAGAGCAAAGCAGGCACTCACCACCTGGGGGCGCAAGCAGTTCACAAACGCTCCCATCACAAACCAGGGCCCTCGAGTCTTGGCTGAGACCTCAAGATTGGGGAGGGGGATGTCCTCCCTGCTTCCTGGTTAGGATTTCCCACGTCTTTGGGATTGAGAACCTGGGCTTTCAGGCCGAGACCCGGCGTCACTGATCTCCCTGGCCCCGGGGGAGCTGGGTCGTCATCCCTGTGCCGGTGGGGAGTGGAGGTCAGCCACCCCCAGCCCCGTCCACCCTCTGTGGGCTTTGCTGCCCGGGCAAGGGGCCAGCCCGGCTGCCCCGCACCCTCCAGCAGCTGGCTGGCGACCCTCCCGGTGGCTGGTGGACTCTGCTCAGCCGGGGCGGCCACACCTGCCACAGCAGCTGGTTCAAAATCCCCAAATCCCACAAACCGGCCGCTCGGCCCCATTTGGCCCGGCCAGGGAGTCCTTGGCCCTGTGTGTCAGCCTGTCCCTCACTGAACTGGCCGTCAGGGACTGTGGCCAGGTGGGCAGGTGGGCAGTGCTCCGGCGTCCCGAGATGCTGGCAGCCCAGATGGTGCAGACCCCTGGCCTTGGGGTTGGGCGTGCCCCCCGCCCCACCGCCCCCCAGCTTGAGTGAATCTGGAGGGTCTGCAGACTCACTTAGCAGGGCAAGTAAGAGACCTTCATGTAAGAGTCTGGCTGCCCCGGGCCTGAAGGAGGGGAGTCTGCGGTGCTGACTGTTTGCAGTCAGGGGGCCCCCAGGGAGGCTCTGGCCTGTGGTCGTGACCGGGACCCCCAAAACTCAGGCTTCAGGGTGCAAGGCAGCAGGAAGTTTGCAAGGTGGCACCACGCGGATACTTGCGGGAACCCTGCACGCCTGCGGGCACCTGCGGTATGCTGCTGTGGCCCTGGCCGAGGGGCCCTAGGCGACCATGCTGTGCCACACAGGGGCAGCCTCCTCCTGGCCCCCTGGGCACGGATGACAACCGTGAGCGCCCCCGACTTTGCTCAGGCACCCCCTCCCTCCGGGGTCCCTCACTGAGGCCCCCCAGCCTCTGCCTCGCCCCACACCCGCCCCGCCTCTGCTCAGCCCCAGGACGCTGGCTGGTCGGCACATGTCAGCCTTGGGGAGGGGGTGAGGGCAGCTGCTGGGTGTTGATGTTCGCTGCCCCGGGGGAGGGGGTTTTCCGGCACCGGGGGAGGGGTCAGCCACGGTGGCCCAGCAGAGATTCAGGCCCAGAAGAGGGAAGGCCCAACATCGTCACAAGTAAACAGCCCCAAGGATGGTTTCCTACACGCAGCTTGAACCCCTGAGCGCGTGCAGCCCCAGGAACTGTGTTCATGCGCCCCACCCCTATCCGGGAGCAGCGTGGTGGGGGGCCTGGGCAGGGCTCAGCCCTGCGCTCTCGGCCATGCAGGCCTCCCCCTGCAGCCTCTCCCTCCTTCCCTCCTCACCCCATCAGCCCTGCCCCCAGGCATCTGCAGTCACCCCCCCTCAGCCCTGTCCATAAGCATCTGCACTCACTGTAACTGATCCCCCAGGCGGGGCGGCCCGGGCTCTGGGCTCCCCTGGCCCTCTCGTCTCCGGCCCAGCTGTTGCCGGGGAGGCCGTGTCTGTCCCGGGGGCCAACAGCTGCAGGCCCGGAAGCCCCCACCTAGCCTGGAGCAGGTGGGCCCTCCGTGGCCCAGTCCGGTCTGCCAAGGGCCAGTCCCAGGGGTACGGGGGCCCCGTGCCCTCATCCGCTAGGCCTTGGGGGTCCTGGGCTGGGGGCAGGACCTTAGGGGTTCTCGGGCCTGCGGCAGCAAGGCCGGCCGAGCGCTTGCTACAGACAGAGCCGGGAAGGACATCTGCCACCCGCCACACCACCCAGCCCTTCGAGGCCAGTGGTGCAAACCCAGACGGAGCGTCTTGGTCAAGGCACCGTCCGCTCCGTTTCCGCCGCGACAGGAGGGGGTCCCTACGCTGTCAGGCCACTTGTGAACATTTATCGAGGGGCGCCCCTCTGTCTTGGGGTGCCTCTGATGGGTGCTGGACTGTGAGAGAATGAATTCGTGTTGTTTTCAAGCCCCCCACTTGCGGGGAGCGTTTAACTGGCCCAGGACGCCGGCACACGCCCTCCGTCCCTGGACGCAGCAGGAAACTGCCGAGTGGCTTCCTGGTGCCCGGTGCCCAGGAGGTGCCCGGCAGGCCCGCCTCTGAGCTGTCCGCTGGCCCTGCCGTCCCCCCGACGTCAGCCTCGTCCCTGACCCCCCACGAGCGCTGAGCCAGCTCAGTGGCCTCCACGGTGCTCGCTCGTGGGCAGCGTCACCGGGCAGGGCAGGTGCTTCCCTGAAGGCCTGTGCACTGAGCTCAAACCCGCACTGTTGAGGGACCGCTTGTCCTGAGGGCAGAGACTCCAGTTCAGGGGTGGCCGGTCCACAGACGCCCCAGGCTCCAGGGTCAGAGACCCGCCTGCTTGTCCTCCAGGCAAGCCCGCTGAGGCCACCAGCACATGTCTGCCCCGAGAGACGTGTTTCCACCGAGCCCACGTCTCCCTCCCGGGGCCCCGGTTATCAGCGGGAGGGAGTAAACCCTCACGCCGGCCAAGCCCAGGGGTGGTGGCGCTCAGGGATGCGGGGCTCAGCCAGGGGAGCTGGTGGCTGCCATGAGAGGTCGAGGACGGGAGCCAAAGGCTCAGGGCGGGGCTGCAGACCCCGGGAGAAGGCTCTGTGGGGACACAGTGGGGGCTGGGCAGCGTGGCTCCACGGGGGGTTGAGCCCTGGTCACCCCATCGGGAGAGGCTGACACAGTGGCCTGTGGGTGCCGTGTTTGCTGAATGAGCTGGGTGACATCTAAAGATCGCCCCGAATAGCACCCAGCCTGGGGCCGCTGGGGCCTCTGAATGAGGCTCCAGGCCACTCCTGAGAGGAGTCAGGTCAACCTCAGACCTCAGCCACCCAGCAGCCTGGCCTCCTGGACCCCGGTGGCCAGCTGACTCCCTGGGCTGCCTTGCACGAAGACGCGGGGGTGGGCATTCCGGCTTCCCCAGCCCGGCCCCCTCCTGACCCCCTCACGACAGGAGGCCTCGGCCAGACACCACAGGCGGACAAGGTCCAGCCCCTTCCTAGCTTCAGGCTAGGACGCGCCACCCCTGCCCCGGCACCCAATCCGTCAGCCGCCCCTCCAGCCCAGGGCCCAGCCGCAAGGTGGCTAGCCGGCTTGAAACAGGTGATTTATCTGGGCTTCGTTTCAAGCAAACATCTGATGGTTTTACTCGGACGGAGCGGCTCCCCACACGGTCTGGATTTCCCATCTCCGGGAACCCTTCACTTCTGAGAGGGGCTGGGGCGGTGGATGTTTATTTTATCACATTTCCCCGCTCAGGAGTTTAATAATTCAGCAGCAGGTCTGGGGCGGCTCCGCATGGATCCGTTTGTCTCTCTGGATCTCATTCCTTCCCAGACCCCCATGTGTCCGCGCCGGCTGGCCGCATATCATGTGTTCCCGCGAAAGTGGTTTTCCTATTAAGAGCTTCATTTCAGCCAGATTGTCCTACCATTCCTCGTCTCGGACGCGTCTGTCCCGGTGCCAGCGGCAGCTCCACGGGATCGAGTGGCACCCCTGGCAGGCTGGTCCCCGAAACCTCAGGTGCCCTGGCCGGACGCGCGGGCCGGGCGCCCGTGGGCGTCCCGCCTCCCCGAGGGCAGACATCAGGGCCCACGCTGCGAGTCTTGGCTCTGGCCAGACCGGCCCCACCAGGAGGGCTCCAGGGAAGGTCATTCAGCGCCCACTGGGCGCAGCTGGTTTCACGTGCCTCATGTCCACACCGGGCGCTCACGGCCTCCCCTCGCACACAGGGCTCTGAGGGGCGACGTCTACCAAGCTCTGTGGGCTGCCGAAGGCGCACGCCGTTCGGACCGCGGCACAAATTTGCACTCTGCTCTCACTGGACCATCCGACGGAGACATGACGATCATCCCATGCCCTGGGCAAGGAAGCCAGGGCCCAGACTGGGCGAGCTTCCAGGAGCGGGAGTTGGGGGAGGGAGGCCGCCCCCCCACCCAGCCCCCTCCTCCACAGCCCGGCCCAGGGCACTTGAACGAAGTGGGGACTTCGTGGGGACTCTGACGGAACAGGAGGGTGACTTCAGGAAGACCCAGTGACTGAGGGGGCTTGGGGCCAGCTGAGGGGCCAGGTCTGCCCCTCCCGGGCGTGGACCACCCTGATCGGGCAGCAAGGGCTGCGGGACCGTCCCCCTCACGGGCCCCCCACCTGCCGGCCCCGCCCTGTCTTGTGACCTCTTGGCCGATCTCCACCAAAACTAGATCATAAAGATCAGGGCTGCAGGAGTCTGTGCGGGCAGGACTCCTTGATGTAAACAGCCCTGCGCTGACCACACTCCCTGGCCCCCACCCAGCCCCCACTCAGCCCCCAGCCCTGGACAGAACCAGCGGCCCCAGGCCTGGCCTCCCCTCCCCCCTGGGTCCCGGCAGAGCGGATGGGTGGGCTCATGGGGTGCGGGGCCCAGGAGGGTGCAGGGGGCAGCTGAGGGGGGACAGGCGTGGGCCTGCCTCCCGGGCTCCGCCGGCTCTTCCGGCGGCCGGGTTATCGGGGTGACAGGCGGGGGCCCCACTGAGACAGCAGCGGCTGCAGCCCGTCTCTGACTCCCCTGATAGCGCCAGGCACCGCGCCGATCGGGAGGAGCCCTCGGGGGCCGCGACCAGCCCAGGACCCAGTGCTGCTGGCGGGGTGCTTCCTGACCCCTGACCCCCGCATTCGGGAAAGAACACAGGCCTGAGGAGCCCAGTGCAAAATGAAACGTTCACAGATGGTTAGGGACCTCAGGGCAGGGCCCCCCCCCCCCCCGTCGGTGCTGGGCCGAGGCCTCCGGGCTCTGTGTCCCGTGAGGGGGGCCCCGCGGCTGTGGGTTGCCTGGCCGTGGGGCTCGGGAACCCGTGTCAGCCCCAGGCCAGCTGGGGAGGGGCTCGGGCACACGGCCCTCACCTCGCCCCACCCTCCTCCCTGCACACGTGTGAGTGCAGCTGTGGACCCCGGGCAGGAGGAAATCCTCCGCTTTGCAAAGGTCCCGGGGGAAGCAGGGCTGCCTGGAACAGCTGGGAGGGGGCTGGCTGGGGGCGGGGGGGGGCCCTGGGCTGCTGTCCCGACGCTCCGGCGGGGGCCGGGCTGCGGGCACCGTTTCTGAACTGGCAGGCACGGCGGACGCCCCCCAGGAAACCCCTGGACTCAGGGATCGCCCCTCATCCGCTGAGGAGAGCTGGGAGGAGAGGCGTCCCCAAGTGGAGGCCACTGCCCTCACAGGGCTCCCCCCAGGGGCCGAGCTGGGGCCTCCGGCCACTGAGCGGCTGCCACTGCCCCAGAATAGGGCCGAGCCCCCTAACCCCCTCTTGCCAGGAAAGAACCCTAGGAATCAGTGTCACAGAGTTACCTCTGCAACAGCCAACGGTGCAGCCGGTGGGGGCGGGGTGCCGAAGGAAGAAGGGTGGGGCACGAGGGGGCGCTGTGGGGTCCTGAGCCCAGGGAGGGTCGTGGCCCTTCCTCCCAGCTGCCCCTGGAGCTGTCCTGGGGGGCCGTGAGGCTGCAGTCAGGTGTGGCCAGGGGACACTGGACAACCCCTTTGGGGAGCAGCAGCCTTGGGGGTCAGACAAGGGGGTTAGTGGTCACGTGCAGGCTGGAGGACAAGGACACCCCTGCTCAGAGCCCTCCCCCACCGCCTGAAGCAGGCCCAGCTACGTGGAGGCCCTTCGCGGAGCCCCCACAGCCGCAGCATCGACCTGCTTAGGACGTGCTGGCCTGAGAAGTGGGGGCCCGGTCTCTAGATCCCCAGGGGGGAGGGGGCCGCTTGGTGACCCTCCAGTGGGTGGGGAGGGGAATAGAGCCTGCTAGGCCTGCTAGGCCAGAGTAGGTCCGAGATGCTTCTCGGGAGAACACAGGGACAAGGCCACAGGCAGCCGAAGCAGTACCTGGGCCCCCGAAGCCCTGGTCCACCTGGAGGAGGAAAGGGACTGGTGCTCACCTGTCACAGGCCCCGGAGCTCATCCCCAGTGCTCCTCCCTGCTCCTGGGATCGGCTCGACATCCTGAAGTCCTCCGAGGCAACTAACAGAAACATCAGTCTCCCTGATGAAGGGAGTGAGTGAAAAGCACACACACGTTTCTGGATCATGAAGCTGGGAGGCTGGCTTCAGGCACGGCTGGATCCAGCACTCTGCTTTCCTGACTGTTCCACTGCTCAGTTCAGCTTCTCTGTGCTTTCACTCTCCCAAGGCAGATGGCCTCCTGCGTATGCTGAGCTCCAGAGACGTGAGGTCTGTCTGTCCTTTGTCTCATGTGGGCTCTGCAGTCACCTGCCTTACCCCATGCTTGGGAAGGGGACCCTGTGATAAATCCCCTTGCCCACCCCACAGAGCCCAGGCGGTCAGAGGAAGAGTGGCCTTGGTCCCCTCTGAGGATCTGTGGGGTCTAGGCCTCCAAGAACCTCAGCACTCGAAGGTTCTTTGCCTGGAGGGGGTGCTGGTCGTTCTGTGACTCCCCGGGATGTTAAGCAGGATCTTGGGACGAGGTCCCCAGCACCCCGGTGCTAGGCTAGACGCACCCAGGCCTCCCGGAGTTGGGGGGGACACAGCCAGCCCTCCTCGGCTTGGTAACTATCCCCGGAGCCGCACCCAGCAGGCTCTTTGGGGGACCCCTTCCCAACAGAGCGTGTTCGGGACACGTCCCGGGAGCAGCAGGACGGCACCTGGGGCGGCTTTAGTGTCCACAGAGCGCCTCCTGGCTGTGGGGAGCTGAGGTCTGGGGACCCGAGGGAAGCCAGGGGCGGCTGGCGGCACATGGCCGGTGCCCAGCTCCAGGTGAAGCCCAGACACCCTGGGAAGGGGCCCAAGACATGCAGCTCGCGTCCCGGGTAAGCCCCACCTTCTCCTCAGGGGGGTGCTGGGCCAGGAACCGCACGGGGCTGGGGGCACGGGGCCGGCTGCTCCGCGGCCCAGCTCGGGCGGGGCCTGCCCGTCCGGCTCCGTGCTGCCCGCCCGGGCAACCACCCCACACAACGGGGCTCTGAGCCCGGGGTGGGCCGGGAGGCGCTGCCCGCCGCCCGCCGGCCGCCCGCGCACAAGGGCCCCATTGTGTGGCTGCGGCTGTGGGCGGCAGGTGGCTGCCCGGTCCCGCACGGGGAGGCCCTGCCGCCAGCCGCGCGAGCGGAGGAGGGCACCGCGGGTACTGGCGGGGCGGGGGCACGGGTGGGCCGGGCCGGGCCAGGGCACGGCACACACAGAGCCGGGGCTACAGCATGAAGGCACCCATTCTCCCGACCCCAGCCCCGCCCGCTTGGCCTGGACAGCATGTGGCGAGGCGGCCCTCGCCCCGCTGCCGGCCCCGGGCCAGTGCCCGGCCACACCCGGGACTTGGATGCTGTCGCTGCGGCCTGGGCGGTGGCTGGGGCTGGCAACGGGGGGCCGGCTCTGAGCAGAGCAGTCCTGGCAGCTTCCTGGAGGTGGTGAGAGGCGGGAGGGGCAGGGGGTGGGCCCCCAGAAGCCAAGCACGGCCGAGGGCAGTCCCTGGGCGAGAGCAGGCCTGAGGTTCACACCCCGACTTGGCCCCTCTGCGCCTCGGTCTCTCCATCTGCACCAGAACCGCCCCAGGGTGGCTGAGAGCGTGTGACGCGAGCTACCCCAGGGATAGGGCCGGCCCTGGGTCAGAGCCACACCGGAAAGACCTCACATACCCTCGGGCCCTCCCTGGCCGCCCGGGGCCTCTCTGAGGTGCCCCTCTGCCCACCTGGCTGGCCTGTGGCAGACCGGCCGGTGGCTGGCAGCGTGGGCCACCGGGAGGGCCTTGGGCTGCCCCTTCCTTGGCCTCCGACTCGGCTCGCAGCCCCCCTCCCACCCCCAGGCCTCTCACCCCGGGCAGTGAGCCGGCGCCCGGCTGCCCTGGGCTGGACCCCGGGCCGGCCTCTCCGGGGGAGGCGCGAGGCTGGGGCTCGGCTCCCCCCGGGCCCTGCACCCCCACACCGGCTGGGAGCACACGGGGGGCCGACGCCGGCCTCCCTCCCCACCGTGGCGTGAGGTAAGGACGGCTGCATCCGGCCTGACGGTCAGGCAGGCCTCTGGCAACTCGATGCTGGGCGAGCTCCACCACGGCTCTCGGGCCAGACCGGGGGTCCAGGGTCAGGTTGCCTTCCAACCCCCACCCCCTCCCCCGGCCCCGTGCCCAGGCCAGCAGGCGGCGCCCGCCCTCCAGCGCCCCTGGGGCCTCATGGCTGGTGTCGGCGTGGTTATTCCTCAAAACAAGAGGTTTGCGTGAATGCTGTTTAACGTACAGGATGCGACAGAAGCAAAAGGCAGGAACAGTCCGCCCCAGCGGCAGCATCTGAGTCAAAATAACACTTGGCCCAGGCCTGGGCTCCCCTGGGGCTGCAGGGGCATGGACCGTAACTCACACCCGCCTGCAGCCCAGCCCTGCCATGGACACAAAGCCACCTGCCCTTATCAGCTCTGCGCAATGGTCTTGAGAGGCCCAACAGGAACCCAGATGGTCCCATTTTGCAGATGAGAAAACCGAGGCCCGGGCCTGCCAATGCCTCAGGGCTGCGCTGCAGGGTCTGTGTGGGATGCCCCGTCCTGGGCCACGCCCCGCTTTGGCCTCTTTCGGAGGAGGACACTCCCGGGGGGCTCCTGTGCTCACTGCCCCCGACGCCGCTCAAGGGGGGCTGGCTCCGTGCAGAGCACCCCTCGCCGCCGGCCTAGAGAGCCAGGCAAACCTCTTGGCTCTGAGGCCAAAACCCTCCCCAGCATCTCAGCCGGGCCTCCTGCCCAGCTCTGCCCGCCCCTCCGCCTGGGCCCGGCCGAGGAGGCCCCCCTGGGGCTGGCGGTCCGGAAGGGGCTCGGCGCACGGTGCCAGCCTGTTGGGCCGACTGGCATGCTCGGGGAAGCCAGGGTGTCAGGGAGACATGTTCCAGGCGATTGAGAGAGCTCAGCCGGGCGTGAGACAGCGTGGACCCGCAGGACCGTGGGGAGAGCACGTCTGTTCACTGAAGCCAGGAGAGGGCGGCCCGCCCAGGGCTCACGGAGCGCTGCCTCTCTGCGGTTCAGCCCAACAGTCTCGCGGGCCCGCGGGCCTCACCTTCTGCCAGGCATCCCTCCTCCCTCCTCAGCCCTGCTCACCAACCCCTGCCCGTCCCACTGGCACCAGCTCAGGGCCGCCTCCTCCAGGAAGCCTGCCTGAGGCCACCCTCTCCTCCCTGTAGCAGCTCATAGCAGGTGCCGAGAGTCCAAGAAAGGGAACTAAAGCCTGGGGCCGCGGCATCCGTCTGTCCCCCTCTTGGCCGCGCAGGATCTGGGACACGACATCTCACCCGTGCCCGTGTCTGAGGCTCCCCGGCACGGGGGTCCCTGTCCTTGAGGTGCTCCGGCCAGGGTGTGCGTGTCTTCCCTGGTGCCGGCTGGCAGATGCAGGCCCCATGTGATGAGTGTGGCCCCCAGGGGACCCTGCTGGGCTCTTGCCTCTGGGGGCAGCCAGGACCCCCCCCCCCCCAGTCAGGCCTCAACCACCGTCCCCAGCCCCACCTTTTCCGGCGCCAGCAGGCTGGCCGGGGGCGCGTGGGGAGGGCAAATAGAGGGCTGGGCGGGGGGATGGGGTGGGGGCTCCCCCCCCCCACCGCGGTCGCCTGGATGTGGCACAAATCGATTCTCCCCCAATTTCTTCCCGGGCCAATCTGGAGGCGGATCAGACACGGAATCCCACAGCCGGCGCAGTGGAGCCAGGCTTAATGCCGAGCAAGCCCGCTCCCCCGCCAGCCTCCCCCCACCCGGAGCCCGAATCACAGCCAGAGCCCAATTACCCGCGCTCCCGTCACGCCCTGCGGCTCTGCGGGGACATGGGGGACAGCCTGACGCCCCCCCCTCCCAGGCCCACGGGTGCCCCACCCCTGCCCAGACCCCAGCGGGCTGGCCGGTGCCCACTGCCCTGTACCCAGGACAGGCAGGAGCTAGACCCCCAGGCAGGGACCTCACTGTCCCACCGAGGACTGGGCTTGGCCCCCTCCCTGCAGTGGATCTGTGGGCAGTGGCCTGGAGCTGCCTAGAGCTGTCCCCGTGGCCCGCTCCGAGGCCCCAGAGGGCGCCAGGCCCCCTTCAGCTCCAGGTAGACGGTGGGTGTCTGGCCAGACGCTGCGAGGCCCTGAACACGTGGGCCTCATGCCGCACAGGGACCACGTGGCTTGTCTCCAGTTCTCAAAATTTAAAAAATCCTTCGCCGGGCGAAGGGTGGGCCCCGGGTTTGGCTTTGGAGTCAGAAGTTTAGGTAGACGCGCTCAGCGCCAGACGGCAGCTTCGGAAAACCTCTCGTTGGGGTGCACGTGCAGGGGGGTGGGCTGGGGTCCAACTGGGGGGCAGGGCTCAGGTGTTCTGGCTTCCCCGGACAGCAAAGGGGGGCCTGGAAGCTTCTTGGGGAGGCTGCAGCGAGGAGCCCCGCACCCGGGTCAGTGGAACCCTGGGGCAGGAAACCCACCTTTCTCTGTCCTGGGGTTCCTGAGTGTGAAGGAGGGGCTCTGGGGTCAATGCAGCCACACCTGGGGTGTTACCTGGTGACCAGGATGGCTCAGCAACCTTGTCCCCCTCTCAGGTCTTCTGCTGCGTGGGCTCCAACCTTCTCCCTTCCCCCAAACACCCTTCCCGCCTCCCTCCCTCCAGCCGCAGAGACCATGGCAAAGGAGGCTTATCCCTGCCACAGGACCTTTGCACCTGCCCTTCCTGGAATTCTTCCACCCCAGATCTTTGCACGTGGTCTCTGTCTTATCCAGCAAATCCAGTCGAAGCGGCCGCCTCCTCTGATTTGGTCTGTTTGGGCTGGTATGACACTCTTGGGGGCTTACACGGCAATTATTTGGTACGTTCCGGAGGCTGGAAGTCCAAGGTCAGTGTCTGATGAGAACCTGCTTCACCGCTCATAGACAGCAGACCCCTTGCTGTGTCCCCTTCGTGGGAGGCACCTCTTGTAGAGCGGCCGTTCATGAGGCTCATGACTCAGTTACCTCCCCGAGTCCCCACCTGCTAGCACATGACCTTGGGAGTTGGGATTTAACCTGAGAATCTGTGGGGAGCGTGAACGTTCAGTCTGCGGGCTCGTCTGAGGAGCCTCCCCGACCACGGCGCGTGCCCACAGTGCGTCGTCCTGTCCCAGCGGCGTGTGCATCCGCCTCCTGCTCGTCCCACCAGCCCAGCCCCGCTCCCGACGCTCGCGGGCGCTCAGCTGGTGTTGCTGACCGAGTCGGCAAACGAGTGGCGCTGAGGGTCCCCGGCCGGAACGGGGCGTCGAGAACCGGCCGTTTGGTTACATGATCTGCCAACATCTGGCGGGCGATTCTTTTCACTGAATTAGCCGGCTGTTTCGGAGTCGTGCATAACCAGGCTGATTAAATTCATTCTCGCGGGTTGATTCGGGTTGACGGAACAGAGCAGGGAGCTCAGAACGGACCTCGAATGCAGGGGCCCTTGGCGTCCCGGGCATCAGCGAGAGGGGAGCACGAGTCCCACGGGGACCAGTGTGGGACGTGAGCGCCCAAAGGGAAGCGCCACATGAGGGCCCCTGAGGGACCCGGCGGGGGGGGGGGGGTGGGGGGGGTGGAACATGCTGAGGGATCTCACGGAAGCTTGACACCAAGGCCAGAATGGCTCGCTCGGGGGCGCATCCGCCCCCGGACGAGGCTGGGACCCGGCAGCAGGCGGCGGACGGCCTGACCCTGCCTCCGTCACAAGGGAGTCCCCGGAAAGGGAGGACGCGGTCTGAGCTGAGAAGATGTGGGGTGCGTGGTCCTTGCGGGTTGGCCGTCAGTCAAAACGTGAAAGGACGGCAGCCTGGGGCCCTGCAGGAACCTGGGGCTCAGGACAGAGAGCGGAGGGCCGGCCCGGGACACGAGCGCTCCCCATTAAGCGTGCGGCATGTTCCCGCTGCTCGCAGGGCATGCGTGACGTCCCCAGGAGCCACCGGGCCTCAGGGAGAACCTGGCTTCGCGCCCACTCCAGCTCGCACACCCGGGCTGGGGGACCGGCTCCCGCGTCACCACCGGTCATGGTGCCCCGGGGGTGGGGGGCAGCCTCTAGTTTCCGGTCACACCGAGTGATCACAGGGAGAGAAACTGAAAACGGTGGTTGGGAGGACAGTAGCCACACGGTGCAGAGCACAAGGAGCCTCGAAAATGTATCAGGACGGACCGTGTGGGCAAGGGAGCGGGACCCGGTCTGATTTACCGGCCGACACCTCAGCTGAGCGGAGCAGCGGAGAGCAAGGCCGGGCGCTCCCCTCCGTCCCTGGGGCTTACAGACACGGGGCGGGGGACAGACAGGGAGGGAGGGGCAGTGGCACAGAGCAGGGCACGATGAGGTAGGGTCCTGGCGGCCAGGAGGGCCGTCCGTGGACGTGCCCTTTCTCCCTTCGCTCTCCGGCCATTTCGGTGAGCTTCTCAGCCTCTCTCGGTCTTGATCTCCTTTGATTAGTTTGAGGATAAAAACGTCACCCCTTGGACAGGTGGGTCCTGAGGACTAGAAGGGGATTTTACTAGTAAAAACCTGGGCAGAGCAACCTCAACGCTCGTCGATGGATGAAAGGCCCATCCGACGGGGACCGTGACAGCCTGAGGGACTTCTGACACCGGCCCCAACACGGGTGAACCTTGAGAACTTGACGCTAAGTGAGTCGGCCGTGGAAGGACAAATCCCGTCTGATTCCACTCACATGAGGTCCCCGAGAGAGTCCAGTCCAGGGATACAGAAAACAGGTGGGGGCTGGGAGGTCCCCAGGGCAGGAGGTGGGGGCTGGGAGTCCGCAGGGACAAGGTGGGGGCTGGGGGTCCTCAGGGCAGGAAGGGCTTCTAGACCTCAGGGCGGAGTCCAGCAAGCACAGGGCTGGCCGCCCACTGGGAGCCCAGGTCCCCAGGCCCCGGAGCCCGGGTGTTGGGGGAAGGCACCCTCGGGTTGGCAGAGCGGCTGGCTGAAGTCGTCTTGGCTTACGACACTGGGGCTTGCGGTCCCCCAGCTGCGAGGCCGCTTCCCTAATTACATGCTGGGGCCCTCGGTGGGGCCAGCCTGGCTGCGGTCTCAGAAGGAAGCTTCCAGCCTCAGGGCCCCGGGAGACCCGAGACCCTCCGGGCCGCGGGGCGGCCGTGGCGCTGTGCACGTACGTGACCCTTCGTGCAGCGGGACGTCTGCGCCCCGTGAGGTCCCGCGGCCGGGCTCCCGGTGTGCGGGCCGCACCTCCCATCACGAGACTTCGGTTTCCCTAAAACCCAAACACGGAGCCTTCCTTGTCCATCAACAGACACGGTTTCGTTAGACTTGGATTCAAGTCCAGCTTCACTACCAGCTGTGTGGCTTTGGCCAGGGCGCCTAACCTCTCTGAGCCCTGCTTCCACAGGTCATGGGACAAAGAGGACACTCTCGTTCTCGGGGCCACGCCGAGGCCCGTCCTGTCCCAGGCTCGTGCGGGAAGGAGCGTGCACCTCCCTTGTGGCCGTGGCAGACAAGGGCGTGGGGTGGGCGTCCCCACACTTGCTGACCCGGGTCTGTGGGGGGGGGGTAGAGCAGGCCTCCCCAGAGCACAGCGGCGCTTTCATGGGGGCGTCCAGCCGCCACAGACCCGACTTCTCCGCCCGGTTCCGCGGGACAGGCCCAGGGAGTCTGCTGGGAAGGAATGGAGCTAAAGACCCCTGGGGCGCCTGGGTGGTGCAGTCAGTTAAGCATCCGACTTCAGCCAGGTCACGATCTCGCCGTCCGTGAGTTCGAGCCCCGCGTCGGGCTCTGGGCTGATGGCTCAGAGCCTGGAGCCTGTTTCCGATTCTGTGTCTCCCTCTCTCTCTGCCCCTCCCCCGTTCATGCTCTGTCTCTCTCTGTCCCAAAAATAAATAAACGTTGAAAAAAAAAAAATTAAAAAAAAAAAAAAAGACCCTTGACCTGTCGGCAGCCTGGCTTGAATTCTGGCTCCACAGCCTTCCGGCCCTGACACGCCGCTCGGCCCCCTGCCTCGGTTTCCCCACCTGGAGGCCCCCTCCGCAGGCTGCGTTCTGCTATATCAGCTGCCCCTGCTGTGTGGGGCTTTGTGACGGGGCCCGAGCAGACTGGGGCAGCTGTGTAACAAATCACCCCAGAACTTAGCTGCTTAAAACAATTGTCAACATTTACTGTTCACGCAGCTTCTGAGGCCCACGGATCCGGAAGCAACTAGGCCAAGAGGTTCCGGCTCCCGGAGATTTCGGAGTCCTGACCTTGAAGCTGAAGGCCGCTCAGCAGGTCAGACCACCCTTCCTGGGTCCCACCGCCTGAGAAGGCAAGAGTCTGGCTGCCGGGGTCTCCCGGCCCCACCAAATCGGGCCTCGCCGTCCTCCTGTGAGAAAGTTCCCACCACCATGGCCACGGTGGGTCAGGAACTTGGCCGCTCTTTCCTTTGTTGGTGAGGGAATCAGGGCATGTTCCTTCCAGGGGGCTCTGCTGTCACCGGGATGAGTCTACACACAGAGCATTGACTGAACCCTGCTCCCAGTAAAAGTCACGAGGGCCAAGCTTCGGGCACGGCAGAGCTGGGCTCAGGTTTGACTTCTCCCCTGACTGGACACGTACCTCCTCCCACGGACCACACCCCCAGGGCTACGGCGGGCCCGGGCCTCCAGAAGTCTCTCATGAAGAGGGCCCGGGCAGGGTCACAAGGATTGGTGCCCATGACAGCAGCCCAGGCCCCAGGACGAGGGCTGAGCACACGGTGGGTACTCCCGTGCCCCTTGACCCAGGTCCCGACTTGCCCGCCTCGGACTCCAGCACAGTGGCCGTGTTATTGGACACGTCACTAGGGCCACCCATCCCAGCAGCTCGGAGAACCCCGCCAGCCGATGGCCGAGCGTGGGTGCGAAGGACCCGCCAGCGCACAGAGGCAAAGGTGCTCGCCGAGGCCCCCTGGCTGGGGGCAAGTTCAGGCCTGGCCTGAACCAGGACCCTCCTGGACCCCCTGACTTGCATCCCTCTCAGCCACGGGCTGCAGCCGGCGACCGCCGAGGAAAACCACAGGTGACCTCACGCTGGTGTCCCCGAGCCCCCAGGGCAGTGAACGCACAAACCGCGGCACAGGGAGGGCGAGGCCGCTGCTGGGACCGTCTCCAGGCAGATCTTATCTCTCAGCCGGCCCCCTGCCCACGGGGTGTTCGGCTTCCTGGGCCCCCTCCTCATTTCCGCGCCTCCAGGATTCGCAGCTTTCCTGGCAGGAAGCGGTGCTGTTCCCGCAGACGGTGGCCGGGGGGGCGGGGGGGGGCTTCCTTGGGAAGCCACGGGGCCCCAAGCTGGTGCGGGCGAGGGGAGGGGGCCCTGATCATTACAAGTGTGCAGAACTCACAGGGCTGGCAGAGACGGGGCGGCCCCGGGCTCCAGGGTGGCGGCCAGAAGGGGTGCAGCCTGAAATGAATGAGGGCTGCCAGGGGGTCCTCCCCCCTAACTCTCCATCACAGCTCCCCCCCCTCCCGGGGTCCACCTCTCCCAGACGCCTGTCCCAGAACTGACGTCCCTTTCTGCCAGAGTATCTCCCCTGGGTTCCTGAGGGTGGGGGCCCCCATGGAGCCCGGGGCTGAGCCCCCTCTGACCGCCGGAGTGCCTTCCTAGCCCCCTCCCCACTCCAGGACCCCACGAAGCGCAGCCACTCCGGGGGGAGTGGGGATGCCTGCTCAGCCCTGTGAGCCCCTGGGCGAGAGTCCCAGAGGCGCCCCCCCCCCCACCCGGAACCCCACACGAGGCAGGAGTCCCAGGGCTGATTTGCAGGGGCGCGAGGGGGTGGAGACGGGACAGCAGCCAACGTGAGTGAAGCCAGGGTGTCTATGTGCCTCCTGGAGGGGACCTCCAGGTGGGCTGCAGCAGGGGAGGAGGGGAAGAGTTGACGTGGGCCGGATGTGTCCCCTCAGGGACCCCTGTGCAGGGCAGAGACCCAGGACTTCCGGGTCGTTCAGCTGGGAACACAGAAGTGAACCAGGGAACCTTGCTCCCCTCCCAGCCCAGACGCCTCGTGGCGCCCTTGTCCTGGGGACACAGCCCAGCCCCAGCACTAACCCGCACACTATGGGTGAGCCGAGACCCGCCCCAGGGCCCGCTGTGTGCACCCTGCTGGACTCCTTCGGGGGTTAATGCGGGAGCCCCTCCCCACAACACTGGCCCCTTCTGACCCCTCCGAGCTCTACCCCTCCCCCCCCAGCGCCCACTCATCCAGCTCTAAACAGGGCCCCGTTGTCCACCGCAGCCCACGCCAGGGGGTAGGGGATGTCAGGCCACTGCCTCAAGCTCACGTGGGCTTAGCAGGACCTTGGGAGAGGCCCGTTCCGCTCACTTGCTCCCAGGGACGGTGGCTGCCTTGGGGGTCTCCAGGACCGGGCTCTGGCCCAGCCCCAATGCTCCTGCCTCCTCATTGGCCTCTGTCCACAGCAGCAGCTTGGGCTGGCTGAGGACGTGGGCCCTACCACTTCCCACCTGTGTGACACTGAGCCTCAGTTTACCCCCACGCACCCCCCAGGGAGGCTGGGAGTGTGAGGAAGGCGCTCGCCAAACGACCCCTTCCTCCCTGTGAAACTCCACAAAGCAGGGCCCCGTCAAATCCAAGGTCCCCAGCCTCCCTGCAGTTCCCCGTGGCCAAGCCCCCCGCCCTAGCCCCAGACAGCCCCTCATAGCACCCTGAGTCCGCCTCCACAGCCGGAAGCCTTAGACCATCCCCACTGGCCTCAGGAGCCCACACAGATGACGTCAAGCTGAGGTCGGAGGGTGTCCATCCCTGCACCCTGGACGGCATCCGCTCAGGGCCAGGCCCCTCTAGACCTCTGTCCAGATGCTCTGGTCACGCACCGCCACCGTGGAGCTGGCCTTGCATTGGGCCTCGTGACTGCTCCTTGGGTTCCTAGGGCCCTGGCAGTCCGGCCACCCTGGCCCGCAGCGGCCACTCCACGGCCAAGCCCACGCCTCAGCCCCCAGGGGCCCATCTAGGCTTGGCTCTCATCCTCAGACCCAAGCACAGTCTGGACCAATGGCTGCTGGGGGCACGTGGGGGTCTCCCCAGCCTGGAACCCCCACCCTTTCACACCCACCTCCTCGCCCGTCCTCTCCTGCCCAAACCACCTTTTGTCCAGCTGTTCTCTTCTCTCTGGTCTGAATCAGCTTGGACCCTCAGATACATCTTCCCTCCTGGAGCTTTCCCCCGTCCAAAGAGGGTGAGTAATTACACTGCTATAAACTGGAAACGCTTCTCAGCAGCAGTGATAGGAGTCAGCAGGTCCAGACTCCCAACTGGAGCCCCCAGCTGTGGTCTGGGCTGCCTGCCTGGTGGCCAGCAGAGAGGCTGAAGCCCTGGGGAGGAGGGTGAACTGTGAGGCTTGCTGGAGCTCACTTCCCCTCCCATTTATCATTTGCCCAAGGTCAAGCACACAGAGGGATGGACAGATAGATGGAAAAACAGACAAATAGAGGGGTAAATGAACATATGGATGGATGGATGGATGGATGGATGGATGGATGGAAGGGGTTGGATGTATGGGTGGATGAACAGAGTTAAAAGGGTCTGAGAAGCAGTGATCTGGGAGGGCAGACAGCCTTCAACTCCCTTCTCTAGGCTCCTAGGGGCTCATGGGAGCAAACCTACCAGTCAAGGGTTAAAACAGCAAACCCTAAATTACCCTAACCCTGACCTTTGAATTTGGTGATGATTCTACAGGTGGGCACATCCCACAGGACCTGAAAGTTTGCCCTGGACTCTTTCTTGCAAGGACTCAGAGGTCATGCAACAACCTCTGTCCAGCGATGCCAAGGGGAAGGACATAGCAGATCTCAATTCCCATCATCTCTGGGACCTGCCTCTGTGTCCAGCTGCAGGGGGCTGAACGGAGTCTGCCAGAGCCAGTGACTATGACTGTATTTGGAAAAAGGCCCAATTGCAGATGTAATTAAGGCTTCCCAGGTGAGGTCCTCCCGGATTACCCAGGATGCACCTTAAACCAGGGTCTTATAGGACACAGAAGAGAGACACAGACCCAGGGGAGGAGGCACAGGTTGGAGCGATGCGGCCACACGCCAAGGACCGCCAAAGATTGCCACCCGCCAACCCAGGGAGCTACCTCCCTCCGCCAGGGCGGTCTGTTCCTTCCGTGTCCACCTGGCAACTGAGGCTGGGCACCTGGCTTCAACTCCTGGCTTCACCTCAGGCCCCTCTCTTGGGTGTCTCCCGCAGACTCTCTGAGCCCCAGGCCCCGGAGGGCTGAGCCTGGAGATGGGGGAGGCCGGGGACGCCCTCTCCACCCTCTCTCGTTCCCGTCTCTACACGCCCCGCCCCTCCTCTGCACCCCACCACGGAGTCACTAGGTTCCCTGTGGTGCAGATGCCTGGGGAAGGGAGTTCTCTTTGCCGCCAGGCCCTTGACTGAGGGCCGTTCTTATCAATGCCATCACTCTGTCCCCGAGCCGTGTGGCCCCTACCCACCGCCCGGAGCCACGGCTTCGGACCCCACCATCCAAATGGCTAAGTGGCCCCGCAGCCCCGCCGAGCAGGTGGCACAGTCCATCCCTCCTCCTCGGCTGAGGCTGGTGCTCGGGTGTCCAGGCTGTGGGAGTAGAGCCCACCGCTCGCCTCCTCCGGACAGACTTCCGTCAACACGGCCCGGGGGACAGGGCCAGACAGGAGCCGGACACGGCTGCATTTCGAGCGGGCCTCCGGGGCGGCTGAGAGTGCGGGTGACCCCTACGTCACCCTGGGCACAGTGCTGGAAGGCAGACCCCGGCCCGGCCCGCCGTGGGGGAGCCCGCCGTCCCCCCAGGATGCCCTCTGAGCTCCCCCAGGCCTCCCGGGCCTCCCCACCCTCTGAGGTCATTTTCCACCCGGCCCACGCCCGCTGGAAAAACAGACCAGGACAATCTCGTTGCCAAGCCAGGGGGGCCGCCGGGTGGGGGGCGGTGGGAACCTGACCAGGCGGCAATTTAAAACAGGAGGGGCCGCTCAGCCGCCGCCCAGGGAGTGGGCTGTCGGGGCCAAGCTGGGCGCCCCTCAGGAGGCCCCGTCTAGGCCAAGAGGACCCGAGAGGGTGGGGGGAGCCAAGGTCTGGAGCGGCCCGGCAGACGCTGCCAGGGGCGCGGGGGTGACGCCCAGGCCCTCACGCGCCCCCACTCTCACCCGGCCTGCGTCACAGGGCCCAGCGGAGTATGGACACGCTCAGACCCGACGGCCCAGATCCCGTCCAGCCGTGTGGACAGACCCCGGTGGACCAAGCGGCCTCCTGTCCCGTGGCGAACCGCCCCCCCAAGCCTGGAGACCAGAAGTCAGAGGCCGCACTCCCTCCTGGGGCCCCGGGGGAGGGGTGAGGGTCCCTCCCGCCCATCCAGCTTCGAATGTGGCCGACACCCTCAGCCTGTGGCCTCATCCCCCCGGCCTCTGCCTCCACGCCTTCCTTTCCTCTTCTTGTGACAAAGCCGATCTCTGTACTTAGGGTCTGCCCCACTCCGTCCGATCACACAGTGACATCTGCCAAGACCCTATTTCCAGGGTCACTTTCTGAGGTTCTGAGTAGCCATGAACTTTGCAGAGACCCTGCCCAGCATCCCAGGAGGTGAAGGGAAGGCTGGCGTCAGGAAACCGTCGGCAACGCCTGACGGGCGGGCTGGTGGCGTCCGGGGTCCTGCGTCCAGACCAAGGATGCAAAAAGGGGGCAGGGGGCCGCTGGACACCCCGGGGCAGGCGTGGATGGAGGGAGAGAGGCCCTCTCCCTGGGGCACACGGCCGGGCTCAGGAGATGCTCCTGGGGTGACTGGGAGGCGGCCGGGGCGGGGGGCGGTCAGAAGGGAGAAGCCCCGGGGGAGAAGCTGGGATGGCAGGACCCAGCAGGTGAGGGGCCCACGTGCCAGCCCAGAGGGGAGCCTGGGGGACCTGGGGTTAGAGGCGACCGTGCTTGGGGCCAGGCGTGTGACGGGGGGGACCCGGTGGCCACAGTGCCAAGCGGAGACAACCACACCCACCCTCCCGGCAGCCAGCCTCCCCTGGCCTGTCGGGAAGGGGGTCGCCGAGGGTCTGCGGAGAAGGCAGCTGCATTTGGGGGGCAATAGCTGTGCCTCAGGCAGGAAGGGGGGGAGGGGGAGGCGCACAGACTTCCTTCCTGGGCGGAGACGTTGATGCGTCTCAGACTGTGGAGCGGGGGTCCCGGCCTCCCTGGACCGGTGCAGAGCACTCCCCGGGCTCGCGGTCCACGGGCTCCGGAGGAAGAAGGGCCATCTGTTTTCTGTCGGGTGGATAGTCTGGGGCTGCGGCTCACGCGGCGGGCGGGGGGCCCACCGCTCCAGGTGGGGTGCCTGCGAGCCCCCCAGCTGTCCCCCAACATGCGGAAATGGGAACATGACCACAGCAGCTCGGCTGGCCAAGGCTGTCTGTATTGTCCTCGCTAAACCCCACGGGGCAAGGAGGCCAAGCCTTCCAGAAGGTTCCAGGTTTGCCCCCTGGGAGAGCAGGGGGGCAGCAAGGTCCCCCTGATTTCCTGCGCCGGCCCCTCTGCAGACCAGTCGTTGGCCTTGGTCGGGGTCTCTCACGGAGGCTCCTGTTCTCTCCCCCCACGTCGCTGGGAGAAAGGCCCCCCTCAGGCTCGAGAGGCCGGCGCCTCGTCCAGAGGGGGGCTGTGGGCCCCACGCAGGGCCCCTGCTTCCACGACGGAGAGCCCACGGCACGGCCCTTCGGTGCACTGGTTTCCAACCCCAGGCCCCCAGGAAGGGGCTGTGCTCTTGTGCTCAGTGGCTCCGTAACCCGCCCGCGAGTTCAGGCCTGGGGAGGCCCAGAGGTCCGGATGCGGACAGGTGAGGGCCGCACGTATGCGGGGGGGGGGGGGGGAGCCCTCCTCAGGGCAGGTGTGTTTCCTTCCTCGGTGCGTAAAACACACACGACTCGGAATGTCCTATTTTAACCACTGCTCGGCGCACAGCTCCGCGGTGGTAAGCACGTTCCCGCTGTTACGGGGCCAGCCCTTGTCAATCCTCCCAAATCGGACCCCTGACCCAGCGCCTCCAACGTAGTGACCTCGCAGCGCGTGCTGAGTGCAGGAAGTATCGATGAGACGCTTGACAACGTTAAACGGTTCTCACGGGCCAGAAATTCACCCATTTGAAGCGCTCACCCGAAGGGCTTCCAGCATCCTCACAGGTACACGCGACCACCCCACGGTAGCGTTTAGAAGATTCCCGTCCCCGCGGAGAGAAGCAGCCCGCTAGCCCCATGGCCCTCTCCTCTCCCCCAGGCTGACCCCACTGGCCTCTGTCGCAGAGGGACAGGCGCGAGGTCCGCGTGGGGGTAGCGTGATGTGCCCCTGTCTGGATGGACACGTGACACCCCTTCTCAGTCTGGGACACCCCGTCTGGGTGGCCCGGGGCGGCTGGTGAGTGCAGGGCCCGAGGGCGTGGGCCCTGCCAGCCCCAGCACGCCCACAGCCCGCCACCACCGCGCCTTGAGGAAATCGCACAGAACGAGGAAAAGTGAAGGGCTCCGACCTCTTTCAATGTTTGTTTATTTTTGAGAGAGAGAGAAAGAGACAGAGCAGGAGCGGGGGAGGGGCAGAGAGCGAGGGAGACCCAGAATCGGAAGCGGGCTCCAGGCTCCGAGCCGTCAGCACAGAGCCCGACGCGGGGCTCGGACTCACGGACCGCGAGATCGTGACCTGAGCCGAAGTCGGACGCTTGGCTGACTGAGCCACCCGGGCGCCCGCGGCCTCTGACTTTTCACAAAGAAAGAAAGGAGGTGATCCTCTGAAAAAGGATCCTTGTGTCTGGTTCTCTCACAAAGCGAGCTCAAATGTTTGGGAGAAGTTGGGAGGGAAACTGACCGCCGCAGGCCTGCTCTGAAGGGGCCAGCGGCCAGCAGCCATTGTCCTGCTCCCCAGACACGCGGACGCCCTGCCCCCAGCTTCCCTTGCCACCCTCGCCTGCCCACCTCCCGCTCCGAAGGCGTCTTCTGTGCCCGGCGGGGGCCGTCTCCACGGCAACACGGCTCAGTGACGGCGGGGGGAAGGTGGCCTTCTCAGGGGTATCAGGCGTCCGGGCCTGTGACCTGCGTCCAGCTGGGCCTCACCCGATGGGCTCGTTTTAGCCGCCGGATGCCATCATCTGCTCTGGCTGCCCTGCCGGGAAGCAAAGACACAGCGGGAGTCACTTCTCCCCCAAGAGCGGCTGACGGCCACGTTGGGACCCCCGCCCCGGGCCCCTGCACTCGGGTCACCGCGGTGCCCTCAACCGTGCGCACGGCCAGCCGAGACGGCTGTCCTTCTGGCCTGTGGACCCTGCCCCCCATTCACAGGAGGGGACACTGAGGCACAGCGATAGGCCACTTGTCGCCCGGCTGGGGTTCTCCGACTCCTGATTAACGTCAGTGGTGACAGCACTTAGCTCGTGCTGTGCCTTGATCCCAAACCCCACCTGCGCATCCTGGCGCTTCCAGCTCCGGAAGGGCAGATCTCCGCCCAGCATCTGCCCTCCTCGGGGCAGCGACAGAGAAGCTAACTGCAGCCCAGGACGCGCTGTGGGGCGGAGCGGACTTCCACACAGAGGCCCGGCCTTCCTCCGAGGCTGTCTCCGTCCAGGGCCCCTCCAGGTGACGTCCAGCTGGCCCGTGGCCCACATTCTGGGGGGGAAATTCGGGCAAAGACAACGCTGGTGCCTCGCGGCCTGATCACCCACATACAAATGTCATCCCAGCACGTGTCCATCACGCCGGATCCCAGGCGGGCTGTGGACAACTGATGTAGCTATCGCCTTTTACAGATCAAGAGACAGAGGCTCAGGGCCCAGGCCCCTGGTCCGGGGTCTCGCCAGCTTGGTGGGGCGAGGCTGCCCCCAGACCCGGGCTTCAGTCCCCCCTGCCTCCCTCATTAACTTTTCTAACGAGAGCATCCCTCGTGCACAGTGCCTCTTGCACACGCGGCGATCACGCAGCATCTTCTGCCCTCCGTGAGGGTAGGCGCCCACTTCTCAGGGGTGAAGACTGAGGCACAGAGACAGAAGGGACCCACTGAAGACAGCACCGGCCACCTCCCCGTGTTGGGCCTGGATTCCTACGCTGCGGTGAGGGGTTCGAAGGTGAGGAAACAGGCTCGGGGAGAGGGCATGGCTCCTCCCCTGTCCGTTCCCCCAGAGCCCCTCAGGCTGAGGCTCCAGAAGTCCCTGTACGGCGCACCCTGCGTTTGTCCCCTGCATCTCGGCCGCCAGGCCATCCTGTCGGAAGCTGGGCCGCCGTGCTGGGTCAGGAGCTCGAGCCCCACGTACGGGGCTGAGGGAGGAACAAGAAGAGACTATTCCGAGAGGCCCTCCCGCTCCAGACGCCCCTTGGGGAGGGGCTCCGGGACGCCCCCAGATGCATCGTGTCCCCCAGGAAGCAAGAGCACCATCTCTGGCCTGGCGTGTCCCCACGGCGGTCCCTCCTGCCCCCGGGGAAGCCGCCTGGGCACCCACTGTGCGTCCTCGCCCCTGGCCCGGGCAGAGGGGAAGTCGGGCACCCATGAGTCACCCCAGGGAAGTCCAGCCTGTGTGTCCAGCCGGGAGGGGCCTCCGCGCTGTGTGTGCTCTCACCGCAAGCGGAAGAAATGTCCTCCCGCAAAGGTACCGCGGCCACTTGCCAAGTGGATTCCAAGGGTATTTTCCAGGCAAATCAGGAAGTGAACTCAGCTCCTCATCCAGCCTCCTGGGAGGGGTTCCTGGGGAGGAACCACACACCCTTCCCTGACCCTGAGCCCCTGGGACCCAGGCCCCGTGGCCCCGTGGCCAGGCGCCCAGCGCCCGTTCCCAGGGGGGAAGGAGCCAGAGCTGAGGCTGCCACAAGCTGACCGGGGGGTTGGATTGTCCGTCAGACCCAGGGGGTGCACAGAGACCCTGACTCTGGGGGGCGGGAGTCAGAGGCAACCAGCTCCCACTGGGAGGGAAGACGGTGGGGGCGCTGACTGAGGGGGCCTGGCCAGCGTGGGGCACCTTCTGGGACCAGGACAAGCTGCCTCAAGCCTCCTGATGCAGATCTGGGGGGCTTGAAGCCCTCAGGGCAGCCATCGGTCACCGGAGGCCATCCCTGCGGCACAGGATGCTGTCGCCAGAACCCCTGCACGAGCCCTGCATTCCAGCCAGGAAAACCCCAGTTCCGTCACCTTGCTGGGGAATTCACCCAGAAGGAGAAGTTTACTAAGTTCACCTGAAACCCCCGGGAAAGGTCACGGCCAGGTGAGGCACCAGCCCTTCCAGCCCAGGTGCCTCAACGGCCCCGGGGGCAAAGACACCCGTGGAAATTGGGGGAGCCCCCGATGCCCCGGCTCGGAGGCAAATCCTGGGGTCCCAGCAGCAGAGCCCAGTTTTCCCTCTGGGTTCAGGGAGACACCAGGTCACATATGGCCCAGTTCCACCCCGTGAGCGAGGCTGGAGGAGGTGGCTGGCCCACCCAGCACCCCCGCTGCCCATGGCCTGGGCCAGTCGCCTAGCCTCCCCGAGCCCCCAGCTCACCGGGCCTCCCCCACCTCGGGGGCAGGCTGCTAGGTCGGCCCTCCGTGCTCCAGCGCCCGCACTGGCTGCGGAGGCTGCCAGCAGTGTTAACCTCTCGGCTCCGGCTGGAAGCGGGCGTCCGCGTCTGGCCCCAAACAGCACGGGGACGGCTGGGGGTCGCCGGAGTCTTGGAGAACCGATAATGCCACCGCCTCAGGACGACCCCGCCAGGCGGGCTGCAGTGGGGCCAGAGTTCAAGCTCATTAGCACACGCAGAACTGCAGTCCAAGGAGGCCCTCCCGCTCTGACCTCTCCACCTCTGTCTTCCGCTTGCGAATGGGTCGCCCGCCGGCCCTCCCCGCTCGGGTCGCTGTGACGCCACCAAGCCCTGGCTCCCCCCGCACCCACGAGCAGCGCCCCTTCCCAGCTCTGTGGTCCCCTACGGGCGGCGGGGGGACAGCAAGAAGGAGGCCGGCATCTGGGCTCCCCAGCCCTCTGCGCCCACATGCCTCGCCTGCGGAGCCCCCTCCCCGAGACATGATGCCGTCAGGCCCTGCGGTGGGAAGGAGGCATGTGCACACAGACCCTCAGCCTGCCTGGCCCCCGACACCACCAGCTCGTGTGTTCGTGCACCCCGACACACGGACGCGCCCGCTTTGTGCGCGCTGAGCGTGGGGCTGGAAATGCCGTCGGAGGGCATTCCTGTGCTTCCGGCCAGTGCTGGCACAGAGCTGGCCACCCGGGCCCCTGACGTCCGGGAGGCGTGTGGAGGCCTGGCAGGATAGACACCGTGCCACTGCCTTTTCCCCAACGTGGGCCTGTGGCTCTGACACGGCCACTGCCCCTCGGCGGGGCCGGCACCTGGCTGCGTGGGGTTCCTGTGCGCAGACAGGATAAGCCCCAAGCCCCCAGCCCGGTGCCCGGCCCAAGTCCCCGGGGCCTCGGGGCACATGGACGAGCCACCGTGGCCCCGGGGGGGCCTCCGGGACGACTGGTCGCGGACAGCTGCTCCCACACCCCCTTGGCTGTGTCTGCACGGCGGGCCCTCACTCGAACCGGGAAGGTTCCACGACTCAGCTCCATGGTGGCCTCGCTGGGTCCTCACACACCTGGACCGCAGGTGAGCCTGAGGACCCGCGCCTTTCACCATACGTCACCTCTGCCGCCTGCTGGCCAGACAGCCGGGAGCGTCCCAGCGGGCCCACAAAGACTGACCATGCCTCCAGAAATCCCGAACCAGCCGTTACAGAGCCGGAGGCCAGGCCCGCGCGGGATGGGCGACCGCACGGGACAGCTGCACGAACGAGGCGCCAGCGCGGACGTGGCCCGCAGTGACCCTGCCGTGGGCCCGGCTGGGCCGCCGTCGGTGCGCGTGGGGGCCCCAGGCACCGGAGAGCCAGCCCCGGCCGCCCTGCCTGGGAGCCGTCCCCTGCTTGCTGGTCTGCGGCCGACTTAACCCACACTAATTGGATCCCGCCTCGGTGCTGAAAGCTCTCCGTGCCTGCCGGCCTGCTGCTGGTTTCGCACAGAATTTTAATTGTTTCCAAATTAATCCTCCGACTGGAGTGAGCTCAGCGCAGATAAGCCGGTCACAGGGAGGGGAGCAGCCGCCTTCCCATCCTCCCGGCCCAGAGCTGGCCGCCCCTCCGGGGGCGTGGGGAGGCCGAGCCTGGAGCCTCGGACATGACGTGATCACCGAGAAATGTCCAGCGCCTGCTCCCGCTCTCCCGCCTCCGAGAGTGCGGCCGGGTGCTCTCCTTCTGTGTGCTCTTGGCTCGGCTGCTTCCCTAATCCCATTTTCGCCAGTTTCTATCCAATTTAATACAGCTTCTGTAAGTCAACATTAATTACCCTGTGTGCGTCCAGCCCCGCATTCTGCCGCTCTTTGCTCACTGTCCAGTATCTGGGCTCCAAGGGCGGGGGGCTTTCGGCCCCACTTCCACACCAAGGAGCCCCCACCGTGCCGAAGGAGCAAGGTCCCAGCCCGGCAACGTGAAGGACCAGCCTCTTCCGCCAGGAAGTCTTCCCTGATTGCCTTGGCCTCCCTCAGCTTCGAAGACAACTATGGTCTGTGCCAACGCTGAGCACATCCTGCCCGCCACCCTGCTCATGAAGGGCTCGGGCACCTTGCAAAATGTATCCCTTGCACTTGGATAAAAATGAATAAAGATTCCAAAAGCATAAGCAATAAAAGAAAAAATAGATACATTAGATTTCACCAGAGTTAAAAAGTTTCGTCCTTCAAAAGACACCGCCAAGACGGTGAGAAGACAGCCCACAGAATGGGAGAAGATATTTGCAAATCACCTGTCTGATAAAAGACCAGTGTCCAGAATATGTAAAGACCCCTTACGACTCACCACCAAAAGATAAACCATCTTATTTTTAAAAATGGGCAAAAGATCTGAACAGGCATTTCACCACCAAAGGAGATACACAAACGGCCAATCAGCACATGGGAAGATCTCCACGTCACTGGCCGTCAGAGGACGCACAGCAAACCCGCCGAGAGGTGCCACTCCACGCCCACCACGGCCACGGTCCACCAACAAGCCAACCAGCATTGGCGAGGACGTGGGATGTGGGACCCCGTGCGTGGCTGGTGTGGCCACGGCAGAAAAGAGCTGGGTGTTTGCCCAGAAGGTTACACGCAGAATCACCTGGTGACCCAGCGCGTCCTGGGTAAACACCAGGGACAATTGCAAACAGTTGTCCGCACAGAAACACGCACCAATGTTCACGGCTCTGCTCACAGGAGCCCAGGGTGGAAACAACCCAACTGTCCCTCAGCAGACGGACGGATAAATGAAATTCGGTCCATCCACTCGATGGAATAATGTTCGGCCATGAAGAGGAAAGGGCGCTTGGTGACACGACCGGATACAAAGACACACGCTGTGTGGTTGCACCTACGTGTCCAGACACAGAGAGCGGGTCACTGGTTGTGCAGAGCAGGGACGAGGGCGCGACGACTGAGGGTGACGCATGTGTGACAATTCCAGACGCCATTGAACTGCACGCTTTAAAACAGCAAATCTTACAGTATGTGCAGGGTATCTAAGAAGAGGGAAACAAAAATGAGTATTCAAAAGAGGCGAATAGGGGCGCCTGGGTGGCTCAGCCGGTTAGGCAGCCGACTTCGGCTCAGGTCATGATCTCGCGGTCCATGAGTTCGAGCCCCGCGTCGGGCTCTGTGCTGACGGCTCGGGTCCTGGAGCCTGTTTCAGATTCTGTGTCTCCCTCTCTCTCTGACCCTCCCCCATTCATGCTCTGTCTCTCTCTGTCTCAAAAATAAAATAACAACGTTAAAAAAAAAATTAAAAGAGGAGAATAAGGTGTGAAAAGGGAAGAAGAAATCCCAGAGGTCCCGAGAGTGCCCGGCCGCAGGCGGAGCGCTGGCGGAAGGTCACGGTAACACTGGCGCTGGCTCCCACCTGCTGCGCCGCGCACATCCGGGACGTGAACAGGAGGTGGGCCCAAGGTCACCGGCAGGCACACGGCAGAGCCCCGAGGGGTGGGGGCAGAGTGGGGGGCGTCCCCGTGGGGTGACGCTCAGCAGGCCCAGCCGGGCGGCCCTGTAGACAGAGGGGAGATGGGGGGGCCGCCCCGCGGGACGACTCGGGGCTCATCCCACAGGGACGCGGCTCCCTGACTCAAGTTTGAAGAGTGTTTCCGTGATTTTGTGAAATGGGTTTAGAGCTTGTTGATGGCCTGGATGGGGGGCCCTTGAACCTGCAAGCGGTCAACCCGGTTCACACGGAAGCAAACCCGCGCTGGGGGTTTGAACAAACTCTCCCCAGTCCCGTGGCCAACGCCACTTGGAGGCCTCAGAGCCGCCAGCTTGGGGTGCGGACCCAACTTTCTGGGCGTGGATGGAGCTCCCCTGCAGCCTGCATCTTGCTTGACTTTTCTTTCTAGAAACTTCTGCACTGGGATTCTTACACATCCAGCATCACAAGGAGCCCACAGGCGATGTGCCAGCCCGGGGCCTCCCAGGTGGAGTCCTGACACTCGAAGGTCCTGAGGCCCCTTCCCAGAGGGAGAGACGTTGCTGGCTGTACCCAGCTCCCCTCTGCTGAGGGGATGCACAGAACTTACCCACCAGCTGAACCCTGGCCCCGCGGTGACCACACTTGGAGCTTAGACAGATGGTCAGCTCTGGCCTCTGATGGCAGCGCTCCTAACAGCTCCCCACCCCGCCCCCCAGCCTGAGAATGGGGAGCCCCAGGGCAAATGGAAGTTCAGGGGACTCCCCCAAAGTGCTGGGAGGCTATGCCTCAGGCCTCGGCCCTGTGCCGGGGAGGGGCTGCACGAGACACCACTCTTGGCCTGAGTGCAGGCTCTGGGCGTGAGCACGGGTCTCCAGGGCTCAGCTGGGGGAGAAGGAGGCAGTTCTGACGGTACCGAGGCCCGTGGACTGTGCCCTGAGGGCACAGAGGGCACAGAGGACAGGGGCTGGGGGTCCTGCCACTTGGGGGGCGTGGCGTCCTGCGGCAGACGGCTTGAGTTCTCTAGTCAGCTGAGCAAGCTGGGTTCACCCGGGTCATCCGGTTGCTCCCAGGGCCATCAGGGGACCCTCAGAGCAGAGGAGGGGCCAGGGAGACACGGTGGCGGGGGGGGGGGGGGCGGAGGGGGGACCCGGTCCCGGAGGAGGCGGTGTCTCCAGAAGCTGGAAAAGGCAGGACACAGGATCCTCCCCTGGAGCCTCCAGGAGCCAGTGCCGCCCACACCTTGACCTTGGCCCCAGGAGACCCGTGGACTGTAAGGGAGCACGATGTCGCGGTTTTAAGGCACTGGGTTTGCGGGGATTTGTTACAGGAGTGGTCGGAAACTAAGACGCTCTCGTCTCCCCACACTCCCCAGGAACGTGTGGCCAGAGCCCCAGGCCACGGTGTGCATCCAGGAAAACAGCCACGGAAGGTTCCACAGAGGGGCCGGAGGGGCCACGCGCCCTGCTTGCCGCGCCCTGATGGACAGCTGGCTCCGACCAGGTGCCCAGAGCTCTGAGGCTGCCTGTCCACTGTGGCCCGAGGCCCAAGGGCTCATGGGGGGCCTGCGGGACCTCAACAGGGCTAGACGAGCCTGCCGGCCCCACGCCAGGCCCTGGAGGCAGCTGTCCTCCGCTGACCCTGGGCAGCAGATGTGGCCGCAGGCAGTGGGCCCGGACCCGGCACAGTCCGCCCCAGAGCTGTGTCCGCGAGTGCAACCACGGCGTCCTCTCAGGCGCCGGGACGGGCTGGGGTCGTGCCTTCACCGAACACTGCCCTCCAGCCTGTGCTGCGCTCCATACAACCCCAGCGCTCAGCTGGGGAGACTGAGGCTAAAAGGGGCCAGCAGTCACCAGCTCGAGGCTCACACCGGGACCCGGCCCTGCAGGGACGGCTCGCCCACTCAGTTCTGCGGACAAAACGCAGGGAGGGACCAAGAGGGGACTGGGACACCCACCCAGCCTGGACCCAGACCCCCACCTGCACCTCTCCCTGGAGCCAGGAGGCCGCTGAGGAGAACTGTGCGTGGTGGGTGCCGGGACCATAAATCACAGCCACGTCCACAGTGTCAGGCCCGGAGGGATCCAGGCTCCTGGCTGGTTTCCTCCCTCGGGCCGCTGTGACCCCCACCTGGCGGCCCAGCTGGGTGCATCCCCTGGGCCCACACCTCATCAGGTGAAAACCGGCTCTCCTGGGGGCCCTGAGGGCCCTGCAGGGTGGACGGGTCCCTCAAACCAGCCACTGTCCAATTCTCACCCCAGAGCCCTCCTGGGTCACCAGGAGAAACCAAGACCAGAGAGGTACAGAGGCCCCCCGGGGCCTCAAAGCTGCTCAGAGCTCGAGCTGACCCCAGACCCAGCGCCCTGCCTCCGGGCACAACGGCCCCAGAGCCCAGGGCACGGTAGGCGCCACCTGTCAGACGCAGGTGCGGTAGGGGACTTCTTGCCAGCTGCAGCCCCCCACCCCTAGCCGGCGGGACCCCTGCTGAGTCTGGACACCCCCCCCCGCCCCCCCCCCAGCTCCAGGCCAGCTCCACCCACAGCTACAGGTCCTCAGCAAAGATGGGGCTGTGCTGGGCTGCCCGGAGCTTGGAACAGCCTGGGAGCAGTGCTGAGGTGGCCCAGACGCCGAGAGGGGAGTGGGGGGCCTGTGGCATTCTGGGCAGGAAGAGCAGGCGCCCCGCTGCTGGCCCGCACCTGTGCCAGAGGCAGATTAGCGGGCAGGAAGGACAAGTAGGAGCTGAGCGTGCTGATCTGTGGCCCACACGTGCGCCTGTGCGCGTCCCCACGCGTGTCGCTGCCGTGTTCCCTGAGCGTGCAAGCAGCTGCTTGGCTATCGAATCGCCTCGGGGAAAGGCAGACAGATGCTGCCTGGCGGTGCCAGGGTAACGCTCACCTTCCTGGGGACGTGACGGCCACCACAGAGCCCCGAGGACCGATTTTCCACCCGAGTTCACCTTCTTCCCCTGTTCCTCCAAGCGCGGCCCCCATTGGGGAGTTGCCCGGGCTGTCCCCCTCCCGCCTGCCGGTGAGGGGCTCCGGGCTGTGCGCAAGATGAGGGCGGACGCGAGCGTGGTCCCGATCACCCAGAAATGGGGCCCCCGGAGGTCCTCAGGGGCCTCGGAGGAGAATCTCTCTTGGCCCCAGGTCTGTGTTCTCCCCGCGTGTCCGGGGAAGAGGGCCCCACGAGCGCTGGAAACCTGCCGCGGGAAGACTCCCTTTGAAACAGACTTGAGGGGCTCCTGGCGTCTGACTTCGGCTCAGCTCACGATCTCACGGTTCGCGAGTTCAAGCCCCGCGTCGGGCTCTGTGCTGACAGTTCTCAACCATGGGGCCCGCTTACAGGCAGTGCTGTAAACATCCCCCTTGAGCGCGGGCACCTGGCACTCGGTGTGGGCACCGCTACATACGCGTCTGAGGGGGAAGTCAGGTTAATAGGCTTTTTCGCCCCTACTGCGCGCCTAGCTCTGTGCGGCCGGCTGAGTGGGTTCAAGCAGAGAAGACACAGGTGCCTGTCGCCCCAGAGGTGCAACCCCATTGGGGAAAGGCGGGCCACTGGGTTGTCCGACCCAAGGCGGGAGGAGGATTAGGCCACCGGCCAGCGGGGAGGGGGGGTGGGGTCATGCACCGGCCTCACAGACACCTGACCCAGCCACGGCGCCTAGCTCCTTCCCTCAGGGCCCCTAGCCCCCTGAGCACCCACCTCCCCCCCTAGGGCTTCTCCCCAGCTTCTCCCTCCGCCCTCCGGGACAGACACACGTGGGAGCCACCCGCACGGGACAGGACGGGCCTTGGATGTGGGTGGAGACCGTCGGGGAGCCCGCAGTGGAGGGCGGACTGGAGGCATGTGGTCGAGAAGAGCAGGGCTGGCAAGAGCGGCAGCCGTAGGAGACTGTAAGACCAGGGTCCAGTAACCAAGACCCCCAGACGGGGGCTTCGAATGACAGCAACTTACTCTATCCATGTTCAAGAGGCAGGAGGGTCTAAACCCGCTGTCAGCTGCATCTCTCCGGCCTCTGTCCTCAGTCCCCTGTGACTTTTCCATGGCCCCTTGGGGGCTCTGACAGCTGCTGCCCATGGGGCGGAACCTGCTGCCTATGGGGTGGAGCCTGGTGCCCATGGGGGAGGGGCCTGGTGCCTGTGGGGCGGGGCCTGGTGCCCCTGGGGGCGGAGCCTGGTGCCATGGGGCGGGGCCTGGTGCCATGGGGGCGGGGCCTGTGCCTATGGGGCAGAGCCTGTACCCATGGGGGAGGAGCCCGGTGCCTGTGGGGCGGGGCCTGGTGCCCCTGGGGGCGGGGCCTGTGCCTATGGGGCAGAGCCTGTATCCATGGAGGCAGAGTCTGGAACCTACAGGGCAGGGCCTGCTACCCATGGCTCTAGTCTGCTCATTGCCCGATATTTCTGGGATCCGTCTTCAGAGCCAGACTGGGACAAACTGGGCTCTTGCCATCTCCCCTTGACGCCCAGAAACCAGTAAGGCTATAAGGCCAGTAAGGCCAGAGCCTGTGAACGCTGGCCTCACCTGTCTGCGTTCCTCTTCCTTTGAGGAACTCTGTGAGGGCTCTGTTGCCAATGGAAGGGGCCACGGGGACACACAGGTGGTCCCCACATGGAAACACCCTTGGCCTAACAGAGCCTTTGAAACTGCCCGTGGCCTGTATGCTCATGCCCCACATTTGGTGGTGCCTGCCTGGTTCCCTCCCTGCCACCACCCGTGGGATTGCTGTAGGCCTCCTGGTTTCAGGGTCACAGCCCTGGCATGTTTCCACAGGGTGTCCCCCACCCCTTGCTGGCGGGCAGTGTATTTAACACAGGGTTACCTCTGTCTGGCCCCCGGCACCTTGCGTTTACAGCCAGAGGGTCCTCCGAGGCCCCTCTGCATCACGGATGCCTCTTACTGGCCTTCTTGTGGCCTCGACTTAGAGACCCTGGATGCCCCCTCCCCCAGGGAGGCCCATGGGCAACAGGGGCATTGCCAGGGGCATTGGAGCACCTGGAGGAGTGTGACAGGAGCCGAGCCCGGCTGGCCAACAGCTGAGCCTGAGGTGCCAGCCAGGACCCCCACCCCTGTACCCTCACTTTCCTGATGGGTGTCCTGCCCGCTTGTCCAAGAGCTCCCCACAGGCCACATCCTCATCGTCCCGGCCATGGGCATGTGACCTCCACGGTGTTCCAGAAGGACAGAGGCTCAGACAACTGTAGCAGCCACTGGGGCCGCCCTGGGCCAACCTCACGCCAACATCTGTCTCGGTGCGCAAAGGCCTTCCCGTGGGCATTCTCCGAGCCCGGCTCTGGGGGTGCTGGTCCAGCCTGGCCCGTCAGGAGCCTCCCGGCACGGCCCCCTCTCCCCATCTGGTCAGCCCCTGTTCCAGCGCTCAGCCAAACCTCCAACTGCCTAGTTCCCCAGAGCGCCTGGGGGGCCCCTCCCACCCACAGGCCCCTGTGGACCTGGCTGTGCACCGGGGAGCTCACCCCTCTGGGCCTCAAGTGTAGGGGCCACAACCGGGCGCTGCACTGGGTTCAGGAGCGTGCCCCCATATTCGTGTCCACTGGAACCACAGAATGTGGCCTCACCGGGAAACGGTCTTCACAGGCGTAATGAGGCCATCCCGGATTTAGGTGGATTTGAATCTAATGTTTCAGGTCCTTGTCAGAAGGGAGACGCAGACAAGCAGAGGGAAGACAGCCTCTAGAACGGGGAGAGGACAGCTTGCTGTTGTTTCAGCTGCCCCATTTGTGTGGAATGATTACGGTGGCCCCAGGACACTGACACAGGCCCCTCGTTAATGCCCTGTGCCGGGAGGTAGGGGCAAGGGCGGGGCGCCGGCCAGGACCTGCCAGCTGTGGATGGGGACGGGTGCACTGGGTGACAGGGTCCGCGGGACCCAGGCTGGAGGTCCCTGCTGAGAGTCTGCGGCCTCCGGAGGGTGGGTCCAGGAGACGGTGCAGAGCGTCGAGGGCCTCTCCCCCCAGGGCCCCAGGGAAGGAGGCAGGAGGGAGTTACAGCCGCTAGGTTTCCATCAGGGCCCAGAAGTTCCTGCGGCAGCTGGAGGAGGATGTGGAGGCCCGGGGGAGGGGGGCTGCCCCCCAGCTTTGCGCCTGGGCCAGAAGGGTGTCCCCGGGCCAGGCTCTGGTTACCTGGCCTGGCACCCGTGCTCGCGGCTACCGGCGCGTCCGTCCTGCTGGCGTCCACACCCTCCTCCCGCTGCTGGACGCCCCGAGAGTTATTTCAGGCGCCTGCCGGAGACTCGGCCCGTCTGGCCAGACAGGGGCACGGCCCCCGCCCACCGGGCCCTCCCTGCCAGGCCACCCTGGCCCTGCCTGCCCGTGATGACTCACGCCCTTGTGGGGCCGCTGGCCGCCTCAGTGCAGGGCAGCCCCCGGGGACTCTGCTCCCCCAGCCCCTGTGGCGAGGAGGCTCTGCCCTACAGAGAGCAGGTCGGGGCCAGGCCTTGGGGGAGCCTCCTTCAGCCCCATAGCAGCCCCCCCCGACGCCCCACCTAAGCATCATCACACGTCTGTTCCCCACTAGGCGTGAGACCCCACCAGGAAGGTCCCCTGGAGGCCTGGGGCGTGATGTGGTGGCTCAGCCCCCCGACCTCTCTGGCCTCCCGGGCCCAGGCTGCTGCCCGGGCACCATGGCGTGTCCCCACTCAGATGGGGGAGATCACAGTGGCACCAGTCCCCCTGGCTGGCCCCCTCGGGGTCTCTACCACCCTCCCCTCTTGGTCCATGGCATCTGCTCTGGGCCAGGGTCTCAAAGCCCCCTTATGACTGGTGATTGAGCAAAGGGCCCAGGGAGCTTTGGGGAGCCACCCCGCCAAGTCTAGAATGCCGGGACAGCCCAGGGGGACGTTTTCTGTGTAGGTGGGGACAGGAGTGACCAGCTCAGGAGGCGACTCACGTCCTGCCCGGGGAGGCCGGCCACTCATGCCACAGGGACAAGAACACCTTCCAAGGTCCTGTGTCACTTGGGCGGGGGCATGTTCGTATCAGGAGTCCCGGGACCTGGGCCCTCCACAGGCACCCGGGGCTGGGCAGTGGGTGCGGGAAGCCGCTCCCTGGCCACCCTACACGCCAAGCCCTTCGCGCCACCCGTGAGTGCGCCCTTCAGGGTGACCCCACACCCAGCTAGAGCCGCATCCATCCCGTATGTGGTTCACCAATGCCCCCCATTCCCATGGAGGGCAGAGGGCAGGTCAGCCGGACTCACAGGGCAGTGGGCTGGGCACAGACACCCCCCCCGAGGGCCACCCCCTTCCCTCCCCACACCGTCTTCCAAAAATTCAAATCAGCACAGAATCAAGAAAATAAAAGTACCACTGCCCATTTCAACTAGCAATTCCCAGCCTACCCTCTGATTTACTGGTTACTGGAAAGTAAGTTTTACAAACGGGTTTCTGTAAAGGACTTGTTTTTGGCGAGTTTATATAGCTACCTTTGTTCCATAAAAATCTGGAAGCCGCCTTCTGCGTGCTGGGCCCCTGCCTCCTCCAACACTTAGGGGAGGTATTTCTGCATGAAATACGTCTCCTTCGGCAGGGCCCCGCCGAAGCAGAAGCCAGCGCAGTAAATTCTGAGGAGGGATTTGTTTAACCTTTCACCCCGAGGCAGTAAGTGCGTCGATGAGCGCTCTGGCGCTCGGCTGTATTTTTATAACACTTGGCAGGGCCACTTTGGAGACGAGAAAATCCGCCAATAGGAGTTGCCGCAGGGGTGGGCTCGATCGCTGGCTGGCCCCCTCTCAGAAGACACTGTGAAGCCTCTCAGGTCTCCGCAGCAAACCCACTCATTCATTCATTTTTCATTCATTCACTCGTTCATTCGAGGCTGACTTCCCTCTCTAACCAGGGGTGGTTGCTTCTGCACTAGACCACGAAAGATACTGCCCCGAGCCCCCAGCCCTGCCCCTGCCTCCAGCCGCTGCCCCTGCCCCCAGACCCTGCCTCCAGACCCTGCCCCAGTCCCAGCCCTGCCCCCAGCCCCTGCCTCCAGCCCCCAGCTCCAGCCCCTGCCCCTGTCCCCAGCCCCAGCACCTGCCCCCAGCCCTGCCCCTGCCCCTGCCCCTAGCCCCTGTCTCCAGACCTTGCCCCCAGCCCCTGTCTCCAGCCCCAGCACCTGCCCCCAGCCCTACCCCTGCCCCTGCCCCCAGCCCCTGTCTCCAGACCTTGCCCCCAGCCCCTGCCTCCAGCCCCTGCCCCTGCCCCCAGCCCCTACCTCCAGCCCCCAGCTCCAGCCCCTGCCCCTGTCCCCAGCCCCAGCCCCTGCCCCCAGCCCCTGCCTCCAGCCCCCAGCCCCCAGCCCCCAGCCCCAGCCCCTGCCCCTGTCCCCAGCCCCAGCCCCTGCCCCCAGCCCCTGCCTCCAGCCCCCAGCCTCCAGCCTCCAGCCCCTGCCCCCAGCCCCTGCCTCCAGCCCCCAGCCCCCAGCCCCAGCCCCTGCCCCTGTCCCCAGTCCCAGCCCCTGCCCCCCAGCCCCTGCCCACCATGGCGCTGCAGGCAGGCGAAGCAGAGTGGGGGGCTTTGTAACACGCTCAGCTCCGTTGCCCCCAGAAAGCAGGAGGAAGGAAGGTGGGAACAGAGAGACTTTGCCTCCCTTCAGGCCATCCTACTAAGCTTGGGCCACCCTCACAGGGAGCAAGCCCTCCGTCTCCATAAGTAAGCAAGGGGAACTGAGAAGCTGTTGGGTTCAGGAGGCTCCAGGGAGCAGGGGGAGCCGGGTGAACCTGGGGCCTCTCCAGGAGGCGCTCCTCCCCCTGCTCTGAGACACCTGGGTCTGCAGCCTCGGGCCACGGCCCGCCGCCTCCCACCCATGGCAAAGATGTGCAAGGAGGAGGTGGACAGACCCAGGAAGCTGGGAACTTGACCGGACACACACGTCCACCCTGAAGACCCAGCGCCCACCCAGAGGCCCGGCCGGCCACCCCACGACCCTGGGTTGTAACTGATTTCTCAGCTCCAACGCACACTTCGGGCCCGGATGCCCACCCCCTAGAGAGGCCGTCCCTCCACAGCCGTCAGGGGCTGCTGCAGGGGCAGGGTCCGGACCAGCGGGGCACCCTTCGGGCTGGGCCCCTGGAGGCAGCGGGAAGGAGGCCACCCTCCGCTTACACACCTGAAAAGCATATTCTGCAAACTGAGCCTTAGGCAAATAAGGTAGGAAAATTCTCCCCCCTTGACTTTGGCAAAGCAAAACCAGGTGTGGGGGGTGGCAGGGCGCTCACCCAGGCCCCCCAGCCTTACTTCTGCCTGCAGTTCTCACTTCAGCCCCCACCTCTGCCCTCAGCCCCCACCTCTGCCCCCAGGCTCCACCTCTGCCCCCAGCCTCCACTCTGCCTCCAGCCTCCCCTCTGCTCCAGCCCCCACATCTGCCCTCACCCCACCTCTGCCTCCAGCCTCCACTCTGCCTCCAGCCTCCACCTCTGCCCCCAGACTCCACCTCTGCTCCCAGCCTCTGCTCTGCCTCCAGCCCCCCTCAGCCCCCACCTCTGCAGCCTCCGCTCTGCCTCCAGCCTCCCCTCTGCCCCAGCCCCCACCTCTGCCTCCAGCCTCCACTCTGCCCCCAGCCCCCCCTCTGCCCTCAGCCCCCACCTCTGCCTCCTGCCCCCAGGTTCCACCTATGCCCCCAGCCTCCACTCGGCCTCCAACCCCCTCAGCCCCTACCTCTGCAGCCTCTACTCTGCCTCCAGGCTCCCCTCTGCCCCAGCCCCTGCCTCTGCCCTCAGCCCCACTCTATCCCCAGCCCCCACCTCTGCCCTCAGCCCCCACCTCTCCCTCCAGCCCCCACCTCTGCCCCCAGCCCCCCTCCACCCCCAGCCCCCACCTCTGCCCCCAGCCCCCACCTCTGCAGCCTCCACTCTGCCTCCAGACTCCCCTCTGCCCTCAGCCCCCACCTCTGCCTCCAGCCTCCACTCTGCCCCCAGGCTCCACCTCTGCCCCCAGGCTCCCCTTGGCCCCAGTCCCCACCTGTGCCCCCAGCCCTTGCCTCTGCCCTCAGCCCCCACCTCTGCCTCCAGCCTCCATGTCTGCCCCCAGCCTCCACTCTGCCTCCAGCCTCCCTTCTGCCCCAGCCCCCGCCTCTGCCCCCAGCCCCCCTCTACCCCCAGCCCCACCTCTGCCCTCATCCCCCACTCTGCCCTCAGCCCCCACATCTGCTCCCAGCCTCCACTCTGCCTCCAGACTCTCCTCTGCCCCAGCCCCCACGTCTGCCCTCAGCCCCCACCTCTGCCCCCAGCCTCCGCTCTACCTCCAGCCCCTCTCAGCCCCCACCTCTGCAGCCTCCACTCTACCTCCAGCCTCCCCTCTGCCCCAGCCCCCACCTCTGCCCTCAGCCCCCACGTCTGCCTCCAGGCCCCCCGGCCCCCAGCCCCCCTCTACCCCCAGCTCCCACCTCTGCCCCCAGCCCCACCTCTGCCCCAGTCCCCACCTGTGCCCCCAGCCCTCACCTCTGCCTCCAGCCTCCACTCTGCCCCCAGTCCTCCTCTGCCCCCGCCCCCCCTCTGACCCCAGCCTCTACTCTGCCCCCAGTCCCCACCTCTGCCTCCAGCCTCCACCTGTGCCCCCAGCCCCCACCTCTGTCCTCAGCCCCCACCTCTGCCCTCAGCCCCCACCTCTGCCCCCAGGCTCCACCTCTCCCCCTAGCCTCCACTCTGCCTCCAGCCTCCCCTCTGCTCCAGCCCCCACATCTGCCCTCACCCCCACCTCTGCCTCCAGCCTCCACTCTGCCTCCAGCCTCCACCTCTGCCCCCAGACTCCACCTCTGCTCCCAGCCTCTGCTCTGCCTCCAGCCCCACTCAGCCCCCACCTCTGCAGCCTCCGCTCTGCCTCCAGCCTCCCCTCTGCCCCAGCCCCCACCTCTGTCCTCAGCCCCCACCTCTGCCTCCAGCCTCCACTCTGCCCCCAGACCCCCCTCTGCCCTCAGCCCCCACCTCTGCCTCCAGCCTCTGCTCTGCCTCCAGCCCCCCTCAACCCCCACCTCTGCAGCCTCCACTCTGCCTCCAGCCTCCACCTCTGCCCCCAGGTTCCACCTCTGCCCCCAGCCTCCACTCTGCCTCCAGCCCCCCTCAGCCCCCACCTCTGCAGCCTCCACTCTGCCTCCAGCCTCCCCTCTGCCCCAGCCCCTGCCTCTGCCCTCAGCCCCACTCTATCCCCAGCCCCCACCTCTGCCCTCAGCCCCCACCTCTCCCTCCAGCCCCCACCTCTGCTCCCAGCCCCCCTCTACCCCCAGCCCCCACCTCTGCCCCCAGCCCCCACCTCTGCAGCCTCCACTCTGCCTCCAGACTCCCCTCTGCCCTCAGCCCCCACCTCTGCCTCCAGCCTCCACTCTGCCCCCAGGCTCCACTTGTGCCCCCAGCCCTCACCTCTGCCCCCAGCCCCCCCTCTGCCCCCAGCCTCCACCTGTGCCCCCAGCCCCCACCTCTGTCCTCAGCCCCCACCTCTGTCCCCAGCTTCTACCTCTGCACCCTGCCTCCATTTCTGCCCCCAGCCCCCACCTCTGCATCCAGCCTCCACCTCTGCCCCCAGCTCCCCTCTATCCCCAGCCCCCACCTCTGCCCTCAGCCCCTACCTCTGCCCCCAGCCCCCCTCTACCCCCAGCCCCCACCCCTGCCCCCAGCCCCCATCTCTGCCCCCAGCCTCTTCTCTGCCCCCAGTCCTCACCTCTGCCCCCAGCCTCCACCTCTGCCCCAGCCTGAGAGCTCTGTCCAGCCCAGGTGCCAGAGCCTCTGGCAGCAGCCCTGGGGTAGCTCTGCATGCTCCTTACTCGTGGCCTGGCGCCACCTTTGCTCTGCATCAATATTGACCCAGCCTGGGGGGCAGGGGCCTGCTGGCCCGCAGGGGGCTTGCAGTGTTGTTCACACGCGCCTGCCGTGCTCCCGGGCCCCTGAGATGTTTGTGGAGGGCTGTGAGCCACCCTGGAGCCCACGCAGAGCGGTCACATTTACATGGGGAAAGATAATGGGGCCTTTCTCCATGAAACGTCCATTCATGGCTTCTGGGGGGGAGAGAAGCCTTGGGACCAAAACCTCCCAGGAGTGTGAAACTCACCTTGTGCTCGCCTCGCTGCCGGGCAGGCACGGAGCCAAAGGCGGAACATTCCGGGGCCACCTCTCTCCCTGGCGGCTCCTCCTCCCCGCGGCCGTTCGCCCAGGGTTCCCGTGCCAAGGCTTGGACTGGGGGAGGGCCGATCGTGGGACCAGCCACTATGTGTGTCCACGCTGTGCTCCATGTAGACGGTGGTGTGGCGCCCTGATGGGCCACCCCCCCCCCGCCCCCACCCCGGGAAGGGGCTGCTGGGTAGACATCCAGGGACACAGAAGCTTCTGGAATCTCTCCCGGAGCAGGGCCACAGGCTGCCTTAAGTCACACTGCACTTGACCTGCAAATATTTTAATAAAATATTTAGTGGCTTCTGTCTGCTCAGGGAGCCAGACAAAGCACTACAGACGAGGGGCTTAAATAACAACCAATGTATTTCCCTACTCTTCTGGAGGCGGGGAGTCCGAGATCCAGGTGTGGGCAGGGCCGGCTCCTTCCGAGTCCCTGCGTGGTCTTCCCTGTGTGCCTGTGCCCGAATCTCCTACAGACACCCCAGTGACCTCCTAGTGCAACTAGGGGTTAGGGATTCTACATGGGGCTTGGGGGACACACTCGACCCATGAGAGCGCCTGTCCCTGACCATCGCCCTGAGGTGTTGTGGGAATAATAATCCCCCCCTGGGTGCTAGAGCTTTGCAATTGGCAAACACCTCCAGATCCATTACTCCTTTGCCCTGATTTTCTCCCCCTGTCCCCAGGCCCAGAGATGGGGCAGGCAGATGGGACCTGGGACCTCCTGTCTGTTTGAATGCTGGGTTGCGGGGGGGGGGGGGGGGGGCGGGGGCGGGAATGCATGCAAGATGCAGAGATGAGTTTTTAAAAAATTTTTTTAATGTTTATTTATGTTTGAAAGAGAGACACAGAGTGTGAGCAGGGGAGGGGCAGAGAGGGAGGGAGACACAGAATCCGAAGCAGGCTCCAGGCTCCGAGCTGTCAGCACAGAGCCTGATGTGGGGCTCAAACCCACGAACCGTGATATCATGACCTGAGCCAAAGTCGGATGCTTAACTGACTGAGCCACCCAGGCACCCCTAGAGAGATGATTCTTAACTCTTTCCACTGCACAGGAGTCCTGATGCAGCACCTCTCTGAGCCTCAGTTTCCCCACCCATAAAATGGACTCGACCAGAGTCTCCGCCTGGAGATCAGAAGCCTGTGCCTGAGCAGAATGAGTGTCCTTCCTGTGGGTGGCCGCTGTCATCAGTGCCTGCAAGGTGACAGAGCGAGAAATCACACCCAGGGAGCAAAGGCGAGCAGAGGCTGTGTGGCCCCCGCCAGAGGCAGCCCCCCTCCACCGCGAGAGGCCTGAGTGACCAGTGCCGTCCCCTCGCCCCCCGCAAGCTTCTTCTCCTCCCCTGCCTTCCGCCTCAAGGGCCCACCCTGTGCCTGCCGGGCCCCCAGTCCCAGACACTCACCCGGGGAAAGCTGGGGACGGGGAAGCCTGCCTGAGACACCACGGCCTCCCAGGGCACCAGGGGCTGCTGCTCAGGCTGGCGCCTTGCTGGGGAACCGCGGACTCCCCACTCCCCCTGGGGATCCACCAGCCTCTGGAGAAATGGCCCTCGGTCGCTGCTGGTTAACGAGGCGCAATCGCCAAAGAAGAGTGAAAAGGGATATTATGTGGGTGGACTTTCCAGAGGCTGTTTCCCTTGTGAGGCGTCCAGGTGTTGCTGTCTGGGGCGTGTGAGGCTCTGGGTGACCGGCGGGCACTCCAGCCCCTTCTGGGGGCTGTGTCTGGGCTCCCGGCCCCGCCTGGCCCCTCCCAGACTCTGGCCCTGGACGCGCTTTCTTTCCATGGAGCCTGGAAAATCTCTCCGGGGCCTGCCCCTTGCTCGCAGAGTGGTAAGTGATTCTGGGGGGAGGAACGAACCCCTGGGCCACACAGGCCACCGTGGAGGAGTGTGGAGGCGTGTCTGCACTGCTCACACAGTGCACGGGGCCCTAGAGTGAGGACAAAGGGTCCCCAGGGCGCCCACTGGGCTGTCACCCATGCCCCCAGGGAGGCCACCTGGCCTCCCACCGCCTCTTCTCCAAGCCAGCTTCTCCAGGAAAGGAGAGGGCCGTCCCCCCTCCTCACCGTGCACCCCCAGCATGGTCCAGGCCCCTGGACTCCACCTGCCGGGACTTGACAACGGCCTTTGTTTCTCCAAACCCAAAGTCCCCCCCCCCCCACCGACCCGACCCAGCAGGGTGAGCCGGCCTCCACCGCTTGGCAGAGGGAAGGTCTGAGCTTCAGGCCCTTCTCTGCCCTCACACGAAGTCTGCCTCCCGCCCTCCGGGGCCCTTGGGACCTCACTCTGGCCTTTCCACTTTCTGGAAAAGGTCAGATTTGTCTTCAAGTGACCACCATGCAAACGGTCTGGATGAGTCACCCCAAATCGGAGTCATCTGCTGCGAACCATTCTATTTTAATTCATTTTCTTCGTGGAGGTGAGATTCGCCGTTTTCAAGTGAGTGGTGCTGTGGCAGTTAGTACTTTCACAGTGTCTGTGGCCATCGGGTGCATCAGGTTCCGGGACGTTTTCATCCCCCCCTAAATACGACTCCGCCCCTATCCTCAGTCACCTGCCCACCCCTCCCCACCCACGGCAGCTGGAAATCTGCTCTCTGTGTGCAGTCGCACACCGTGTGGCCTTTGGGGACTGGCCTCTGTCACCGAGCACGGTGTTGTCGAGGTGTATCCAGGCTCTCCCACGCCTGAGGTCCAGGTGACAGCGCCTCGCCCTATTCTGAGTGTGGCCAAGCCCCGTCCCTCTGTGTGGATGGGCCACACGCCTTCACCCCCCAGCCTGACCTCCGTCACCCTGCTCTCCCAGGACCACGCACGAGCGAGCCCGCGCCAGCCTCCACACTTGGCCCCGGCCCACACGTGGCCACCTCACACCCGGCCGTCGATCTCATAGTGGTTCGTCCTGGAGGCATCGCCGGGCAGCCACGGCGGGGGTGATATCTGAGGACTGTGTGTATTTTACTAATTTTTTTTTAATTTCTTTTTTTAACGTTTATTTATTTTTGGGACAGAGAGAGACAGAGCATGAACGGGGGAGGGGCAGAGAGAGAGGGAGGCACAGAATCGGAAGCAGGCTCCAGGCTCTGAGCCGTCAGCCCAGAGCCCGACGCGGGGCTCGAACTCACGGACCGCGAGATCGTGACCTGGCTGAAGTCAGACGCTTAACCCACTGAGCCACCCAGGTGCCCCTATTTTACTAGTTTTTAACAGCCCAGGTGTAAGGTGTCACAGGGTCCTGGGGAGCCTGTACCGGCTCTGTCCAGGGACCCTGATTTCCCATCCAGGGAGGTTGGTCCACATCTGTTGTCCTTCCCTTTGACGGGCACCGTCCCCCCTCGTCCCCCGTCACTCCAGAAGCTGGCTGAGCCAGGTGCGAAGGGGCCGTCTGTGTCCCCTCACCGAATTCGTCCAGGGCCCCGCGTGCGGGTGACGCACAGCCACCGGCCAGTGGCACGGAGAGGTGCGCCCAAGGCTTCGTGGAGGTGGGCAGAGCCAGGGAGGCCGTGCCCCCGGCCGGCTCCAGGGCCCGAGCCCGGTCTCTGCGTCCCCTCCCCCGCCACCCCTCACTCCACTTGAAGCTGATGTTTCTGCCGGCATTCCAGGGAAAATCAAATCCTCCCGGGTAGAAACGGCATCTGTCCAAATGAGTTTTCTGAGTCTGCTTTGACACACTTTGGGAAGCTCCAGGACAGAAAATATGGTTTTGATTTCGTGGAGCAGGCGCAGACCCCCGAAACCTGGCCCACGTGGTCCGAGAGCTGGTCTCTCAGATTCTCCCCCAGACACGGCGCGTTGCAGAGCGCGGCCCAGAGAGAGCTGAGCGGGAGCGTGCTGACAAGGGGCCTCTCTCCAGGGCCTGGAGCTCCTGTCGGAGGGCACTGCCTGCTCTGGTCCCGGCCTCGGAGAGAGTCAGCCCTCTGAACATGCACAGGCACTTGTCAAGGTCACGAGAAACTTGGGTGGGGTGGGGTGGGCACCCCGGCCAGTACAGCTCCCTTCTCTCAAACCCCACAGCCCGGCAGCAGGCTGGGCCTGGGACTGCCCGTGAGACGGGGAGCTCCCTGGGTAAGAAGGCTTCCAGGGAGGAACAGGATGAAGGTGAGGCCCTCATGAGCACCTGGGCTCGTTTCTTGTCTGGCCCGAGGTCAGAGGTGTGGGTCATGCCCACCCGCGGTTGGGGGTCCCAAGCCCACCGGCAGGGAGAGTCTGGCCGTGGTGAGAGGTCACCTGCTGCTGGGAGGCTCCTGCTGACCGTCCCAGGCTGGGCTCTCGGAAGCCTGGGGCAGCACACGTGGGGAGGCCCACCAGCCTCCCAGCTCTGGGGGTGTGGGGAAAAGGCCCTCCTGGAGGTCACTGGACGTCTACACAGCTCCCTGGACCCCACGTTGGCAGACGACAACTTGAGAGGCCTCACCAGTCTCTGAAGCCTTGTGACCCAGGAGACCCCGGCTCCCCGGCGGCAGAACAGGAGGGACCCCGGCCCAGGCACGGGATCGGGGAGATACCACGTGCTCAGCTTGGGGAGTGAGGCCCCCCCATCCCTCTGTTTGCTTGAAGCCCCTCGGCTGCTCACAGCTGCTGATGGGCAGCTCCATGCACCTGGCAGGAGGCGCTGGGGTCAGCAGGAACGAGAACGAACCCGCTGCTGCTCTCGTGGGACTTGCGATGTGCAGGTGGGGCGACCGGGCCCCATGTAGGTCCCACCTGTTGTGGTGATCGCCGACAGAGACCTGAGCTGCAGAGGAAATAATCCGATGGGTTCATCGTTTGGGGCAGTCGAGGAAGGCTTCTCGAAGGAGGTGGCATGTGAGCTGAGGATGAGAGGTGCTGGCCGGGGAGTGGCAGAGAAGCTTTGGACCCCCGGGCCCGAGGGGCAGGGTCTCCAGGCAATGGCTGGGTGCGTGGCGGGCCCACGGGGCACACGTGTCCTTCATTTCACGGGCGTCTTCCGGGGGCCACCCCGCCTCAGAGCGGGCCACCAGCACTCATCACTCTAGCTTGCCTGCCTTTGGCTCCAAGGGACAGCGTTTTAATCCCTCTCCTCCAGCTCTTCTGGGTCCAAGCCTGTCCTCACTCAGACAGACCCCCTGGCCGCCCGCCCTGCACCTCCTTCCCTGTTGGCGCCCTTATCCTCGAGGGCCCAGACAGGCAGCACACGAGTGCCTGTTTCTCAGGTGGGTAAACTGAGTCTGTGCCTTCCCTGATGCACCCAGCCGGGGGCAGCCAGCAGGGACCACGGAAGCTGCTTCTAGCTGGGGCCCTTCCATCCCTCTGACCCGACGTCCAGGAGCGGCAGGCTGCATCTTGCAAACCCGAGCTTCAGAAACTCGAAATCAAGGAGGATCTGGCTGGGGACTCTTGGGGGCTCCGTGGGCTGTTTTGTAACGACAGAGGGAGCGCCTCGCCCACACTCCGGATCTGCCGCGCCCGCTGCCGCCCACGGACCCTGCGGAATTAGCTCGCAAATGGGAGGAACAGGTGACGGGCGCCTGCTCTGGGGACGTCAGCCCTCCCATCTCACACCCGAGGTGTGTGAAGCAGGAGGCGGGGGCGAGGGCCCCGAGACCCCATTGCAAATTAAGATGTACTTTGTCTCCTTTCCAAAGGCACCGAGCTGGCTGCGTCCCCGCTTTGCAAGAAAATGACTTCCCTGCCAGATGGGAGCAGGACGCCCACCTCCCCGCAGCTCCGGCGACAGAGCCCGCAGGATCCCACACGGCATGCATTCCTGAAGCGGTGAGAGCCCCCCTCAGCCTCGGCTGCCTGCAGCAGCGGGCCTGTGACATCCATTTCCCTGGGCGGGCCGGAGGGGCTGGGGCTGGGCCTGGGGCTGGGGAAGGAAATACTCCCGCCAGCGCTTCCTGCTCGGGTCGCCTGGCGTCCCTGCAGCTCCCGCGGGGCCAGGCGATCACGGTGGCAGGGGCTGGGCCAGTCGTGGTGTTCAGCAACCTCCCCCCCCCTCCCCCTGCACCCTAAGGGGGCCTGCGGGCCCTTCCTGGCCTCGGGGCTGCCCTGGGCGTCCCAGTGTGCCCACTGCCCTCCCGGGGGAGTCCAGCCGGAGTCCAGAGCCTCAGGTCCAGTCAACCTCAGGAACAGCCAAGAATGCTTCCTCTGTGGGCACGGCCAGTGTGCTCTTGCGGGCTGGCCACTGGCAGATGGGACCACTGGGGAGACAGAGCCCAGGAGGAAGTTCCCTTCCGATCGGCGGACACGGCAAGGGTCCCTTCTCCTTCCCAGAGAGAGCCCGACCCTGCGCCGTGCAGAGGGCGGACAGGTGTGGGGCGCCCCGGTTACTGCAGCAGAGCCCCCAGCCCATCTCGCCGCCCGGGGCCTTGCCCTGCCCTGTCCTCTTCCCAGGGCTCGGCCTGGGGTCTCAGCCAGCAGGGGCACTGTGGAGAAAGCACAGACCTGTCAGGCCGTGTCCCCTCATGTATTAAATAGGGCAAAGACTGGCGCCAGCCCAGCAAGCCTCCGAGCCCTTGCTGAGATCACGGCGGCTGGGCAGGGGCCCGGCCGGAAGCCCTCCGTGCTCGGCTCGGCACCGAGGTCAGCCCGTCCCCAGCCCCCTGCACACCTGTCTGCCCCCAGCCCAGACGCTGGGGTGCTCATGGCCTCCTGAGGAGTGGATGACTTTCCAGCTCCTGGAGGATCTGGGGGCAGCTGTGAGTGGGTCCGTCTCCCTGTCCCCTCCTCCCCCTCAGGGGACGACAAGTGCTCCCGGTGCCCCAGTAATTAACAGAAGGCCATCGTCGCTGCCGTGCACCTGCTTCAGGATGTTTTCTTCCCATGTGCTGAATAGAGAGGAACATTCCAGAATGTGGAACTTGGGGCACCTGGACCTCGAGTCTGTGGAGAGACATTCCAGGGACGTAGCTTTCCACGTGGCAGATCCGCATAATTCTGGACCGATTCGGGGAGAAATCTCCCAGAAGTGTTTTTCTCACTGCCCTGCCTTAAAAAACAAAATCAAAACCCAAGCAAAACTTTACGACTTCCCATAAACGGAGTCTCGAAATGTCCTGTGTCTACGGGAGGCTCCACGTTGCCTCCACTCTCCTCACTGCTGAGTCGGATCCCGATGCGTGAAAGGTCATAGTTCGTCGATTTCACTTGAAGGGCAGTCTCCAAGGAACATTCCAGTTCTGCCCATTTTGGATGAGTGTATACACGCCCGGGAGGAACCTGCAGCTTATAGGGCACCTGCGTGCCAGCCCGTTTGGAAACTGCCCTGAAGGGCGAGGCCCACGTCCTCTGCAGAGCTCCACACTCTCCCTCCCCCCTCTCAGCTCTGACGACCCTAGCAGGTACCGCACCTTGTGCGGGAGAGCTTGACAAACACCTCAGCTGCTTCTTGGTACCTGAAGGTCACGTTCGTCAGCGTTAGCCACTGCCGCCTGACGGGGACGTCATAACCCCGAGCTTCCTGCCACGCGGCTGCTCTGCCCGCCTCTGTCTGTGTGGTTCTAGTTCTTTGAGAGGAGCGGCGCTGGACCCCATCTGAAGCACGCACACCGTGGCGGCACCTTCGTGCGCTCACGGGTTTGCTCATCCAGCAAACACTCACCGAGAGCCTGGCTGTGTCCAGGATGGCCCAGGTCATGGATGCAAGTTAGGTCCAGCCACGGCCCTGACTTGGGGGGCACGCTGCCCATGTGGGGATGGGGTTGCCCTCCACTCGCTCCCCACCCACACCACAGACAGGCGCGAACCGTGTGGAACGTTCCACACCCGTTTACCAGGTGACTACCATCCCGGCTCTCTGTGACTGCCGGGGCCAGAACTGGAAATGCCCGGGGAAATTTTGTGTCAGTTGGGCACACTGCTCGCCAAGCCCTGGGACCCAGAGCTGTGAGGGGCTGCACCTGGGTCCAAGCCCACCAGCTCTGCCTGCCTGGCGCATGGCTCAGACCTGCCCTTGCGGCCCCTCGGTGCTGCCGCTCGCTCAGGACCAGAGAGAAAGGAACTGGCCCCAGGGGTCCAGATGGATCCTGGGGGCTGAATGAAGAGCGAAGGATGATGCTGTTTGCCAGGACCGACACTGGATGAGGGCCGAGGTCACAGGCCGCTGCTCAAGGACAAGCCTCTGTGGGAACATCTCACGAGATGCAGCTTCCACAGGGAGCCTCCCTGGCAGCCCGCGGAGCAGGCTGGGTCCCTGTATGGATTCCCAGTCTCTGCACTTGTCCTATGTGACCCTTCATTGCTCTCCAGGTCAGTCTCCCTCTCCTTTGAACCCTGTACCTGCTGTATGATGATCACTGGATGGATGAAAGGATGGATGGACCGATGAATAGATTGATGGATGGATGGAGGATAGATGGATGGGTGCATGGATAGATGGGTGGATGGATGGATGGATGGATGGATGGATGGAAGGACAGATAGAGCTGGTTGTCATGGCTGGCAGGCCAACTCCCTGCGGAAGTGTGAGCCCTATCGGTTTAGCTCAACATCAATGTTGGGTGATGTGCTACATACACCCGTGTGCATCCCCTGTCTCCCTGAGCACCGTTTCTGGGGAGGTGGGCGTTCTTCTTCTCATTTTACAGATGGACCACGGAGGCCGGAGAGGCCAGTAACCTGCCCAAAGCTGAGCATCCCGGGAAGCCCAAGCTCCAGGCATCAGGCAGTGTGCGTCAGGGTAAACTTTGACTCTGCCTTGACCCTCTGTCCCTGTTGGGAAAAGGTGGGAGACTCGGGCTTCTAGAGCCAGAGTCACCCAGGCCCTCTGGCCACCGTCATCTCTCCCCCATTAGTGAATGAGTTCCTCAAAGGACTTGAGTGGCCTCAGGAAGTGGGTAGGAGGGGGGGCTCCCCTCTTCAGGGGCGATGCCCATGGCATGCTGGTCCACCCAGGCTCACTCACAAGTTTGAGAGGGGACTTCAGGCCGTGAGTTGCAAAGACAGTGACAGTGCTTCCCAGTGGTGAAGACAGACACTTGTCACCTGGAAACCAGTGTGGCCTCTGCTCCATGCAGCCTGACTTGGGGTGGAGCCCCCTCCACCCAGGGACGCCCAGCACTTGCCCTCTGCTGCCCGAGAGGCTGTCCTCTGGTCTCAGCGGCCCAGGGACAGCACTGGGACCCAGGCTGGCCGCCCAACCCTATGTTCAAGTCCTGGAACAAGGGACTCATCTGTCAGTCGGGCCCCTCCAGAATGTCGTGCGGGCCAGAGGAGAGGATGCGGGCACAGCCCTGCTGAAGGCACTCCAGGTGTCGTGGCCCCGTCCTTTCACATCCCGCACGGGAAGGGTTGCTGACCGACTCAGCGACAAACGTTGCTTTTTCTCTGACGTTCTCATCACCCCTGGGGCGAGGGAGACCTCTCCCCACCTGTCTGGGATTTCTACCCCTCACCCCCATCCATCCCGCGAGGACCCTGAGACCACAACCGAAGGGGGTCAGACGAGCTGCAAAGCAGCAGGAAACCAGGGAGGGGGCTCCGGCCGGTTTTCGAATCCAGCCCCCACCCCGTGGGCCAGGCGTTGTGGGCAGCGGGAGCCCCGATGAACTCCTACTTCACCGTCGCTCCTCTCTTGCCCTCCACCCGCTGAGGAACCCAGTTTTTCGGGGGGGGGGGGGAGCCGGATCTGTGGGTGGTACTTTTCTCCTGGTGACGTCTGAATAACCATGACAGCAGCTAAGTGTGGCTGAGCCTGGCTCCGGGAAGAGCTTCTTCTGGGTCTCCCCCTCTTTCCTCTCCCATTCCTCTCCTCCCCCCACCCCTGCCTTCTGCGTCTCTGGTCTCACAGTGTGGGGAGCACCCCCTGCCACCCTCCACCCCCGCCCCCCGAGCCAGGAAGTAGGGTCTGAGGAGCAGAACACCCATCCCCAAGTCCCCACGCATCCAAATATTTACTGCTGTGTCTGCCCACAAAAATTAATACGGCAATTTTGTCGTAGGTTCCCACTGCCCGCTTCGCCTCTGGGGACTCGGGCCGGCCCGGCCCGCCCCGTGGGCCACAATGGCAGGGCCCACAATGCCCGCACAGGGGCCGGCTGGTCGCGCATACAAAGCACCCGGCCCGGCCATTATCATTCCGGAGCCGAAGTCCACCCCAGCCCGCACCTCATCGGTCATTCAGCAGCCCTTAATGACTTGTCAGTTCCTTGCCCTGCCATTTTCTGTCTAATTAATTCTTTTATTGTGCACCGGATAAAGAAAGACAAAGGCCTCCCCGGCAATAATGATTCATTAAAATGCAGCGCCTTCGCCCGCTGCTCTTGGCCGCGCACCAGCCCGGCTGCTCTGCCCGGCCCGCAGGCGCTACCGCCGCACTCCCACCGGGCCGCGCGCCCCTTAACCCTTTGCAGGGACCGGCGGGCCTGGCGACCGGCCGGGCGTGTGGCCCCGCCTCGGCTTTGGGGGGACCTGGTAAGCGGGGGGGGGGGGGGGCTCCCGCAGCCGCCCAGGCTGTTCCCACTCCTGTCCTGTCGGGGAGCCTCTTGGAAAGGCCTCGGGAAGTGTCCTGCGCTTTCCCACGGCAGCCAGCCTCGGCGGGACTGAATTCTGGCCCCGGCCCCTCTGGGAAGGCTGGGGCTGGTGGGGCTGCTGGTGGGGGGTGCACATGGGACCCCCCCACATACACAGGGCAGCCCAGCGTGGGTGGGGGAGGCAGGAGGGCTGCGCTAGGGGCAGCCAAGGCAACAGGTCACCGCGAGGGAAGGGAGCGAGGACCCCAGGGCTCCAGGGACAAGCCCGCCAGCAGGACGGGGCAGGGAGGGACCTGTCACGTGTCTGTGTGCTGGCCATGGCCATGCCAGCTTCATCCTCGGCCGTCACTGTCACATGGTCACGGGAGGAGGCACGTAGAGATCAGTGGCGAGTGGCAGAACCTCCAGCCACTGGGTCACAGCCAGGTCCTGAGCTCACAGAGCGCCCCCAAACACCGCCGGGCAGCCAGGAGCCCCCAGGCCAGCAGGGAACGCAGGAGACAGGGAAACCCTCAGGGCCCCGATCCCCACTCTTCCTGGGACAGAAATGGGCTGGGGGTGGGCAGTGCTGAGCTCGCAGCTCTGGAGGACCCTCACCTGAAGGCAGATCCACGCCTCGCGTGTCTCCCCCTTTTGCTCCTTCCCTTCCCAACTTTTCTCCTCGGAAGGCTCCTGCAGCCCCCGGGGCGCCCAGGGCCTCTACGGCCCCATCCTGGGAGGACTTGGTCTGCACATCTGCTGTCTCTAGGATGTAGGACCCCAAATGCAGGCACGCTTTGGCCCAGAGGGAGACAGAGGAGCAGACACCGGGGTGGTTATACACTGCCCTCCCTTGGGAATGGGTCATTACCAAGTCCCGGGAGGCAGCAGCTCTGACCCCCAGCCTTGGGGTGTGCACCTGGGGTCTCCCTAGGGGTGGGAGGAGGGGATCTTGCAGCACTGGCTCATGGTCAGCCCCAGTTTTCCATGAAGCCTGGTGGAATGTATCCCAGACGGGTGTCCACACAGGGTGCTAAAGACTTTAGTGTCCAGTGGCCTGGAAACAAGTCGGTTCAGCCCTGCCGTGTGGCCCACGGCTCCTGCAGCCCTGATCAGCCAGAGACGAGGTCCATAAAGGTCCTCTGTCCAGGGCTGACCTGGAGGCCCTGGGCCAGACATTGGAGGGGGAAAGATCGGGGTCCATGCACCAGGCCACGACCCTGAGTCTCACACCTGCCCTGGGGTGCTGTCCCCTAAATGCGAAGCAGGCAGGGTGGGTGTGGAAACTGCCCCCCTCTCCCCTGGGCAGGCCTGAGGAGGGGGGCCCCGGGTCTCCCCCAGGCAGCGGCTCAGAGACACAGGCCTCCCCGGAGCTGACAGCCACGCCGGCCGTGAACTCACATCCAAACAAAGTCTGCTCCTGAAAGCCGATCCGTCGTCCCAGGAAGAGCAATTATACGCGGAACCAGGAGGGGCTTTCCCAATCTATCAGAGCAGGGTCTGGGTCATAAACGCCCTTTCCCCTTTGTCTCTGAATAGGGCATTCTGTTCAGCTGAGGTCAGAGGCAACGCACTCAGCTCTGGGGAAGGAAATGAAAAATGAGGAACTTTTCCCGCCAGCTCATCCCCAGGATGGGCCGACGGAGCGCGCTCAGTGGGAACTGGGCTCTGGACAAGCTTGGACTTGGGGCCCGGAGGGGTGAGGCCAGCCTTGTGAACAGTGTTGTCTGGGGGGAGCTGGCTGGAAAAACCCTCACGAGCCTGCGGACCAGGGCAGTCCCAGGGACCCCTCCCAGCTGCCCTGACCCCCGGGGGTGTCCGCCTCACCACCTCCTCACAAGGCCACTGGGGACCCAGATTTCGGGGAGCAGGGGCCCCGTGAACCCCAGAACGCTTGGCTGTGGGCTCAGCCTCCAACGTCTGAGAGTGCTGTGGAGGGGAGGCCACCAGCCTGGCCCCCGGGGAGGGGTGGGGCGTCTGGAGAGGAGAGGACAGGTGATGGCTGTCACCGTGAGCTCAGACGCAGGGAACCCCCAGGGAGGCTTGCCTGGGGCACAGGGGCCAAAAGGGCCCTCGCACCATCATCAGGTTGGTGGGAAGAGGGGCCGGGCCTCTGGGGAGTTAACACGCAGGAGCCCCTCCGAGCCCAAACAAACCGGGAGGGACCCCGGCCCTCAGGAACCTGGCAGGGCCCGAGTCAACCCCAGAGCGGCAACGGGGCGGCCTCACTCCCTCCATCAGGGAGCCGGCTGCAGGGGCTTTCCTTGGTTTGGGGTGTCCACGTGAGAGCCTGGAGGCCCATATGGACCCGGACGGCCCTTGGCTGGATGCAGGATGTGCTGGACTGGCTCCACAGGGGCATCCGTGAGCCTGGCTTGCAGCCCCCTCCCAGACCCCGCCTCGCCCCGGAGGCTTGGCACGCCCCAGACCTCACGAACCCTCGTAAATCCGGGCAGCTCTTCCCAAACACTACTCTTGGCAGGCCCCGGACGTGGCTCTCCAGCGCGGGGTGAGGGACGCGCCCTGGATCGCAGCCACGCGGGCGGCTGGCAGACGAGGGGACGGGAAGGGCGCCCCCCTACCCGGACCACCCCGTTAAAATCACAGAGGGAGTTGCTTCAAGTAGCTGGCTTCTCGCGAGAAGTGTGAGCTTCCTCTCGGGCCCGGAGATGCCCCAGAAGCACCTGCAGGGCCTGGAGGTGGGTGCCCCCAGCCCCACGCAGCCCCTGAACCAGCTGCGGGGAGGCCCCGCCAAGGGGTGAGGCTGCCCCCTTGCTTGCGGTTGCCCCCCACAACCATCCCTCCCTGCAGACACTCGGCCAACCAGACGGCCCTGCCTGGTTCTCGCAGGACAGCTTTCACCCAGCTCCCAGCTTGGCTCCGCGCCAGCGCCCAAAAAATGCCGCCAGCCACCCAGAAACCCGCTCTGGGATTCGCCTGGGAGGAAACCATGGCCCCGAATCTGGACCCGCTTTGCCTACTGAATAGGCCCCTGGGGAAAGAAGACACTGGCGGCATGGCCGGCTTCCTGGGGCCTCTGAGATCCGTTCAAATCCAGACACAGCCCCTGCAGGGGGCGGGGGGGGGGGCCTGGCTGTGCCCCAGGGTTGAAGCGTTGTCTCTGCCTTCCATGGGGCTCCGGATGCCCACATCCTCTGAGGAGGGCTCGGGGTAGACTGCACTCCTGCCTCCGCCAAGGCCCTCGAACCAGACCCCGTTCTCTCGGAGCCCCCGTCCGCCAGGTTTACGGAAAAGCAACACACAAAACGCAGCCTGAGTAGATAAAAAGCTTTTTTTTTTTTTTTTTTTTTTAATTTTATCAAATTGGTCTGTACAAAAGTTAGCGTTGCTTGGTCAGAAAGTAGCCGAACACAGCAGGTAAGTGACAGCGGAAGCCCAAACTCCACGCGGAACAACGGATTTTGCATAAAAATGAGTTTGCTGTAGTTCCCTGCCCCCACCCCCAGAAAGAGATATGCAAAACAAATTCTTTTTTTTTTTTTCTAGAAAAAGGTAGGAAAAAGTAGAAAAAGTAAAAAGAAGCAACTTCTCGGATGTCTTCAAATGTACAAAGTTTTAAAGGCACAAGTTTCCATGAAGTAGGCGATTACCGTTGGTCGGCACGCAGCGGAAGCAGGTACGCGTCAATCGGGTATTATTCGTCTAAAGCTAAGACTCTAAACACTTAGTGGAGAAGGTTTTAGTTTCACAGCTTGTAGGTGGCGTCTGGGTCCTAAGAGCCGAGATTAATGTGCCTCTCCAGCCACCCCGTCCCCGGCTTGGCACCGTTGTGAGCAGGGGTGGGGCCCAGGGACACCCATGCCCTCTAAGCCTCGACCTCACACGGGTGCCACGGCACCCCCAACCCGGGCACAGACACGACGAGGCAATCCCTTCTCCCCGCTCAGGGTCCCGGCCACCTCCCCGGGGCCTGGAGCCCCAGGGCCCCCACCCCACGCGTCCTCCTGGCCCTGGAGCTCAGCAACCCGGCCTCCGTTTTGTCTGAAATCCTACTTTCTGCACAAATTACTTAATTAAAGATAAAATAATACAGAACATAAATACGTTTCAACAGCTTCCAAAAACAAATCGAACGTGTTTAAGCTTCAAAAACAAAACTTAAAAAATAAAATAAAATAAAACGAGGGAAGCGTTAGTCCCAGCCAAACCTCGCTGGGTAGAGCCTGCATTGTGGGAGCCCCTCGGAGCTGACGGGCTGGTCCCGAGAGGTGCTCCCACAGACGCATTCTCGCCAGGCTGCGGATGCCGCTGGTCCCGTGGGCTCCCGGCGCGAGGCTGGCGGGGACCCCGGGAGACGGGCGGCCGGAGCCCCCGCGCCTCGTCCCTCCTTTTTGTTTTGTGCTGTGGCTGCCTCGGGTCCACTGAGATGCAAAACCAAGGGGCTGCTGTCTGCAGGGAAGAAGGCCCGACGGCCGTCCCCCGCGCAGTCACCAGTCACCGCCAAGAGCCAGCGACAAGGAAAAGAGGGCTTTGTTGGCCGAAGGGAGCGGGGAGATCTGGAAGCAACGGGGCGTCGGGCTCCAAGCGTGGCTGCCCGCAGACGTCAGCAGGCCCTTGCCCGGAGCCGCCGTCTCCTCTCCCTCTGCCTCTGCACCCCTTCCGGAAGACCCGAGGCTCTGTCTTTGCTGAGATAAAGGTTCTCCCTCTCCGACGCCAGTCCCCCCCACGGGCCACGGCGCCCTCAGGGTCTGCTCAGGGTAGTATACACAGGCTGGTCCCAGTTGCCGGGCGGGCTGTGGGCGGGCGGCACGGAGAGGCCGCTGAGCAGGGGCGAGGCGTAGGGCCGACGGGAAGGGTGGAAGTAGGGGCACTGGTAGAGGCTGGACGGGCAGCCGGGGTACGGGCTGTAGTAGCTGGGGGCCTGCAGGTCGGCGTAGTCGCACTGCGAGCTGGAGAAGGAGCTGGCGGCCGCGGCCGGGGCCGCCGTGGTGACGCTGGCCTGGCCACTGTAGGAGCCGTAGTCGGCGCGGCCCGGGGAACCGTGCGACTGGTCGCCGTAGTGGCTGGGGCTCAGCTGCTCCGTCTTGATGTGCGGCCGCGGGGGGCCCGTCTCGGTGGGCGACGCCGAGGCCGACGGGGCTCCCTTGTGGGCCCACACAGGGGACGCCCCGAGGCCGGCTGCCCCCGAGTGTGAGTAGGAGGCGCCCCCGTAGGAGCCGGCGGCGGGCTGGCCGGGCTCCGCGGGCAGGGCCGAGTGGCCGTTGAGGGGCAGGTACTGGTCGAACTCGTGCACGTCGAAGGTGTCCATGTTGCCGATGACCTCGCTGCTCAGCTCTGAGATGTCCACGTTGCTGAAGTCGATGTTCTGGCGCCCGCTGTCTGCCAGACGGCGGCCTTCCGGCTTCAGCTCCGGCTTGCCCCCGTGGTGCAGGTCCGTCTTGGGGGTGGTGGGCGGGGTGGGCGGCCCGTGGGTCTGCCCTGGGGACAGAGCACATTTCAGGCATGAATGCCCCTTCTGTGGGGGGCCGGCCGGCTGGCGACGCACACCCAGGAGGAAAACCAGCCCGCTGACTGCCGCAGGTAGAAATCAACGGCTTTTTGTTTCTGTACGTTTCCCAGAAATTCCAGCAGAGCCAGACCCAGACCTCACTGCTCGGCCGAGGAAATTCCGTTAAGCGCTGTTCTGCAGGAAGAGCTGGGCCACGGAGGCCCCCACGCCTACCCCAGAAGACCAAGATGGGGGGAAAGGAGAGGAAGTGCCCGGCCCCTTGCACGTGACCACGAGGCCACGCACACAAAGCTCACTCTCCCCCAGGCTCACGGCGGTAGCCAGCTTCCCGGGGACTGCTCGGCTGGCCGGGGCTCCCCTCCAGCCCATCTGATCTTGAGGCTGGGCTGCTGACCACCGCACAGGGGACACGAGTGAGTGCTGGGTCAGCACCCGCAGAAAGGCCAGGGGAAGCAGAAACGCCTCCAGGCGGAGCAGAAAACGCCCACGTCATGCGGCACCCGACCAGGGAAAAGTTGTGAGGACGTCAGGGCTCAGAGGGGGCTAAGCAGACCCCCGTGTGCACGGGGGACCTTGGGGCGATGCGGACACCAGCCCTGGGAGCGAGCCCCTGCTCCCCACCCCACTGCTCATCTCACAGAGGATGCCAGACCCCCCACTTCTCCTGCTGAGGCAGGCAAATGCTGTGGGGCCCCAGGCGCCCACCTGTGTGGTCGCCGTGGTGGTGCGCGTCACCGAGGCCCGCGTCCGCCTTGTACACGGCACCGCTGGGATGGGGGCCCAGCTCGGCTCCGGAGTCAGAGTCGCCCTGGCCTGCTTTCACGCTCTTCCTGCGGCGCGGCTGGTACTTGTAATCCGGATGGTCCTTCTTGTGCTGGACCCGTAGCCGCTCCGCCTCCTCCACGAAGGGGCGCTTCTCACTTTCGCTCAGCAAGCTGCAGCACCAAGGGCAGAGGTGGCACGGTGAGGGCACCCACGCCGCCCCCCCCCGACGCCCACAGGGAGGCCTGTGTGTGCTCCCGCACCTCAGCAGACACCAGGCGGGCGCCCCCCTTTCTGAGGACGGGGGCTCGGGCCAGCGAGGACTTCTGGTGAGGGTCAAAGGAACGTGCTGGAACGAAACCCAAAGCTTTCCATCTCCATCATCTTCTTACTTCCCTCTGCCCCCAGACTGTGTAAGTCCCCTCCCTTTGGGGCTTTCTAAGGCAGGCGGGGGAGGAGGCAGAACCCAGCTGAGAACACACAGTGGATCAGACGAGGCTTCCCGGGAACGAGCAACGAGAGGGGAGGGACTCCGTGGGCATCTGGGCTTCCCAGACCTCCGGGAACACTGGCTAAACCGGTGGTCCTCGCTGAGGCTCACAACACACGCCGGGCCCCTCAAACCCTTCCAGGAGCTCACCTCCAACTGCCTGTGGGACAGGGCACAGAGGACATCCGTGCAAACTCCCAGGGCCCGCTCACGAGGAGAGGGGCAGGAGACGGGAACCGGCGTCCGGAACCCAAAGCCATCCATGTGAACCCAAGGAGACCCCCCCCACCTTGGTGGGGACGGGCTGCTCTGAGCAGCAAGCAGCCCTGCTGTGGCCCTACTTTCTGCACAAGCGTCCGGTTCCACCATGCCCAAGTGAGCACAAAGCATGCTTGTGCCCGACCACTCTTGCATCCCCAGGCTTTCCTTGCCGAAGGGCGCAGCGCGGGCAGACGGTGGAGCAGCTGTCGGGAAGGTGCCCGCGGGGCAGACGTGCACCCCCTCCGTCTGCCTTGACTTCTTGCACATGGCGGTCAGAGTGGAGGGGAGCCCTTTAGAAAGAGGGGCGCCTCCAGCCAGCACCACCTCGCCTGATACCGTGTCCCGCTTCGGGACAGAAGCCACCTTTCCTCAGGGAGGCACAGGCCTGGGGCTTGGGGGCCAATCCCAGGTGGGGTCCCCCTCTCGCAGGCTGTTGGCGGGAGGGAGTGCGCTAGGGCTTGCGTGCTCGCCCCGCAGCCCTCTGTGGCCCCGACCACCTGCGTACCCCGGGGGGGGGGGGCAGTCAACGCGGCCGGAGGGCGGTAGTCCGCTGGAACTCGCCCTGGGAACAGCCACTGGGAGCAGGGCCGAGGCCGGGCGCGGGGCCACCTCCAGAGCCCCTGCGAACCCCAGGACCCCCTCCGGCCCGCCCGCGCGGCTGGGGCTCCCGTCCCCGCCCCCGGGGCCTGGGGACCGCGCACTCACCGCCACAGCTTGCCCAGCGTCTTGCTGAGCTCCGCGTTGTGCAGGTGCGGGTACTGATCGGCCAGCTTGCGGCGCGCCGCCTGCGCCCACACCATGAATGCGTTCATGGGCCGCTTCACGTGAGGCTTGGCCTTCAGCGCGCCGCCGCCACCGCCGCGCACCGGCATGGGCACCAGGCTCCAGTCGTAGCCCTTGAGCACCTGCGACACGGCGTCGCGGATGCAGGCCGGGAAGCGTTCGTCCGCCGCCTCGGCCGCGTCGCCGCGGCCGCCGCCCCCCGCGCCCACCGCGCGGCCCAGGCCCTCGGAACCGGCAGGCGACGGCGGCGCATCGGAGTCCGAGTCCTCCACGTGCGACATGGAGCTGGCGGTGCCGGACGGGCTGCAGGGCGGCTGGGCACGGGCCTCGCTCATGTCCAGCATCGGGGCCGCGCGCGGAGGGGCGCGCACCGGGACCCGCGGGGCCTCTGCTCGGACTGCGCTGCGGCCGCTCTGGGACCCGAGGTCGCCGCGCGGTGGCCCGACCTGCGTGCCCCCTCCGCCGCCGCCGCCGCCGCCACAGCCCGACCCCGGCCCCTCCGCTGCCGCCGCCGCCGAAGCTCCGTCCCGGCGGAGGACCCGCAACAAGTTTCTTTAAGTGGCGGCCGCGAGGCTCCGCCCCCTGCCCGGGTCCCCATTGGCCCGCGAGCGCCCCGCTGCCCCCGGGGGGCGGAGCCCGGCTGCCCGCCCCTCCCCCACACGAAGAAAGTGCCGCGGTTCCCTCTGCGCCCCCGCGCGCCCCTCCCGGCACCGCCCCGCGCCGCGGGCCCCCTTTCCAGCAGGGGCGGGGAGGGAAAGGGGTCTGGGACCCGGAACGGCGGGGCGCTCCGGGTGCCTCTGCCGGGCGCGCGGCGGCTCCTGCGCGTCCCGCCCTCGGCCCTCTCGCCCAGCCCGAGAAAGCCCGCTCCGCGGGGAGGCGGGTCCGCCAGCGCCTCGCCACAGCCGGTCCTGAGCCCCGACGTCTCGCCCGCAAACCCGAGGCGCCGGGGTCAACTGCCGCCAGCCCGCGGCCCCGGGCAGGGTTGGCTCGGCCGCGTAGCTTCAAAGCCCGGGCTTCCCGCCCGCAGGGCCGGCGCGCCGGACAGGATCCTCCAGCGCGCCCTGAGTTTGCGCGCCGCGCACGTCCAGGTAAAGCGCGCCCAAAGGCCGCGCCCCGAAGCTGGGCGATCCCTGGTCCCCCGCCCTGTCCGGGTGTGAGCGGAGAAGGCGCGGGCGGGGGCGCGGCCCCAGGAACCAGGCAGCGGAGGGGGGGGGGCGGGAGCGATGGGCAGGGACTGGGCTGACCCTAGCTGTGAGTCCCTGGGGCCGCCCGGCGGATGGCGTGGCCGGACGCGGGGGCCTCGGGCCTTCCGGGCGTGACCCGGAGCGGGGGGACGGGGAGGGGGGGGGTGGGCAGCGCCGAGGCCGTCGGGCGGGCGGCCCTGGGTGGTCTGGAGAAGTGAGGGCCGCCTCGGGCGCCTGCAGTGGAGGAGATGGGAGCGCCAGCCAGGAGGGAAGGGGGTGGGCTGTGCCGCCCGGCTTGGGGCGGCGGGGTCGGAGAGGGGACATTTCTCCGGACGCTAGCGCCGGGCCGCGGCTCCGAGTCCCCGCCCGAGGCCGCCCCCGCGAGTTGGCCTTGGGCCTGCCATTCCCCGAGGGCGGCTCAGATTCTTTCGCCAAACCCACCGGGAGACGATGGACCGGCCGCCCAGAGCTTCGCCACAGGCCCTCGGGTGGCCGAGTGGGAACACGTGCGGCTGCGAGCTTGTGGCCCGCGCGCCCTCAGTGACCCTAGGCAAGGGAGCCGGGTCCCCCAGGCGCGCGCCCCTCTTCGGAGTTGTGGATGCCTGGGCCAGTGGCGTCCGCAGCGGAGGAATAAGGCCGGCTCCCCGTCTCTCCCGCAGCAGAAGGCGCTGGTCTGTTACCCGAAAACTCCGAGTCGAAAGTTAGTGCGTGGGTCGGGCTGAAGCATCTCTCCTGTGCACCTTTTCCAACTCAGGGGCCGCCATCGCGCCTCTGACCGCGCCCCTTTTCATTCCCCCCCCCAAGACACCCTCCCCCCCAGCCCCTGCCCCCCTGGATTGCAGATTCTTCAGAGAAGAAGAGGTTTCATACTTGGGCCTTGGAGCCCTGTCCATCTCAGCTGCCCATCTAGGGACGTAGGTTTCGCCTCACGGGCCCTGGGGCTGCCCAGGGACCCCGCAGCCCTGCATCTAAAACATGCAGGTGCCTGTGTGGGGACACCTCAGGGCCTAAGAGGGAGGGGGGTGCCTGCCTGCCCAGATTTTTTGCCACTTGCAGGTGACCCCAAGGCGCTCCTTTTTTTTTTTTCTCAGTGGGCTTTGCTGCCCAGGGAACCTGATCTCCTGCCTTACGGGAAAGTGCCACTGGGGGTGTTGCATCTAAGGTGAACAGCCCTGGGGGCGGGGGGGGGGCACCTGATGGCAGAGGCAGAGCCTCTGGGAGTGGCCTGTCCTCTTGCCTCCTGTCCTGTGTCTGGTCTCCTTTTGCTCTGTCACCTTCCAGGGAACACCCTTACCTGCTGGCCTGTGCTGGCTTCCCCTCAGAGGTCCTGCCCTCCACTTGGGGTCCCCACTGTGCAGCTGGAGGACTCAGGGAGGGCCCAAGGGGAGGTTTCCTGGGGGTACCCCCCGAACTTGAACTTACTGCCCCCTGCCAGTGCAAGCAGGAGTTTCATGGAGTGTCGAGGCTGGCGGACCTGGCCCAGACTCTCCTTCTCTCCCCCGTCCACGCTCCCCCCACCCCATCCCTCCTTGCACCCAGTGTGACATTGGGCACCATGTCTGGGTTTTCATGAAGAGCCCTGCTTTTCCAAGGACGATGAAACCCGGGGCTGCACTGGGGACACCAGGTAAGGTAGCCTCTCCCTGCTTCCTGCCGGCCCACAGAGAGTCACGGACAGGTGGCCACTGGGATCCTCGGAGGGTAGAGGCCGGGCTGGGAGAGTGCCAAACCCAGGTCACACATTGGTGCGGGGTGTGTGGTCCTAGGACCCACCCTCACGTCCCCTGGGCTGCACTGAGCACCCTGGGGGTTGGGAGGGGTGCCGGTGAGCGCCTGTCATTTACGTGCAGCCCACAGCTCCCGCAGAATGGTTGGGGAGGCGCCTATCCTGCCAGGCCTTGACCCCCCGGCTGGCCGAGAGCATACGTGTGCACTTCCCCACAAGGCGGCACCCAGGTGCCAGCTCGTCAGCCCAGGGCCGGCCGCACACACATGGGGTGGCTTCCAGGAGTGCCCCACAGCCTCCTGGCCTTCTGGAAGGCCTGTAATACTTGCCGGTGTGCTTTCCAGACTCATCCTTCGTTAGTGCTGCCCTCAGTTCATGTCCTCAGCTGGTAGGCAGGCCCCGGGTGGGCCCCAGGGTGTGGCTGTGGTTGGTTCCTGTCTTCACCAGGATTGATGAAGCACCTGCTTTGTGCCAGGGGATTTTGTGGGCAAACACCATGGAGCTGAGACACTCACCATGCTGGGGGGTGGGGGGTCCCGGAAGGCACCTTTGAGGAGGTGACGTCAAGCTGAGACCTGAAGGTTCCAACTGCTTGAAGAGGAAAGGCCACTCCCTCGTGGTGGGGGTAGTGGGGGACAACATGTACAAAGGCCCTGAGACCCTAGAGCACGGGATGGCTGATGTACGTGAAGATTCTAGACCTAGGCCCCTGGCAGAGGCTCCAAGGGCACCTGGGAAGAAGGAAGTGTAGGCTGATGTGCACCCTGAGAGCCTACAAGACCTGGCCAGTCTGGGCCTGGAGGGCCCCAGGGACACCTCTTCCAGGCAAAGGGCCCCCAACCTCCCCAGCCCTTGGCTTCTAGGGGTGCATAGGAAGTCTGTGTGTGTGTGTGCACCTGCGTGTGTGCACGCGTGTGTGTGCATGTGTGGCGCTGGAGAGGCTGAATGGGAAGGAAGGGCTGCTGAGGAGGCCACCATGGAGGACGGTATCCCGCTCTCGTTCCTTGCGTTACCCTCTGCCTACCCTCAGCCTGGCCCGCATCTTGGACAGCCAGGGAGGCCACGTCCACGGTTTGTGCAGACTTTCAGAGAAAGGCACCGGGCGCGGGCCACATGGGCCCGTGAGCCCCAGGGACGGCGTGTCCCCTGTGTGTCTGCAGCCGTGACCTGGGCCTCTCAGCGAGCCAGCCTGAAGCAGTTGGCATCACATCCTGGGAACCCCAGCTCGGTCTCAGAGATTAATTGGTGCTTTTAATTACTGGCTGGTCTGCAGAAACCAAACATCCAGGACAAAGATGAGCGATCAGCTCTGAGCAGTGGCTCCGCAAAGACAGCCCCGTCCTGCCCTGCTGGGTCTCGGAGCGAGAGGCGAGGGGGCTCACAGGGGCGCCAGGAGTCCAGTGGCCCCCAGTAACAGACTCCCAGGGCTCCGGGCCAAGCTTTTTGTTGAAACACCCCTCCCGACGTAGTTTGCCAGCTGGCGTGGACCTTCTGGTTTGGGTCAAAGCCCTTCCTCGGTTGGGCTGATGTCCACTTGGAAGCTGGCTGTGTCTGCCCCTCGCCTTCTGTGTGTGCAGAGGCCGCCGGGAGATCGTGCCCAGATTCCCCCCTCCCCTGCCTGCAGGACCAGGGTGTTCTGGGCCAGCCCGTGGGGGGTGCTGGTCCTCAGGACACCTCCCGACCGCCGGGTTGGGGTGAATGTGCTCCAGGCTGCACCTTGTCACCGGCTCTGAGGCCGATCAGGAAAGCCACCCTGCCCAGGGGTGGCCGGGGACAGGACAGGGCAGTGGGACCCCCTCCTGTGGCGGTTCTTTGAGAAGATCGGGGGAGAGGGCAATGCTTAGCCCGGAGGGCTGAGCCCGGCGCACGCTGTCTGCCCAGTGACATGTGCTGTGCAGATGTGTCGGGAACAGCTGTGGGCTCTGCTCTGGCTTCCACTCACCCCCTGCTGGACACGACCCCCCGGCCTCCGGCTGTGCCCATCCATCTCTCCTCTCCCCGTCCTGGGCCTGGGGGCCTGACTCCACCGGCGACGTTCGGGTCTCAGTGTGTATCTTTGATGGCAAGCAGAGACTGCTTCCGCAGCCCAAACCGTCCTCAGGCAGGGTCCTGGGGCCTGCATGCAGAGCCCTCCTTGGGTAGAGGCGAGTGCCAGGCGTCTAGGCCAGGCACCAGCATACCACCTGCGGGGAAACTGAGTCCGCTGAGGTGTTAGAGGCTTGGGGTCTGCCTGGGCCTTCCTCTGGACGTTTCCATCCCGTAAGCCTCGTCTATGCAGACGGGCATTGTGTGATACCAGGCTCCTAGATCCCCGGACCCCAGACCCCACCCTCCTCCTGGACCCTCATTCCCCTGGGCCCCAGACCTTACCCTCATTCTGGACCATGGGCCCCCTGGCTCCTATGGGCTCTTGCCCCTGGACCTCAGTCCCCAGGCCCCCTGCCCTTCCCCACCACCTGGGCCCCAGCCCCAACCCCTGTGCACCAAGCGCCTCTGGGTTCTGGTCCCTGGGCTCCTCTGAGAGGCAGTGGGGCCGGGGGAGGGCTTCTCAACCCCCATGCAGGAGGGGAGCCAGGACGTTGAAGGTGACTCCAGAAAACCAGCTTTCGAGCCCAAATAGGCTGCCGGGAGCTATGCCTGTCCTTCCGAACTTAACTTTCAGATTTAATGAGGCTTCTGGTTCAAGATGTCGAAGCCGGGACCCCTCGGAAGCAGAGCCCTGTGTCCGTTATGACCGGAAAAGGCCAATGCTAGCTTGAAATGAAAATATCAGAGAGAAAAATCCTCTTTCAGAGCGAGGGGCCCCGGATGGCTCTGCCACCGCGGAAGGTTCCAGAGACGCGGCGGTGCCAGAGGCAAATTAAAACACACCCTGTCAAAAGAGTTCCGCTGTCTCCCAAGTATTTATTTTTCTGAACTTGGCGAAGGAGGGTTGAATTAAGACACTCTCGGGCGGGAGACTTGAGCAAAGTGGGAGAGCTGGTGGTTGTTTGGAGCCCACCAGGGAGACTCAGAGCAGGACTGGTGGAGGTCTGCCCCCTGAAGCTCGAGGTTAGGGGCAGTTTGTGGAGCTGCTCTGCCTCAGTCCCTTGGGGCCTGGCACTCTGGCTGGCACAGACCCGGCCCGCTTCCTTGGCTGCAAACCCGCAAGGACCCCTGCTGGCCAAGCGTTCTAGCAAAGCGTGAAAGCTGGCCGCCCGCCCCGGCCTCCTGTCCTCAGGGTGTGGAAGGGGGTAGGAGGGAGCTGCAGGGATCTCCCCGAGAAGGCACTGGAGTTCTGGAAAGGAGAGCGTTCTAGGTCACGGGACCTGATGACGTCCCCTGTGGCCCTTTGACTTCGGGTGAGTTCCGGGGTTGCTCTGGGCAGCAGAGGGGTCCGGAATGCCTGTGTGTTCTGCGGAGTCAGCGTGGCCCCTGCATGAGCTGAGTTGCACGGGTGCTGGGGCTTGTGGTAGCCAGCGCCTCGTGTTTATTGTTTCTCCGTTTGTGACCCCTCATGACTCCACGCTAGCAACTTCCAGAGCCCGTCCCCACCGCTGGGCCTACCTCCCCTCTTCAGGGAGAACGCCACCCATCCTGTTCAGAAATGAAGTGTTTGCTTTAATCACTGGCTGAGAGCCATAGGAAGGTGAGACCCAGCGATGGACGGTGTTGGGGACAAGCCCCCCCAGCCCAGCCCTCAGTCTCACCTACGAACTAAGGTTGGGACCAAACTGGGGGCCTTGGATGTGGGTCCCTTCTGGAGCCCAATCGGGAGGGGAGCGTCGAATCCGCTGTGGGTGAGGCCGTAAGGAGTCCTACGGCCTGTGGGTGGCTGGAAAGAGGCCCCGGTCATCCCGAGGGCCAGCCAGGGACCCGCTGACCGCAGATGCACACCTGAGCCCCGCTCGACGGGCAGCACCTCCGGCCAACACAACAGCTTCAAGGCTGTTTGCTACGCGGCGTTATTGTGGTGACTGATGACTGACACAGCTCTGGGAGCAGAATTCGGCCTGCAGGCCTCCTGTTTGTGACCCCCGGCCCGGGCGGTTTCCAAAACTTCTTCCTCGTCAGGACCCCACTCTGAGAGAAAACACTTCGCGGCACATTCTCTGGCCCCATAGGGCTCTACGGCCACGGAATGTAACGGCACCGGGGTGTTTTGCTGTCCTCTCGCCTCGCAGTCACGGCGCACCAGCGTGCAGGGCCACGCGGGGCCACCTCTCCCGCTGGGGTGCAGGCGTGACAGTGCTCGTGGCCCGGAGCCGAGGGTGCCAGGAGAGGAGACGGGCGAGCCAAGCGGAACAGCCGTCCGTGAGTCACAGTTCCAGAAAACCAGCAAATGGCCCAGCACCTGCTCACCCACCCCCACCTGCACCTGCCAGCATCACCCGGGGTCTTGGCCGCTGCACAGTCAGGGTGGGACCCGCCCAAACTGACCACCCCTCCAGGAGAAAGTGACAGATGTTTGCGCCCGTGGGTTCTGTTCCCCCATCAACAGATGTCGGGACATGAAAAATTGGGGTAAATGAAGGGTGGGTGATTCGGTCGGGCCCAAGCTGGGTCCTCGTGGGTGCCAGAGACAGCTGCAGATGCACATCGGGGACAATTGCCCCGATGCAGCGGGGGCTGCCAAGCCAGGGTGCCTGGGGACAGCTGGACGAGGTGCCGACGCGGGGCTCATTCCTCCGTGAAGCCGCCCGCAGCTGCTGGGAGTCCGGCCAGCCCATGGGCCTGTGTGCGCCTCGGCTCTGGGCTGTACCGGAGGAGCCGTGGATGGGCCCCCCCGGACGGGCCCCCCTGCAGGGATTCTGGCTTGTCCGCGGGTCTCTCTGACACCAGCCCCGGTCTTGAGCTGACGGATCCTCTCAGGGAAGCCTCCCTGTCTCCCCTCTCGTCTTTTTCTGGGCTCTTCCTCTCTGGCTCTGGCCACGCGGGGCTCCGTACCCGTCCCTCTGTAACCACCTTGACTTTTTCTCGTATAGTTTTTGGCTTGCAAATGTAGGCGTAGGAGCCCCGTGCCCCGGGCTCCTGGTGTGGGTGAAGGGTTGTTCTGGAGAGACCCTCGTGTGCCGGAGCCATCCTGTGCCTCCCCAGCACGAGCCTCAGGGTTTACAAGACAAGATGTGTTTTTGAGTGGAGTGCCTCCTCGGACCATCAGATGCACCCACATCTAAATATGCGAAAGCCCTAAGATGCCCCCTAATCTAGCTGAAGAGGTAAGTTTGCTGTAAATGACAGGACTTACTCCAAAATGTAAAAAGGGTGCCTTCTAGGAGATTCTGATACAACGTAGGGTTTATTATTATTATTATTATTATTATTGAAACGAAATTCACATGGCCTCACATTTAAGCATTTTTAAACGTACGGGTCAATGGCACTCAGCGCGTTCGCAATGCTGAGCCTTCATCACGTCGGTCTAGCTCCAGAATATTTTCGTCATCAAACAAGGGAACCGTGAACAGATGAACAGTCGTTCCCTTTGCCCCCCTGCCCCCTGCGTCCAGCCCCCAGCCCCCACTGATCTACTCTCTGTCTCCAGATTTGCTTGCCCTGGACATTTCGTGTAAGTGGCCTCAGACAATATGTGGCCTTGTGTGTTTGGTACTCTCACTAAGCATGATATATTTTTTTACTTCTTTTTAACGTTTATTCATTTTTGAGAGAGACAGAAACAGAGTGCGAGCAGGGGAGGGGCAGAGAGAGAGGGAGACGCAGAATCTGAACCAGGCTCCAGGCTCCCAGCTGTCAGCACGGAGCCCGACGTGGGGCTCGAACCCACGAACTGTGAGATCAAGACCTGAGCCGAAGTCGGACGTTTAACCAACTGAGCCACCCAGGCGCCCCTTAGCATGGTGTTTTTGAGGTTCATCTAGATTGCAGTAGATGCCGAATAATATACTTGTGCACTTTTGATTAAATTCAGGCAGAAACAGGCAAGCACGGAGCCCCGCTCTGTGAGGTCCACTCTCACGTGGGTTCTGGCCCCTCAGACTCGCTGGACTTCTGCAGTCAGCTCCCAGCAAGGCGGGTCCCGGAGGAAATAGAACATGAGCTCCCAGAAGACCTCTCTGATGGCCTCGCCCACCCTGGGTAAACCCGGAGAGGGAGCCTGGAGCCCAGGGAGCTGGATGCTGGACAAGGGCCCTTTTCTGCTCTGCACAATGCCCCATTGTGCCCTTCTCTGGGGAGAACAATGCAACTCGGCCGGGGAAGCTGAGGACAAAGGGCCCTTTGTGAGGCCTGTCCCCACCTGAAAGCAGCACCCAGGGTCACACCTGATGGCAGGGCTGTCCTTCCGTGCCTTCCGTCCCCTGAGCACCTCCCGCATCCGGGGAATGCCTGGACACTCGAGCGGGCTCAGGGTGAGGGGCGCTAGATTCTCCCTGCTCTCCCAAACAGCTGTGCTGGCCCATCCCAAGCGCAGGACCTGGATGCTGGAGAGGAGAGGTGCGTTGTGGGTTCGCCTGGAAGGACCTGGAATAACTGTCCCTCTGATCCCCAAGGATGGGAGCTCTGGGGCACACGCCTCTCCCCTGAGGGCTTGCCAGGATGCAGAAGGTGTTTGTCCCCGCCCCCACCCCCGGCCAATCTGTTACATGTCCCACTTCGCCCTTAAGCTCCGAAGGGAGGGTTTTTTCATGGCAAGAAAAAAAAAGTGGGGGGCACTTTTTAAAAACCTCACACTATATGATGCATGTACGTGCTATTACCCCAACAATGCAGGTGGGGGACAGCTAGCTGGAGGCTGAAGAAGGGTTCATGGAGCTCACCTTGCATACGGTAAAGATCTAATTAAACAAGCAAGAAAGACTGATGATTTGACCACACAAGTATCAGTAATTTATATTTCAAAACACTCGGAACGAGAAGTCAAAACAGAAGTCCAGGACAAACATTTGCAATCTACACACAAGAATAGGGTCTTTAATATGTACAGAGCTGCGGAGAATGAAAAACCCACGCGTACCTTAATGCTTTGCTTCCAAGCACATCACAGTTTGCCAATTAGACACTGAAGGTCTAATGCATCCGCTGCCCTGCACCCTCTATCTCCTAAGGGGGACCCAGGAGTTCACGCACTCGGCACACCTCTCTTGCTGCCTGGGCTGCTCTATCCCCATAAGCTGGAGTTGCTGGTGTTCTCACCAGGGTTCCGCTTGGGTCACTGGTGGGTAAGCTCCTCTTTCCTGTGAATCTCAGTGCCCCATTTTCCCCAGTGGCTGGAGGTCCAGTCTTGAGAGCTGGTAGGAGTGTGTGGCCGCATAAGGGGGTTTTGCTGACCTGAGCTCGAGGATCCGGCCGGATTTCAGGACGCAGCCGCTTCCTGTGCCGCCCCTCGCTAGCTGTGTGCCTGTCATCCCACCATCCTCCTCGGAGAGTGGAGATGAGGGGCTGGGAAAGGGACACCTGTGGGACATCTGACCACACACCCTGAGCAGTGGCAGCCGGGAGCCCTGGGGTGAAGCCACCCCTCCAACCGTTCCTCTGCCGGCATACGACTCCATACACCACGGGGACGCGCCGAGGGAGCGCGGGACCCACGAGGGGCCTCTGCGGCTCACAGGGACGCTGACCAGGCCCACCCTGGGCCTGGCCAGACCCAAGCTTTCCAACACCCCCAGAGTGACGTTCCATGAGGGCAGTCGCCTAGGTCCGGAAAGTGCACCGGACTGATGAATGAGCGAATGCTCAGCCCCTTTCCAGGAGGAGGACACTCAGGTGGTCCCAGGTACCCACCCCGTGCCTCGCCCTCCCCGCCGCAGCGCCCCGTGCGCCCTGTGGGGCGCGCGCGCGCCCGGATCTGGAGCGCGCACCCCGCCCCTAAGCGCGGCCAGCTGCGGCCTCCCAGTGTGGGCGGGGCGTCCGGGCCCGAGGGGCTCCCCGCGCACGCGCATTGGCGGCCCCGCGATGGCGGCGCCCGAGGAGACGCTGAGGAGGCGGAAGGCGGGGAACTCGGGCCCCGAGCCTGACACTCCGCCGGAGTCAGGGCGCGACCCCACGGGCTGCCCGGCCCGCCTCCGCACGGGCACTTTCTGGCTGACCAGGATCGTGCTCCTGAGGGCCCTCGCTTTCATTTACTGTGAGTCCGCGGAGCTCGGGGCTGCGGTCACTTTTGCCCCTGTGCGCACGCGCCTACACCTCCACCGCCCCAGGACGCCCACGGCCTCGGGACGGTGCCCCCCGCTTCCCTCCCCCGGGACGGCCCTCCCCTGACTCCCCTTCCCCCGGCCTGCCTTCCCTGGACACCCCTCCCCCCGGGGCACCCCTCCCCCGGGACGGCCCTCCCCTGACCCACCACACCTGGGCCTCCTTCCCTGGACACCCCTCACCCCCGTCCGGGACACCCCTCCCCCGCCCCCGACACCCCTTCCCCGAGATGTCCCTCCCCTGAAGCCCCTGCCCTGAACCCCCCCCCCCCCACGGGACGCTCCTCCCCTGACGCCCCTCCTCCCCCCCTCCCCCGGGCTGCCTTCCCTTGACACCCCTCTGCCTGGGACGCTCCTCCCCTGACACCCCTCCCTCCCGGACACCCCTCCCGGGAGACGCCCCTCCTCTGGCCGCCTTGACACCCCTCCCCCGGGACACCCTTCACCTGAGACGTCCCTCCCTTGATACCCCTCCCGCCTGGGACACCTCTCTCCAGAGATGTGCCTTCCCTGACACCCCTCTGCCTGGGACACCCCTCCCCACAGGACGCTTCTTACCCAGACCGCCTTCCCTTGACACCCCTCCCCTGACACTCTTGCCTCCTCCGGGACACCCCTCCTCCCCTGACACCCCTCCCCTCCCACACCCCTCCCCTGGGTCACCCCCTCCTCCAGGACCCTCCTCCCCTGACACCCTTTCCTCTGACACTCTTCACCCCAGGACGGTTCCCCCCCACCCTGATGCCTTGCTCCTCTGGGACACCTCTCCCCACGGGAGGCTCTTCCCCTGACACCCCTCTCCCTGGGACGCTCCCCAGGCCCCCAGGATGCTCCTCTCCCCAGGCAGCTCCCACAGGCATCCCTTCAGGTGGATACAACGAGCTCCCCCTCCTCACCCCTCCTCCCAGCCGGGTTGGGTGAGGTTCGATGGGGTGGAGTTGGAGGAGCAAGAGTGCTGGCAAGTGAGTTCTTACCTGGTCCCCCTTGACCTCTATCCGCACCGGGAGCTGGGTTCCCCAGTTAGCCTGGGCAGTGTTGGGGGGCGCCCACTCCCAGGAGATGGGCCGAGGGGTGCCCCCGCAGAGCTCCCGCCCAATAGCTGTGCCGGCCCAGTCGCCTGACCTCAGTGTTTCCCATGCTGTGCCCCCCACTCAGGAGCCGCACCTAGGCCCCAGGCAGCCCCTGCACAGCCGAGGAGGTCGTGCTGGGCCCGAGGCCTCACTTCTGCTCCCGTGGCTTCGGGGAGGCCTCTGTACCGTGGCAGGTGAAGCCTGAGACTCCGCCTCACCTGCGGGGTTTGGGAAGATCCACATTTGACCGGGCCCAGAACTGCCCAGCCCTCAGCAGCCCCGCCCCAGGCACCGAGCACACCTCCCTGCCCCTGTCCCCATACCCAGAAGGGGCACAAGCCATCTGAGCCTGCGGGCAGTGGAGGAGTCTACATGGGGAGATAGATGCAGGATGAGCCCACACTCAGATTCTCAAACCAGTGTGGGTGTGGGGGGAGAATGGTGGAGACGGGGAGTCCCAGACTGAGATGGCCCGGCTGAGCAGACCGGCTCTCTTCCAGGGGGATCCAGAGGGTGCTGGTCCCTGGCCTGGCCCGCCTCCAATGCGCCATGGGCTCTGAGCATCTCGCTCTTCCTTCCCACGGAAGGAACACTGGGGGGTGGGGTGCGCCCTAGGAGGACGAGTCTGGGTTTCCCGTCTCTCGGGGCACAGTGGTGACCCAACACCCTGGGGCGATTTGTGGACCGTGGGGTCGCCAGTGTGCGCGTTCAGCCACGCCTTCCTCTCTTTTAAGTTACTATAAAAATAGTTCTTGCTGGCGCTGCTTTATCCTCTACAGGATTAAACAGTCCTTCTGTGTGTTCGAGCTGTCACTTAGCAGAAAGTGGAGACGCTGTTACCCGAAGAAGCTTTAATAGACGTTTAAAAGGGGGCCTGTAACGGTGGGAAAACCCTGGTGGCTTCGCTGGCAGGGAGCACAGCTTGAGAGCATCAGGCTCAGGCTTTCAGAGGAGCGGGGCTGCCTTTGATCTCCGTTGGCAGGTCTGTCTTGCAGCGCGAGCGAGGCGGTTCCGAGCTACTGGGTCAGGCCGACATTTTAAGCCCGGCGCCGAGCACACACCCTCTGGCTTTGACAGAGGCATTTCCCCCCATCTTTTCTCTTATTTGGGGTAGAATCAGTGTTTTTCAGCCCTATGAAGGAACTGGTTTCCCATCTTGCAGGGACGAGGTTCCGTGGCTGAAATGGCCCCGGGCAAGCGGGCACCCATCCCGCACTGGTCTTTTTCCAGAAGGTTTCGGTAAAGTTTCCGAGGTCCCAGGGTTTTTCACGATGCCGGTTGCCATGGGGGGCTGTCCACACACTTCACTTGACGCTGAGTTTTATAATAGCTCTTGGGGACCGCTGACCCGCCACAAGGCTAAGTGACTGACCCCTGTCCTGCGCTTCACCCTCTTCACGTTGACGAGAGTGCGTCCACAGCATCGTTAGGCCACCTGTGAGCTTGCAGGAAGGACACTGTTTTGTTTCTGCTCCCATCCTGTTTCACAGGATTTCCTTGACTCTTTGCCGATTGTCTCTGTCATTGCTTTTTGTCCCCATGGGATATTTTTCCAGCCGTGTCCCCCTCCCTTCCCCCCATCCCCCGCCGCTTCCAGCCCCTTGGTGTGGACACTCAGGATACCAGCCACCCACCCAAGAGGCCCCCGACTCTCTCCTGGTTGTGTTCCCAATTTTTCAGATCTCACGTCACCGTCTTTTTTCTTTTCAGTCTCTCTTTTTTGCTGGAATTTACCCCAAACTTTTCAAGAAAGGATTTGGAGGTGAACTTTCTGTGTTTTTCGTACACCCATGGGAATTACTCATTTGCCCGGCTCTGTGATTCCCAGTCAAAGCAAGTTTTCTCAGAACTTTTTGGATTGATGATGAGAAGTCTTCACATAGTCTGACCCCTGCTCTTTCCCAGATGCCTAACGGGAAACACTTTCATTCTTTCTCCTGACACGCTTCTGGGCTCGAGTGCGTGGGGGTTTTCCCTCACAAGCAGTTCTGACACGCTCTCACCCGGCATTATGCAGACCCCCGGGCTGAGGGCCCAGTCCCACGAGACCACCCCCACTTCCGATGCCAGTCACAAATCCAAGCTGTCACCTGTGCTTCTGATCCACCAGCTCTAAGTCGGGGTTCTCACCGCCCCCCCCTTCTCAGCCTCCATAATTTGCTAGAACGGCTCACAGAACTCAGGGAAGCCCTCACTCATGTTTACTGGTCCATCGTCAAGGTTACGACTCTCAGGAACAGGGCTGGAAGAGACACACAGGGCAAGGGGTGGGGAAGGGGCTCGGAGCCTCCAGGCCCTGCGGGGGGGAGGGAGGCACCACCCTCCCAGCACCTCCGTGTGTCCTTTCACCTGCCCGGAGGCTCCCGAGCCCCTTCCCTTGGGGGTCTTTGTGGAGGCCCCGTGACACAGGTGTGGTTGATGAGATCATCGGTCCTGGGTGCTCAGCTCAGTCTCCCACCTGCTAATCACAGGTTGGGTCCCGCGGCCACCAGCCCCCAAGCCCCAAGGGTCACCTGGTTGGTGGGAACCCAGGTCAGGTTGAAAGGGGCTTGTCATACACAACAGCAGACGCTCCTCTCGGCCCCCGCACTCGGGAAGTTCCCGACCCCAGGACCAAGGCCAAATCAGCATTTCTTCCTCCCCGGCAGCATCTGAGTAACTTGTGTTTTCCTCTGGAAGTTTTTAGAGTCTCTGCTGCCTTGCCGTCTTCACTCTGGGTCCTTGTGATTTATCGGCATATCTGCATGAGTGTCCCTTGCTCATTCTTTCTCAGGGGACTCTGTGCTCATTCGTTCTGAGACTCCTGCCCTAGTTCTGGGCTGGTCCTCTGACCCTGCCCAGTCTGCTGCCTCTAGGCCCGCGTCTGTCTGAACATCCCAGTGGGTCTCAAACGTGCCCCGTTCGGGGACCCCTGCCCCATGAAGCCTCCCCACTTGGCTGGAGAAGCTGCTTCACGAAGCTACGTGAGGGTGTAATGGAGAAGATGTGAACGCCCTGGCCAGCTGAGCGTCCAGAGGGGGCTCTGAGTGCCGGGCACAGGGGACTGTCACTTGTGAGCAGACAGCACACCTCCTTAGTTCCACACCCTTACCGGGGAGTCCCTGGAATGACATGTCTTTGAAAATCCCGCTTCTAAAGGGTCTCAAGGCTGGTTTTTGGTCCAACTCTAATTCCTGCTTTTGCTTTACCCACTTCATGCTTGTCGTGAACGTGTGGGCACTTGCTTTGTCGGCTTCCCTTACTTCGGTTACATGAGGTAGAGCTCTCCTCTCGCCCCCGAACAACTCCTTGAGTACCGTGAGGCGCGTCGGAACTGCACTTTCTAAAACCAGTAGCGGGGCGCCTGGCAGACCCGGTCGGTTGAGCCTACGACTCTTGATTTCGCCTCTGGTCGTGGTCCCAGGGTCATGGGATGGAGCCCCACATCCGGCTCCACACTGATCAGAGAGCCTGCTTGGGATTCTCTCGCTCTCTCTGCCCCTCCCCCGCTCACACTCTCTCTTTAAAATAAGAAATAAATAGGGGCGCCTGGGTGGCGCAGTCGGTTAAGCGTCCGACTTCAGCCAGGTCACGATCTCGCGGTCCGTGGGTTTGGGCCCCGCATCGGGCTCTGGGCTGATGGCTCAGAGCCTGGAGCCTGTTTCCGATTCTGTGTCTCCCTCTCTCTCTGCCCCTCCCCCGTTCATGCTCTGTCTGTCTCTGTCCCAAAAATAAATAAACGTTGAAAAAAAAATTTTTTTTTAAATAAGAAATAAATAAAGGCAGTAGCTTGTTGCGCTCCTTATCAGGATGCTTGAGGCCTCACCTGGGCTCTAGCAGCACGGCCGGCGCCCGAGATCGAGCTGGATGGAGGCAGCGAGGCCGGCACGTGCATCGTGCTTCCAGAACTCTTAGCTGTTCTTTGGAAATTTCGAGGAAGGAAAACGGAACCAAAAGAAATCCCTCATCATTTTGTGTTGTTCCAAGATTTCACTCTTTCTGAGAGATCACGGAAGCGAGCTCTTCTCTGTCTTCCAGGCCGCTCAGATTCTAACGAGATGCTCGCTTGACTTTACAATGTTCTCTGTGAAACGCCTCCAGGTTGTTTCAGACGCAGGTACCGCCACCGTTTCTGAGCTGTCTACGGCTCCCGCCTGTCAAGAAAAAGCCCTGGGTGTTCCTGTGCCAAGACCCGCAGTGTGACCACGGTCATTAAGAACCAGCCAGCGGAGAATGGCGTTTTGGGGGATGGTTCTGCTGTAATCTTCTAGGGATTCATCTGAATGGCAGAGAAAATTTTTTCTTTTTGTTTTTTAAAGAAAACATTTGAAGACATCCTTGATAATGCATATTTAGGTAGTCTGGTCACTTCTAGATCATTCTCTTGGTTACCCTCCCCACCCTAGGGGATGGGGCGCTGTCTTCTGCCTTCCTGGGTTGGGGGTGGGAGGCTGACTCCTGCCTTCCTGGGCTGCAGTGGGGGTTGACTAAGCCTTTCTAGGTTCACTTGGTTGGTTTAGCTTTGAGATGTTATGGTATTTTGAAATTTTAGCTTCTTTCTACTTAGCCATTTCTGTAACAGGAGCGGAAATTGAAATAGGTTTCCTTTTCTGAAATATTAATCCAAGTTATGTTCATTGTTTCCTGATAGGTAAGGTAGGAATTTTCCTATGCTTCTTGCTTAGAATTGCTTTTTAAAACTAATTGGTGAGACCAGGGGCACCTGGTGGCTCAGTCGATACAGCATCTGACTCTTGGTGAATTTGAGTGGGGTTCTTGGTGGGGTTGTGAATTTGAGCCCCACGTTGGGCATAAAGATTACTTAAAAAAAAAAAAAAAGAAATTCTAAAGCTCATTGGTGAGCCCAAATTGTTTTCCTTCGTGGCAGTGGAGTGTGAATTGTGGTTCCTGGGAGGAAGCATGTGCCTCTGCTAATTAGGCCCCTCTGTAGAGGAGCCCCAGTGTTCTGGAACGGGCCGGGGAAGAGATGGGGGGGAGCAGGGGCCCGGGCTCCACCTGGGGGAGCACCGGTGAATGTGGCCTCGAGGGTCCGGGGCATGTGGACTGGGCGGCTCCTGCCCTGGTTGGAGGCAGGTGAGGGAGAAGAGAGCTGGTGTGCTCTCTGTGGCTGGGGGCGGCGGGCCTTTGTCCTCAGGTGACTTTGGCCCCTTCCACCACCAGTGCCCCACCCCCCCCCAGCCCCCGTCCCGTCAGGGGTCAGGACTCCCTTCTTTTCCCACCGCAGTGAGCCACATAGAGCGGGTTTTCAAGACAATTAAAGAAAAACAACTATTAAGGCTACTCCAGACTTTATTGGGGTTTCCCACCAGAGCCCTCCAGTCCCAGGGCCCCTCCTGGGCCATACTGCACACCCCGCCTCATCTGCTTTGTCCCCTGGGGTCTGTGGCAGTCTCCCGGCCTTTCCTGACTTTTCGTGGCCTTGACAGTTCTGAGCAGTTCTGGTCACTTATTTGGTAGTGTCCCTCACGCTGGGTTGATCTGGTGTTTCTCGTGATGAGACGGGTCATGGGGGGGGGAGGTGCCCTTCTTGTCACCAGATCGGGTGTCTGAGTCCTCACGACTCCCCGCAGGTGATGCTGACCTGGATCGCCTGGTGAAGGTGTGTTTCCGGGTGTGTCCTGTGTCGGGTGCATTTTCCCGTCCCTTCTCTATCCTCTGGAAGCTGGTCTCTGGGTCGGGCGACCCCAGGGGAGAGAGACCCCAGCCCCCCCAGCAGCCCTGCCAGCCCCTGTCCATCTATCATTTGGAGCTCCTCCATTGGGAAGGATTCTGTCTCCTCTCCTCACGTTAGGTGCGCTTCGGGTTATGGGCGCAGGCTGTTCCTGATCGGGGCTTCGGTTTGTCCGGCTCTGGCGGTGCCGATGGTCCCGCGTGCCTCACGTGTGTCCCTGTGCCCCGTTCCCGGCGCGCCGGGACCGACCGCTGCTGCCGGCCCCTGTCTATTCCCGGCCTGACAACCAGCCGTTTCTCCAGTTGTGGTTTCTTCACCCGAGAGTGGCGTTGGGAGCCGGGAGTGCTGTCACTAGAGCGGTGCTGCCGCTTCCGGAAGGATTGGGTCAGGTGTGCACGTGCTCACGCGCATCCGGCCGGTTCCTTGCGCGTGCGTCTCAATCTCCACGGAGAGTGACGTGTATCGGCGCCAGCGGCTCGGCTGCCGGCCCGGTTCGGTTCACGGGGCCCGGGCGCCCCTGCTTCCTCGCTCCTCCGAGCTTCCTCGTCCCCTGCTGTGAGGTCCGGGCCACCACCCGCCTGGCGGATCTGTTTTCTCAGCTCTGCGCACCTGCGAAGCGGTTTCGCAATTGCTCTCCTCCGTGAGAAAAACGGACCAGACGCTGGTGTGCACAGACCATTCCTTTGCCTTCTGTCCCCACGGTTTTTGCTCAGCACCTTTTCCAGAGTTCCTTAGGGCAGCCTTCCTACCCCCCCCCCCCCCCCCCCCCACCGTGCACTCAGCGTCGCGGAGTCCCGGTCATTTGGCACAGTCTGTGTTCCGTCCTGGCGTCCCCTGACCTCCAGGCCGTCTCGTTTCGCTAGTTTGTAAACATTAAAGTTCATTTTCTGTGACACGCGGTTCTCTGGGTTTTGACAAATGCACGCTTATCCGTCACCCCGGGCCTGGACGTTCGTCTCCCCCAGACGCCCCTGTGCGCGCAGGCCGCTGCCTCGGCCACCGGCCCCTGGGGCATCGCTGTCGTCCGCGGTCTGCCCTGCAGTTCTGCCTCTGCTAGAGTCCGCGGGATCCCGCGGGATGTGGCCCTGGGCTCTGGATTCCGGTACTTTGCAAAGGGCGCTTCCGCTCCGCCCGAGCGGCTGGGGGAGCCGGCGGCTCCCCGTCTTCCCTCCCGTGTTGCTCCGTAGCACACGGGACTCGCACACGGGAAGTGCCGCACCCGTTCCCGCGTTCCGACGCCGGGGGTGGGGGGTCTCCGCTCTTTCCCACGGTGGCAGTTATGAAGCCAGCTCCTGTGTGCTCCGCCCGGGTGCGGGTTTTGTGTCGACAGATGTCTTTAGTTCACGTGGGCGAGCACGTAAGAATATAATTCCTGGGTCCTGTGCTCTGTCCAGCTTTATAAGAAACTGCCAGCGTCGCCCAAAGTGGCTGCACCCAGTTTCCCTTCTCCCCAGCAGTGGACGTCCGTTGTTCTGGATGCTCCGGAGCATTTGGCATTTTCAGTGTTTGGGCTTTGGTTGTCCCGGTGGGTGAGGGGTGATGTTGCGTTGCGGCTTTAACGGCGTTTCCCCCAATAAATGATACTGAGCATCTTTTCTGTGTTTATTTACCATCTGTGTATCTTACTTGTGTGAAACGGGTGACTTCAGTGTCCACATCCTTTGCCCAGTTTAAAAATTGGGTTGTTTGTTTCCATATTGTTGAGTTTTAACGGTACTTTAAATATTCTGGATACAAGTCCTTTATCAGGTGCTTTATGCGCTTTGTAATGTTTTGTAACTGTTTGTAACTTTGTAAATGTTTTCCCAACCTGTGGCCTGTCTTTTGGTTCTCTTCACAGTATCATTTACAGAGTGGAAGGTTTTCATTTGACAAGGTAGCGTACCTGTGGTTTCCTTTCATGGGTCACGCTTCTGGTGTTGTGTCCGAAACCCCCTTGCCACACCCAAGCCACAGGTTACATCTAGTCTGGGGTCTTTTGTGAGTAGATTTTTGTTCCAAGCGTGAGACGTGCGTCCAGGTTTGTGCTCTTGCGCATGGTCAAGCATTCATTCCAGCACCATCTGTCGAAAAGACCGTCTCTCTCCATTAAACACTCTTTGCACCTCCGTCAAAAATCAGCCGGCGGTATCTGTGTGGGTCTGTGCCTGGACCCCCGGTCCTGTTCCGTTGACTCTGTGTCTCTCCTTTTGCCAGTACCACACTGTCTTGGCTGCTGTAGCTTTGCAGTAACTCTTGAAATTGGGTACTAGGAGTCCTCCAGTTTCGCGCTTTCTCAGAACTCTTCTGGCAACTCCAGGTCCTTTGCTTTTCCATATTCATTTGAGGATCAGCTCGTCAGTATCCACAGAAGAGCTTGCTGGGTATTCTGACTGCGAGTGCATTGACTCTGAGATCGGGCTGGAGACAAGTGGCATCCTCGTAATGCTGAATCTTTCAATCCACGAACACGATGTCTCTCTCCATTTTTTTAAACCTTTGATTCCTTTCATCAACTTTTGTTTGAATCTGTATACAGATTCTGCATGTATTTCGTTAGAGTTATAGCTGTGCACTTTTTTAGGGTTCCTTGCTATTCATTGTAACTAAAAAAATTCAGATTACGGTTCATTGCTGACATATGGGAATACACCTGACTTTTATGTATGGTCCTTGTATTCTGTGACTCTGATAAACTCATCCATTAGGTCCAAGAGGGTTTTTTGTTTTTTTTTTTTGGTATATTTTTTGAAACCTTCTGGGGCGCCTGGGTGGCTCAGCTGGTTGGGCAACTGACTTCGGCTCGGGTCATGATCTCGCGGTTTGTGAGTTTGAGCCCTGCGTCGGGCTCTGTGCTGACAGCTCAGAGCGTGAAGCCTGCTTCGAATTCTGTGTCTCCCCCTCTCTCTACCCCTCCCCTGCTCACGCTCTTTGTCTGTCTCTCAATAATAAATAAACGTTAAAAAAAAATCTTCTACGTAGACAATCATATCAAGCGTTAATGGAGACAGTTTTATTTCTTTCTTTCCAGTCTACGACTTTGACTTCTTTTCCTTGCCTCACCGTATGAACTAGGACTTCCTCCACACCATTGAGCAGGGTAGTGAGATATCCTTGTTTTGTTCCAGACCCTCAGGGGAAAGCAGTGAAGCACCCGTCGCCAAGTCTGGTTTTGGCCGTCGGTTTGTCGTAGCCACTGTGTAGGCTGATGAGGTTCCCTTCTGTTCCTGCTGTGCTCCAAGTTTCTATCATGAGTGGATGCTGAATTTTGTCACGTGCTTTCTTGTGTGTCTGTTGATATTATCGCATGGTTTTTCTTCTTTAGTCTGTTAGTGCAGGGACTCACACTGATTGATTTCTGAGTATTGAACTCGTGTTGCATTTCTGGCCTGCAGTTGTGATTTAGAACCCGTGTTTCTTCTGTTGTGAGTTTTGGTAGTTTGTGTCTTTCCAGTCATTGGTCTGTCTTATCTAAGTTGCTGAATTTATGGTCCTCAAGAGATTGTAATATTCCTGTATTATCTTTGCAACGTGTGTGGGACCCGGAGCAATGTTCCCTTCTTGGTTCCTGATACTGCTTCTCTCTTTTTCTTCATTAGTCTGGCTAGAGGCCTATCAATTATGTTCATCTTTTCGAAGAACCAGCTTTTGTTTTACTGCCTCTATTTTTTTCTTGTTTTCAATTTCATTGATCTCCACTCTTAGGTGTTTAAAGATTTCTTTCCTCCGGCTTGTTTTGTGTATAATTTGCTTTTTTTTTTTTTTTTTTTTTTTTTTTTTTTTTGATAAAGTAGAACTTTAGATTTGAGACCTATCTTTCTTTTTTCTTTTTTTTTTTTTAAATTATTTATTTTGAGACAGAGCATGTGTGTGTACATACACGTGTGCAGGAGAGGGGCAGAGAGAGAGCAAGAGAGAGAGTCCCAAGCATGCTCTGCGCTGTCAGCACAGAGCCTGACATGGGGCTCGATCCCACCAACTGCGAGATCAAGACCTGAGCTGAGATCAAGAGTCGGACACGTAACTGACCGTGCTACCCAGGTGCCCCAAGACTTTCCGTCTTTCTGACATGAGCACTTTACTGTAAATTTCCCTTGAAGTGGTGCTTCCAGGGCATCCTGCAAGTTTTTGTATGTTGTATTTTCAAATTTCATTCAATTAAAAAATCTTATAATTTTTGGGAATGCAAGCTGGTGCAGCCACTCTGGAAAACAGTGTGGAGGCTCCTCAAAAAACTAAAAATAGAACTTCCCTACGACCCAGCAATGGCACTACTAGGCGTTTATCCAAGGGATACAGGTGTGCTGTTTCGAAGGGACACATGCACCCCCATGTTTATAGCAGCACTATCGACAACAGCCAAAGTATGGAAAGAGCCCAAATGTCCAGCGATGGATGAATGGAAAAGAAGATGTGGAATATATACATGATGGAATATTACTCAGCAATCAAAAAGAATGAAATCTTGCCATTTGCAGCTACGTGGATGGAACTGGAGGGTATTATGCTCAGTGAAATTAGTCAGAGAGAGACAAAAATCCTATGACTTCACTCGTATGAGGACTTTAAGACACAAAACAGAGGAACATAAGGGAAGGGAAACAAAAATAATATAAAAACAGGGAGGGGGACGAAACAAAAGAGACTCATAAATATGGAGAACAAACAGAGGGTTCCTGGAGGGGCTGTGGGAAGGGGGATGGGCTCAATGGGGAAGGGGCATTAAGGAATCTACTCCTGAAATCACTGTTGCACTATAGGCTAATTTGGATGTAAATTAAAAAAAATAAAATAAATCTTATAATTTTGTTTGTGTGGGTTTTTTTAAATGTTTATTTTTGAAGGAGAGAAAGACAGAGCGTGAGTGGGGGAGAGGCAGAGAGAGGGAGGCACAGAATCTGAAACAGTCCCCAGGCTCTGAGCTGTCAGCTCAGAGCTCAACACAGGGCTCAAACTTCATGAACCGTGAGATCATAACCTGAGCCAAAGTCAGATGCTCAACCAACTGAGCCACCCAGGTGCCCCTTGCTTGTGCTTTTAAAACCTCCATTTAGAGGTGTGTGGTATAATATCCAAAGATTTGGGTGGGTTTCCAGATAACATCCTGTGGCTGACTGCTAGTTTAATTCTGTCTGTGCTGGAAACATGTTTTTTAGAGTTTAGCTCTTTTCTTTATGTTTTATCTGCTTCGTGGCTCACAGCGTGGAGTGTCTTAGTGAATGTTCCACATATACTTGAAAATAATACCTATTTTGCTGTTGGGTAGAGTGTTCTGAAGATGTCACATTGGCGTGTCTTGCTTTTTTATACATATAGCGATCAGTATGTGTTAGGTCAAGTCAACGAATACGTGTATAGAGTATATACTTGTATGTAGTAAGTAAGGGCAGTTTAAGCACATAAGTTTTGTTGGTAGGTTCACGCACATCTAATCCTGTTGTGTCCACGTGTTGATCCTTTATCATCTGCAGTGTCCTTTTTTGTCCCTCGTATTATTGTTTTTACGTTTCTTGTCTGATGTTAATACAGCCATGAGCTCTCTTTTGATTAATGTTTTTGTGATGTATCTTTTTTGTGCTTTTACTTTTATTTTATTTTATTTTTTTATATGAAATTTATTGACAAATTGGTTTCCATACAACACCCAGTGCTCATCCCAAAAGGTGCCCTCCTCAGTACCCATCACCCACCCTCTCCTCCCTCCCACCCCCCATCAACCCTCAGTTTGTTCTCAGTTTTTAAGAGTCTCTTATGCTTTGGCTCTCTCCCACTCTAACCTGTTGTTTTTTTTCCTTCCCCTCCCCCATGGGTTCCTGTTAAGTTTCTCAGGATCCACATAAGAGTGAAACCATATGGTATCTGTCTTTCTCTGTATGGCTTATTTCACTTAGCATCACACTCTCCAGTTCCATCCACGTTGCTACAAAAGGCCATATTTCATTTTTTCTCATTGCCACATAATATTCCATTGTGTATATAAACCACAATTTCTTTATCCATTCATCAGTTGATGGACATTTAGGCTCTTTCCATAATTTGGCTATTGTTGAGAGTGCTGCTGTGAACATTGGGGTACAAGTGGCCCTATGCATCAGTACTCCTGTATCCCTTGGATAAATTCCTAGCAGTGCTATTGCTGGGTCATAGGGTAGGTCTATTTTTAATTTTCTGAGGAACCTCCACACTGCTTTCCAGAGCGGCTGCACCAATTTGCATTCCCACCAACAGTGCAAGAGGGTTCCCGTTTCTCCACATCCTCTCCAGCATCTATAGTCTCCTGATTTGTTCATTTTGGCCACTCTGACTGGCGTGAGGTGATACCTGAGTGTGGTTTTGATTTGTATTTCCCTGATGAGGAGCGACGCTGAACATCTTTTCATGTGCCTGTTGGCCATCCGGATGTCTTCTTTAGAGAAGTGTCTATTCATGTTTTCTGCCCATTTCTTCACTGGGTTATTTGTTTTTCGGGTGTGGAGTTTGGTGAGCTCTTTATAGATTTTGGATACTAGTCCTTTGTCCGATATGTCATTTGCGAATATCTTTTCCCATTCCGTTGGTTGCCTTTTAGTTTTGTTGGTTGTTTCCTTTGCTGTGCAGAAGCTTTTTATCTTCATAAGGTCCCAGTAATTCACTTTTGCTTTTAATTCCCTTGCCTTTGGGGATGTGTCGAGTAAGAGATTGCTACGGCTGAGGTCAGAGAGGTCTTTTCCTGCTTTCTCCTCTAAGGTTTTGATGGTTTCCTGTCTCACATTTAGGTCCTTTATCCATTTTGAGTTTATTTTTGTGAATGGTGTGAGAAAGTGGTCTAGTTTCAACCTTCTGCATGTTGCTGTCCAGTTCTCCCAGCACCATTTGTTAAAGAGGCTGTCTTTTTTCCATTGGATGTTCTTTCCTGCTTTGTCAAAGATGAGTTGGCCATACGTTTGTGGGTCTAGTTCTGGGGTTTCTATTCTATTCCATTGGTCTATGTGTCTGTTTTTGTGCCATGTGCTTTTACTTTTAAACTACGTACGTGTTTATATTGAAAGTGGATTTCTTTTTTAAATTTTTTTTTTCAACGTTTTTTTTTTTATTTATTTTTTGGGACAGAGAGAGACAGAGCATGAACGGGGGAGGGGCAGAGAGAGAGGGAGACACAGAATCGGAAACAGGCTCCAGGCTCCGAGCCATCAGCCCAGAGCCCAACGCGGGGCTCGAACTCACGGACCGCGAGATCGTGACCTGGCTGAAGTCGGACGCTTAACCGACTGCGCCACCCAGGCGCCCCATGAAAGTGGATTTCTTGGAGGATCCTGGGTGGCTCGGTCGGTTAAGCATCCGACTTTGGCTCAGGTCGTGATCTGGTGGCTCTCGGGAGCCCTGTGTCAGGTTCCGTGCTGACAGTGGGGAGCCTGCTTCCGATTCTGCGTCTCCCCCTCTCTCATTCTGTCTGTCTCTCTCTCTCTCAAAAATAAACACTTAAAAAAATTAAAGTGGATTTCTTGTGGATAGCATAGATTTAGGTCCTGCTTTTTTCTCCAGTCTGACAATTTCTGTCTTTACTGCTGGGTTTAGAATACTCTCATTTAGAGTGACAGATTAAAATCTACCGTGGGGCTGGTTGTTTTCTATTTGTTTCTTCTGTTGTTTCTTTTTTTTTCTCATTTCCTGCCTTCTCTTTGGTTAATTGAGCATCTTCTAGGATTCCATTTTTATATCTGTACTGACTCATTATGTAGAATTGTTTACAGTTTTATTTGCCGTCCCACGGGACTTAATCTGAGTCTCCAAGTACTAGAATACCACTTTCTGTGTGGCGCACGGCCCTGCGAGTGCACTCCCGGGGTCTCCTGGCCTTCGTGCTGTTTCCTCCTTACTTCCCTTCAGACGCTTCAGCTGATCGCTGCTGGTTTTGCCGTAGACTAGGGTCGCACGCGGTCCCAACCTGAACGTGACACCAGGAGCCTTAGCCAGTGTGTGCAAAACCGGCAACTAAGCCACCGCCACCGCCGTGCTCCGTTCTCCCCCTCGGTCTCACCCCTGCCCCGTGACACAGGGCTGCTGTGCTCCGGTCTCACCCCTGCCCCGTGACGCGGTGGTCCTCACCCTGGACGTTCAGCACTGTGGAGCTTTTTACAGAGTGCAGCTCGTGTCGGGGGTCCACGGGTCCCGTGGTGTCTGCGTGGAACTGCTCTGTGGCCACCTGTGACCCGGCTCTCTCCCCTTCGCCTTCCCGTGTGCAGGCGGGGGTGCCGTGCTCTCTCCCCCATCCCGTGGCGTCTCCATGCAGACGCTCAAGTCCAGAGGATGCGAACGTGCTCTTGTAGGAGCGGGGCTTGTCAGAAACCAGCGGTTTGAACACGGTGCTCGTGACTTACACGTGAGCCGTAGCGTGAGCTCCAGGCCCAGGGTGGTCCGGACGCGTGTGATGACGACACACGCGGAGTGCAGTCTGGGGCCGCTAACCGGCCACTCGCCTGGGGCGTGTCTCGTGCACGCGCGTACCACAGGTGCAAGGAGACGCAGCCCGCGTGCGCTTGCGTACGTTTCGCGCGTTCCGTGGCTTCTCCAGACTGGACCTTCCGGCATGGCCCCCGGGATTGTGAGAAACGCTCAGACCCCTCGCATTCCTGCTTTGGTCCCAAGCCGCTGCCCAGACCCGGCCTCGTCTTCCCGCCCGGCCGCGCCCCCTCCCTCGGGTGTCCACACGCAGCCGTGCTCCTGCTCACGGTCCTTTGCCCTGTTCCTTCCAGTCGTGGCCTTCCTGGTGGCTCTGCACCAGAACAAGCAGCTGATCGGCGACCGCGGCCTGCTGCCCTGCCGGGCGTACCTGGAGAGCGTCCGGCGGTACTTCCAGGGCCGGGGAGGCTGGGAGGCCGTGAGCTACGCGCCCACCGTGCTCTGGCTGCTGGACTGGTCGCGCATGAACGCCAACCTGGACGCCCTCGCCCTCCTCGGATTGGGCGTCTCGTCTTTCGTCCTGGTCACCGGCTGTGCCAACATGGTGCTCATGGCCACTCTCTGGGTCCTCTACATGTCCCTGGTCAACGTGGGACAGATCTGGTAAGTCAGAAGCCCTGGAGTCCCGCAGGCCAGCCGTGCCGCAGCGCGGCGTCCTGGGGATGTCACGGGCCGGGGAGCAAGCCAGCCTCCCGGCAGCTGGGGAGACGGAACAAGATTTCTTCTCACATGAGTGCAGGGGAGCATCACCACTCCAATTAGGCGGGAGCAGAGACTGCTGGTTGCCAGTCAGTCACATTCCCAGGGCCTTTCTTCTCTGGGAATAATCACGAGTCTGTTGGGAGTGGCACGGCCACCCCAGAGACCCTGATGTCAGCCTCCTGCGGCCCGGCGTCCTGTGGATGGAGGGAGGGTCTCCGTGTGGGTTTCTGGGAGTGCTCTGGGGGCGGGGGGCGGGGGGGGGGGGTCTTGACTTGGAAGCTGTTTCTTTTCCTGCTCTTCCAGCTTCTTCCTTGTTCAGGAGGAACCATTAGCAGCTAGTGCCAGGACCCACAATGAGGCTGGCCCCGCTGAGGGGTCGGGGGAGCGGGCTCCCGGGCCAAGCGGTCGGAAGGGCAGCGGAGCTCCACAGAGGCGGGAAGGCTGGGGAAGGCCTGCGGGAACCGAGAGGCCGTGTCCCAGGGCGGCCCGTGGTCCGGGAAAGGCTGACTGAAGTTGAGTGGCCCCAGGGCACCGAGGGGTGTCTGAGCAGGTCACAGGGATCCCCCTCGTCTTTCCGGTGCTGGGCCCGAGAGGAAGGGAAGACTCACCTAGCAGAGGAAAACCCAGAGCTTTCTGAGAAGTGCCAGGGCAGAGCGTCGGTGTCTGTATGCACGCATGGGAGGGAGGGAGGGTATCGGTGCAGACGTACAGGAAGCAGACACGGAGCGTTGGTGTCTGTGTAGACCTGCCTGAATTAGACATGGACATCCGCATCTGTGTGGACATGGAGGGGGTGAAGCGCTTCTGAGGCGTCTGTTGCGGTGTTCTGACTGAGGAGTCGTCTGTCCTCTGGGCGAAGAGTGTAGTCCGGTGGCCCAGCCGTCTTTGCGGTGCTGGCCCAGGATGGAAAAGTTTGTGCGGTCTTCGCAGGGTTGGGTTCTAACCCAGACAGTCTGCTCCTGTGCCCGTGGACCTGACCTTCAGTGCTGTCTCGCAGGTGGATTTCGAACGGTCACCCCAGGGCTGTGGCAGTTGCCCGGGGTCTGTCCGGCGGGCCCCTCGCAGCTCCCTGTGGGCAGGTGCGCACCTCTTTGAGTGGAGTCTGGGCTGGACTTTTGCCCGGCCCGTTCCTGGCTGTGGGTGACCCTGCTTAGCACTGCACCGGGTCGGGCAGGGATGGGTAGCACTTAGTGTGCATGCGGGAGGCCCTTCCTGCAAATCCAGGCTGCGGGGAAGAAGGCCACGCATCTCGGTCACCCTGCACACCCACCCCCGGGGCCCTCCTGATGACGTGTTACCCGCTGACACCGCGCAGGGTCCGGGGGACCGTCCTGTGTGCCTCCTGCTTCAAGCAGCTGCAAAGCGGCTGTGCGGCGTGAGGTGTCCTTCTCGCCCGTCTGCTCCTCCCCTTGTGGGATTCCCGGAGGTCCGACGCCCCCGGTGCCTCCCTCCTGCCCCTGGTCTCCTGGCCGGGGGTGTTTACCAACAGAGGGGCGCTCCGCTGGCTTTTCCTGTGACGTCTTCAGAGGCTGCTGTGTTTTGAGACGTGTGATTTTAAACCACGCCTGAGAAGGGAGCGTTCTGGGCCCCTCTGTCCATCCTAGCGGTTGGAGTTCCACACCGCGAGCGCCCGCTGCAGAGACCGGAGAGGGCGACACGCTTCCTCTGGGACACGTGGCTTGGGGCGTGCCTTCTCGTGCCTGGCAACCACAGAAAGTTGAACTGTGAAAAGTATTTCCTAGTCATGGCGTAGAATGTGGCCCAGGAGGATCAACCCCATGTTTAAATTTCTGAAAACCACTTTGGGTACGTGTGGACAAAAATAGTCTTGTATTTTTCTCACTGGAAAAGCTATTTTGTTCTCCTTCCCTTGGACGTGTAAAAAAAAAATGTGCAAAATAAAATAAAACTACATTTTCTCAGAAATGGTGCATGAGATGTTTTAGGTGAAAAGTGAAAAAGAAAACAAAATCTGTCAGTGGAGACCAGTGGTTTACCTACCATGCCCGTGATGCCAGTGTCCATGGCCGAGCTGCATGCTGCTGTGGCACAGATGTGGGGCCTCGTGGGGCTCACGGGCACCTGCACCCAGGCGAGGTGGCTGGCGGGACTCAGGCGCCCTCCGCCTCCGAGGAATTTCCAGCTCCACCCTTGGCTCGGGTTTCCCTGACGGATGATAGTTTGGGGATCAGAGTGACATTGAAAACTTACCAAGTGAGGACCCCACACGGGGGGAACAGGCTTTCTTTTTCGTGACACCCCAAATGACGGTTAGACACAGACCGTTCTTTGCATGTCCCATTTATTTAAAGTTGGGGAAAAAGAATATTTCTTTGAGGTGAGATATGTAGATCATGGACGCTGTTGGCAAAACGTCTTGCAGGCGTCCAGCTGGCGCCCGGTGGTGGGGACGGGAAGCCCCTCCCCCCAAGGCAGGGAGGTGCCAGGCAGGTGCACTAGGTGCTTCTCCACAGGCACCATGGCCCCGTGCCTGCCCATGTTTGCTCCTGCCCGGTGGCACGTGGAGTCCCCCGAGGTGGCTGTCGTGGGGCGGAGCCAGGTAGCCTCACGCAGCACCCGGCATGTTCTGGAACCATGACTGCCCTTTGCCCGCTCTCCCGACTTTGTTCCCGACACCGCGTGTCAGGTGGGAGCTGCTGTGGTGGCAGCGACCGGAGATCTCGTCGTAGGGAGAGTGGCTCTCTTCTAGGCGGTCAGTGTTCTGCACATCGGTGGCCCGCGCCCTCGGGTTCGGGGAGTGGAGCACCGATCGTGTGAAGTCCTTATATTGTGGCCGCACAGGCGTAGTGGGAGGGGGACTGGGGACGCGGGGGCAGGAACGAGGGACCGGGGCGCAGGCGAGCTGGTGGCATGCCCCTTGCTGTGGGGTCCGTGCTCCGGGGCGCCCTCTCCCAGAGCTCCAGGTCCTGCATCCGCGTGGCCTGTGGTCAGGCGTGGGTCGGGCTGTGGGCTGAGGCAGCGCTGCCACATGGGATGCTCAGCCACCGTACAGGACCCGGGCAGACCCGGGCCTCTGACTCTCCCCACGTCCCCCATGTTTTACCAAACTCCACATCCTCATGATTTTACCTGCAAGTGTTTCTAGAACTTTCCTGTGCCGTCAGCACCCAGCATGGCCCCGTGTTCATGACGGCCTTCGGGGCTGTGCTTCCCGCACAGCAGGGTGTTTTGTCAAGGGCACGCGGCTGCTTCATTTTGGGTCTCCACTGCTCCAGTTCCGGGCAGTTAAGAGATGCTGTTTTCACATGTTGGGCAAATCTAAGGTGAGGAGTCGTGATATCTCCATCTACCCGGCCGCCCCCTCCCCCCCAGCCTCGCGGTGAAGACCTGGGCTGGCACCAATGGGTTTCTTGGGCCCTGGGGGCCAGGATTTGCGGCCCCTGGTAGGGAAGGGGAGCCCCAAGCCCCAGGAAGGTGGGCCTGGGAGCCACTGGGCTGTGGCGGGCAGCAGCAGGGGGCGTGACTCCCTCCACTTTTTGGGGGTGTTGCTGGCCGGCAGGCAGGTAAAGCGGGAGCTCCCGTGTTTCTGTGCCTCCGCTGAGTAGAGGGAGGGATGTTGCAGGTGCCCGGCGGGCCTTCCTAGTGCGCGAAAGGCGACTGGGCCCAGGACTGTGTTCTTTCTGCGGGAGGAACTAGGGAAGCGGCTCAGCACCAGGGGCCCCATGCCCCTGCAGGGCTCGCCAGCAGTCAGGGCATCCCCAGGCCGGCAGGCCCCCAATAGGGATGCAGGACCAGCCCATGTGGGGGCTCAGGCTTTCCAAGGACACACGTGCAGGGGTGCTGAGCGGCTGTGGAGGCCCCCTCTCCATCACCAGCCATCGAGTGTGGCCGGAGCAGGTTTTGATTTCCTGGTGCTCTGGGACAGGAGTGGTGTGAGGGTGTCCCCGCCCCTGAGACTGTGTGGTTAGGGGCAGAGATGACTTCTCGGTTCCGTTTGTTTAACCAGGTACAGCATCATCTGTCGGGGAGAGACAGGAGGTGGTGCCCTGGGAGCGGATGGAGCTAGAAGGGGCCTCAGATTAGGCGGCCGGCAGGCAGCCCCCGCCCCACCCCCACCCCCCACTGCCAAGCCCCTGCCTCCTGGTCCTGAGACGCCCGGGCCTTGGTGCGCACGTCTGAGCCCACCGTGCGCCCGTGCCGTCCTTGCTGAGAACTTGAGTTTGTGTGCCTCGAACAGTGCCCAGGGCCCCAGAGGATCTGTCCAGTGGAAGGAAGCCGTGTGGTCCCTCCCAGGGCCCGGCCTGCGGCTGCCGCACGCGGTTTTGTTCGCTGCTGAGGACCCAGCGAGGCCGGATGCGGCTCTCCTGGCTGACGGGCACAGATCGGGTTTCTGCCTAGCTACTTCAGCTTTTCCTGTTAATGTGATAAGCTTCATCTTTGGAACAACTATAGGTTTACAGAATGCAGAACAGTACGGGGAGCTCCTGGGCACCCTACACCCAGTTTCGTGTATTGTCAACCTCTTCCTTGTCAGACTGATACTGACCTCTTCTGTCCCAGGGTCCCCCTCCCCCAGGAGCCACAGGACATTTGGGCGTCACGTCCCCTTAGGCTCTTCTGGGCCGGGACAGTGTCTCTGACTCCCCAGCTTACAGGACTGGTCAGGGATGCTGTGGGTCGGGACCTGACGCTCTTCTCGCGACTGGGCTGGGTTGTGGGTTCGGGGAGAAGGCCACGGAGATCGCGCGCCCTTCTCGTCACGTCACGTCACGTCACACGGGTGGTCATTGCCACTGATGAGCCTCATCTGTGCCGCTGCTGACCCTCCCCGCCCGGTGAGGTCCCTTGGGTGACCTTGTCCGCGGTGAAGTCGGTTTGTCGAGTCCGGGCGCACAGCCCAGGTGTGGGGCGGGGAGCCGGGTACTGGGAGGCTTCTGCAGGGGAGGCGGGTCTCCTGGTCACATCAGTGGGGACTTTGGGTGTCTGCCCTCTTGCTCTTGGGGCTTCACCGTCCCGGGAACCGGCGACGTGTGACAAGACAGCTAGAGTTCAGCAGCCGCTATTGCATGAGTTTAAGTGGTTTTACAGATGGGTCTGGCTGCCGCGGCTCTTTCTGTCTCGGACGCTGGAACCTGCTAGAACCCTGGGAGCCCCGACCGTGACTTCACTCCAGCTGTCCCCCAGCATCAACTTTCCACAACGTCGGCTTTCCGATCCTTTTATCTGCGCTTTACTTTGGCAGTACTCCTCAAGGGCCCTTTGTAGCGAGTCAGGATGGCTGTGCAGCCGTCCCTTTCTCTCCCCACCTTCCTGGCCCCCAGAGAAGAAAGGATCATCTCCAAAAACTTGGACCGGCATCGGGGAGGCTCAGGGGGTCCTTCCTGCGGAGGAAGCCGCCTCTGCCACGTCCCTTGGAGAGAGAGGACAGAGCCTGCACTTCAAAGAGCGCCCAGAGCAGATGCCAGAGGGCCGCGGGGGGTGCGGGGTCACAGTTGGTGCCACAGGGCGCGCTGCGTGGCCGCTCCCTCCGGACGGTGGACGATGCAAGCCTCGTTTTGTCCTAAACGCAGCAGCCCCCCGCAGGGCCCGCCACCAGCCGCCCTGGCTGCGCCCCGCCACCCACGTCCGCCTTGAACGTTGCCTGGGGCCCAGATGCGTTGACGGAGCACTGACTGAAAAGAGAGCTGATGCACGGACACGGACTCCTGCCTCTGCTCTGGGAGGTTCAGGGAACAGAATGGGGCCGTTTCCGTTCCGTGGGGGCAGCAGCCTGCGCCTGGGCACGCACTCCACAGTGAAGGCCGCCCTTCCTTGTAGGGTCCCCTTTCTGATAATCTGTGCTCAGGGTACTGGGTGCCCTTCAGACTTTCTGATTCTAGGGTATGACATTCCATGGTGTTTGACTATGTACAGAAATTTACTGCCAGATATCCACTATTACATTTCCTTTTTCCAAGAGATTTATTTTTTACTTTTATTTATTTTTGAGAGAAAGACAAAGAGACAGACATGAGTCGGGGAGGGGCAGAGAGAGGGAGACACAGAATCCGAAGCAGCTCCAGGCTCTGAGCTGTCAGCCCAGAGCCCGACGCGGGGCTCGAACTCACGAACCGTGAGATCACGACCTGAGCCGAAGTCGGACGCTTAACTGACCGAGCCACCCAAGTGCCCCCCTAAAAGATTTCTTGATTGGCTTACTGTGAGCATGGGCTGGGACCCCATATGTGGGGCAGGGCCTGGGCAGACAGGGCTTCTGGCCACACACGTAGCACCTAGGGGGTCCCCCTTATGCACACCTTCCCCACATTTAGTGCCCATGGGGTCTGTGACCCGACCCACGGTGTCCTGGGGTCACTGAAGTGGGCTTTACTTAGCTGGGTAGCAGGATGCTTTAGTCTTGTAAGTTTTTTGACAAAGCAAGGCAAAATTTTAATACACGTTTCTTCTGTTTTTCAGGTATTCGTTTGGTAAGTGGAAATCAGAAAGCGACGCCGTGGGAGTTTGGCATGTGTGTGGGGTATGTACCCGTGCGCTTTTTCTGCCTCTCGCCTCGCCTGAGAGTCTGTCACCACGTTGGCCAATGTCTGTGATCGAACCTGGAGTCCTGGCCCACGCCGGCTTCCGTGCCCGGAGCGCCGGCCCGGTGCAGACCTGGGGACTCGTGACATTGGGGTGTGCTGTGGGTAGAAGGCAGCGTCAGACGGCCGGTCGAGTGGCCCCGCCGCAGTGAGCGCGCAGTGTCCTCATGGATCAACACCATTCCTTGGGTGAAGGCCAGGCCGTCCTGCAGGCCAACCCTTCTCCCCCCCCCCCCCCGGGCCGCGCTGAGTGCGCGGGACACCCCTGGGCAGAGGAGGAGCTCACCCAGGGCTGAGGGCGATGGGACAGCCCGCGGCGGCCCGATTTCTTTGCCCGGTAAGGGAGGACGTCGGGCAGTGATTCCATGCCGTGCGGGTAGTGCTGCACCCACCGTGAGCGCGTGGGTAGCGTTTGTTCAGAGGCAAGGGGGCCCCCGGTGGATAGGGCCCAGCACAGCCCACCTGTGGGTCTCACCTTCTCACCTGCTGATACACGGACACGTCAGCACGCTCCAAGGGGACGCGAGGAGCCACACACCCCACACCGTGCCACCCTCGGCGCCCCACCACGATCCCCAACCACACGAGGAGCAACGGGCCAGGACCGCAGGCCTGTCCTGGAGGGAAACGATTGTCGACAGAGGCCATCCTCAGGCCAGCCCAGCGCAGCCGCGGGAACTGGTGACTGCACTGAGGCCCTGAAGAATGAGAAGAAGAGCTCTCAGGAGAGAAACCGACGAGATGAGAAAAGAAGCAGACGGAAAGTCGAGAACTGAAAAATACGGTGTGTGAAATGAAGGACTTCCCAGAGGGGCTGGGTGACGGTGGCACGGAGCGGGGCCTAGAGCCCCCCCAGGCCGCGCAGAGCTCAGGCACCCAGGGGAGAGCTCGGAGGCTGGCGGCATGTGTGCGGAGCCCCGGCACGAGGGGCAGGTGGCGACGTCCCCACGTTGGTTGGAGACACGACTGTACAGGTGCAAGAAGCCCGGGGAAGTCCACACAGCGTGCGCGGAAAGGAAACTGTGTCTCCCGCGCCATTGGGTGGTGCCGACCGAGGGAAAGGGAGAGTCCTGAGAGCGGTAGGTGGGTCTGGACGCGGGTCTGGAAGCGGCCCTGAGGGCTCAGGGCCGGTGAGCAGGCGCCTCAAATGGAAGCCGGGAGCCAGGGCCCTGTGTCGGGGACTGGGTGCCGCCGAGGCGCGCTCCCTGCCCTGGGTGGCCGGGAGGGACGGGAGGGAAGACCCGGCCTCCGGGAGGCGTGTGGAGCCCAGAGCGGAGTCCGAGGGTCAGCGTGAAAGACCGCTTCCTGTTCTTACTTCGTCTGCGGCACACCTGACTGTTTAAAACAAAACAAGTCGTTTGCCTTCTGAGACCCATGACGCTCCCAGAGCGGACGCACGCGACGGGCCTGACGGGGCTCGCAGGGCGGCAGGTGGACCCGCGTGGTCGTGGGTTTCCATGCTGCGAGTGGAGCCGCACACCCCGAGGAGAGTGCAGGAGGGTTCAGGGTGCGTATTGTGACCCCTCGAGCAGTCACCGGAAACACGTGGAGATGCGGGTAAAATGCTGGACAAAGTGGTGTTCTGAGAAATCCAAGTGATCTGGAAAGACAGAGGGGGGCACAGGGACAGGAAGCGTAGCCCTAAAGAGCACGTCGGCGATGGCTTCGGCGTCACAGAGTCACGTTCCAGCTGGAAGAGGAGATCGACAGAACGCCCTGATGCCATCGGACACGCGGAGGCCTGGCAGGACGGTGGGGGGAGCACGGCCGAGACAAGGGCCAGAGGCCGGGGGCTGTGCTCATGCCAGCACAGACAGAGGTGAGGAGCCGGCACTGCCAGGACACGGGGGACGTGTCCTCCTTCCTGAGAGCACGCGACGCGAGAGCGGCGGTTGGCGGGGACGCGGGCCGTCCCCTGCGGGACCACGAGTGACGCAGGAGGGGTGCTGGCGAGGATGGCCTGAGGGGGCTGTCAGGTGTCTGGCTGAAGGTCCGGCAGGAAGCGGCCCGCCCCGGGGATCGCGTATGTCCTGTTCAGGCCCCCTGGGACACCCACAAGCACACCAGCCCCGTCCTGGCCATCTGCAAGCAGGACGCTGAGAAGGAGACAGCCTCCCCGACAGCCGTCCCTCCCGTCCCACGGGGAGCGGGGGCTGGGTGCTGTGCGAGACCGCCTCGTGGCCTGACCCACGCGAGCCCCGTCAGTGGAGCAGCTGCAGGGTCTGAACCCCCAGCGCCCGCTCGGGAGCGTGGGGCTGTGACTGGTTTCACCTTTGAGCCCGAGAGCCGGGGGGGTTGGCAAGGAGAGGCCCCCGCAACTGTCCCAGACGTGGCAGCTCCGAGCTCCAGTCTGCGGGCCTCCCTGGGCACGCGAGAAGGCCTGGGGCAGGCAGGGCAGGAAGCCGAAGAGGGTCTCCCTGGTGGCCCGTGCTGAAGGGAACAGACTGCCCTGGGGCAGGGACATCAAGCCCCGAGACCCCAGGGAGGGGGTTGAAGCAGAGGCCGTGTCCTGGGGAGGGGCCGCAATTGTGCTGCCACTCAGCTGCCCAGTGGGCTGGAAGGGGTCAGGAGGAGGCTGGGAAGGGCCCTCCTCTGCCGACGGGTGGGCAAAGGCCATGGGGAGAGGCTGCCCCCAGGCCCCGTGCTGGGGTTGCTCACAGAGCACAGTCGGTTTTCCGGCCAGATGACCCCGTCCCGCCGACCCTCCCTGCCGGACCACAGCCTCACTGCAGACGCTCACTTCTGGGTAATCACTTCCTCTCCGGACCCACCGTTTCTCTACACAGCGTTTGACCTAAACAAGAATTTCTAGATGTACACACGCAGGGGGAAAAGGAGCCTGCAGGCAGCAGGGGAGACCCCGATATTGGAGCCATCGGGGAAGGAAGGGGTGGGTCTGTCTGCCCCAGCAGGAGCCACGACGGTGCCCACGCACAGACGCACCGCCCCGCCCGGCCGACAGAGCAGCAGACAGGGCCGGCAGGGGCGCTGGGCACAGGGTGTCCTTGCTGGCCGTGCAGTGGGGCGGGGCGCACGCCAGTGGGGACAGCAGGCAGAAGAATGTTGAAGGAATAAAAGCCGAGGACTGTCCAGACCCGAATGAAAGGCGCATGCCACAGACCCTCCCACACACATCGTGGTCAGATGGGTGAGGACCAAAGAGGACCAGAGAAGCTTCCTAGCGGCCAGCGGTGCCACAGGCACATCACTGCAGCACGCCTGTCGGTGCCAGAGAGGAGGGAGGACACCCCCCCCCCCCCCGCCCGGCCGGCCACACCGTGTCCTCAACAGGAAGGCATGTGCGGGCTGTCCCCGCTGCTCTGCCGGGGCTGCTGAGGGGTTCTGCAGGCAAAGACGCTTGAAGTCACAGAATGGGCATCAACTCGAAGGAAGAGCGTCGGATTCTGGCAAGAGGAACAGGAACACGGACTGTTTCTCCAATCTTCAATTACCTTAAAAGGTAGGTGGGTGACAAAGCCGGAGTCAAAATTTAAAATCGAAAGTGAGGCTCTGCGTCTGCCCTGGACCCGTGTCCCTCACCACCTTCTCAGCCGGCCGGGCGCCCTCGGTGTCAGGGGCGGCCAGCGTGGTCGTGGTTGTGGTCAGCTGCGTCCGCGTGCGGCCTTCCTTCTCGGGCTTGTGTCTTTAACTTTTAGGCCAGAAGAGAGCAGGGATGGTTCCCCGTCCCCCTTGCCCGTGGAGCGCTTCTTAACCGTAAGAGCGAGCTAGTACCCTGCCAGCCTCATGCGGTTGGGAGCAGGGGAGGCTGGAAGTCTGGGCGTGAAGTTCGCCGTCGGCGAGAGCGTTAGGGTCCACGTGACCACGAGACACTCCTCCAAGAAACCTGCCTTCTCCCTCTCGTCCTGCTAAAATCTGCTTGATTTACCTGCGGCTGCAGGAGTATGGTCGTTTTCCAGTTGTGACCGAGACCCGGCAGACCCTAACTCCTTTTCCAGGTGGGAAAAGCGCCCGTGCCCTGAATCCGGGGCGGTTACCATAGCTACCATAAAATCGGCGGTCGTGAAGCCAGAGGACGCGCTCGCCTGTGGTGGTGAAGCGGCAGGTGTGGTGGCCGAGGTTCGCGGCCTGCCTCCCCCGAGGCGACGAGGCTTCGGGAGACCCGTGCCGACCCCTCTGCCAAAGCCCCCGTGCTTAGGAGAGCTGCGTGGGGAGGGGGCCGCACGAGGCCTCACGTGGGAAATGGAGGCAGAGACCAGAGCCCCAGCCCCTCCGGTCCCCGGGGTTGGCGGTGCCCGAGCCTTGTGGGCATCTGTGAGGCCGCGAGGGCGTCCTCGGCGGGAACACTGGCGTTGGGAGACTCGGGCAAACAGCCTCCGTTTTGCTCCGAGTTTAAACAAGTCTGTCCCCCACCTGTGCATCCGTGGGTGCTACCTGGCGCTCTCGAGCCCCAGCTGCGTCGCCGGGAGCCAGTGGCGCTGCTGACACGTCTCCCGTGGAAGCAGGCCCCCGAGGAAGAAGGTGGCGTGTGGGGTGCGCTTGGTGCGGCCCCTCGGCGTCCCGGGCTGCTCTCTCCCTCGCTAATCTCACAGGACGACAGCCACCGGCCCGTCCACCAAGCCCCAGGGCCACCAAACGGAAAGGACTCAGGCCTCCGGGCGGGGGCCCGTCGGCCTCACCTGGGGCTGCCCGCAGGAACTCGGTTCTTACGAGGAGCGGGCCCTCTGGGCCTGTGTGTCCGCGCCGTTCTGGGTTCGTTTTAGTTACATTTATCGTGTCTCTATTCTGCAAAGTGGACTTTGACGAGGCCGCGTCCGCACTGGGTCTCGCGCCGAGCGCTAAGCTGCACGGGGTACACATTCCCGGAGAACTCGGGCCCCCGCCCACGGCCCCCGGAGCTGCTCCGTCACCAGCCGTCGCGGGGCGGCTTGATGAGAGTCAGGTGAGACCAGGTGCGGCTCCTTAGCCACACCTGCGCCACGGCAAGCGCCCGGCAGCCACGTTGGGCACGCACGGCACAGCCCGCTTCCGCCCCTGTGGGAAGTTCTGTGCGCTCGCCGGCCAGGCCGTGAGTGGGCACGGCTGTTTTCCTCTGCGGACTCAAGCTGCCGCCTTCTCTGACCCTGTAAGGACGTGGTGGGTGAGTATAACTCCCTTTGGTTTGGGAGGAGGGCCGCGGGGCTGCATCCTCTTTCTAGCGCCTTCCCCTTGTTCAGAACGACCACACGTTTCTCAGGATGTCCAAGTGTCTGGAACATTTTCCACGGTCCTGAGGGCCCGCTCCCCATCGTCAGTGGCACCTGCTGCTGTCCCGGGACCGGGCTCTCGAGTGCCTGTTTGCAGCCGGCTGGGACTCCGGCTAAGGTGACGGTCATGGCAGTAGGGCTGTTTGCTCCAGGACACAGGAAGGCCACTGTCGGCCGGGTGCTAGGAGGCTGCTTTGCCACTTGTTTCTCTGCCGAGGCTCTCGGTGTGGCTGTGCCTTGAAGGCCACTGGGTTGGTAACTCTTACTTCAAAGAGTGGGTGTAAAGGTAATTAATTCAGGTCCCCTGTAAGTGCTGTTTCCTGCTCCCCAGCGGAAAGTGCTCTTTGATGATCATGAGCTCAGGGTGGGGCCCTTGCTCCGTCCTTGAAAGCCGGGTAGCAACCAGCAGGCCTGGCCGGCTGGTATTTCCGGTCTTTTCTGCCCAGAAGGGGCTGCTCTTGGCCCACAGCCTCCCAATGTGGCCTGAGGCCTGATGGCCACCTGTTTTGGGTGAGGTGGGGACCCAGGAAGGGCCCCCAGTCCTCGGGACTGAGTCGTGCGGCTTCCCCCCGGTGTTGGAGCCGATGCAGGGCTCCACCCCTCCAGGCCTGGGCCGGCCGCGGGCACCAGGGGAGGCCGGCTGGCAGCTGCAGAGGGGACAGGACCCGTGACCAGGAGCTGAGCCATCACAGGGCCCTTATGCCCAGACACACACATGATGAGACCTCTCTGCTGTTCGAGGCCCTGAGGCTTCTGGAGTGTCTCCGGCCCTAGAAAGGATCTGGTAACTCGGATTGTGATTTTAGCTTGAGGGACCCCAGCATGTGCTGGTGTTGGACTCCAGGCAGTCTCCCAGGCAGGTCCGGGTCCCCACCTCCCCCGACACTGATCTTCTATCAGGAGCTTCGGGAACCTTGGTGTTCACGTGGGCATGCGCTCCCTGAGCGCACTTGGTTTACGCCATAGTCTTCTTTCAAGGGGGTGGTATTTCCGTAGCTTGTCGTCATTCTGCCTGTGGCCGCACGGGCTGTGTTTTTTTGTGTTTTGGTGCCGTCGTGGTTAAGGTCCTTTGTTGAGGGGCTTGGAGATGTGGCCCCTTCCTTCCGAGGCTCAGCAGCGCAGCTGGGGCGGGAAACTGCAGGTAGAAACCGATACAAGCCCCTCAGGCCGCGTGAACGCTCGGACGTTCGCTAGTGCCGTTAGCGCTGCCGGGACAGTGGGCAGCGGCGGTCCCAGGCCTGCTTCGTTTCCTCAGGTGCGGCTCGCGGCTTGAAACCCCACGCGGTGCTTGGACACGGGAAGCAAGTCAGCAGCGCGGGTCCTCCTGCGTCAGGCCGCCCAGGCACCCGTCCCCGGGGCGCGAGGGGTCTGAGAGAAGGATTCCGGAGGGCTCCACGGCTCGGGACATTCCTTTGTAGGAAAAGAGCGTTCTGTCTTCACTGCAGGCCCGTCTGGCCGAGAGCAAGATGCGTCAGCGACGCTCGGTTTCAGAAAGCAGCTCAGTGGATGAGCTATTCATTTATCCTGGTGTGCTGAACGCTGGGCATAGTCCTCACCGGCAGGGCCGGCCGCGGGCCACGGGGCCAGGAAGCAGGACCCTGGAGGAGATTGGGGGGCCGACCGCCATCTCCCGAGGCCAGGAGGGCCGGATGGCAGCAGGAGGTCCGTGGGTGGGCTGTGGGGACGGGCGGGCGGGTGCTGGTCCTGCACCGTCGGTGTTTCGCGGCACTCAGAGGTGCAGGCGGGGCGCACACGTGCCGTGCGGGGCGTCAGGGGCGAGCGAGTCCCTGCAGGCTGTGGCTGTGCTCAGAGGAGCAGCCCCCTGGGCGTTTGGCACTCTCCTCCGGTCGCTGCTGCCTCATTAGGTGCGCTTTTCAGGCAGGTCCTGTGCTGGCATCGGTGCGAATGTGGCCTGGACCCTTGAACTCCGGTGTCCGTCCCAGCAGCACCTCCCACCAGCTGTCGTGAATTAAATGCTGCTTGTGACCCCTTACCCTTGCTGCTCTTAAATTCGTGCTTTAAAAACAGCTTAATGAGGGGTTTACTGGTCCAATTGGAAGTTTTTATTAAAACCTATTAGTGCTGGAGCGGAGCTCGCCTGCAGGAAGCGATGAGACTGCCTCCGAGGGCCGGGCGGACTCCGTGACAGCAGATCCCACCAAACCGTCTCCAGATCCTTGTGTCCCAGCTCTGCGCTTTGCCCGGATCTCATATCCTCTGCTCTGATTGATGGTTCGTCTAATTCCCTTCCCAGCCCCCAAGCCCGAGAAAGCAGTTTCTCGTAATCGCATTACTCCCATAATCAGAGGCAGCCTCTCCTGTCCTGGCCTGTGAGCTCGCCGGGCTGTGCAGCCTCTCGGGGGCGTCTTTCCCTGTGGTCTCCGGGGTGCTGGGGCTTGACACAGACACTCTCCTCGCGTGGCTCCGTGGGTGTCCGCTCTCCCTCTCCTTGCTCCCCGCCAGTGACACTGGGCGCTCAGCATTGTTTGGATTTGGTCTCTTGTCCGCTCGGGTCCTTAGGAGGGACAGAGAAGCCCGTGCCAGGTGGTCTTTAGAGCTCCCGTGTGACCTGCGTGGGCTGGGAAGCATCTCAACTAGCAGGCATAGCCCTTTCCAGAGTGAGAGGAACCGTATTGAATGGCTTCTGCCCCTTACCCACTGTGAGCAGCCCTGGCTGGCCACGACCGCCTGAGAGACAGGCCCAGAGACCTCCTGTTGTCGGCCTGTGTTGGGTGTTCTCCGTAGTGACCCGGGCTGCCTGGAATTTCTGGTGCTCTCTCCGTCAGGGTCTTGGGGCTGGTCCTGATCCAGGGGGAGCATTCTTTTCTTTTTTTCTAATTAAAAAAAAATTTTTTTTTAATCTTTGTTTATTTTTGACAGAGAGCGCGTGAGTAGGGGAGGAGCAGAGAGAGAGGGAGGCACAGAATCCGAGGCAGGCTCCAGGCTCTGGGCTGTCAGCACAGAGCCTGACGTGGAGCTCGAACCCACGCACTGTGAGATCGTGGCCCGAGCCGAAGTCGGACACTCAACCGACTGAGCCACCCGGGTGCCAGGGGGAGTATTCTTGCCTCACTTCCGCCCCCACCGGCCCCGCCGTCCTCTCTTTGCCCTGCTGGCTCTGTCGGCACACCACTGTTCCCTTCTCCGGTCCCTGGGGTCACCAGTGCAGGGAGACTATGCTCCTGGAGAGAAGGAGCCATCCTGAGGGGCTGCGGCCCCGGGCGTCACTGAAGGCGCTCCTGGCTGTGACCCACGTGGCACAGTTGTCCCCTGGGGTGTGCAGCATTCAGCCCAGCGTGTTGAAAGGGGAAAGTCAGGTCTGGGGTGCGGGGCCCCTTGGGGCACGTCTCCCAAGGTGCTGGGTTCTCCTCCCTCGTGTGCACACACGGTACGTGGTGCTGTTTTCCAGTGTGGTCTTTTGCATCTACGGTCTGCTCCTTCCCCCCAGTAAGCCCTGTCTTACCGTATTCTCTTACCCTGATGCCTCCTCAGATCCTTGTGCGAACACACGTGCACACACGCTCAGGTGAAGGTCACCGCACACCCAGACGGGGCTGATTATGGGCCATTCTCTTCACTTAGGACTATCTGGTGAGAATTACTAAGACCTAGAAGAAAATCTGTTTTAAAGACCTTTCTTCCTTACGTGATCATTAACATTTTGCTTATTCTCCATTTTCCCCGTCACATCTAGCTACCCATTTCTATTTCTGAAACTTGCTTATCTCTTTAATATGCAGAACTCTAGAATAGAAAAGAAGCATTTTGTTGCTTTTATTCACACTTCTAGTTCTGAATCCATGTGGGTGGCTTTTGTCTGAAATGCTTCTAAATTGCCTTTTATTTTTATTAAATTGTGTAGATGTGGATGTTTGACTAGCATTTGCTTTTGGGGGGCTTTTGGATTTATTTCCAATGATTTGAAATAGAACTGTGGAAAAGGGTTTGTATCCAACTTAAGACTTTAGAACAGGAAAGTTGTTATAGATTAAATGCGGCAGAGCCATGTGCTTTGGAATTAATACAGTGTCTCTTGTCAGCCCATGTTTGTGATGGTGACATCACGTTTGATGAACTGTTGAGTCTCCTGGATGCTGGTCCCCTGGGGGTTGAGAACCATGGTTTTATCACCACCCTGTTTTCTGGAGACTTGCTGAAGTCCCTGCGGCCGGGGTCTGTCCGACTGCCACACACTCGTCCCCCACACCCTCCTGCTGTTACCATTATGGCTGCATGCTATTCAACGTGGCCTTTCCACCCCTACTCCCAGCTGTAGTTCTAGCTCAGCTCCTGGGCAGTACTGAGTGCTTGTCTGTTCCCTCCTTTATCCCTGTGGTCAAACAGCCGTAGGCTGTCTCCATGGTGGGTCTTTTCAAATACCTGGTTTTATCTGATTTTTTAAAAAATGTGTTCTAGCTCATTAATTTTTACTTTTTATAGGTTGTTTCCTCTTTCTGGGAGGAAAGGGTTTATTATTTCCTAAGATCTTGAGTTGATTGTTTAACTCATTAATTTTCCATCTCTTCTTACCTGCTAATGAAAGCATAGAGGCAGGTGACCACTCCCCTCTGTGTCTCTGGCCACCCACTCTGCCTGTTTGAGAGTCCAGTGTCTTCCTGATAATGGCACACAGTATGCTTTGATAATTGTCAGTGCTGATGTCTCTTTGGTCCAAGTGCTGTTTAGAGAAGAGCTTCCAAAGTCCCAAGCCCTCAGGGTTTTGTAGGGTACCTTTTGTTGACCAGTTTCTGATTTTATTACACTGTGAGCAGATAATTGGGCCTTACGATTGTTCTTCTAGTTCTAAGAAACATTGGAAATGTGCACGGACTAGGAAGAAATTGTATGTCACAGCTTATAACAAAAACAGCAGTGTCTTTTACCTCTGCTCACCCCCATTCTGTTTCCTGGAGCAACTCCTTTACTTTTTTACCATTGCTGGTATTTATCTCCATATTTCTGAATAATGCATTTATGGAGACTATTCTTGATGTATCATTTAAGCTTTTTTCTATATTCTTCCTATTATGAATGATAAGGATTACTCTCCCTCCCATATCCTTCTCTTTCCCTCATCTCAGTACAAGTGTGTCACAAATATAGTATATGAAATTCATATTCAGTCTTTACATTGTGTAAATGTCATCTGCTGAGCCAACAGTAAATTGTGCTCACTTGTTTCTAGTAACTCGTTGTTTTCCCTGGAGTTAATACTTGCCTCTTCTTTTTTGGTTTGCTTTGTTTTTCATCTCTGATCATGCTTTAACATTTCATTCCAAATTCACCAACACAACTATTTGACTTCTTCCAATACTGTTTTTACTGAATCAAACATGTTAGATAATCTGTCACTTCCTTTCCCCATTCCCCACCCCCTTCATAGAGATTTTTTCTTGGGAACTATTACCACCTGGAGTGGATGCTTTATAGGTCTCTGGATTTGGAGACTGCGGGGCAGGTTAACTCTTTGCCAGATTGGGTACCACTGACCTATTTGTCCATCTTCCCATCTTAGAGATCTTTATAGTTCACGGAGATAGGTACCTGCAGTTGTGCTGGGGTAAGGCTCAGAGACACAGCCACTTGTCCACAGCCTTCTTCCCCATGTATATTCTAGAGCATTATTCTTCCTTAGGAAAAATCATTTTTAAGCCCATGTTTTGATCACATTTTTTTTTATCACATTTGATCTCATTTGGTCATAGCTAAAAGCAACTGGGGAGATGGGTCCTTCCCTTTACTTCTGCAGCATTAGCAGTCGCCTGTCTGAGGCAAGAGGAACCATTGCCCCCATGCTCCTTCCCTGCCAGGTAAACGCTGATGTGTCCTGAATCACAGTGAACAGCTGGGAGGCCAGAGAATGGCTTTGGTCTCCTCAGACACCATTGCAGCCACTGGCTGGCCTGGAACCTCCAGAGTCTGGCGTGTGTCCCTGGAGCTTCCTGGCTCCGATGCCCCATTGTTGGATGCAAGAGGAACACAGCATCGGCAAGCCTGACCTTTGCCAACGCCACTAACAGGGAGAGGCATTGTTAGGTTAGCCCTGGAGTAGCAGCTGTGTGCCAGTTTCTTTTGTAAATGCTTTGATATTTTAAAACAGAAATTTTAAGCGAGGAAGCCATGCTTTGTTGCTGTTACAATAGCAGCTCTTGTCTGTGTGGATTCATTGAATGGAGACACTGATACCGGTGCAGTTTTAGTGCCATTAATAGTTCCTAAGTGTGTACAACGCATCTCTTCTTAATGGCTTGTGTCCTCTTACTGAGAATTTTGTACCTCTTTTAAAGCACGATCCCTGTACTTATTATGGGCATGTGGTGGGTCTCATATTTAAATACCTCTGGGGGCGCCTGGGTGGCTCCGTCGGTTGAGCGTCCGGCTTCGGCTCAGGTCATGATCTCGCAGTTCGTGAGTTCGAGCCCCGCGCCGGGCTCTGTGCTGACGGCTCGGAGCCTGGAGCCTGCTTCCGATCCTGTGTCTCCGTCTCTCTCTGCCCCTCCCCCACTCACATTCTGTCTCTCTCAAAAATAAATAAACATTAAATACCTTTGACAAGGAAGAGCATTGCTGGTTTTCCATTTGGTATTAGCCTTGATGAGTAGCTTTTGAACATTTGGGAGACTGACGTGCGGACAGGATTGTGATTAATTTTTGTACCACGTCCATTCACACCTGCCTCCACACTGGCTGCTCCCACTGTGGGACAGTAGCCCCCAGGGCCGCATGCCTCTCTCCAGCCCACCTCCTGGACCTGCACAGCCGTGCTTCCCAGCCCCGGGCCCGGTTTCGTTTTTCTCCAACCCACCACCCTCTGACGTGGGTCTCTGCGTTATCTGTCGGCTTATCATCTCTCTACCTGCCTTCCTCTCACCCGAGAGTCCGTGCAGGAGGGCTGGGTCTTCACGGGGTCCCCACCACCACCACAGCACACGGGACGGGGAGGGGCTCGATCACAGCGTGGCTGGTCCCTGGTGAGCCTGTGCACGGGTCCACACTCGGATGCCGCAGGGAGGCAAGCGGTCTGGGTTTTTCTAGGCTGGCACATTCTTATGTTGTCACTCTTCTCGAGGCCGCTGGCAGCTCAGGGCCCGATGCTCGGTGGAGGGTGTGACTTGGTATATGAGAAAACGCACTGGTTTTTTTTTTCCGATGACGTGTCTCTGGAACTCAGACCGCCAGCACAGCCGCAGCATGCGTTCTGGTGCTTCTGAGAGATGGCTGCGCTGAGGCACCACGTGCGGCCGTCGTCCGGGGCGTGGCTGGCCCGGCAGCGTGGCAGCCTCGGGTCTGGGCACACAGCACCTCCTCCTGCTCGGCCCTGAACTGGGCACAGAAGCGCCGAGCAAGAGGACCACGGTCCGTCGGCTGAACGCAACCAGTGGCAAAGCACAAAATGGAAGACTAACGGTGGAGCCAGAGACAGCCCCCGAGGCGCCGTCTGAGGTCCGTGCTCCTCGGTAAGAGCCAGGGTGGGTTCGGGGTTAGCAGTGGCACGGCCACACTTTGGTCCCAGGTTTCCAGGGTGAGGGGGGCTCCCGTACAAGGCAGAGCCGCCGAGACCCTGTCCTCTTCGTGACGGCCAGGCGCGTGCCCGCCCTGGGGCGGGGCCCAGCCGGGCGCTGACCCGAGGCTGTGGCTTGTCCCTGGCGAAATGGTGCCAACAGGACCTCTGAAAAGGTGGTCCTGACATAGTTTCTGACTCAGAAATGTTGCAGAGTCCCCGTCAGCCTCCGCCCTGCGTCCCCGCAGGTGGCACGTAACTGGTGGAACAGAGACGTCAGCACTGGCGGGACGGTCAGCTCGACGAGACCGTGGTTGGGTGTCTCTAGCTCCCCCACCAGTGCCCCCCAGTCCCGGGGCCCCTCCTGGGCCACACTGCACATGCCGCCTCGTCCGCTTTGCCCCCTGGGGTCTGTGCCAGCCTCCCGGACTCTCCTGACTTTGACAGTTCTGAGGAGTTCTGGTCACTTACTTGGTACAGCGTCCCTCACGCTGCGTTTACCTGGTGTTTCTCGTGACGAGACGGGTCACGGGGGTTGGGGGGGAGGTGCCCTTCTCGTCACCAGATCGGGTGTCTCAGTCCTCACGACTCCCCGCAGGTGATGCTGACCTGGATTGCCTGGTGGAGGTGTGTTTCTGGGTGTGTCCTGTGTCGGGTGCATTTTCTGGAAGCCGGTCTCTGGGCCCCATGACCCCAGGGGAGGGGGGACTCAGCGACACCCTCAAATGACTTGTGTATGTACATTAAAGCCACATAGTCGCTGTTGAAAATTGGGGGAGTTTCTTGAAGTTATGCGATTACCCTGTTTTTCCTTCAGGGTTTGTCCCCTGACTTTAGGCTTCCTTGTGGCCGTCATTACTGTGACGTCCTGGCGGTGATTTTCCTGTTTCCGTCATCCCTTCTGTTGTGAATTGCAGTTCCCCTATGAGGAGGAGCTACCCTTTCTCCCCCATTTCTTTACTAAATACTTGTTTACGTCGCTTTGGCTCCTCATTCTATTCTCACAGACTAGGATCCAGCACCACGAGGACCTGCTTTGGTGCTCATCGCCCAGCCTTGGCTGCGGGGAGTCCCGAGGCTGGCTGCCACACCCTTATTGAGCCCCCCCGCCCCGACTTCCCCGCCCTACGGGAGCTGCAGGCCCTTCTGGTGATTTCCCTTCTGTAGCCCTCGATTCAGGTCTTTCCCCAGGGGCCTTGCTTCTCTTTCACGGAGAACGGTGTCAGACACCAAGATCCGGGTGCTGGGTGTGCTCGTGGCTGACGGGGTGGCACTGCTTCTCTGCCCCACGCCGGACAGAGCCAGGAAGGGTGTGAATGCTTACAGCGCACCACTGACCAGCAGCGAACCACTATCGGGACCTCCGTGAGCGTCAGAGGCCTGACGCTGCGTGAGAGGAGCCCATCTCAGGGGCCGCCCACAGCGCGATCCTGGCTGGGGGCTGGGGAGGGGGCCGCCTACACGCAGATGGTGATGGGGGTCTCTCAGGTCTACGCCTGGGTCAACACCACGGAACCCGGGGCAAGGAGTCTACGGGAACGGTGCATTGCTCATCAGTTTGTTCTGAACCTACAACTGCTGTAAAAGTAAGAGTTTAAAAGTACACAGCACAAAGGGTAAGTGTTAGCACATTAAATCTTTAAAAAGCCACGTAGGACGTGTGGGGAAGCCAAATATGAACTATAACAAATGAACCTGTTGATAAACATGCAGCGTTTACACACACGTGTGTGCGTGTTCTCCATAACACGCCTTCTACATTACATGTTGTGTTTGTGTTAGTAGATGCCTACGCACACGTCATAAGTAACTGCACTGAGGGGTTGAGGAAGGTGTTTTCACGGCGTGCCCGGGTCTGGTACGCAGATGTGTGAGACGGCGTGGATGTCACGGCTCTTATCATCAGGAGGGGTTTTTGAGAACAAACTACTAAGCCACTGTGAACAGTGAGCAGTTTGCTGAGCGGTTTTACGTAGCTAAGCACGTAAAATAATTCAGCCCAGTGGTGACAAGAGACGGTTGTCAAGCCAACAACCAACCGCTGTATCCAACAGTGGGCATTTGGAAGGACTGTCTATGGCAGCGCTGGGGGCGGTGGGGCAAGTGGGCACTGCCGGGAGCACGGGACTTGGCACAGCCTCCCTGGAGGACGTGTGGCTGCCCGGTTACACGTGTGCCTGCCGGTCACCAGCCTCACTTCAGGATGTTCTGCGGCAGGATTAGGGTGTGCGGACAAACTGCAGGGGGCTCAGCACCATGTTCATGGCAGGAGAAAATGGAAATACACGTGAAGGTTCAGCTGTGGAGAACTGGTTAAAATTACATCTCTGCATGACTAAACACCACGATGTAATGACACACAAAGATACTTAAGATATGTTAAAATGGGTTTTATTTTTTTAATTTTTTTTTTTCAACATTTATTTATTTTTTTGGGACAGAGAGAGACAGAGCATGAACGGGGGAGGGGCAGAGAGAGAGGGAGACACAGAATCGGAAACAGGCTCCAGGCTCTGAGCCATCAGCCCAGAGCCATCAGCCCAGAGCCCGACGCGGGGCTCGAACTCACGGACCGCGAGATCGTGACCTGGCTGAAGTCGGACGCTTAACCGACTGCGCCACCCAGGCGCCCCTAAAATGGGTTTTAAATTGTATATACTACATCCCATTTTTAAAAATATTTTTATTTATTTTTGAGAGAGACAGAGCGCGAGCAGGGGAGGGGCAGAGAGAGGGAGACACAGAATCCGAAGCAGCTCCAGGCTCCGGGCCATCAGCACAGAGCCCGACGCGGGGCTTGAACTCACAAACCACGAGATCGTGACCCGAGCCGAAGTCGGATGCTCAACCGACTGAGCCACCTAGGTGCCGCTAAAATATTTTAAGTCATCCCTAAACACAGCATGGGGCTTGAAATCAACCCCGGGATCCAGAGTCACATGCTCTTCCGACTGAGCCAGCCAGGCACCCCTGCAATTTGCTTCTACAAAAATCTTCCAAAACTATTTTGAAGTATATGATCAGGGAATTAGTAAGATTTACCTCTGGGTGGTCAGACTGCTTTTCTCCTTAGTTCCAGTTTATCTTCAGTGAACATCGTTGCTTTTGATTAAGGAATAATAAATTTGTCTTAATATTTACTGAGTTGCTTCTAGTAAAATGAGATCAGTGGTGGATCAGATGTGAGCTGGGCACAGGACTGGAGGAGCCCGGGTGGGGGCGGCCAGAGGAGGAGAGGGAGCCAGTGAAGCTTTGCCTGAGGGGCGCAGTGAGGTCCGCTCCCAGCCAGGTGCCCTTGGCCGGGTGAGAAGTCCTTTCCTCTCCTGGGACCGGGTGCTTCACGGTGCTCGTGGCTGGAGGCGGGACAGGGGTGGGGGTCGGGGGCCGGTTCTGAGCACGGGGACTGCGGTGGCCTGCCGGTGCTGGGGGCTTGGGAGGAGTGCAGGTTTTCGGAGGACCACAGGGTGTTGAGACCAGGAAGGGACCCTCGGATCGGTCTCCTGTCTGGACGGGTCCGAGCTTGCCCTGTGCTCTGGGCTGCTGCTGGCTGGAGACGCTGGACGCAGGCGGTGCCTGGAGGGTCCAAGGAGGGGTCAGGGAGTCCTGGGCGTCGACTCGGTGGGGAGGGGCTGGCAAGGCCGGAGAGACGGTGGTCTCCGTCGAGCCATGGATGAGGGCCAGTGTGGGCGTGGGAGTCCGTGGGAGTCCGGGTGAGGAAAGCAGGACAGCGAAGTACTTCCTGACCTATATTTAGTGCTGCGGGTGCTCTGGAGTTGGTCCCCAGAGCCGGGGGAGGCGGGGAGGGGACGCGCTGCGTGGCGCCCGGTGCCTCCGCCGGCCGGGTGAGGTTACTGCCCTCCTGTCCACTCAGTCTGTGCCGTGTCTCAGGTTTTGTGTGTTTGGGCGGCAAGAAACCTCCTCCTATCTGAGTGAGAGCTGTGCGATGTGCCTCAGAAAAGGCCAGGGCTTGGGGATGAAGCGACTCAGGAGACAGGAAGCCGTGCTTCTCGCCACGCCAGGTGGCATTCTCCAGGCCTCAGAAGTTTCCGGACTCCCCACGGCTCGGGCCCTTCCCAAATTCTAAGCACGTATGTGGTTCTGTTGCGAGACTCGCGCGAAGGTCCCGCCTCGGCACGGCGCCCGTTCAGAACGCACACCACGGCGCAGCCCGCGGGGGAAGGCTCGCGCCCGCCGCCCCGTCACGTGGCTTCGGGACCCGGTCCGGGATACTTGGCTCAGCATCAGCAAATGGACAACTCTCTGGCTTTTTCCCCCTTTGGATCGTGCCAAAGTCAGCAATTACAGTCATGATCCCCGAGGAAAACGACAACTGAGAAAATAACAGGGGGGCCCGAGCCCGGGGCGGGTATGAGCCCCAGGGGGCTTTGCACGTGCAGGCCCTGCGCTTTGGGGAGCACGGTGCCGCCTCTCACGTGGCCACTGGACTGGAGCAGAGTCCTCAGTCTTCTTGGGCGACGTGGCTGTCGTGCGCCAGGTTCCTGGATCCTCCCCTTCCTTCCCTCGGGCCCCCTGTGACACCCCGCGTGCACTTCTGTGCAGAGAACACGCTTCTGCCCTTTTCCTGCTCCCACGCCGGGCCGCCCCGGGGCGGCCGTGACAGCTGGCGCACGACCAGCCGCGTCTCCCCGCCCTTCAGCCCCCTTAGGAGTCTTTGCCTCCTTACAGAAGCCAGTCCCTCTGAACAGGGGTCTCCTGTCTCGGAAAGAGAAGCTGTTTTCCGAGCTGCACCTGAGCGGTCTGGGTCGCAGAGGCCCCCTGCTCCCACACCGTGGCTTTCCACTGCCCTCCTGGCTCCTCTTCCGGGAAACGCGTGCTCGTGCTGCTGGCCTGCATGAGACTCGAGCATGTCCCTCGATGACGTGGGATTTTCTCTACGAGGCTTTTAGATATCTTCTTAACAGACTTAGTCCCATAGTCGCTGCAAGTTTGGCTTCTGGGACGAGTGGCAGTTTAAAACATCGCAGTTCAGTGTGTTGCGATTCACGAGCCTGCCGGCAGTCGGTCCTGGATGTCCCCGTAGATGCCGATTCCTTGCTCTGTTTTTCTTCAACTTTTGATTATGAAAACCCTCCAGCACACACACACCATCTCCGTGTTGACGTGACCCTGAACAGGCAGCGGCCCGGGCTTTGCTTACCGCCTCCCTTCCTGCTCAGCCGGCCATGACGCAAATCCCACGTGCTGCTGTTCCACCTGGACGCGCTTCATCATGTGCCGCCCCGGGTGGGGTCTGTGACCGTGCACCGCCAGCACACCCGGGACACCGGGGGGGGGGGGGGGGGGGGGGGGAGGGGACAGCTCCCACCTTCAGTCCGTGTTCGGGGACGGCCGGCTAAGCAAGTGCCCTTCCTACGTGTCCAAGTGCGCACCGACACGCCCGCTGGGTGCCCCCTGCAGCCTCTCCACACCCCTCCCCCTCTGTGCTCCAGACAGGACTTGTGTAGTCCTGCACAGAGCGGACTGCTCTCCAGGCCCGGTGGGCCAGCCACAGGTCTCCCGGCTACTCCAGAGTCGGCCTTGATCTGGGCAGGGACGTTTTGTGGGTGCCGGGACTTCGGTCGCTGCCGGTCAGAAAGCTCGGGCCACCTTTCCCCTCTCTCTGCGACAGTGAGATTGCGGAGGCCACCTGTCACCAGCCTGACCTGTCCTTTAGCAAGTTCTCCGTCAGCAGCAGTGAAGGGCCAGTAGCCTTGGTGGCCAGTCTGGAGCTCACGTTCTTGTTTGTTTGTGTTTTTTTTAATGGTTATTTACTTTTGAGAGAGAGAGAGAGAGAGAGCTCGCGAGAGAGAGCTCGCGAGAGAGGTCACATGCAAGTTGGGGAGAGGCCGAGAGAGGGGTTTTGCAGAGGGGCAGACGGAAGATCCGAGGCGGGTCTGTGCCCACGGAGAGCAGCGAGCCCGATGCAGGGCCCGAACTCTTGAACCACGAGATCATGACCTGAGCCGACTGAGCCACCCCGCGCCCCTGGAGGGTGTGCTCTATGCTCAAGTTCCGTCACTCTGCTTTTATCAGAGTTTTGCTCGGTTGGTTGGTTGATTTTTCTAAGAGTAACTTTCCTTCATCAACGGTTTGGTTGCTCTAAATCTTGTGCCTCTGAAAAACTCAAGATAAACATGTGTTCCTTTCCCTCTTCAGCTTTTGTGACAATCTCTTGGTCCCTGAGCACCTACAGGAGTCCTTTTAACGCCATTTGCAGTGCTGCTGATGCCGTTTGATACTTGAACTCATTTTCTGTATTTTTTTTTAAACTTTCCATGTAGGAGATCATATTTTTTTCTACTTTAGGTCTTAGAACTTCTTATTATTTTCACAGTGGCTAAGGATAAGTGTGATTAGGACTCTTAAAATCGTGTCATTATGGGGGCACCTCAGTCTGGCAAGCATCCAATTCTTGACTTCGGCCCAGGTCATGGTCTCCTGGTTTGTGCGACCGAGCCCCACGCCAGGCTCCATGCTGACAGTGCAGAACCTGCTTGGGATTCGCTCTCTGCTTCTTCCCGTCCGTGCGTGTGCTCTCTCTCTCTCTAAGTAAATAAACTTTAAAAATAAATAAAAAATAAATAGCTAAAAATAAATAAAATAAAATAAAAATAAAAATAATAAATAAAAAATAAATAGCTGCCATGTTTAAAAAAATCAAATCACATCACTATGAAAAATTTCCAGCATACCAAAAAAATAAAAATAAAGGATTATATAGTAAAAACCCATACACGGACCATCTAACTTCTACAGGTTGTATCTTACTTGATTTTTTTTTTCTGTGATTTAGCTAATCTACTCACCTCTCCGTCCGTCCACCAACCCGTCGTCTATTTTGATGCGTTTCAGAGTTAACACCACATGGGTACACTTGAGCGTCAGGTCATTAACTGAGCTCTAGTTAAACTGTGAACTGCAGTGTTTTAAACTGCCGTTTGTCCTAGAAGCCACGCTTAGAGTGAATATGGGAATGAGTCTTTTAAAAAATATTTAAACGCTTTGTGGAGAATCAAACATTATAGAGGGACGTGTGAGAGTTTTAAACACGCCAGCAGGACGGCTCTTTGAGCTGTTCGGGTTGTTTCCCTCGACAAAGAACTCCCACATGATGAGATGCGAAGATCTTAAGCACACACTTTGAGAGTCTGACAGACCTATACCCCTGTGTAATCCAAATTCCCATGAAGATACAGAAAACTAGCATCACGACCGTTTATGCAAAGGTAGCGTTCTATCTCAGACTGAGTCTGTAAGAATTTCCAGGAGGGACGCCCGGGTGGCACAGCTGCTTAAGCGCCTGGCTCTTGGTTTGGGCTCAGGTCATGATCTCACGGTTTGCGGGACTGACCCCCGCGCTGGGCTCTGCATTGGCAGCATGGATCCCGGTTGGGATTCTGTCTCTGCCCCTCCTCTGCTCCCGCTCTCTCTCTCTAAATAAACATTAAAAAGAAAAAACTTCCTGGACCGTTTGCACAATGCTCCCCACAAGGAGGGAAGGTTTGCTTCTTGCCTGGCTTCTCAGCTAACTTTCCAGAAGTCCTACTCAGCTGACACCTCTCTGCAGACAGCTGTGTCCCGTCCCTTCCACACTTAGGAACCCTTGGTCTCAGGGCCTGTGGTGAAGGGCCAGAGTTAACTGTGTGAAGGACAGCTGGAGGACTCACCTGTCTGAGAAGATGAAATCGCAATGCCCCAAATGAAGCAGGTTTTATGTGGTTAATACTAGGGAAAGTTCTGCTTTCTCATAGGCTGCGGGGTTTTTATAATGATGTCTGGTGTTTTCCATTTCTTTGCTACTAACAGAAGGCTCTGAGGTCACAGCCTTACCGCTCTGATTTATGTCCAAAGGAAAACGGCTTGTAGTCTTTTTAAGCACGGGCTATGACGGCGAAGAACTTTCTGTCTAGTGCTGCTTAGACAGACAAACAAGCCTTATCCGTGCTGCCGACGGAGGCTGGTGGTTTTTCCCTTCACATGTGTGCTGGGGTTGTTCCACTTCCTCTCTAGGTCTTTCTCTCAGCATCTTCTCTGTGCACGTGATTTGGGTGCCTCGCTGTTGGCAAAGCTTGTGGATTCCTGGTTCTAATCTCAGAACGGAGAGTCCGGGAGGCGCAAGAGTCCACACCTGGTTCGGTGTCTCCTCACCTCCGTCGCTCCTGACGAATTGCTGCCATTCACCCTGTCCCTTCTCCACACGTTGTAATGTCTCACTGTCCTCTGCTGGGGTCCTGCCTTTGGTTTACAGCAGTTAGGCCGCGTTGCGCCTCTGTGCACATTTTTTGGATCCTGTCTGATGTTTCCCTGAGGTTCTTCAATCTGTAACTTGTGTCTTTTACCAAGTTTGGATAATTTTTGCCACTACCTTCTCCATTTTTTCCTGCCTGTCTCTTTCGTCTTCTCCTAGGATTCCACCCGTGTGTATATGTAGGGCCTTCTGACGATGTGTGTTCTCCGTGCCCTTTTGTTCTCCAGGCTTTACAGAGTCTGCTCTGTGGCCTGCGCAACTTCAGTCGAGCTGTTTTCACTTGGTCCTGTCCTCTTGACAGCTCTTAGGTTCATCTGGTAAAACTGTAATTTGAGACGCTTTCTTTTTCAGCTCTCGAACTCGCTTGGTTCTTTCTTGCCCAGCTTTGTTTCTCTGCCGAGTGGCCCCATCTGTACGTGCTTCGTGGGCAGGTCTTCCTTTACCGGCTTGAACACCCTTCGCCTGATCTCTGCGGAGCAGGGCAGCCCGGGGAGACGCGCGGTCCGTGGCGCCGTGTGTGTTGGGCAGGCCGTGCAGGGATTGGCTGAGGCCTGATTGTAAACGTTACGTCCAGGGAAGGCCCTCCCTGAGAAGGGTGGCCTCCAAGCAGAGAGCTGGCCGACGGGCCGGAGAAGGGGGCGCTGGCGGCAGGGACCTGAGGCGGGCCTGGGCCTCCAGCCGGGGAGGAGAGCCCAGGGTGGAGGGGAGGGGAGGGGAGGCGAGGCGGTCAGTGGAGGGCCGCTCGTGTGGGGTCTTGCTGATGGCTCACGTCAGCAGACTTAATGGAAACCTAGTCCTCACTCACTGCGCACTGACCTAAAAGAAAGCCCTTCTGGAGACTTCTCCTGATGGCATCACAGACGTGGTGCCTGAGGATATCACTGCCCCTTCCCGTCACCAAGCCACCACCCCAGGCTTCTTTGTGCACAAGGTCCGGGCAGTACCGGCTGCCGACAGCGCCCCCCGGGGTCCTGGTTCCGTGACCACTGCCCGCCTGTCCGCTTCCTGTCCCGCCGAACGTACGCGCTGCCCAGAGCAGGTGTGTGGGGTGGGCCGCGCCTCACAGGGTGAGATAACTGGACACGCGGGCCCCTCCCGTCGGCCGGGCCCTGCCCTCCTTCAGGTGACAAGGGTGTGCCTCTTAGCAGCATCGAGGACAGCAGAAAGTGTTCGAGGAGTGTGTGGAAGATCTAGAAAAGCCGGTCATTCTTCAGGACCGTGTGGGGCGAGGGTGACCCCACTTCCGCGGGCACAGTGCTCAGCCGCAGCGACGGAACGAGGCCCACGCCGCGCAGAGCCTCCCAGCAGACCTGCCTCCCGGTGTTGTCGGAGAGCAGGGTCCCCCCCCTCCCGCCCCCCACCGCACCGTGAGCCCAAGCAGCGCAAGCCTGCAGGGCAGGTCCAGGGTGACCTGGACACCGGGCAGCGTCTTCGGGATTGCGGCAGGCCACTCCAAGACAAGCTCCTGGCTAATTTTCGTGCCCGGCAAACAAAAGGCAGAGACACGGTAGCACATCGTGCCCTTCGGCCTGATGTATGTTAAATATTTGGAATATATTAATCCTAAGAAATCTCTGTTGCTAGATCTAATTTCCGTTGACAGGAAGCATTTTCATATTTATCCAAAACCAGTAAAGCCAGCGAAGGTCATTGCTCTGAATTTTGCTCTTGGGCCAGCTGGTGACACCTGCACGGTCGTGAGCAACAGGGGACACCTGGGGCTAGGAAGTCTGGTTGCCATGGTAACCGAGCATTACTCTGCACCGGTGGACAGAGGGGGAGGGTCACGGTGTGGGTGTGGGTCACACAGGTCACTTCCTGCTCCCTGCAGTGCCCAAGGACAGCCTTACGACACAAGATTCGCAATTTTCTAAACGATTCATAATTGGGAGCGTGCAGTTTTAAAGTGAGTTTATTTGAAGCCCGAAACCTTTAACCAGCTCTTTCAAACCTATCTACGTGCCAGAAAACTCACTCCTGTTTACAATCTGATTGGACTTAAATCCCGCATCTGAAGCGTGAGGCTCGCTTCTTTCAGAGGCCGGGTCTCCCCTTGCGGGCTGTCCAACAGCAAGGTCGGCGGCCCCCCCCACTTGCCACGTTTGCCCCGCTCAGGGTGGTTCCGGAGGATTCTGGGGCAGATCCGGAGCAGACCGGGGTGGGGGGTGGGGGCAGGAGTGTGGCCCATCTCTGGGGTGGGGCTGGAATCAGTACCGCCCGGCCCTAGTCTGTCTCCTTGGGGCAAGAGTGGCTATACAAGCCATCCTTGCGGCTGAAAGGGGTCGCCTAGGCCAGGCCCCTCTCCGTGCCCTTCCCTGCAGGCGCACGTGTGATGCCTCCTGGCTGCAGCTGGTTGCCATGGCGACAGTGCCTGCAGGGGGACAGAAGGTGCCGGTTGGTACCTGTGAGGGGCAGGGTCACCCCAGAGCCGTGCCTGTGGGACGCTCCCCCCCTCCACGACACAAGGGCCCCTGGAGTTTCCGGAGCCAGCAGCCCCCCTGGGCCCCATCGGTGACTGCACAGAGCACACTCTGGCGTGCTGCTTCGTAACTTCCCGTCCTGAGATGGAACCTGGGAAGACGAAGAAAGTGACTTTCCAGGGCTCCGAGCACTCTGCAGGTGCCGAGGGTGGGGCCGCTCCTCTCGAATGACAGCCCGTCTGGAGGGAGGCGTCTTTCTCCTTTTTCCCTGTTTTTAACCCGAAGCTAATGGGTTTCCTGCTTCTCATGCGGACGGTGGCTGTCACTCTTGAAGGATCCATAGGTGCAACGCTTCATTATTCTTTCTAAGTAACTGTAATAGTTTTGGGGAAGGTAACGAGACCTCGGTTGGTATTGCCTCTCTGGAGTGGCCGTCTGCACGCCTCCCGCCTCCGAAGCCTTGGTTTAGGTTGTGTTTTTCTCCCAGGTCACCAGTGGCTTAATTTGTGCCGGGTGGACCTGGACTCTGGGTGACTTCCACGCAGGCGTCGTGCGCGCCTCGCTCGCCAGGCGGGTCTGCTTCCCGTCCCAGGCGAAGGGATCGCTGCGGAGCGGCCAGGCCGCCGCCCCCGTCCCGCGCGGTTCTCCTGAAGGCGCCAGGCACGGGTCCGGCCTCTCAGTGCTGAATTTTCTGGATCTTGAACAGAAGAGCATCTTCACTCTCCTCATGTCCCTGAGTCCACAGGGAAGGTTTGATTTAGTGAGCAGGTGCCCCGAGCTGAGCCAGAGGGGCAAGGGACCCCCACCACTGACAGGTGAGGTCGGGAGACCCAGGCCCCGTGCGCTTCTCTTGTCGGAATACACGGAGGGCCCAAATTCAGCGTGTTTTATGGGGTCTTTCCTCGGAAGTCACCTGTGGCTGCCCTGGCAGACACGGGCCACACGTCACACACCGTGCAGTTTTAGATGCTGGTTCGGGAGCACCGGCCAAGAGAGCATCCCCTCTCCGACCACACAGGCTGTCCGCAGACTGCAGGGCACAGGGCTGTGGCCGCCCAGGGACCCGGAGGACGTGGACGTGTCCCATCGACACCTCCGTGAGAGCGGCCTGCCCCACCCCCACTGCCTGTCTCCTCCTCAGAAGGGCAAACAGAGCTTGGGAGCCGCCCCGCTACCCGACAGCTGCCGGGGCGGTCACCGTCCAAGTGTCCGGTCCCGAGCACCGACCCCTCGTCTCTCACAGCTGGGGGCCTTCCCTCCGGTTTCGCAGGAAGCTTCCCAAACGCGGCCTGTTCAGCACTTGTCAGCGTTACTGGAAACAAGCCAAGAGCCACAGAAGTCAAGGTTCCAGAAACAGGTAGCTGCATGGGCCTCATGCGTCGTGGCTCCCTAGTGGGCGTTTGTGACCACTGCCCCAAAGCTACAGGCAGGGGCAGCACGTGGGCGTCATCCCCGAGGAGCATCCATCGGGGCGGAGCCTTCCGGGGGACCCCGTGGAGCTGCAGTGCTCACGTGGCACTCACACACCAGTGAAGGGGCCAGAGTGCCCCGTCCCCTCTGCAAGAGGATACGTGTGAGCGCAGGTTGGAAAGGCACAGGCGCCCTCTCGAGTGGGACTCGTCACTGAGGTCGGGCCCCCGGTGGGACCCGCCAGTTGTGTCTGGGTCGCCCCAGCGCCCTGCCGCCCGGCCTGCGGTGGTGCCCCCGCGGCGCCCTGGCCGTCCTCATCGCGACCTCGGGGCTGCGGGAAGCCATCCGGCTGCACCCCTGGGCATTTGTTTTCCGGGGCCGCCTTCCCGCCACGCCGCCCGAGAACAATGGTGCCTTTGTGCGGATGTGTGTGGCGCAGCTGCTCCACCCGATGAGATCCAGGCGAGGGAAGCAGCAGCAGGTGGGTCTGTGGGCCACCCTTTCCTCCCCGGCGGTGTTGCGAGCGCTGATGGCCCGAGGGCCGGCGGCCGGGGAGGTGGCAGCTCCAGCCAGATCGGGGGAGCGGAGGTGGGGGGGCATAGGCGGTTCTGCTCCCCCTGAGCACCCGGGCAAGGTAGGGAACGTTCCAGTAGGTTCGCAAGGAGGCAGGAGGGCAGGTGACCTTCTGCCAGTACACGTGAGTCCCTAAGGTGGCAGGGCGCCCCTTGCCCACCCCATCGCCTGCTTGGCGGCACTTAGGTGGGTCTCTGGGCCCTGCCATTTGCACATCACTTTGATTGGTGTCATTCAAGCTGCATATTAAAATTCCGCTCGTCACATCTGTGCAAAGTGAGGTGGCAATTAGAGAAGGCGGGCCTGGCACTCTGGGGAACGCCGTGCACCCACGTGAGCGTCACAGGCTACGAGGCCTTTCCGGTGAGTGCTGGCAGACGTCCCCGTGCCTGCAGTGTTCGGGGTGGACACTCCACCTTGCAGCCTCCGGGGCTTGCCTGGCTCTGCCCAGAACGCCCTGGACCCACCTGCCTGCTCGTGCTGCTGTGCGGTGGCACGGGCCTCCCGCCTCCTACATTTTCTCGCCACACGGGGGGAGGGATCGGCCCAGTGGCAGGACGACAGGTACTTTGTCAGAAAGCAGAGGGGCCCGTCGATGAGCGCACGGCAGCGGTCAGCCACTTCCAGGTTCCACGGCACGCTTGGGTCATGAAGTGACACCCCAAGAGGAGGAGTCCAAATTCAAGGACTGTTCTCTCACAATAAAACTAGAGCGGTTGTCATAAAAGGAACGACGTCTGGTTTTTTCTGGTCGAGACAAGAATGAGGGTTTGAAGTAAACTACTGAAGTAAAGCAAAGGGCCTCCATCACCGTGAAGGGGAAGAGCACCTTGAGTCGAGATACACGCTCAGTCCGCGTCTGGAATTTCCTAAGACAGACTGAGTGCAAACACTTCCTGCATTTTTCCCCCTTCTCCCGGGAGAAGTCAGGGTTCTCAGCTCTGGGCACGTGCAGGCGGGTGCTGGGGAGCCAGGCTGAGCCCCCGTGGCTATCCCACACGCTAAGTCCCCCGCACACGGGTGGTACCAATGCCCCTTCCTGGCCTCGCCAGAGCACCTTGTAGGACCATCTTGCCCGTGACTAGTGGGGGCCTGGCCGTAGCCCGCCTCGCTTCCCCCCTCCTGTGGGCACCCCTCCCCGGCATCCTAGGCCTCTTTCTGCATCTGGACTTTTCTCTGGGTGGTGCAGGGCGTGCTCTGGTGGCCCCAGTGTCCCCAGCACAGGTGCACGTGGCTCAGCCAGGACAGCCCACAGATGCCACGCTGGCCAGTATAGGGTGGGACTCGCTGCCCCTCTGGGTACGGGCCGGTTTGCCCGCCAGCCTCGGTGCCGGGCACTGCCTCACAGCAAGTGAACCCCGTCCTAAGACCCAACTGACCTGGAACCGGGGCTTCAGAAATGCACAGAACATACGAGAGCAAATGGGTCCCCCCCATTTTATTATGAAAAACGTCAAACCACAGACGAGTGTCCGACGGGCACAGTGAGAACCCACACACCTGCCACTGAGACTGAGCAGGCCGTTCGTGGGCATCATCATGTCCCCCGTCTCCACCTCCAGTGCATCTCAGAGTAAGTTGTAGGCATCGAGCCATCCGCGTGGCCCTAAAATCTCGGGTTCAGGACTCACTTAGGGTTGTCTCTTTGCAGTGGTTTTGTTTTAGAAAGAAATTTACAATGAAATACATAGACCTTCAGGTGCCTCTGACTCACACCCTGAGGGGGTGTCACCCCCCAGGTGTTTTCCCCTGTATCAGTTTTGCTCCTTCCAGAACCTTCTGTGAATGGAACCATAGTACATGGACCCTTGTCCAGAGTATTTTTCGTGTGCGTAAAGTTTCACAGATTCATCAAAATGAGACGAAAAAGAATGTGTGTAGGGGTGCCTGGGGGATCAGTGGGTTAAGTGTCTGCTGACTCTTGACTTGGGCTCAGGTCATGATCTCGGGGTTCATGGGTTCAAGCCTGTGTTGGGATTCTTTCCCTCTCTCTGCTCCTCCCCTGCTTGTGCACACATGTGTTCCCTCTCTCTCTCTCTCGAGGTAAATTAAACTTTTTTTTAAAAAGCATGTGCAACATGCAGAATGCCACGTAGCCTCTTGTGAAAGGCCGAGTGACAGCAGCCGGGAAGCTATCAAGGTCTCACGTTTCCACGACAGGCCAACTCAGTGTCCACGGGCGCACGGAACACCCGCCCCCACTGTGCCCACGCTGCTCACCGCACTGGTCAGCTGGGTCCCAGCTATTGCTGTCACAGCCTGCGGTGGAGTTGCTGGCTGCCCAGGCCAAGCCCTTACAGGGCTGACAGGAGGCCATTTCATTTAGAGCCCTTGTCGTCTGTACCCGCGTCTTCCCCAGGCCTCCCCGCTCACCTGGGGCCACGTCGCCTGTACCCGCGTCTCCCCCAGGCCTCCCCGCTCATCTGGGGCAGACTGGGGCCCTCATGTCCGGGTCAGGCCATCTGGCCTCACACACTCTGTTCTGGTGAGGTGCTCTCAGGGAAGAACCCACAAAGCTCTGCTTCCGTGTTCAAAACTACTGAATTGAAAAGGCTTCCACAAACCCACAGGCGGTGTGTGCTGAGTGTGGGGCCCGTGTCAGGTCTGTGCAGTGCCCTGCAGACAGCCTGGTTGGGGGTGCTGTGGCCGTCCCACTGCCCTCTCTGACATGTGCCCCAGCCTGGGGCTGAGACGGGTCCCTGGGCCACACCACCTGTCCTGGTTGAAGCATCATTGAAGTTAAGCTGAGTTTGGAAAATGTCTGGCTGTTGTTAACGTGGCCTTTTGTGTCCTTACTGTCATTCCAGGATGGGAGTCCCAGCTTCTGGAAACAGGATTCCTGGGAATCTTCCTGTGCCCTCTTTGGACTCTGTCTCGACTGCCCACAGGGACCCCCCCATCCCAGATCGTTCTGTGGGGCTTTCGGTGGCTGATTTTCAGAATCATGCTTGGAGCGGTAAGCGGAACCTTCAGTGGCTAGGCTTCAGGAAGCGTGCCGCAAAGGAGCCACGCCTCGCTGCCTGCTGGCTGGGCTGTGCCCGCGGGGCCCCTTCTGCTGCTTTCCGTGTTCGGGGGCCTGTTTCTGAGTCCTAGGAGTGCCCCCGGCCCCCAGTCCTGTGCACAAGCACTTCCTGTGGGGCCTATCTCGACTCTGAGCCCGCTCCACAGGGAGACTCACGGGCAGAGTCCCTCCTGGGGATTTCTGGAAGGTCTGAAATGTTTTACGTGGTTTAAATCAGGAAGGGTGGCAGCGGGTCAAGGACACACAGTCCCCTGTGACTGTCACCCCAGAGAAGCCGTGCAGAGTCCTTCCCGTGGGCACCTGGCTTGCTGGCCCCGGGGAGCGTCTCCCAAAAGCCAGGCGTGTTGGCGACCGCCTCGCTCCGGCGTGGCCGGTCGATGCCGCGGCCCGCGTGCTGCCCGCCTGGTGTCCTCCTGGCTCGCGCCCTCCTGGGCCCTGGCGACCAGGGTTCCCCAGCCGCAGACTCCCACGGGGCCCGTGCAGGTGCGCGTCTGCTTCCACTCCCCCTCCCGTCCCCCTCAGGTGTCTCGGGAACATCATCCGAACCTTCCAGTCAGGAGGGACTTGGTTCCTTTCGGCCTGACTAGTGTCCGCTCTCTTGGGCTTCTCACTCTCCGCCGATAAGATCTTGCTGCTTATGCCGGAGCACTGACTTCCTTTACGTCGGGAGCCCCGGCCCTCAGGTGTGCTGAGCCACCTGTCTGCTTTGAGGTTTCGCAGGTGCGGGCGCGCACGAGCTCACAGAGAGCACGCTTCTGCCGCACACAGCGGCGGCTCTGCCCGCGTCCCCTTCAGTCCAGACGGCCCGCCGTCTCCTGTCCCCCGCGCCCCGGCACCGGCCGTCTGGCGTGCCCTGCGCCCCTGGCAGGAGGCCCTTGTCACTCTCAGCCTGGGACAGCATCCGTGTGTCCCATCCCTGACTTGGGCAGGCCCTGCCAGATCTCTGTGGGGCTGCTTTCCGTCCCTGTGCAATCGGCGAGTGTTCTGTGGCCGGGTCCCATAGAGTTCCGTGGCTGCCGCGTCGTCATCAGATGTCCTCCCCCCCCTCCCGGCACCGGTCTGCCCCTCCGTGGCTGGCGTTAATTCGATGCCCTTCGTCCCCATTACCCGTCTGGCCTGTGGGAGCCCGTCTTCGTGCCCTGTCGCCTCAAATCCTGAGTGGTGCCAGCCTTTAACTGGGAGTCGGAGGTCCCCGAGCAGGACAGGCTGCCCCAGGTCCTTTCTTCCTGCCGGAAGCCCGCGCTCCCACGCTTCAGACGCCCTCCTGGGCATTCGAGCCCCTCATCCCCGTGTGACGACCGTCCGCGGTCTGGCTACTGCTGCATCTGGGGTTGTGTGGCGGGTGGGGGCGGGGCACCAGAAGCAGCCGGAGTGTGGGAGGTGGACGTGGTTGGTGAGCAGCACCCAGGCTGCCAGCGAGGGGAGCCTCGGGGGCCCGCGTGTGGTCCCGACGTGGCCCGCAGGGCTCGCGACCCCGGGCGGTGCGCGTCGCTGCAGGTCCCGGGAGCTGGCGTGCGGGGCGAGCGCGTGGCCAGACCCCGCCACAAAGACTCCTCGTCCGGCGGTCAGACGGTGGGCCTGACGTTCGCGGCTCCTTTTCCTGACACACGGAAGTTATTTGCTGTGATTAGCGGGCGTGGTTGTGTGTCGTCTGGGACTTCAGTTTGGAGTTTTTCTTCAACTACTTTTGAAAATCCAAGGTGTTTGCTATTCGAGTCCCTCACCGGGGACCGGCCTGGGACCGCAGGCTCCCGAGGCAGGAGAGCGGCGGGGGAGGGGCGCCGGGTGGTGGAGCGGCGCCCACGGAGCCTGACAGCGCTCAGGCGCCTCTCGTGGCATTTTGATTGACTGTTCACACCAGCTGGGTGAAAACTCATCAGGTGCACTAAAAGGGGTAATTACTCGATCGCGTCTGTGTTGGGTGCCGCTCCTCCTCCTCGGCTGGAGAGCGGCAGCGGGGAGCAGGCCCGGGAAAGGACAGCGCCTGTCGCTTAGCGGGGAGAGGGCCGCACGGGCCCGCTGAGGACTGAGCTGCCTGCAGGTGCAGCCCCGGCCTGACCTGTGCCTGCTCACGACCGGCGCCGCGGACGCAGAAGCCACCCGGCCGCCGTCTGCTGCGGTCCCGGCGCGCTGGGCAGTGACCCCCCCTGCACACACGGCCCCCGGGCCTCCCGGGCCCCCGAGGCGGGTCAGCGTGGCCTCCCCACCGTGGAGCAGGCTCTGCCTGTGAACAGCTGGAAACTGGGCCTGGCACGTGACGCATGCTGGACAGCAGACAGCGGGGGTGGGGGGCCAGCGGGACACGTGGCGGGTGCCTGGCCGTCTACGAGGGGGCAGGGGCGGGCGGAGGGAGGCCCAGAGTTCCCTCGGCCCGCATCCTGCTAGAATTCGAGGGGCGAGGTACAGAGAGGAGGACCTGGGCACAGAAGGAGCCCCGAGAAGGACACAGCGCCCCTGCCGACCTGCAGAGGCGCGTGGCTCCCATCTAATCCCAACAGACAGACACTTAACTGACGCGGCCGCCCCGGTGCCCGGTCCGAATAGTTGTATAAATTGAGATCATCAAACCAAATAAGAAGCACCTTCCCCTGAGAAAACTCCAGGCCCAGGAGAGACTTTACTGATCAGTCTGTAAAACATTTAGGGAAGGAAGTGAATCCTGTCCACACGCATCCACGACACAGAGGAACCCCTTCTGGGCTTATTTTTGTGAGGTCAGTGAAGACGAGGACGTTTCAAGAAAAGGAAATTACACGGCAGCCTGTTCAAGGGCACCGGGAAACACTCTTGAATTATTAGCGAACGAACCCAGCAGCGCCTGAGCCGCATGATAGACGGGCTTTCCACGGGATATCGAGTGGACGTAAATGAACCGATGCAATTCACCAAACGACCAGGTAAGAAGCAAGTTGACAAATGCCGTGGTCATCTTCACTGACATAGGAGGAGAAGCATTAGAATTAAACACTCGTTCACGGCCGACGTATCTTCTGGAGCCCTGAGAATAGGCGTCCTCCGCCCGGTGTGTGAGGCACCCACCCGATGCCGCGCTCACCTGAGGAGACCGCGCGTGTCTGCCGAGGCGGAGCGCGAGGCGGAGCGCGTGCCGGGCACCCACTTATCCCGTCTACCTGGTGTCGTACTGAAGATTGTAGCTCGCGCAGAAAAGCAAGGAAAAGCAACAAAAGCCCTGAACGCGGGAAAGGAGGAAGTGAAGGCACCCGTCTTTGCGGTGGAGGGGTCACGAGGTCCTCAGGACCAGCGTGTGCAGTTAGCCAGGTGTGGGATTCACGCTCAGGGCACACGGATCAGGCCAGCAGAAGCCGACAGGGAGTGAATTTGTGGGGTCGTCACTGTCGCACCGTCCGAGCTCCTGTCTCCCCGCCCGCGGCGCCCCGGGGGTCCCACAGAACCACTACCCAGCCACCCGCGGAGGCGCCGGGCCCAGTGGGGGTGTCGCCTGGAGCCCTGCGGGCAAGATGCCACAGCAGGAGCCAGTGACCCCCACAAGGTCTGGTGACAAAGGAACTTTGTACCTTCCCCGAATCAACCTTTTCACATGCGTGGGGATCATCCCCGGAGCGGCGGGCACAGCGTGTGAAAACCTGAGGTACGAGCCCTCCCCAGAGCCCCCCAGTGCCTACGACTCACCCACGCAGGGCATTCCTCACGGTCTGCCACTACCCAGACGTGGACACCCAGGGTGACGTCTGCCTGGACACCGTCAAGGACGTGTGGTCTGTGTGTGTGACATCAGGGCCACCCTGCTGTCCATCCAGACCCTGCTAGGAGAATCCAGCACCCATAGCCCTTTGAGCGCACACGCTGTGTGTGAGTAGCCTGGAGACACTTCACAGCCTTTAAGAAGTACCTGCAAGAGGGGCGCCCGGGTGGGTCAGTCGGTTGAGCAGCCGACTCCGGCTCAGGTCCTGATCTCACAGTCTGTGAGTTCGAGCCCCGCGTTGGGCTCCGTGCTGACGGATCAGGGCCTGGAGCCTGCTTCGGATTCTGTGTGTCTCTCTCTCTGTGTCCCTCCCCCACTCTGTCTGTCTCCCAAAAGCAAACAAACATTAAAAAAAATTTTTTTTAAAAGACGTGTCTGCAAGAAACCTGCTCGAAGCTGGTCTCTCGCCAAGAACCCGGACTGTGGAGCCTCTCTCCTTGTGTTCTCTGTTTATCTTCTCCTCAGATCGTCTGCCCTTTCCTTGGTTTCTGTCTAGGACTCTGTATCTTAAGCTGTGGTGTCATTTTTGTTTCGTTTCTGTTTTTTAAATGAAGTCTCTGGTTGAGCCTTTATGAATACGTTAAATAAATACAGTGGTTTGTTTTTTACCCGCCTCCCCCCCCCGAAAAAAAGAAAAGAAAAAGAAAATGTAAAATACGTCATTAATAACCTCCAAAACCATAAAATACTCGGGAAATTTTAACAGAAGTCTAACACTGTTCTCTGAAAACTACCATAGTTGCTGAGAGAAATGAGAAAGGCTTAAAGAGACAGACACACTTGTGTGAGTCAGAAGCCTCAACACTGCTCAACTGTCCAGCTCTCCCCAGATCGATTTATAGATGCCGTGCAACCCAAACGTAATTCTAGAAGGATTTTCTTTCTAGAAGTTGATGAACTGATTCTTAGATTTGTTTGGAAACGCCAAGGACCTAGAATAGCCAGAAAATCTCGCATAAGAGGCACACCCTTGTTCCAGGGTTTCCCAGGAGTCGCAGTTGGTGAGACGGGCAGTGGGGGCACAAGGACAGACAGCCAAACCCTTAGGAGGGTCAGCGAATCCAGAAATAGCCCCACACCAAAATCACCGTGACGCACGCTTTGGACAACTGACCGAGTCAGTGCCACCAAGAAAGACAAGGTGCTTCTCTGACGTGTAGCGCTCGGGCATCTGGTTACCCACAGAGGCCGTGAGCCCCAGCCTGCCACTGCGCACGGGAATTCGTTCGAGGCGGGTTCCAAACGTGAAAGTGGAAATCACAACACTTCTTGAAGGTAATGGGATGTTTTTGAATCAGAATCTTCTCTTCCCGACAGATACGAGCAATAGACGGCACCCACAATTCCTCTGCCCCGCACGGGGAGCCCGTGTCTGGGCCCGTAAAGGACGCAAGAAACTCAGCGGTCACGACAATCGGCGTGAAAGGGGGAAGCTTTAGCAGATACCCCTGCAAACACTTGAAAACTGCCCAGCTTTCCCAGCCGTTAGGGAAATGCCTGCCAGTCCACGCGCAATGGGATGGCGTGTGCGCCCACAGGACCTGCTGAACCCACAGAGGGCAGGACCACACTGCAGTGAGTGTCCTGGCTTGGGCCACACCAATCACCGCAGACCAAGTGGCTTGAGCGGTGGGTGCTTCCTTCCTCCCGGCATGAGGCCGGCGGTGTCCCAGCGCCTCCCATCCCCGGTGAGGACTCTTCCCGTGTCCTCATAGGGGTGCGGGGGGACAGCAGCCCCGGTGTCTCTGATGGGTGCACTCGTCCGGTATGCTCAGGACCCTGCCCCCATGGCCCCACGGACACTTAATTACTTCCTCAGTCTAAATGCAGCTGCGGGGAGGGCCTGGGGAGGACACGGCACCGGCCCTTCACGGCAGGGGAGTGAACCAGAGAGGGACTGGCCTGTGGTACTCTCCTGCGGTCGTGAGAAATGGTGCGCAGTTCACGGAAGCCGCGACGCAGTTACCTACAAAGTTAACCTACTCCACCCCGTCATGCTTCTGTCCTCAGGATGCCTGGGAATGCACTCCCCAAAACCCTCCCCCGGCACCAGGAGCTGGAGACCAACCATGGTCCATCGGCAGGAAGATGGGGACCAACCGAGCTAAGTCCCCGGAATGGAAGACACCCGGCACAACAGGGGCGCGAGTCCCGACGCTCAGCAGACCCGGTGACCTCGCAGATGGTGCGTCAGGCTCCTCGTGCGGGGGCTTCCGGAACCGGTGGGGCCAGCGTGTGGCCAGGATCCGGGGTGGGGACTGACTAGGGGGGCATACTGGAACGTGGGGGGCCGGGGAAGGGTCCCCCGTGCTGGCGGGGGAGGCACCCAGGCGTGCCCGTGCACAAAGCTCCTTGGCCACACGCTTCGGGCCTGGATGTAAATCATTTTTTTTAAACCCGACAAGGCAAGCCGCCGGGGGCCTCCAGGGAGGTGGCCGATCGGCCCCTGTGTCGCACAGACAGCTATCTCTGTGGGCAGGGCTGGAGACCGGCACGCTGGCAGGTTTTCCTGGGGCTTCTCCGTCGCGCAGCAGAGAAGACCGCGTGCCCGCGAGCCCTGGAAAGATGGTCAGCCTGGCCGGATCTGCGGCCTGAGCTAGAGCCACGCGACGCAGCCTCCTGGCCAGGCTCCCCGCGCCAGCTGCGGGGATGGCGGGCGGCCACGTGGCGCGACCACCCCGTCGGACTCCCTCCCTTGGGGCAGAGGCATGGGTGTACCCTCCCGCTGGAGTGGCATGGGCCCACCTGGTGCTTCTCTGAAGAGTCAGGAGCCCTTCTCCCAGGTTTCAACTCAGTCAGTCTTCGGCTTTAAAGGCACAGATTCCAAACACATTAGTGGGGAGAGGCTTTCCATCTGCAGAAAATGGCAAACGGCGTGGGTGTCTGAGTCAGTGTTTAATAGGTTGCCTTTCATCATGCTTTAAAAAAGTTTTCACTTTGTTCTCAAATCTCAACTTCTGTAAAGACAGACACAGGTACGCGTGTCTGTGGCTGAGTCGGCGCTGGCCGGGTTCGTCCTGGAGACGCTGCCTGTCACCGAAGCCTGAGCCCTTTGCTCCTGGAGCTTCCGCTCCCCGAGTCGGACCACACGGTGGCTTCTCTACAGGCCTTGGCGCCACAGCTGCCCCTGATCGGTCCTGGGCCGGCCGGACGGCCCGTGCCGGGCCGAAGGCCGAGGTCTCGGGTGCCCCGAGTTCTGGGAGCCGAGGCAGAATCCCTGCCGCCGGGGACTCTTCGCGCTGCACGGCACCAGGGGGAGGCACGCGCTTGGCCTCGGCCTGGACGACCGGACAACCGAGAGCATCTCCTTCGCGTACCTCCCCCCACCCCCCCCACCCCGGCCTCCCTGCGTGTGCGGGAGGCCTGGGTGAGCAGGCGGGCGGAGGCTCTTTGCGGCCCCTCCTCCGTGAGAACCTGCCGTGACGTGAGCGGTGTGGTCGCTGGCCCACGAGGAGGAGCGTGTGCGCGCCGGGCCGCGGGGGTCAGGAGTCGGTCTGATGACCGTTAGATTTCACTGCCGGGATGCGGCTGCTTCTCTTGGCTCTCGTTTTGTCAGCGTGCCTTTAATTTTTCCACATATTCTTTCCGTAGTTCCTCCGACACCATGTGCTAAATTATTTCATTACTGGTTCACCTCGTGGGAGTTTCATAAAAAACTTCCCAACTTCTTACCGATCAAATGCAGCCGAAACAAGCCACTTTCATCGGGAGCCGTGTCTCTGCGGTGGCCGGCGCAGGTCGTTGGCAGGTTCGCCGAGCGCAGGGTGCGGCAGGAGGGGAGGCCGGGCGCCGGAGCCCCCAGGCACCTCTCAGAGGCTGGCAAGGCACGAACTTTGCTGTTCTGTACGTGCAGGTGACCCCCCAGGGACCTGAAGGAGAGAGATGCCAGCGTGTTTCCCGCAGGCCGTCCTCAGCAGGTGCCTGACGACCGAGCGCCGGTGCCTCTCACGCTGGGTGCTCCCGCTCGCGGCTGTGTCTCACAGCAGCTGCGGCACCCGAGGTGGGACCCTTCCGGTGCCCGTCGTGGGCAGACTGCCCTGCTATACTGTTAACACAAGAGAAAAAGCCATATGTTAGCCACCAGAGCGAGGCCTGTGGTCCTGCATTTTTCAGGTCACTTTGGCAGACCCGGGGACCACGGCCAGGCTGCGATCATCGGTACCGTGAGAAGACGCTTTGCTCAGACGCAGTACGAGTCACCTGGGATGAACTCGACAGCGTAGACGGAACAGAACGGACGCGTTCCTTCCCAAATGCAGCTTCCCAAAGCTGAGGGGGAACGGGAGACCTAAACGGCTCTGTGTCTATTCAATACACGGAATGCGTCACCAGAACCCGTTCCAGGGAGAAAAACGCGGACCCAGATGGCTTCCCTGGTGGAATCTACCAGACGCTTCAGGAAGAAACGATGGCAGGCTCTCTTGGAAAGTGTGGGGGGGGGGGGGGGGGGGGGACACTTCCCAGGTTGTTGTACGTGACTGAAACAATGAAACAAAGCCTGATGAGGCTATCACAGAAAGGAACAAAAGAGACCAGTACCCCCAGGAGCAAAGACCCAGAAACCCTTAGCAAAACACCCGTCAGCTTGATTCTGGCAATGACAACGCCTGGTTTCTCTCAGGAACGCGGGGTGGTTTAACATTTGAAAATCAACGGACACGGTTCCCTACAGTAACAGCGTAAAGCAGCAGCTGTGAGAAAAGCACGCGACACAGACTGACACTGGCTCGTGGCAGCGGGGGGACGTCCTGGGGGGACAGCGTCTGAGACCGGGCCACCGGTCCTTGCTCGAGAGGGACGGGAGCCTTCACACCCAGCTAGCGTCTCTTCTCGCCGCCGCTCTCCGCGTCACGTTGGAAGTCGTGGTGCAGGAAGACGGGAAGAAAAGAAAGGAAGGTGTTGTTCACACCCCTTGATTCAACAGGCTGAAAACCCAGTGGAATCCAAAAACCAACTAGCAAAATGAACACGTGAACTCAGTGAGGACGTGGGAAGCAAGGTCCGTGCGAAGCCCAAGTCGTATTCCGCGTACTAGGAGGAAGAGACCGTTAGAAAAGCAAGTTGTGAAAATACCGTCTACAGCTGCATCAAGCAAACCTCCAATGCGTGGTCACAAACCCGATGGAAGATGCCTAAGACGTGTGTGTGGCAGGTGCAGGGTGTCCGTGGCGGGTGACGTGCACTTGGACCCGCGCTCACGGGTCGGAAGACTGCTTCACCCGAATGTGTGTGCAGATTCAGGGCATTTCCTGTCAAAGTCCCACTGGGCTTTCTGGAGAGGTTAACATGCTGATTGTAAGTTTTATATGTAAATAAAGAGAATCTTGAAAAAGAAAAACAAAGCTGGGACACCTGCTTCCTGATTTTACAGCTTAATTTAAAACTGAAGCGTGGTATTGTCTAAGCTAGAAAAGTGGACCCAGTGAAGAGGGTCCAGAAATGGACCACATCTCTCCTATTCGGCTGATACTCAGCCAGGCTACGGAGTCAAGTCAATGGAAAAAGGAAAGCCCCTCTTTACAAAAGGTGCCGAAGTCACGGGAAATCTGCCGAGGAATGAAAATGAGCTGGGACAGGATTTCGTTTGCACCGGACCCTACTTTGAGGTGGACCACGGACCTAAATTTAAGAGCGACACCGGCAAGTTCCTGGAAGGGCACACGGAGGAGTACCTGTCGGGAACGTGCCCGCACAGGTGCAGTCGACCGATTTCCAACCCAGTCACTCCCTGGGGCAACCACAGAATTTGTTTTGCAAACATAAAAGCCAGGAAAACAAAGCTTTCCGAAGATAACACAGTTATCTTGGGGAAGGCATAGACTGCTCCGATGGCACAAAAAAACAGTAACCATTAAAAAAACTTTTTTGCTAAATGTACTTGACTGATATGAAAAATCTCCATCGGCAAAACCACACGAAGAAAACGAATAGGTAAGCTACAGACTAGGAAAAATATCTGCGTGTACAGGCCCAAGCAACAATTAACCCACAGAATACGCAAACCACGGGAGAAACGCAGGCACGCGGCTCGAACACACTGGGAGGAAGCCGATCTGAGAACGGCCGGGAGCCCGGGAAGCGGGGCCCGGAGCGCCCCTCACACTGCCCGCTACTTCGGGTCAGGGATGCAGCCCCGTGGCACAGCCATTAGCAGGTCCCACACGGCGAGACGCGCACACGCCCCCGCGAGCCAGCCTTCCTCTCCTGCACCGTGCCGGGACAGGGGACGACCTGGGTCCACACAGAGGCCCGCACGCGCCCGCACGCCGCAGGTCAGCCCTGTTCAGAACGGCCAGACCCGGGAACAACCCAGGATCCGTCAACAGGGGTCAACGGCGGTGCGCTCCTATGAGGGGCCACGCTCCGCCATAAAAGGGAGCCCGCTCCAAAGGCGGCAACACGGATAAACCCCACAACGCACGGAGCACAGCCTGGTAAGTCCGCGGGGGTGAGATCCCGGGGAGGCCGAGCCGGCGCTGGCCGCCGTTCCGTCCAGGCGGGCGGGGCCCGGACCAGCTTGGAAAGGGGTCACAGAGAACGTTCTCCGGGATGGACATCCGCTTGCTATTTGGGGTGGGGGTACCTCATTGTGTGCAATCGTCAGAACACACTGAACTTGAGACTTCGGATGTGTTTCGTTCCATGTAGTCGTAGCTTCCACCCTCTGACTTGAGGGTATCGTGGGGTTTTACACACGGCCCGTGCGGTGAGATGCGGCCCCGATACACTCCGCACACCCGGGGACGATGAGCGAGTCCAGCGTAACCGCGCAGCCACCCCCGGCCCTAGGGGACCCCCGCCGCAGAGAGCGAGGGCGGCCCCCAGACTCGTCCACGGAAGCCACATGTGGGGCGCGGGGTCGGGAGCAAGCAGGGGCCGCTCTCCACGTCCAGACCTGTGCGCGGCTGTGACACTCGCTGGCAGGGGGACAGTAGCTTCCCGTGGGCACGCGGAGCGCACGTGTCTGGATCTCCTCTGGAGCCGAGCGGCCTGCCGCCTCCGTGTCCCAACCGCACCTGGGCCTCTTCCTCCCGAGGCTCCGTCACTTCTGTGGGAGGGAACGTTCGGCTGCGAGGAGGCCACAACTGGGTAGCTCCTCCATTTGCATTTGGATTGCTTCTCTCCCCCCCTCCCTCCCCCCACCCCGCACCAGGCCCAGTGGCTGCCCTGAGGGAGCAAACTGGAATCATCCAGACCTCCAAGGGGGGGGGGGGGGGGGGGGAGGTCGGAGCAGGGAGCTTCTGAGCTGGGGGAGGACAGAGACTTTGAAGTCTGGCCCTCCTTGGAGTCAGAGGCCTCCAGTAAGACTGCGTCAAATGTAATTAAATGGGGTGCAGCGCGCCGCCCCATGACGGCCGAGCCCAAGCCAATGTCGCCAGTTCCTTGACACCGCGTCCTGGGATCCCCGCTCAGAAAGGAGAGCAGTTATTCCCACCTGCTCCAGCGAATTGATGTGGGCGGAGGAAGGGGTTTTCCCGTGAGGCTGCACTGTCCTTCCCAAGAGCGCCTAGGGGGCCAGACCTCGACTCCGGCTCAAGAGGCGCCGTGGGGGTTTCTGGAAAGTGCTTTCTGCGGTATTCTGACCTCTGGTCCCAGCTTCAGCCCCCGCTCGTGGCCCTGAGCTTGGCCCCTTGGCCCCCCCCTCCCCCCCCCACCCCACCTCCATCTCCAGACGCTCGCCTCCGAACGACCCAGGGCCTAACGAGCATAGAGTCCTGCAGCTCACGGGGCCCGTGGTGTTCCCTTGCATCCTGTGCAGCCCATCACACAGCCTGCCGCAGGAGGACCCCACACGGAGGCCCGGCCGTTCTCCAAGACCTCTCGGGCCCAGGGGGCAGGGCGGAGGGAAAGCAGCGTTAGTCCCCCACCCCCGGTTTCAGGCCAGCGCCAGCTCACTGGATTCAGCGGGTGGTCTCTGTGTAACTGTCCCTCGGTCTTGGAGGGTGCTGGCGGGGCCCTGCGGGCGTGGAGACGGGGCAGTCCCGAGAGGCCCCGCCGTGTGCCTGAGCCCCCAGCACCACGTAGGGGGCACATGACTGTGAACCCCAAACGCACCTGAGACACAGAGATCCCCCCACCTCGCCTGCTGAGGGGCACACGGGGTCCTGCGGGCCCAGCTCCGCCCCCAGAGGAGAGGGGTGGCGGGAAGCCCGAGTGGCATCCCAGACCACCAGGCTGCTCTCGGGAGGGGCAGTGCCTCCTCCCGAACCCACAACGTCGTTAGTATGGGTGGCCCCGGGGTCACCGAGGCCTCTCCCCAGAGGGAAGGAGCCGGTGTGGCCCCTGTGTGTGCAGGTGGAGGCAGTGGCCCGTCGGTGAGAGAGTGGGGTGCCGTGTGCACGCAGGATGAGGCTGCCGCAGAGGGCTCCCCGGGTGTGGGCACCCCCTGGAGGAGGCGGCCCACTGCCCAGGTACAGCTCAGGCCCGGGAGCCCCTTCTGGCCCTCGGGTAGGAGTGAAGGCCGCAGCATAGAGAAGCCCATGTCCTTCCTGTGGGAAGGCCTTGCACCTGGCCTCTCCAGACAGGGGGTTCAGAAGCACGTTCTCAGGCCTTTGACCGTCCAGAGAGGCCCATCTGCATCCCGGGTGCCTCCCTCCGTGCCCCTGCCTCCTCCTGACTCCGGAGAGCGAGCCCGGAATGTTCTTGTGCCTTGCACTCTCCCTTCCCTGGAGAGCAGGGGTGGACGGCTGTGGGTCACTCGGCTCTCTTTGGATCTGGCCTGGCACTGGCTTGTCTGAGCCTTTTTTTTTCCCCCAGAATTAATTTGGGGCTGAAAAAGGCTGACAGAAGTCTTTGTTCCTTTGACGCTCACTCAGGAAGGAAAAAATCCGTGGAAAATCTGACATCTGCCTATAGGGAGAAGTCAGCGGATGAGGAGGAATATAATTATTCTCTGCTCCCGGAAGAATGTTTCAGATTTTTAAGTGTCTCATATCAACTTAGAATTTGAATGACATTTTAATTATTTTGTTTTTTTCTTCTTTGCCTGGTTTGAATCTCCAAAGAGACCCGCTCTTGGATTCCAAGGGGTGCGGGGAGCAGAGCTGTGCTCACGGGGCTGTCGCGTGACGGCGGCTGCTCTCCTGCCCCGCGAGCAGGCACGCCATCACCGGGAGCTCGTGGCCGTCCGTGTCACCGGGACAGGCTCGCTCAGGTCTGGCCAGCAGGCACGTGGGACTTCTCAGAACTCGGTTTTCCTGTGGACACAAATGTGCCACAGAGCTCTGCCCAGGGGGTGTGTCTCTGGCATTTGTGTGACCTAAGCAAACCTAGTTTCCAGAAAGATGGGGACTCCGGTCTTCAAACAGCATACCCGGGTGCCTAGAGCTCGTCTCCACGTGGGTGGAAGGTGCCGAGAGGCTGAGTTGCCAGGCTGGCCAAGGGCCGGGTGTGTGCGCGACCCCCGCCCAGCCCAGCACCCCATCAGAGACGGCAGTGGGTCGGGGCTTAGGACAGCAGAGCGCTAGGAGCCCTTGGGGACAGATGTGCAAGCTGACCATCTGTAAACCAAGCCCGCGTGCACGGCAGGAGCAATGCTAACTCGGTCTGTCAGGAAGCCTGAAGGGCCACCCCGTGTCGCTGGGACTCCCATGTCGCCTCTCATCCCTGCTCCTTTGGGTGTTACCGTGTCCTTGTGGCCCGCCAGCCCGAAGTCTCGGCTGCTCCCCATGCCGCACCCATCCTGTGGGCTCCATGTTCCAGACACATCCCAACCTGGATGGTCCTTCTGCCTGGAAAGCCGCGGAGGCCCCTCGTCACCGATCTCGTGTCCCTCTCTGGCCCACTCCGTCCCCACCCGAACCTGACTGACCCCAAGGCCAGGGGGACCCTGGGAGTTCCCGAACACAGCCTTTCCCGGTCTGCTCAGCTCCAGACCTGCCGACCCGGGTTCCCTCACACCGCTGCCTGGCATTTCTGCCCCTCACTCCTCCTGCGGCTTGTCCCGGCCTCTCCAGGGCCGCCCACCTTCCTGCTCCAGGGCCCGGGTTCTCTTCTCGGCACCCTCCACGTGCCTGCCCCACCGCAGCCAGACAAGGCCTCTTCTGCGCCAGGCTTGACCTGTTGAGTTCTATGTGCTGACTACGCGGGTGGGAAGGCGGGCGGGCGGGTGGAAGGGAGGTAGGCGGGAGGGTGAAGCTGGTAGGACTCGGCCCAGAACTGTTGCAGCTGTAAAAACCACGGTCACGAGGGAAAGCGGAGCCGCAACCCACGCCCGCTTTCTGTCGGTGCGGCTTCTCACCTTCCAACCGAGCTGTTATGTAAGAGACGTCGCAGCAGAATCTCTGGGACCCAAGCGGGGTCTCCAGGGCTGGCAGCGGACAGCCCCCTCCTAGGAAGGGTCCGCAGGGAGCTGGGAGTTCCCAAGAGAAAGCGGGGCTGGAGGCTCCGACCGACAGACGAGCTGCTGTGGTCCCCGAGGCTGCAGACGGGCGGCCCTCCCTGCACGGCCTCTCCCCTGCGTGCCCGGCAGCTGAGCCGCTCCCTGGGCACGCTTCAGACCCGCTGTTCGTGGGGGCGGTGGAGATGTCCCCTCCTGCCCAGCTTCCTCTGCGTCCATAGAAGCGTATGCAGATCCAGGGCCTGTGGCTTTTCCAGCCCGTCCATTTTTAAAGCCTCCCAACCGCATTCCTGCAGTCATGCTCAGAAAACCTGTTTTCAGGGTGCCTGGCCGGCTCAGTTGGAGGAGCCTGGGACTTTTGATCTCTGGGTTGGAGTTCAAGCCCCATGTTGGGTGTAGACTTAAAAAATAAAAAAATCTAAAAAAAGCAAAGGAGAGCTGAGTCTTGCAAGAAGCACAGAAGGAACTGCCTTTGTAGGAGGAAGCTGGTGTTTTCTACACGTAACACAGGACTTAGTCACAGAAAAGCCCCAAGCGGGCCTTTCGTACAGCTTTGTTCATGTCTTCTTTGCTCCGTGTTTCAGGTGCGAGAGAAGTTCTGTCCCTCAAAGCTTCCTTTGGGCGGCCCCACCGTGGCGGGTTTGCGTGTGCTCAGGAGTGGCTCACGTCCTTCTGTCTTGTCTTGGCAGGGCCTCATCAAGATCCGGGGGGACCAGTGCTGGCGGGACCTCACTTGCATGGACTTCCACTATGAGGTGAGCCCCACACGGGGGACCTGCCCGCCGCGCCACAGGTGCAGCCTCTTGCTCGGCTCACCGGCTGCCCCCTCCTGCTTTTTTTCTCGGGAGGGGTGGGGGGTGATGGGTAGGTCACGAGGTGGCTTGCAGTGCCCCAGCACGTGGGGAGGGCTCCGTCCTGGAGGACGGGGCTCCCGGTGCCCGTGGCTGCAGGCCCGGCAGTCCCTTGGGCACTGGTCCCTCCACCGCTGTCCACGGTCTTGCCCGGGCACCCTCTCTGGGCAGGTGGGCTGGCCCCGTGCACCCCCAGGCTGGGAGGTGCTCCACTGTGCGCCCTGCCCCCCAGCCATGGCAGAGGGACGTGGGGGCAGGCCCCAGTCCCACTGTGCCCACGTTTCCAAGGCTCCCACACCCCGTTCCCCACCCCTCCCTGGAACCCCGCCCAGGTCCAAGCCCTTCTGGACGTTCGTGTCCCTGCTGACTGCTCATGTTTGTGGGGGGCGGGGACCGCATCGGCCCGTGAATGAATTAGCCCGAGAGCATTCGGTGTGTGTGCACAGAGAAGGCCTCCCGGGTGCCACGTCCCTCTTGGTGACACTCCTGGCGTGCACCTGTCGGGACGTTTCCTTCCGCGTTTCCCGCTCCCGGCTTGCGGCTCCAGTACGGGAAAGGCAGCGTGCTCTGCCCTTCTTACGAGGCGCTTGCTTGCAGCCCTCCGCCCCTTGGGGGTTTTCAGTCCTGACGTGTTGAGTAGATGCCAATTCTGAGTCCCAGGCACGTTTGGCTTCGCGTCCTCTGTCAACCAGCCCGGGGCAGGGATGTCCCCACGTGTGCCGCATTTCATGGGAGTAGGAGACCGTCCTCGGGGCACATGCGCCACAGCCTCCCCTCCCCTCCTGCCCACGGGCCCACGGGTCCATCCCTGGGTCCTGCAGCCACCTTGCCACAAAGTTCCAGACAGTAAATGTTCCTGGCTCTGAGGAGGGAGGCGGCGTGGGGCCCCTTGGGCTGAGCCAGGACCCCTGGGGCCACCCAGCCAGTCCGGCCGCGTCCCCGCGACTGCCCGCTGTGTGCAGAGGAAGGGAGTCAGAGCAGGAGGAACAGGTGGCATGTGCCAGAGTCCCCGCGGCACCACCTGCCGTCGCGTGCCTGCAGGTCTTGACCAGAGTGGAGGCGGGACCCGGGACTCCAGTCTCTATGTCAGCAGGAACCTCGGCCAGCAGGGAGGGGCCGGACGAGCCTGCACGCGGGGTGGGCGAGGTGTCCCAGCCTCGTGCATCCTCAGAGGGGCTGGAGGCAGGTGCAGGGAGGCAGAGTTCCTGCATCTCTCCAGCCCTGCAAGGGGTCTGGGCAGACTGGGGGCGTGTGACCCACGTCTTGAGGAGGGGGCCAGCCAGCCGTGATGTCGGTGTGAGGCCAAGACCGCTGAGAGTCCGTCTTCTAGGACAGGCCAAGTCTTGGCTCAGCGATCATAGTGGAATCCAGGGTGTAAGGGAGCGGCTGCCCTGGGGCCCTGGTTGCAGTGCCGCTGTCGCAGACCAGGAGCCTGTGCCCCCAGGTCAGGTCTCCTGCAGGGACAGAAGCACCCCGACTATCTAGGAGAAGCTTTTGCCTAGTGGATCATGTTCCCCCACGCTCTGGAAGCTAGGTGGAGTGAGGGCACCCGACACAGGTCAGGAGTGGGGGCTGGGACCCCTCGTGCTATTTGCCACCCGTAGAGCCCCGTCACGTTGTCTGTGTGCCTGGAGCAAGGATGGGGGCCACACGGCCTGTCCTCGGTGACCTGGACTCCCCAGTCGGTGGCAGGTGGCAGTGGGATGAGAGAGGGCAGCTCGTTCACGGTCACAGCACTGCTGGCGGGAGGCTCACAGGAGGGACCCTCAGGGGACAGCCAGGGAACCGGCAGGGGTGGGGGGACAGGCACGCAGGTGAAAGGGAGGGAGGGGCTTCCGGCTAAGACAAGAACCTGGAGTGCCGTCAGCATGGGGCTGAGCCTCTGCCTCCCCAGACTGGGCAGTGAGCCGGAGGCCAGCGGCGGGGGGGGGGGGGGGGGGGGGGGGGTGGTCAGCAGACCTCCTGCCAGCCCCAAGCGCCGACAGGAGAGGCCCGCACCCGACACCACAGCCTCGGCCCGCGGTGTCCCGTCTACGTCCTCCCGTGACCTGGGCGCAGCTCCTGGTAGACTCAGGGCACAGGAGGGCCCAGGCAGGGCCCCTGCGTGTGTGTCATCAGCCTCGGTAGAGGAAAGAGCGAGTGACCTCCATGGACGCTTCCAGGATGAGCCACGGTCCCTGCGGGTCTCACGTTGGCCCTGAGCAGCCACAGCAAAGCCAGCCGTCCCTCAGAAGGTGCCAGGATCCCTGGCCCCCGCGCTCACGGGCTCTTACACGGTGAAACCGTCCACGAGAAAGGCCCCGGGATGGCCTCCCTGCCAGGCACTCAGCAAGGGAGGAAAGGAAAATGCTGTCTATCTGCCGACACCTCTGTTCCCCGTCAGGGTGGCCGCGAGGTACGGTGGCACCCCACGCGGAGCAGCACGACTTCAGGTAGTGGCCCCCCGTGACCTCTCTGCCCAGAACAAACGAGTCGGGATCTGAACTCGTAACCTTTACGATGCTTTAGTTCCCGGACATACCCTGGACGTGCGCACGCCTGAGCGGGCCCCTGCCCGCAGCTGCGGGGACGGGCGTGTGGTGGTCTCTGAGCAGCCACACGGGCTCCCGCCTCGCTGGCCACCCGCCTGGTTCCACCTGCAGCGCTCCTGGGGTCGGGTCTGTGCCCCACCTCAGGCCGCGGGAGGCAGTTGGTAGATGCCGGCACCGGTTTTGTTCTAAGTCCTTCATGCAGAGGTGACTTTCCGCCTGGGACACAGATCATGTTCGGCTCCCGCGACTGTGAAGTCCTGCGGTCCCTGGCGCGTCCGAGGGGCCTGTCACGTCCACTGTGCTTCTAGGCGCGACTTCCACGCCTGGGCGGAACGGCTGGCTTGAGGGCATCTGCGGGGTCTGCCTCAGAGCCTCGATGCCTGAGCAGACCCTTCAGGAGGCGGGTCCGTGCCACGCGGGGGCCCTCCGGCCTCTACCCCTCCGAGTGCGCGTGAGGCCGTCCACACGAGCACTGCCTCGTCGGTGTTCGCTCCCGGGGCCCCGAGCACCAGCCCAGCCCAGTGGGGACTGCCTTCCCGCTGCTCCCTGAGCCTAAGCCAGCTTTTTTTAGTTTGTTTGTTTGTTTATTTTTGAGCGAAGGAGAGAGACAGAGTGTGAGTGGGGGAGGGGCAGAGAGAGAGGGAGACACAAAATCCCCAGCAGGCTCCAGGCTCCGAGCTGTCAGCACAGAGCCCGACGCGGGGCTCAAACTCACAGACCGTGAGATCATGACAAGCTGAAGTCGGACACTTAACCGACTGAGCCACCCAGGAGACTTTTTTTTAATTTTTTTATTTTTTTTTTAATGTTTATTTACGGTCATTCTTGGCACTCTGCCTCCCGGGTCCACACCAGGTGCTCCTTCCCGGGTGCCAGTGATCTCGGCCATGCCAGGATGCTCTCAGGGGTGACTGAGGCAGGCTGGGCCCCAGGGATGGACAGCAGTGCCGGTGGGAGCCTCCGGCCCCTCCCAGGCAGCCAGGCGTCCTCCTGGGGCTAGGCGGTGTCATGGGGGGCTGCTCACTAAACCCTGGGCATCGTGTCCTCCCTCCCTGGGCGAGCTTCGGTCATCTGCACGTGTGAATGCCAGCCCGCCGAGCGGTGACCGGCGTCTTTCACGGCCCACACGCCCTTTCTGGCTGTGCCCGTCGGGGCCTTGGGTACAGCCGAGGGCACAGCTGGGGCCGCTCTACCAACGCCCCCACCAAGCACAGCAGGACCTTCCTCCTGCATCGCACACCGGCCCCAGCATAGGAGACTTCTGTTTGGGTCTCGGGCCAGTGGGTCCTGTCTGTAACTGCCACCTGGGGACCTGGGTTACCAGCTGTTCATACCATAATTTGATGGGGGTCACCAAACGCCCTTAAATACAGGGGTCCGTAAATCTGGAAGGAACCGGACTCAAGACTGACATTACTGTGAAAGCTACAAATGTTAACATGATGGAAGTGGGGGCTGAGTTAGCTCCCGTGGGTTGGGAGTCGAGGCTTTGTCCCCCCGCAGCTTTCCTGATTTCATAGGAAGGAAGTGTATTTTGTGCGTACTGGGGACAGGAGGGGAACACCGCCTGGCTGGGTGCTTGTGGTGGCCCACGCCCTGGGGTCACCCAAAGGGCAAGCTCTGCCAGACCAAGTCCGTGAGAGGCAGGGGTGCAGCCTTAGGGTCAGCGAAGGTCATTGCTGCGCCTTCTTCGTACAGACCCATGCCGCGTGCCCTCGGGGCTGCTTCTGACCCGTGTGCGCCTCGAGGCTTGACCCTGTCTTCCCAAGTTGAAGCTGGTAACAACCCCAAGGTTTTCATCAGATCAGTGACACGCATACTAGAGTGTCAACTCTGTGAGGCCAGTTAGTGTAACCGAGTTCCCGCGTAGGTGAGAACTTTGCAAGTGTCCTTGTTATTGATTTCTAGTTCCATTTGTTATTGTCAGAGATCATATATTATGTGATTTGAATCTTTTCAAATGTATTCAGACTTGTTTTGTGGCCCAGAATATGGTCTTCGTGAATGTTCCGTATGAGCCTAGAGCCTAAAGCAGGAGTGTCTGTCCCGTATTCACTGAGCGCTCGTGAAATCCAGCTGGATGGTAGGGGTTTCGTCTCCTGTGTCCCCGTGTTTTGTCTGTCTACTTGAACTGTCAAGTATTGAGAGAGGAGCTGAACCGTGAAACCACAATCGTGGACTTGCGGACACGTGGGCCGGAAGAAATGACCCTCCCTCGTAGGCGGGTCCGATGCTCCCCCGGCCAGCGGCGTTTGCGCGGCCTGCATCTTCCACACTGTGATTGTCAGCCCACGTGCGCCATCGCGTGAGAAGTGTGTGGCGTTGGGCCCTGTTGCATCACCTGGTCAGACTGCCTTCCGGTTGTGTGTTCGTCACCGTCCCCGAGCACGGCGGTCTCGTGGCTGCTGCTGGTTTGCTGTTCCGCCCAGCTGTCCTTTCCATCTTTTGTGTCTTTTTCCGCTTCTTCTGGACTTCTCGGATGTTTCTTACAACCCCTTTCCAGCTCTTTTCTCAGCTCGTTAGCTACAATCGTTTTGTTTCCGTTTCCGTGGTAATTTGAGGGCTTGCCGTGGGAGTCTGTCGTACGTCACAGCTAGGACGGGGACAGTGACGCGCCCGCTCTCTCCCCGGGCCTCCCGCTGCTGCTGTCGCACGCGTCCTGTTACGGGAGCCACAGGCCACGTCGTTACTGTTCTTGTCCAGTCAAATCGGCCTTTAGAGATCGCACGTTTATCGGAAAGACAGCCTCGTGTGGCTGTCCGAGCCCTCAGCATCTCCGGGGCTCCCCTCCGATCACCACCTGCTTTCCCTCCACCGGGCGGCCGCCGCTCACACCCCGTGGTGCGGGTTTGCTGCCGCGGGGCTCTTGATCCGAAGGCCTCTCTCCCCCTTGTCGGTGACAGACGTTTTCGACAGACTTGTTTCGGTCCTTGAGGGACGTGGCTCCAGTGCCCTCTTGCTGGGACCCGGGCTCGGGCGGGATGAGAGCCCCCAGTTCTTGCAGAGCCGCCACAGCCACCCCCGGTGTCTCGTGCTCTTCTACCCGGCGCCAGGACGGTCCCGGACCCGTGTGCGCAGCTCGCTTTGTTTCCTTCTGCGCCGCCCGTCTTCGGGGCGGGAAGCGGAGGCGGCCTCAGGGGGTCTGAGCTCCCAAGATGGGCACACACGTGGCACCCGTGTCCGCCTTGGCGTCACCAGGGACGGAGCCTTCAGCCCTGACGTCGGGGCCCGCAGCAGGCCAGCCGCCAGCTGTGTGAGAGAACACGGTACATCTCCCGGTGTCACCGAGACCCTCTCCTGACAGGCGCGAGCGACGTCCACTCCCTGCCACCAGGGAGCCGCCCACAGGGAGATGCCTCCTTGTCCCCAGGGGACACACCTCCACCCCGCAAACAGATGCAAACTTGAGACCGCGGGGCGGACACCTCACCTCCCGGGCTCTGCGAGCCGCGCGCGTCCCGGGTTGGCAGTGATGGTGCGACCGGGGTTTTCTGTTGAACCAGAGTACGTGCAGCTCGAGGGTTTTCAAAACTTGTTCTTGAGAGAAGGATTACGCACGTTCCTCTTCTCATTAAAACCTCACGCACATAATTCGTAGTCCCTAAAATGGGAAAAGGGCTGAAAAAGCCGTTTCTGTCCTCACGCTTCTCACTGAGGGCCTGGAGAGGAGGGCGTTGGAACCGACAGGAAGGAACGTCGCTTTCCCCAAATCCTGAAACTGTTTTCATCACCCTTCGTGTTGTCCTCACGTTTTTCCTTTTTAAAAGTGTCTTTTTGGGGGGCACCTGGGTGGCTCAGTCGGTTGGACGTCCGACTCGGGCTCAGGTCAGGACCTCACAGTTTGTGGGTTCGAGCCCCGCATCAGGCTCTGTGCTGACAGTTCGGAGCCCGGAGCTGCTTCGGATTCTGCGTCTCCCTCTCTCTCCGCCCCTCTGCCACGTGCACTCTCATTCTCTCAAAAATAAATATACGTTAAAAAAAATTTATCTTTTTAAGGGACCCAGCTGTAAAATGACCCACGGGTCCCCCGGCTGACCATCCCCCGGCCTGCAAGCCGGGCCGAGCTCCGGACACTCGGCCACGATTCTCTAACGCGCTGCGGCCGCGGTGGTGAGCACAGCAGGCCCTCCTGCCACTACTTTATGGGGTGCGACGTTCCAGCCACCTCCAGGGTTTACAACCGGATTTTATGACATAGTGGTCTTTTCCAGCATCAGTGCAAACAAAAATAAAACTCTGTCTCCGCCTTGTAGAAGGGAGACCTCGGGACCCTCCCAGCCCCTAGGCCCAGACACAGGAGGAGCGTGAGCCTTCGGCGGCGGTGTGGGGCGTTGGGAAACGGAGCCATCCTCTCAAGGACTTGTCGTGGGAGGTGTCGGACACCCGTCACAGTACTTGTTCTCATTTCTGTGTGGCAGAGAAGCCAGGTGGAGGGCATGGGGCCCACTCTGGGGCTCACACCTGCAGACTTGGGGCCCCGTCCCCCCGCCGACCCACTGCCCCCTGCCGCGCCAAGCGGCAGATGATTCTACTGAGCATGTGTCTCTGCTTCACGATAAGTAAGGTCACAGAAACTCGAAGGAATGGGAATTTGCAACAGCTGTCCAAGTTTATTACAAATTTAGGTCACAACCTTCTTAAAACCCCAACAGGGTCCCTGACCACTGTCCTGTCGAGGCTCCCGCTGCCGCGGGCATGACCCAGAGGTGGCGTCGGTGGGCTGCCAGCTGGGGAGGCCCCGAGCTCAGCCCTCCCGAGAAGACGCGTCTTGCCTGACCTCTGCTGAGAACACGCGATTACTTACAAAACCCCAGGAAACAGTCCCTTGTCCCAGAGATGTGGTTCCCAGAAATCTGCCCCAACCAGAGATGAACACGAAGTTCAAGAAATGAAAAGTGGCAAAGGACGTGGCGCCCCCGAGTGGGGGCAGCCCCGCCCTGGGCGTCCCCTGCCAGGAACACAATGAGCCTGCCTTGGGCAGCGGACGGATGGTGGCCTGGCCGCTGCAGGGCCTGGAGGCGGGGCCTTGGGGGGCTGGCCAGCCTCACCCGCGACCCAGACAGTTTGCTTCTGCCGGGAAAACACTTCAGCGACCAACGCCCGCGCCTCGGGCTCACTCCCACCTGCACGTTGAGGGAAGGAACAGATGAGACGCTCAGCGCCTCTCCCTGCAGCATGACTCCGTGAGGAGCTTGGCCTCTCTCCCCCAACTCCCCAGGAGCAGGGGGTTCCAGAAGGCGGACAGCTGTCGCCGGGACCTCCGCAGATCGCAGGAGGGCCCACACCTCCGGAGAAGCAGATGTGACCCCCTGGTGCGGTGACTTCCGAAGGACTGACCTCTCTGAAGGCCAAGTAGAAACACGTCTCCGTGTCCTGTCACCAGCTGGAGGCCGTGAGCGAGGCTTGTCTGGAAGGGCCCAGCAGAAGAGACTTCCTTGTGCTTGTTGCTCAGTGCTGGACGGTCCACTGTGAAGGACAAGGGGCCGGGGGCGGCCTGTCCGCAGGACCCCGTGGGCCATAAACCCCAGATGATCGTGAAGAGGAAGGCGCATCCTGGGCACACGTGCTGTACTCGCTCGGGGGCCCAGGTAGCCCCACCCACACGCCTGCCACCGCGTGTCCGGGCCACGGAGGGTCCGAGTCGGCCGCACCCGGGGTTGAGGACCGGGGACCTGGAGAGAGCAAACAAGGCCCCGAGGCCATGCGGGCAGGTGCGCCCTTCTTGTTCACAGGTGGGAACACGTGTCACGTGCTGAGAGCCCCTGGGACGGACGGGGAGAGGCCCGCGGGGCGCTGCCCCAGGCTGCAGACGTCTGCTCAGAACACGCGTAGACGCAGAGCTGTGAGCTAGACGGGTGTGGACGGAGCCACGCTCGGTTTTCCCGCTGGGCCCACCAAAGGGCCCAGAGCCCGTGACACGCGTGCCCAGGCCGGGCTCCCATCGAAGGGAACATACCTGAACCAGAGGCGGCAGAGTCTTCAGGGCCAGAAGGTAAGGAGCGTCTCTGCAGTAAGTGATGGCGAAGGACCCGCGTGCCCGCACAGCACAGGCAGCTGGGCCGGAGGGACAGGTCTCCCTTGCGGTGGAACACCAACTGACCGAGGAGGAGGAACGGCGGACCCAGAAGTCATGGCTCAGAGGCCAAGAGAGCCACGGATTCTGGCAAGAACCCGCAAAGGATGCGGGAATGCGGGGGGGGTGGGGAACTCCACGGCCCCAAAGTGCTGGGAACGGCCCGGCCGACACCCCCTAACCGGGTCCAGGTGGAAACGGCCATGCTAAGGCACATGGTCCCCTCAGGCCCCCGGGGACAGGCCCGTCCCCTCCTCGGCCTCCTGCCCAAAGTGCAAGCCCCACATCTACCGTGAGGGACACCCTGCAGATGAGCTAGTCTGTGTCCTAAGATTCACACGAGGGTCTAGAGAGTCTGGGGGCTGGGTCGCCTTTTGTTAAACACATCCTGCCGGGCAACAGGAGGAACCTGAGTCAACCGTCCCTGGTTGTGACCGAGACAGCTCACCCTTCACGCTCAAGTACTGAGGGGCCAAGCACACGAGGTGGGGAAGAGTGCCGTTCAGGGAGTCTCTTTCCTATTCTACCGACTTTTCTCTGAGCCAGAAAGTGTGTCCAATGGAAAGCAAGAAAAGTGTTCCCAGATGGGACGGTGGCCCTTCCCCAGCAGTTGTCCGGCCAGGAGCTGCCCCCAGCCTGAGCCAGGGGGCGGGGCGGCCGAGGGCCGCTGTGTTCGCGACCCACTCCCGCAGCCTCTCGTCCGATCCCGCCACCCTGCGTGTCCAGGGCAGCATGTGGCCGGCGTCCTTGGACCAGCAATCCCCACCTCTGCCCACTCACGACAGACAGAGGGACAGGTACTGGTGTCCACGCCACACGGGTGCCACGCCAGGGCACCTCGGGGCTGGGGAGCAGGTGGGCGCGAGGTCCCGGCAGCAGCTACAGACGAATACTTCCTCCTCCGGCCTAAACCACCTGTGACGAGTAAGTCCTTTAGTGTCAGAAACATCTTCAGAGTTTCAAAGCTGGAACTGCACCGGCCCCGCCGCTTTTGTCCGCCTGTCCCTTTGGCCCCAGCCTCCCCCTCTGATGGTGACGTCCTCGTGTGAGGTGTGCGTGCAGGGAGTGTGAGCACGAATCCTCGAGAGAGAGAGAGAGAGAGAGAGAGAGAGAGAGAGCGCGTTGGCACACGGCCTGCGCACACCCGGCGGCAGCAAGGGAAGGAGCAAGGCCCCTCGCCTGGGCCGGGCTCCCTCACACCAGCTCCATCGTGGGCCGCACCCTTCCTGGAATCCGAGGGCTCCGGTTGGTGTTTGAACCTGTGGAGCTTGCGCGGGTGTGTGAGGAGGGCACACAGCCTTCCGCATGGCCTCCTCCCAGCCTCCTCTCCTGCCAGGGGTCTGAGGGAAGACGGGGCCCCTGAGGTCAGGGGTGCAGGGCCTGTGAGCCGGGCCCTGGGGCGGCCAGCACTGCGGCTGAGTCAACACACAGGCCTCGTGGGATGTGCACACCCGCCCCCCTCACACGTGTGCGGAGGCCATTCCCAGGAACACACACAGGGCCGGAACGCCCACCCCCGGCAGCCTCGGAGCAGAAACCTCCCGCATGCGAGTGGTGGCCCGAAACATGAGCTCCCCCGGTGCCCCGTCCCTTTGGCCAGGACAGACCTGAGCTCCTAGGTCACCAGGACCGTCAGGGCACCACGATGGGTCAGCATCAGAAGCTACAGGAGACCAGGCAGGGGATGGCGATGCACACCCTGAGCAGTCGCTGGTCCTCGGTACCGCCCCCCCCCCCCTGCCCCCAGCGCGTAAGCCGCTGGAGAAAGGGCCACGGGACTGGCCTCCCCTGTGCCCTTGCCTGCCAGGATGCTCCCAGACCTCTCCCTCCCCTAAAAACCCCCTTGTGCTTCTGGGCCTGCCGGTGGGTGCTGCGTGGGCAGGGGTCCCCTGTGGGCAGAGCTCCAGGCTTGGCTGACGGGCCTGCTTCTGTTCCCCAGACGCAGCCGGTGCCCAACCCCATGGCCTACCTCCTGCACCAGTCCCCCTGGTGGGCCCACCGCTTTGAGACGCTCAGCAACCACTTCCTGGAGCTCGTGGTGCCTTTCTTCATCTTCCTTGGACGGCGGCTGTGCATCCTCCACGGGGCCTTACAGATCCTGTTCCAGGTGAGCCCACGGCCGACGTCACCCCTGTAGCTGTCCCCGAGATCGCGGGCTCTGCTGGGGGAACGAGGCACATGGCCCAGGACGTGCGACCGGGAAGCCCTCCGTGGTGCCTTCTATGGGGTTCCTTTCACGTGCGAGCTGCACGTCGGGTCTCCGAGGAAAGGGCTTGTGGTGGTCTACTTCCACGCGGACAGCTGTTCTCAACCCCCGGCTCCGGGGCCCCTCCGCGGTGGGCAGGGGCTCCACCACCTGCCTCCCCTGGGGCGCTGACCATCCGGGACCTCTCCTTTCCCTAAACGTGGGCATCTACCTGTCGATGCCCAGGAAAAACACTGTGGGGACTTCCAATTCCTACGTCGTATTTATCGTCCTCGCGGACAACGACCGGTCCCGTGTGTGCGCCGTGTGAGAGTGCTCCTGGGAACACCTATCCAGACGGAGGGGCGCCGGGCCTGGCCGTCCTGCTCCAGACCCTGGGGTCCGCCGTGGTGGCGGTGTGCTTTGGGCTGTGCTCCCTCGGTTCTGAGTGTGTCCCGCGGTGCGGACGTCCTGCAGCTGTACCATCCGGGGCGTTTCCAGGTTTTCACCGTCACAGACAAATGGGAGTCCGTGTCCCAGGCGGGCGCGACGTCACGCGGGACGCGTCCTCTCCTCTCCCTCCGGCACGTGAGCCCCGCTCGTCCCGCCTCCTCGCCAGCTCTGCTCCGGCCGGTCTTTCCGTTGGCCGTTCTGGTGGGTGAGGATCCGACGGGGGGAGTGGGATCCGACGGCAAGAGCCGCCACCTTCACGAAGGCCCTGCCTTCCGGCGCCTGCGGTGCGGGTCGTCCACAGCAGAGTGTCTCATACCCACCGGGTGGCTTCCTGCCGGACGCATCACTCGAGTTGATCCTGTCGACGCAAGTTTTCTCAGCCGTGTTGCTCTCTGCTGCTGGGGTGCAGACACAGCGCTGACTTGCACGTATCGGCCACGTCCGACTGCCCCTGCGCTCGTCGCCTGTCCCTCTGCTCGCCTGTCCCTCTGCTCGCTCACCCCTTGAGGCAGTACGCGCTCCGGCTGCTTTTGTTCTGGGTTTTACGGGTCCCGAGTGGATGCTGAATTTCAGCAAGCGGTTTTTTGTCCAGCAGCTGGGAGAGGGCCTCCCCTCCCGTAAGCTGTAACACGGGGAGTCGCACGAAGGCTGCGAACGCCGAGCCAGTCTCACATCCTCGGGTGAACGCAGCTCTGCCACACGTGTACTTCGACACGTCCCTGGGAATAACTTGCCGGTATCCGTGTGCATCTGGCGTGGCCGCAGGGAATGACGTCCGTCGCCAGTGGCGGCCCGTCCGGGCCCCGCTCACGGCGCTTCCGCCCCCCACGCGGCTCCGCGAGGGCAGGCGGCCACGGGGCAGAGGCGGCACCCTGGGGGCTGCTGGACAGGCCGGGTTTGCATTTGTCCCGAAGGCAGATTTAGCAGCAAACGTTTTCCTGGGAACTGGGCCATTGGTCACAGCAGAGAGGTTTCTTCCCGAGCGGAGGCAAGACACGCTCTCAAGTCACAAGTGCACGTATCTCAACTGGTATTCTTGAACTTGTTTTCGCGTGTTTGGGTTTCCGTTTGTTCCTTTCAGCCTTCTTGAACTATTTTTGTTGTTCCCTTATTTCTCTCTGAGTTACACATGTGGCTTCTCGCGGGTGAACGCGTGCTCTTTGCACAGACTGAAAAGTCTGAATTTCCTCCCTGTTTTGCTGCCACGGCTGCCCAGGCTCTGCTCCGGCCCTCCAGTGCTTCGGTGGCTCTGCTTTTTTGATTCATACGCTTTTTTAGAACGGTTTTGGACTTACAGAAAAGCTGAGTGCAGAGGGTCCCCTTGTCCGTGAACTTGTTGCATTCATGTGACACCCCGGTCACAATGAGCGTGGCCAGGCCCGTGACCCCTGCTCCCCCACCCTCTGATGAGGGACACACCCAGGCCGGCAGGGGCGCTGTGCATCACGCCTGCCCCACGCGCACTTGAGCCCCGTGGTCCCACGGCCCCAAGTCAGCAGGAGGCGGCCTCGGGCAGAGGCTGGAGCATCCCTGAGAGCGTCCGCCAGTGTGGGCGCCACCTCGTGCTGGACCCTCCTCCGCTGTCCAAGGATGCCCGGCCAGTGGGCTCCCCTGTCCCCTCCCACAGGAGAACGTCCCCCTCCCCATTCCAAGGCGACTCAGAGGACCCTGGCCAGCACAGCCCGCTTGGCGTCAGGGTTACCATGGTGCCAGAGAACCGCTCAGCGTTGTGGGGCCTTAATTAGCCACCGCCTCGGCTGCTTTTCCGGGCTGTGGACCAGGGGACCCTCTCCAGGCTGTAAACCTGCCTGGGCCCGTGAGACCAGCTTGCACCTACTGCTTTCTCTCCAAAACCCCGAAGCCAGGGTTTGACGAGTGGAAGAGGAAAGCACACTGTCCCGTTACTTGACCGGATGAGGGTGGGAGGTTTGCGCTAGTAGAACGGATGGAGAGGCTTCAGCGCCTTGAGAGCAGGATTTGAGAGATCCTCACTTGCCCGCAGAACCAGGGCCCTCGAAGTGCCCTTGTCCGTTCACAGAGTGCTTGGCGGGAGTCCTGCGTCAGGACGGGCGCCAGCTTGCCGGACCCGGCTGGGCCGCAAGTCCGAGTCCTGGCCTGGGGCACCAGCGTCTCCACTGCAAGCAGAGGGTCTCAGGCCACGTGGCCGGTCTCAACCCTGTTCTAGGCTCTGCTGCCTGCATGCGTAACAGCACACGGCGATGGCGCAGGAACGCGGGGCAGGGGAGGCCAGAGCCAGACCTTCCTGACCTGCAGCTCTGGGCATTATTCTACAAGACCAGCCCTTCTGCTTGTAGTCCAGGCAGGTCCCCAGTGTCCCCCCCTTCTAGTGCCATGCCGCGCGCCAGACAAGGCAGCAGAACGCTAGCACGGCGGCTCTCCTCCGAGGCACGGTCTGATGCCCCCACGGGGCCGGGCCCCAGCTCCCTGGAGCAGGGAGGACGGATGGCCAGCTGGTCCAGCCGCGAAGTGTCCGGCCCCCTCCCAGGCAGCGTGGGGTCTCAGGCTGGGGGGCCGCAGGGCGCAGTCTCGGGGCAGGAGCGGGTGTGCCGGTCACCCCAGCGAGCGGTACACCGTGGGCACGCCCACCCGAAGGTTTCCGCGTTGTCCTGACGGGGGCCACGCTCCCGTTTCTGCACCCGACACACTGAGGGGCGTCTCTGGTTCTGTTTGTTTCCGTTCATTCCTTCGGGGAAGGGTTGAGGATGTGAGCATGCTCACCTCCTCCCACGCTCAGTTTACACAGCTGTTCCGGAGGGTTCTGCAACGCCACCGGTCCGCTGTCTCCTTGGAGAGGTGCACGTGAGAGGCGACAGGAGAGCTGAACTGCGCGGTCCCGGACGCACCCCCCCCCCCCCATTCTGCCACCTCAAGCCTCAGGGAGAGACCCTGGCAGGGGGGCACCCCTCCTAGCGTGGGGGTGGGGGTTTGCCAGGCAAGTGGCTCCTGGTCAGTACAGAGATCAGTCGTTCACCCCACACCCGTCTTTTCCGCCTCCCACAGCGTCCTGCTCCTTCCAGTCTCTAGGACTTTGGGCAGAATCGGGAACGTGTCACACTGGGGGCCTTCACCGGGGATGCGGGCGCAGAGAGCTGCCTCCCCCAGCCCCTGAGCCAGAGTTGGGGTCCTGGCCACAGCAAGTCACCTACAAGCATGGGTGTCCTCTCTGAGACTGGGAGCTGAGAGCCCAGCATGGGAGTTCCAGAAACCCCTTTCCTTTGGTGTCTGTTGCATCACCGGACCGCCTGCTCAGCGTCTCCTGAGCCCAGGATCCCATGCGCACGGCTCAGCGTCCTGAGTGTTCTCCAAGGCTTCCCTCTGGTCCCCGGGGGGGCAGCACGCGGGGCCGCCGGCCCAGGTCTGGTCTCCCGCAGCCCACAAGGTGACCTGCAGGCATGTTTCAGGCTCCGTTGCCGCCGTAAACACAGTGTGATCCGTTCACTGTCCCTTAGGAGAGGCTGCAGCAGTGGTGTCCCCTCAGCACACCGGGGCCACGCACGCCAAATTCCCTTTTTCTTATTAAAAGTAACCATCCCGATGAATGGGAGGAAGGACGAGGGGAGTGAGCCAGGACCGTGCGTTTCTGCAGCCTCAGGGCTCCTGCTGCTTTGTCAGAAGCAGACTTCATACCCAACGTTGTGCTCTCTGGCACCCTAGCTCTCCAGGTCAGGACACCCCAGGTGGGCTCACAGGAGGGTGACCAGTGCAGGGGCGCAGGTAGGTGAGAAACAGGTTTGTGCCACTGCCCTACTCAGACCCACCAAGATAGGAACGAAGGGACAGCCAGGCCTCTGGTCACTTTGGGCCTGTCGCCAGCCTTTCAGCACATCCTCCCCAGCTCTGACCCAGACAAAATTGTCAGAAGCCTGTGGGGCCGGCACATTCTGGATAATGGACTTGTGGGCCTCTTCCTGACATTTCCTCCTCTCCATGGCCTACGCGGGAGGGGGGGCGAGCCCATGGGGAAGCATCAGGGCAGAGCCTCCCCAAGTCCCATTCCGACTCCAAAGGCGGGGTGGGCTGGGAGCCCAACGGCCAGGAGGTGGCGCCAGGGGTGGGATGGCTGGCCACCGACCGTGACCCGCAGCGGAGCCGCTTGGTTCCCCGCAAGCTGTTCAGCAGTGGCCCTCCCCAGGGCGGGTCCCATGCAGGCCCTATTCTCACGTGTGGCTAGAGACGCTGGTCACCAGGCAGAGGACCGGGTCTGGGCTGACAGGACCCGTGTCCCCAGATGCAGACTCAGAGCCCCCCGCTGCCAAAGTAACGGTGCCACACAGGGGCACCAGCGAGCCTCAGAAGGTGGCCCGCGTCTCAAGCCTCAGGCAAGGCCTCGGGGCCTCTGGGGATCACACGCGAGGGGGCAGCTGGCTGCAAACGTCACCCTCTTCGGGGAGTCTGCAGCAGGAGCAAGGGCCCCACAGGAGATGGCCCGGCCTGTGCTGAGCAGCTGGGGAGGGAGGGTCCGCCCGGGCGTGGTCACCAAACCCCAGTTCACTCTGGGCGGATGGGGTTGTGAGCCCCCGTGGCCTGGGCCGTCTACCCCTCCAGGAAGCCTCAGGTTAGGGCACAGCAGAGGGAGTGGCCAGCAAAGCCTCTTGATGGCACTCAAGTGGAAAACACCGGCGATCTGCCACAGAAGCGGGAAGAGCAGGGTCCGTCACACCCCCGGCAGCCACCCACAGGTTTCCCGCCCCGGGCACTGCAGCTGCGGCCAGCGGTCAGCACAAACGGCCCGTCGCCACTGCGGGCCAGCAGCCCTCCTTTCGGCAGCCACGCCACGGTCCAGGGTCGTTTGTTGCCCGAACGATTCTCCTTTAAGGAAATTTAAGACATACTTAATAATTCACACACGTATGGCCGTTGCGGACTCTGCCCCCCCCCCCCCCCCCCGGCACAGACCCAGGTCTCCCGGGAGCTGTGCTGCTGGAACGGTGCTCCGACAGGCCACGGCCGGCTCTGGACTCCGGCCACCTTCCAGGACGGCTCTGTCACGTGGGCATTTGAGCCCGACACACGATGCCCAGGGGTCTCCACTGTGGACTCGCACCGCTGCGACCCCGGCTCCTGCTCGCGTCGTGAGCCTACTGGTGAGGCGCCCACAACCGAAGCGCGCCTGTTTCCTTGGGCTCCTCTCATCTGTGCGCTCAGCGTTGTCGTCAAATTAGAATGTTTGCACCTGCCTTCCTGATTCTCGTACTGCCACCTGCCTTCCTGATATTCTTACTGTCACACCTCCCTGGGTATGACAGACCCGTGCCCCTGGGGGCTGCACTTTGGTCGGCGGTGGTCTGGGCCTCAGTTCACAAGGTGGCCCCTGCTCTGTTCCCGCAGTTTGGCGGACTTTTAGCGTGTCCGTTTGTCCGAAGTCCTTGCGGTAAATTCTCCATCTCTCATGTGACCTCTTAAACTCTCAAAGTGCGTTTGGTTCTTTTACGTAGTTTTCCTAGTTCTCTTAATTATGACGACGTTTTCTCACCGATACTTTACTCACAGTAGCTGCTTCAACGCTCTTACCTCCTCGTTGCGTATTTTCTCATGTGATTCTACTCCCGTTCCATCCCAGCGGTGGCAGCGTTTCTGCAGAGGTGACCGGACGCCGGCCACCACGGGCCGTGCTAGTGAGCGTCCTCTCGGTGCTGAGTTCCCTCTCCTGACGAGCGGCTAACTGTTCACGGGTCCGTTTCTCCGTCCCGGGCAGGTGGGACATACCCTTCGCTGCAAGGCTGGTCTGGCCCTCACAGGGCCTGCGCCTCGCCAGGGTCTCTGCTGGGTGCCTGGCTTCTTCTCCCGTGTGAGCTTCCACGTGCCCGTGACTCAGTGGTGGCAGGCCCGAGGGCACCCGGGCCATCCCTGCAGCGCTCGTGTGGCTTGCGCCCCTGGGGTTCCCTCCCTGTGCTGAGGCCGCCCAAGTGCCTCCGGGGAGGGCAGAGGCCGGAGCGGTGCCGCGGCACTGGCCGCCATGGCTTGCGGGACAGCTGCCTTACCTGCTCTGTCCCCGCTGTCCCGCTGCCGCACTGTATCAGCCCCTCGGGCCCTTAGCCCGGAGAAGCCCGTTGCCCAGATGCCACTGGGGCTGCCGAGCAATGATAAGGCAGGACAGCTGTGGCCTTGGGCCCCAGAGCCTGACCCCACTTTTCCAGGATGAGGAGGCCGTGGCGGGATGCCAGCTACCATTCCTCTGCCTCGGCCCGTCCCCATCAGGCTCTACTCAGTGGAAACAGGAGGAAGGGCGTGCGATCGGATTGTTCCGGGGAGGCAGACAGGACGGGGCGTCCCCGTCCTCGGTCTGGGTGTTTACAGACGGAACTCGGGGAGGACACCGGGCCACGTGGTTCTGCCCAGTTCTCAGCTCTGGGGCCAGACCCCATGGCTGCGCCCTGGTGATCTGCCTCCCACGTGCCAAGTGCTGTCGAGAAACCATGCGACCACCCTGCTCCCCCAACCTCTGTTCCGACGTGGCGAGCGGGCGAGCCCCCACCCGGCCAGCCCCGTGCCACTCCGACTCCAGCCTGCCACTCCACACGCCACCTGTCCTGCCGCGTGTTTGACATCTTTCAGTCTGAACGCTTACACAATCTTTACTGCTAATTCAGCCTGGGACACGAGAGCCTGCCAGAGCCCCCCGAGCCTGTGCCTTGCTCCACTGGGGTGTCCTGGCCCCCTTTCACTCTGACACACGGGTCTCCTTCCCCTTCGGGGGGTTTCTGGAAAGTCCAGCAGGAAGCCCCTGATTCTGCTCAGCCCGTCTCCCTTCCCTCAAGGGTTTGTCAAGTTGCCTTCTGAAGCACCACTCAGATCTCAGCAGAATCCCCCTGCCTTTCCCCTGGTGTTTTTATTCTCCTTGACACACTGGAGAACGTCAACGTTCTCTGCCAGTGAGGCTCCTTTAAGATTAGCAGCTTTGGACTGGGTTTCTCTGGGGTCTCAGAGGCGGCCGTGAGGGGCCAGAGGGGAGACTGGGCCTCGGTACCTGTGCAGGTTCCACCAATTACGCCTGGAGGGGAGCCCCTGGGCCGTGTCCCCGGGCACTACGAAGGTCAGCGCTGTGTCTCTAGGCAGAGGTGGGTGCTGGCGGCCAGCAGTGAGAGGGCGGCTGCCGGGCTCTGCGGGGCAGGGGTGCGAACGCCCCACCTAGCCACCCCAGGTGGGCCCCGGTGTCCTGGCTGGGCCAGAGAGGACTTTGGGAACGCACCCCAGTGCGGGCGGGGGGGAGGAGGCAGGGCTCACCGTCTCGGCGGCAGCCGAGCCATAGGGAGCAGCGGAGGGAGCTTCTGCTGGCACCGCGGCCCCGGAGCTGCACCGAGCCCGCCAGCCCCGCGGGGTCCCGACAGAGTGGACCCCCAGTCGACGGCACGGAAAACACGACTTTTGTCAGAAGATGCAGGCAGCTGCCGATGGCCAAGACGGCAGAGAGGAGGCACAGCGTCCCCTCGAGTCACCTGCTGATGCAGCGGGAGAGCGTCCGGGGCCCCGGGCCCAGGGAGACCAGCACCAGAGGTCAGGCGCCTGGAGGAGGCGGACCAGGATGCCGTGTGCGGCACACTGTGGGGGGAGCCCAGTGTGCCCAGGGCACCTGCCAGCTGGGACCAAGGCCCGGGGGAGAAATCATCTAGGGGCTCGGAACCAAGAATTACTCCTGGGAGAGCCGTGAGTCCCTGCCTCTCACGTCCCACCTCGTGATGTACCCTCATCCTTAAAGCTGCTGAGACCTGCTGGAAGCACGGCTCCTCCTGCCAGAGCCTCCTGAGGCTGGCGACTGAGACACCACCTTCCTCCCCAGTCGCCAGGACCAGGACCGGCTGCAACCACAACTCGGGAAATAAGGGGCTGGGGCATCAGCTGGGACTCGCCCGCCACAGAGAAGAGCAGAGGCAGAGTGGCCCCCAGCACCCACGGGCCACGCGGGGAGACCTGACCTCGACGCCCCGCTCCGGGCCGTCCCACGGTGAGGTCGCTGCACGGGGAGACGGCCTGCTCGGCTTGGTGACGGCCACTGGCTTGTCCAGGCCGTAGTCGCTGCCGAGGTCTGTCCATCTGCTCACGCGTGCGGATGACTGGCTCGGATTCTTCTCGCCTCTGGGCCGATTCTGCTGCTTTCTGGCTTCCTCTTTTTCTCAAAGTCCCTCCTAAGGCAGGTCCGTCTGGCCACTCCCATCCTCACGTCTCCTCGGGGCGTATGCGGCAGGCGGCTGTCTCCTGTGAGCGTGTCAACTCCTGCCCCGTCCTGCCTCCCTGCCCCCCTTTCCCCCGGCCCCCGGACTTGCGGGCCGCGGCCATCCCAGGGCAGGTCCCGGGTGCGAGCGGGGCCGCCGGCCTACAACGGGGTCTGGGTGCAGAGGAGTCCCCAGCCTCACCCCACATGCAAGAAGCTAATTCGCAACTAAACACATGACGTTTACACCCGTGTGGCCCCAGAGTAACCAAGCGTCTCTCGGGACGCGTCTCAGGACACACAGAGCACTGCTTGTAAAGCTTCTAAAAAACTAGTCACTTGTAATTTTGTGAAAATGTCAACTGCAACCCGATGCCCCGACAGAAGCAGTCTGCTGGCTGGAAACGACGGGAACGCACGCACGTCTAACAGGCCCCACAGGGACACCCCAGCACTGCTCCCGCGGGGCACACCGAGACCCTGCGGGCTTTGCTGGGCCCCGCATGCCCGAGCCCCACTGCACACGTGGCCGCGGGTCTCGGGACACCGAGGTTTCGTGCCTGCCACGTTCGGGGACAGGCAGAGTGACAGAAGGCAGAGGTCAGCTCACAGGTCGTGGGGGGGGGGGGGGGGGGGGGGCGGATGACACAGGCACCAGGGGAGTATCTGGAGTGGAACTTTCTAGGTTTTATGGTGATTTACACAAGAGTCAGCATTTGTCAAGAGCCTGAACTATACGCCTTTATCACCTGTGTCAAGAGAACGGACTTAGAAAGTAAGGACGCACGTTTGCCAGAAGCTCACGGCTGCTGCTGCCCTCGCCGCCTGCTCCTGCCGGGTTCCCGAGTCCGAGCCGCTCTGAGGGCACCCGTCCATCCCCAGGGAGTGGCAGCCCAGGGCATCGGCGCCTCCTTGGAGGACCTGCCTCACGGGACCCTCCCCGCTCGGGTCGGGCGCGTCTGGCTGAGCCGTGCAGCCCCGGGCGGCGTGGGTCTCTGAGGCCGGATTCGCGGCCCCGTGTCCGTGAACGCGGTGCGGGCCCAGCAGCCTCTCCACCCCTCCCCCTCCCCCTCCAGTGCCCACTGACAGGGCTGTAATCGGGCCTGATTATTTTCAAGTCACTAAGACAACTTAAACATGTGCAGCTGCCAGAAGGAACCTTCCCCATTTCTGGCCGGGATGCAGCCGTGACAGCCAGCATCTCGCCGGGAAACAGGCTGGGTGTGCGGGAAAACCCCAGGCTGTTGGCACTCCGTCCGCTCAGAGATTCTGTGACCTTACTTCTCACAGCCAAGGTGCTAAGTCGCTTTTAGGGATGAGCCCTATCGGCAAACTGCCACAGCCTGGGTAGTGGGAAGTCGGCAGACAAGTGGTAAAGCCGGTGGCGGTTTCTCCCCAAGCACATCTGGACTTCCTAGACCCCGGGTCGCCCCAGACCCTGCAGCAGAACCAGCCTCTCGGGATGGACGGTGGCCAGCCCCGGCTCAGGCTGAGAGCGTGCCGGCGGTCCAGCCCCACTGAAGCCGAACCCGAGTGGAGGCCGGCCACGCTATCCCAGCAGGCGCCCCGGGCCCTGGCCGGCCTTTTATGTGGTCACTCAGGACGTGCCTCGGGGACCGCTGGCTGTGGAGGATGGGGTGGCCGCACAGGCGCCCCCCACCCCTAACTTCCGGGTAAGCAGCCAGAGCCTCGTCCCCCTCCCGCGTGACTTGGGCACAGGTCCCCGGGGGCTGCCGCGGGCCTGTACTCGTCGACGGTCACCACAGCAATTGCCCCAATGCAAACTACGGCATCAAACAGCGCAAGGAGACCAGCTGGCGGTCCCGTGGGTGGGAACCGGGCAGCCCCGGAGGCCGGAATCGCGGCGTCCAGAGGCCGGGTTCCACTCAAAGCTCTGGGAAGAACCCGCCTCCGAGATCAGCTGGGGCATGGACACCCTGATGAGAGAGAGGGGTCCAGACCTCGCACACCCCATGTTTCTCCAAGGGCCACCCACGCTAGGCTGCCTCGTCCCGGGCAGAGCGTGCCACGGTCGAGGTCCTCGGTGAGCACCCCTGCCCTGGGCTCAGGCGCTGCCCCGCCCCCTCCAGGTGGTCCTCGTCATCAGCGGGAACCTGAGCTTCCTGAACTGGCTGACCATGGTGCCCAGCGTCGCCTGCTTCGATGACGCCGCTCTGGGGTTCTTGTTCCCCTCCGGGCCTGGGGGCCTCAAGGACCGAGTCCGGAAGATGCAGGAAGAGGCGGCCCGAGGGACCCGGCCCACCCTAAGATACGGTGAGTGGACACCCCCGCCATGGACAGAAGCCCTTGGTCCCCAGGATGGGAACAACCAGCCCATCAGAAAGTGTCCACATCAGCCTCAGAGAGCATCCTGGCTCGGGCGTCCGGGCTGTGCCAGGCCCTTCCCTCGGTTCCTGTGAGCCCACAGGCGCCCCTCCCTGGCGGGCAGCTGGCCTAGAGTGAGGCTCACCCCACCATCCCCCTCCCTGCCCGCCCCCCAGGCTGCATGGTGCGGCAGGCAGTGCACGTGGCACTAGGCATCCTGGTGGCCTGGCTCAGTGTCCCCGTGGTCCTCAACCTGCTGAGTCCCGCGCAGGTCATGAACACCTCCTTCAACTCCCTGAGGATCGTCAACACATACGGCGCCTTCGGAAGGTACGTGCGAGGTCTCTCCTCGCCCCGTCCGCCGTGTGCGCACGTGCGACCCAAGGTCCCTCACAGAGACCCACCCCAACCTTCCAAGGGGGCAGCCTGGGTCTAGGGCAGGCTCGTGGGGAGGTGGGTAGGAACCAGGCAGCCCCAGAGGCCGGAACCGCCGTGTCCGGAGGCCGGGTTCCACTCAAAGCTCTGGGAAGAACCTGACTCCGAGATCAGCCGGGGCGTGGACACCCCAGTCTCAGCCGGGTCTGCTCAGGAGAGAAGCCACGGTGCAGAGGCACAGCAGCCGCCACAGTCGTGTGCCCAAAGCCCCCCGCCTCGGTCTCCCCACAGCATCACCAAGGAGCGCACGGAGGTCATCCTGCAGGGCACGGCCAGCCCCAACGCCAGCGCGCCGGACGCCGTGTGGGAGGACTATGGGTTCAAGTGCAAGCCGGGTGACCTGGGGCGGCGGCCGTGCCTCATCTCTCCGTACCACTACCGCCTGGACTGGCTCATGTGGTTCGCGGCCTTCCAGGTAAGGGCCTCTCCTGCTCCCGGCGCATTCCCAAGGCCACGACGCCCTTAGTGGGGGTGAGCCCTTGCCTCACACGGCCCCCCTGGGAGAGGACGCGGCCGAGAAAGCCAGCGTCAGGGTGTCAGCGGGGGCCTCGTTCATTCAAGGACAGCCTCAGGAAGACGCCTCACACGAGACCCCGGGGCCGGCAGGTGACAACACTGACAGGCCCGTGCCCACTCCATCCGAGGACAGGACAGTATGACGGGAGCTGGGCCCTGAGAGGAACGGTCCACGGGCACCTGCCCCACGGCCAAGAGCAGGGAGTGAGCGGCTCTTCCAGAGAGGAACCCAGACGGAGAAAGTGGGATGGTGGGCCCGGCCCCCAGGAGAGACTAACCCCGACCACACTTGGGGGGAGGGGGCGGTGAGGAAGCAGCAAGCTGAGGGCCCCGGGGACTACGGCTTAACGGTTCTGGCCCATCCAGGGGGCCCCCACGTGCCCGGCTCTGTGCCCACAGCCAGCACCCCACTCCTTTCTCACCCCCAGACCTACGAGCACAACGAGTGGATCATTCACCTGGCAGGGAAGCTCCTGGCCAACGACAGGGAGGCTCTGTCCCTACTGGCCTTCAACCCTTTCAAGGACAGGGCCCCCCCCAGGTAAGAACCCTTTCCTGGACAGCCCAGCGTGCCGTGCCCTCAGCACTCTCTCAGCGCTGCTCCTACAAATGCGGGCACCCCCAGCCATGCCCCAAACCCCTGAAAACATGCCTGAGTGCCAACGTCCCCACGCTCTGGACCCCCCACCTTGATTGGCACTGCTCGCCTGCGTCAGAGGGCAGGGTGTGGCACCAAGTGTCGAGCCCTTCCTTTTCCAGGGGTCACCTGCCCCCCCCACCCCACCCCCACAGCCTCTCCTTCCAAGGAGCAGCCGCTCGGCAGGCAAGGGGCCAGGCTGCCCGACACAAGTCTTCCCTTGCAGGTGGGTCCGGGGAGAGCACTACAGGTACAAGTTCAGCCGCCTGGGGGGCCGGCATGCTGCGGCAGGCAAGTGGTGGGTCCGGAAGAGGATCGGCCCCTACTTCCCCCCACTCAGCCTGCGAGACCTGGAGGGCTACTTCCGGTCCCGGGACTGGCCGCTCCCGGAGCTGGAGTAGAGCCGGTCCCGGGCCAGTGCGCGGAGGAATAAAGCAGGAAGGCCCAGCTACCTGGGTGAGGTCTCGTGCGCCCGGGGAACCGCCACCCACTCCCACAGAGGAGGGGGTCCCAGGGCGACTTGTGCTGGCCTCCAGAGTCAGTCCCTGGGCCGCCGCATCCCCTTCCTTACAGATGGAGTTCTCTGCGGAGAGCCCGCCCCCGGTCCCTTTGCCGGTCACCAGTACCGCTCTGATCCCACCGTGTCCACCAGCACCAGGGCGCTGGGTCCACACAGGCCCCCGGCCCCGGGGCACCTGAACCCCATCACGTGCCTGGCAGGGCCACAGGGAAGCTGCCACTCCCGACCTGTGCTCTTAGCAGCCCCCGGTGCTGCCCCCACGCCCAGGAGGTGCCCGGGAGAGGGAGACGCCACGGCTCCTGCCCGCCCCTTGTGCCTGCCCCCTTCTCAGAACCTGCACGCCTCCCCCTCCCCCAGCTCCAGGTCCAGAGGCACAGACAGAAGCCCTTTGTTCCTCCCTAGGCGAGCCCCCTCCCACCCCCCGTGAGTGACCGTGGAGCCTCCTGCTCCCTGACCCCCGCCCTGGGAGTGCCCACGGCGGCAGTTCCGAGGACTGACGGGCGCAAGTTAAACTACGTGGATTATTCCTTGCCAGGCGTCCTTCTGGGGGTCTCTGCCACGTGACATGGACTGCAGCCCCACATCGTTACTGCCTGATGTTAGCCGGGAGCACACACGACTCCCACCCCACGGCGGCGCCCCTGCCGATCAGGTGCCCGGACTCCCTGCCCTAGCTGCCCCTCCCCCTCCCCGCACCCGTCCGGAGCGCCTGGCCACCCCAGGGAGGGTCCCGGCGGGAACGAGGTGCTTCAGGCAGGAGGCCCGGCCGAGGGGGGCACAAGCGCGGGTCTGTGTGGAGGGCCCCCCCACACACACAGCCCGCCGCGGGGGGGGGGCGGCCAGCCGGTCCAGGTGCCAACAGAGAGGCCGTGTTCCTGCTCGCGGGGACACAGGCTCCCTGTGTCTGGCTCAGGACAGACACGGCCTCAGACGAGGAGCCTGGAGCCAGCGAGTCTGCCCGCGGCGGCCGCACGGAGCTGCCCACCAGCCCGCCGTGGCCTGGGCAGCCCTTCCTAGGGGGCTGTCCCGGAGCTCTGCCGCTGGGTGGGGGCACGGGGCGGGCGGGCGGCCTGGGGAGACTCCGCCGCCAGAACCACCGCAGGCCCCTGGCAGCTCTCGTTCCCATACCGTGGGCTCACCACACCCCTGCCCGCGGGCGCCACGCCAGGCCTCCTCCACCTCTCCCAGGACAGGCCTTCGGGGCACACCGGCCCTCAGACAAGACAAACATCCGCTCGCCCAGAGGGCCGCTGCAAGGGACACACGACCTCTCCCACGGCCCGTACCCTCCCAGAGGCCCAGGGTGCCCCAGCCTCCACCTTCACAGCCTGTCCTGAGCCCCATCATCTCCCTCCTGACACTCCACCCCTCCTCCACTCGAAATCCTCCCGTGGCCCCAGCCTCACTGAGCACAAGCCTGGGGTCGCGCCGTGGCCCCCGTTCCTCACGCCCACCGGTGCCGGACCGCAGGGCCTTTGCTCTGGCAGCTTCCGTGCCAGCTCCACACAGCCCACCCCCCTTGAGGGCCACCTCACCCTGCCTTCGCCGGACCCCAAGCCGCTCCTCCCAGGGCCGAGCGACACCGATACGGGCCTGCTGGATAAACTGTCCACCTGACAAAGGAGAGAGGTCCCAAATAGGCACCTACTCAGCCTGACCCTGCGCTCTCTGGGAAGCTGTTTCTTGGTCAACCCAAGAGAAACTTCAGGGGCTGGGGCTCGGGGACACGTGGGGACATTAGCTCACCCTGCCTGGGCGGTGCAGGTGGACCGGGTGCCTCCTCTACCCACTCCCGGCTCCACTGTAGAAAAATCGTCTGGGGGGGGGGGCGGGGCTCTCTTCTCACTGGGAACAAACAGACGCGGAGGTCAGGCTCAGGTCAACGCTAGATATGCTGCCCGCACCTCCCAGGGCACAAGGCTCTAGGGAAGGGCCTGGCCCCCGGGAGCCCAGCCCGCCCAAGCCAGGGACAGACTGGCTGACCATGTGCGGGCCAGGGGCGGGGGAACCTTCCCTTTCCGAGAGGGTTTTCGCTCGGCAACGGTGACATGTGAAGGTCGAGCGGTGCTCCTCTCGACCTCGCTCGGACCACAGACCTGCGGGCGCAGGAGTTCCGGGCCCTGCCCGCCACCGCAGGCCTCCTGCATCTGCACGGGGAAGGCCCCCGTGCTCTGCCCCCGAGGCCGCCGGGTTGCGTCTGCACAGGGTCCGCACACTTCAGGCCCCGTGGCTCTGCGGACGGACACAGTGACAAATTCGAGAAGGGCGCAGATTCCTAAAACCTGCCGGGTGGGCCCGGGCAGCCTGAGGGGCCTTTAGCCATCACTGTTCCGCTCAGCTGCTTTTGCGATTACTCACGGGTCACCAGCCTCTGCCGTCTGTGGGGTGACGGCCCTTCCCTGCTCCCGAGGCTCATCTGGGGCTGGTCTTTGTTACCGCCTTCTCGGTCTCGCAGCACCGGCGCTGGGTTTTCCAGCCAGCGTCCCCGGCCCTAGCGCACAGACACTCGTTCTTCCTGCCTGCCACCTTGCGGGGGTTCCACTGCTGCCATCTTGGACTGAAAACTTCACTTCTTTCTATTCCTCCTTCTGACCTCGAGGAAATGGGGCCAAGGGCCCCATGGCTCAGCTGGACACTGTGGGCCTGGTCTGTGGATTCTAGAACTGCTGCCTTTCCCTTCAACCCATCCAAAGACAGAGGTGGGGATTTTAGTTTCCAGAAAAAAGGACTTGGGGCTACCTTTTGACTGTCTTCTATTTTACCCCATGCGTTCGCCACCCCCAAGACTCCCCTCCACCTCAGGCCCCCGCATCCTTAGGACCGACGTCCCTCTGGGAAGGACACCCTCGTCAGACGTGAGGTGGCTGCTTGCCTCCCTCTGCCGACAAGTCCCCTTGCTCCTCAGCACAACACCCTGGGCCCTGGGCCACTCCCCAAGTCGACCTCCCAGCCCTGTACCCTCAGGGCATAAAGATGCTTTTGTCCTCAGGGAACTGCTTCCAAAGCCACTGAGTAAAGCAAACTGACCTTTAAAACTCCTAAAGTGATCCATGAAATCGACAAGCCTTTAATTTAACAAACAGGAAAAAAAAAAGATGCAGAGAACTAAAATCAGAAAAAAGAGATCGGGAGCATTACTACTGACTTTAGGATTACTAAGAGCAACAGTATGCCGACAAATGAGATCGCGTCGACGAAACAGACAAAATCCTAGAGACGCACCGACTGCCAAAAGTGACTCAGGAAAAAACAAACTTGTAAAAGATCTATAACAAGAGACTGCATCAGTAATCAAAAGCTCCCAATAAATAAAAACACTGGACCAATGGCTTCACTGCTGAATTCTGCCAAGAATTTAAAAGAGCGTTAACACCGATTCTTCCCAAACTCTTCCAAAAAACTCAGAAAAGGGAACGTTTCCTAAGTCCTCTCGTGAAGCCAGTTTTACTTGATAACAAAGCCAAAAACACCAGTATCTCTTAAACATACAGAGCGGAAAGTCCTCAACAAAATACTAGCAAAGTAACAGCATGACCAGAGGGGATTCTATGCCACGGCCAAGTGGGATTCTGCCCCAGGAGTGCCAGAGTGGCTCAACCTCAGAAAATCCATCACCGCGGTACGCGCATCCGCATCGACAGAACACGGCGGGTGGGGCACGCACAGTCCTCTCAGCAGATGCAGGAAAAGCATCTGACAAAATCCAGCCGCCTGTCAGGATAAGAGCCGCTCAGAAAACTTCCTCAACATAATACACAGCCCACGTCATTCTCAATAACGGAAGACTGAAAGCTTTCCCCCCAAGATCAGAGCTGAAACCAGAATGTCCGCGGTCATCGGAGCCACCCAGCACGGCACTCGAATTCCAGCGAGGGCAGGTAGTTGAGGAAAATTGAAGTATAACCACCTCTGTTCACAAATGACATCATCCCACAGACAGAAAGTTCCGAAGACCCACAAAAACAAACACAAAAACCCCACGCGACACTGGAGCTAATAAACTAACTCAGCAAACCCACAGGGTACAAGACGGACACACAAATCAGATGTGCTGCTATACACCAGCAATGAACAATTTGGCAAAGAAACTAAGGCAACGATTGCATTTACGAGTGCGGCCAAAAGACAAAATACCTACCAAAAAACGTAACCAAGGAGGTAAACGACCTACATGCTGAAAACTACATAACACTGCTGGAAAACCTTCTAAAGACCTAAGTCGGTGAGAAGCATGCCCATCCACCAACCGTGTGGCTGTAGCGTCAAGATGACAGTACTACCCAAAGTATCTAAAGATGCAGTGAAATCTCTATCGAAATTCCGTTGGCTTTTTTTGGAGAAATGGAAAAGCCAATGCTCAAATTCACATGGAAGTGCAAAGGGCCCCAAATAACAAAACAATCTTAAAAAGTTGGAAGACTCGCATTTCCTGATATGAAAACTTACTCCAAAGCTACAGTTATCAAAACGGTGTGGTCCTGGCATAGCGACAGACACGCGGACCAGAAGAGAACGGAGAGCTAACAGACCCTCACACATATGGTCAAATGATTTTAGACAAGGGTGCCAAGGCCACTCAGGGAGAGGGCAGTCTTTTCAACAAACGGTGCTGGGAAAGCAGGATCTAAGCACTAAACGATGAAGTTGGGCCCTTACCCCACACCATATTCAAAAATTAACTCCAAATGGATGAAAGAGCGGCAACTATTAAAAGTCCCAGAAAAAAAAATAGATTTACCAACGGATCCTTAGATGGGATGCCAACAGCAGAAGCAACAAAAGGAAAACCAGATAAATTGGACACCATCAAAATTTTAAACTTTTGTGCCTCTAAGAACGTTATCAGCAAAGTGAAAAGACAACCCACACAGTGGGAGAAAATATTTGCAAGTCATAGATCTGATAAAAGTCTAGTATCCAGGATAAATAGAGAACTCTTACGGCTAAACCACAAAAAAGACAAACCAATTCAAAAGGACTTGATTAGCCATTTCTCCAAGAAAGGCACACAACTGGCCAAAAAGCACATGAAAAGATCCTGGACATCCTCAGTCGCTGGGAAATGCACATGAAAACCACAACGGGATATTACTTCACACCCACTATAATGGCTCTGATTTTTTTTTTTTTTAATAAACATGACAAGTATTGGCAAGGATGTGGAGAAATTGGAGCTTCTGTATCTTGCAGGTGGGGATGTGAAGGACACAGCCACTGTGGAGACAGCCAGGCATCACCTAGGAGGTTAAACGTGGATCAACGACCACATGACCCAGCAATTCCACTTGGGTGCGTGTGTCCAAAAGAGTTTGAAACAGGGAGTCAGACAGATACTCGTGCATGAATGTTCACAACAGCCAAAAGGTGAAAACCCCGATCTCCACCAACAGACGAACACATGAACAAAATGTGGTCTCTCTGCACGATGGAACAAGGAATAAAGTTTTGTCACCTGCTACAATGTGGAAAACCTTAAAAGTATTGTGCTCCGTGAAATAAGCCAGACACAAAAGGTCACCCATTACATGGCTCTATTTATAGGAAATATCCTCAATAGGTAAGTCTGTAGAGACCGAAAGACTAGTGATCGCTAGAAGCTGGAGCGAGGGGAGAATGAAGAGTGACAGCATCGTGGGTTCCTCCTGACGGGATGAAGCAGTTGGGGACTAGATGGAGGCGGTGGGTCCACAACACTATGATATACATACTCAGTGCCACCACCTGTTCCCTATAAAATGGTTAACTGTGGCAAGGCCGTCTTCACCTTAAGTTTTCAAAATGAAACAAAAGCGAAGGAAAGCCTCCTAAGCGTCCCAAGACCCTGGACCTCCCTGTCTCAGGGGTCCAGAGACCTCACACTGCCACGATCGAGTGGGAACGCAGGGAGAGCCAGCAGATAAAGCGGCCATCCCTTCTGTGTTAAGCGCATAGGGCTAGATTCCCTCAAGGCCAGGACATAAGGTGGTACTTAGCCAGTGGGATAGAAAGCGGGTGTGCAGAGACAGTGTATGACGGTACACGAACTTTCTTCTAACGGAAGATCTAGGAAGGACAGTTACAGGTACACAAGTACCAATCAGTCGTGGGACATCTGAGCAGACGGAAGGGCAGCCGTGGTTACATTATGTTGGTGACGCATAAGCCTTTGCCATCCGGATGGCTTCTGCCGAGGCTTCCGCCCTGTGGTTACCTGGTGTCTGCTCAGCACGTAGCATGGATGGGGCTACGCCCCACCTCCTCGGATGTGTGGTCACCTTGCTCCACTGGGACTGGCCTGGCTAGGTTGGCAGCAGCCTCCAGGCTGGGTGGCTCATTGCTGGGGGTCCATATGTGCCCACGTGTTTCTACATAGTCCAAACTGTTACAGCTTCATACTCCTGGCACCTGGTGGTTTCGGCCCCCCAATTCTCAAAACTGCCAGTAGTGACTGGCCCAGTGCTCAAAACAAGCTGAAGTTCCTTATTCTAATAGTTCACGTGCAAACAGTGGACGGTGTAGTTTCTTCCCTTCCCGCCCTCGTGCCTCTCTTTCTTATCTCTTATCTTATCTTTCTTATCTCTTTCTTATCTTTCTTATCTTGTGCTGGCATCCAGGTTGAGGCCCACCATCTCCCTTAGGACCTCATCTTTTTCTTAGCCTAGAAGCTGTCCGTTTAAAAATCTCACTATGGTGAGCTAATCTACTACCCTTTACAAATACCAGGTAAAATGTAAACAATCTTGATATGTGAACTCACAAAAAGAAAAGTGGAAAAATCTGACCCAAGAAGAGAAGCCAAAAAGCCAGAATGGTGCACCCCAGGCTGCAGGGAAGAGGCACCTTGTCCTGACAACGTGGGGACTCCCAACAAAGACCTTCGCATCAAACTAGAACATTTTCAGGGCCAAACATTTGAGAACAAAACCAATGGAACCCAATCTGGTTCTTTGAAAATACCAGTGAGATGGATAAACCTCTAGCTACAACGATCAAGGGAAAAAGAGAGAAAAGACAAATTATCTATATCAAGAAGGAAAGCAGGGCCATCACTACAGAGCCAACAAACACTGAAAGGGTATTAACATTATCGACTTTATTCTGCATTAGAATACTAGATGAAATTTTTTAAAATCCCTGAAAAGACATAAATTACTAAAACTAAGTCACAAAGAAAGAGAAAACCCAAACAGTCTCATAACAATTGAAGGAAATGAATTTGTGATTTAAAACCTCACACAGAAAATTTCAGGCTGAGATGACTTGACTGGTGTATTCTATCCGACGTTTAATGAAAGAATGACATCATCTGCACAAACACTCATACACTGCTGGTCAGAGTATAAAAAAGGTACAACTGCTCTGGAAACGTTTGGCATTTCTGAAAACACTGAGCATAAGCTACCATACAACCCAGCCATTCTAAGTATCTACCCAAGAAAAATGAGAAGACAGACTTGTGAGCCATGCTATTAGCAGGTTTATTCAGACCAGCCAAATACTGGGAAACAGCCCAGGGGTCCACCAGCAGAAGAGTACATGAGCCCATTGCGCTCTATCCACACACAAACAATCCTTAGCAATTAGTAGATCATATTATTGACACACATCACCACACATTTGAACCTCAAAAATATGCTCAACTAATGAATCCAGAGACAAGAAAATATACACCGTATGATTGCATTTATACGGAACTCTTAAGGAGGAAGTCTCAACTGTGGTTACCTGGGGCCACGATGGGCAGGGGCTGACAGAAGAGCAGAGCAAGGGGGTTTGCAGGGAGCTGGAAACATTCCAGGTCTCAACTATGTGGCAGGTAACGTGGCATCTGTCAAAAACCATCAAGCTGTATGCTTCAAGGAGATGCAATTTATGGAAACTGCAATAGACCCTCCAAACAAAGACCTGGTTTGTAGTGGTTTGTTTTTTTTTTTTAATTCCCATGATCTAAACACACTGCATCTGATTTCGGCACGGAAGTGAAGAGGGATACACACAGTCAGCTCTCGTGTGGCGGTATAAGCCGGCGCCTGCACGCTGTCACCTGTACCTCAATCAAGTTGATTTTGAAAACAAAAGATGACAAAGAAACCCCAAAATATCCCTACACCAGGCTACGCTAAGTAACGCTGGCAATGCCAAGTCGACAAAGGCACAGAGCACTCACAACACTGGCTCACCTGGGACTCAACAGATGCACGGACAAGTACCTTCGAGGAGGCCTGCGCTGGAGGTCACCAGCACTGTTCCTAAGAGACAAAAACTGCCAGGTCAGCACCAAGAGAAGAACGGACAAACGGGCGTTCGTGGAATACTTCACTGCGGCAAAGAGCACTGACAATCTAGAACCCCTGGCAGACGGGGTGAATGTCACAGGCACGCTGCTGAGCCAGGGGGCCTGAAGCACTGAGGCAAAGGCCGCATGACCGAGTCACAGGTGTGAAGGATGACACTGGGGGCCACACAGGGCCAGGCGTACGGTGGGGGTGGCACAGAGGTCTAGCGGGGTTCTAGCTCTTGGCAGGATGGCAGTTACGCTGACATTCGGTTTGTGGCAGTTTCCTGAGCGCACACATTTTGTGGGCTTTTTCTGTGTGTTCCGATTCACAACTAAAATATTCTAAACACAAAAACCTATGTTTCCATTGTCAAGGGGGAGAGCCTACTTTATTTCCGGTATTTTATTATCAAGAACCCTACACTGTTGTCCTTTCACAGGCACACACAAGCAAGCGTAAGCTCAACGGATGTCCGCTCCCCTCCCGAGTCCTGATGCACCTCTGCCCCATCCTCTCGTGTCTCGACCGCGCTCCTCCCCTGCTTGCTGCCACCCCTCCCCACCCGCCGTTTTTCACTCTTTGCAAGTGTTTCTGTCCTCTTTTCAAGCTGCCAGGGTACCTGTTCTGGCCCAGGCAGGGACCCGCAAAGCCCCGCACGCCCCTCTTCTCCATGCAGGGCATCAGGGTGGTGACGTGGCTCTCCCGCGAGCGTGAACGTAGCTACCTAAGTTCGCCTGACGCCCGAGGGACACGTGCGAGCCTGACAAAGCTTGCCACCACGGAGAAGACGGACAGGCCCCCCGTTCCCGCCCACGGCTCCCTGCAAGGACACCTTGGCTTGAGGCGAAAAGCCAAGGGAGCTGTGACGGGCAAGGCCAACGAGACGAGATGATGCCTCCTGTCGAGGAGCAAACGGTGCCTTTGTCCTCGGGGAGGGTCGCCGGCAGTCACCTCCTCCTTGCGCTGGCTCTGGCGGGCGCTGCACCTGGGCCGTGGAGGGCACTCGGCGCCAGCCCTGCAGCTGGGGCCTTTCTGTGGTGGGCACACATTTGCATCTCAATAACCCCTGATTAATATTTAAGGAGCCAGCTGTCTGTGCCACATGGAAAAAGGGGGGAAAAAAACCCGCCTTGTTCCTTTAAGGGGTGGGCCCAAGACCCTTCATCAAGTGGCCTTCATCTCCCCACCGGGTCTTCACATTCACACGATTCTTCTCCACGAGAAAATACGAAGCGCCATTAGCGAGCTATCAGGGGCCGACTGTGTCCCCATCAATGCCCCTCAGTCCATTGTGGCCGCCGTGCAGCTGCAGGGCTGGCGCGGCAAGCTGCCGGGCTGGGCCCCGTCCCTCTGTCTGTCCGTTGTCATCGGGCACTGCGTCCAGCGTGGCCTGTCACTGCCCCATCCAACGGAAGTGGACAGCATGTTCGGAGCTCAGACCCCGACGTGGGGGCTGAACCAGCCAGCGCCCCCGCCCATCACCGTCCCCCGACGCCTGCACAGCCGCCGGTGCAGAGAGCCCTCCCCTCGCTGGCCACCGCCCCAGGCCGGGTCCTGGCTCACAAGTCTGCCCAAGAAGCCTCCACTGTGGGTCTCCAGGCAGGTGTAAGTTGCAGCGGGTTAAACAGCGTCCCTCAAGAGGCATGTCCTCCCAGAACCTCAGGATATGACTGTCTTTGGAAAGAGGATCTTTGCAAATACAATTAGCTAAGAGGAGGTCACGCTAGAACACGATGGGCCTTGGATCCAATGTGTGGTGTCCCTGTAGTAAGAGGAGACACGGGGAGAAGACCAGGGGACCCCAAACCTGCGGCCCCCAGTGTCCCACACGCTCTGTGGCAGTGCGGGTAATGACTCTGGGCCCGGCCGGAGTGGCCGCTCACAGCCACCCTCCTCGCCAACCTGGTGGCAGGGGCCAGTTGCCTCCTGGACAGCAGCCCCACCGAGAAGGTCGGGGGTGGAGGGCGGCGGGGCCAACAGTCGCCTGGGGACCGCCCTCCCAAGCCCTGTCTGGCCCCTTGATCTCCACCCCATGTGAGTCCCGGGCCCTCTCCAAGCCCTTAGCACCGAGCTAGGAACCACCCAGGGCCCCTCACCCCCACGCAGGGGGGGCTTTCTCCCTCAATACACAGGAGCCCCTGGATCACCGAGTTCCTGGGGGGCTCTGCTGGGCATGCACGGGGGCCTCCACCTGGGGGAGGGGACAGTCCCACGCCCTGCTTCTTCTCCCACCCCCCACCGGAGGGCCGGTCCAGAGGAAGCCGCTCGTCCTCAGAGCTCATCATCAAATTCTTCCCCAGACAGCATGGCCAGGTCCTCCAGACCTAGGGCCTCTGGCTCCTGCCCACCCAGCACCTGCCCTCCCTCATGGCAGGTCCAGGCTAGGGGCCGCCGAGATCGTTGGGTTGACTCGAAAGTCAGTCCCCTTCCCCAGAGGGAAGGCCACAAGGACAGGCTCTGCACACGCGCCTGCCTAGGAGGGGCCCTGCCCACCCCGCCCCCAAACACCATTCCCTCCCCCTGATTCACGTGGGTCCCTGATCTGAAACTCAGCACCTTCCATCTCCCACCCCCACCCGGGGTCCCAGGCGAGGCCAACATGTGAGGAGCAGAGGATCTCACCTCACCTGATCCTTTCCCTGCCCCTGGGGGCCAGGTGAGTTTGGAGGTTTACAGGCAGGGCTGGGGCAGCCCCAACGTCACTGGCACTCGGGGATTCTGCAGGGGACAGACAGAGGACAGGCTAGACCAGCGGAAGATTCTTGCCAAACCTGCTATAAAACGTCTGGTCTCCAAGTGTGGGATTTGGAGCTGCAGGTCGGGGCGGTGGGCAGGCCTCCTGGGTCATAGATTTCCCTGAGGAGAGACCCCCTGCTCCCCGTTCCCCAGGGAGAGAAAGTGTGGAACGCCTGGAGATGGCCCAGGCACACACACGTGCACTCACGAGCAGGCAGGGGCACGTTCGACAGCACACACTAATATCACGATGTCATACACCGTGTGAACGGCTAGATATTCCAGACCTAGGAATGAGCACCCAGACCTGACCTTCCGCCCTGTGGGCCCGCAGGCTGCAGCCCGCCAGACCGAGGGCATCTACCCCAAGGGACAGCCTCCAAGCAGGAGCCACCTGCCGGAGGTATCAGCTGCCTTTTCCTTCTACAGCAAGGAACAAAAGCTCCAGGCTTCGAAACGCCAAGGGAGGAACTCTCTCCCGGTTCCAATGCCCTTTCGAAAGGAAGGTCCAACACCCCAGGGGTGGGGACATCCGAGGCCAGCCCAGAGCCCACACGGTCTTGCTGACCGTCCCTGTGCCCCCACAGGATGCCCAGGAGGGTGGTGCCCGCTGCCTCTCAGGAGCCAGGAAGGTGCCAGGAGGACACGGTCTGCTGGGCCCGGCCCCCGGCCCAATCTGCAGCTGCGCTGACTGGCCCCACGCAGGGCGGCTGTGAGCAATGAGCCCACCGCACACAGCCCCCGGGCTCGTTCCACACTCACCCTTCTTGCAAGATCTTGCTGGGGGGACACCTCCTTTCATCCCTGAACGCTGGGGTTGGGGAAGAGCAGCGAAGCACAGAGGGCCTCCAGGTGGAGGCCGCAGCTCTGGAAGCCTCCAGGCAGCTCTGCCCCCTGACCCCACAGAGATACCACACAGCAGTCCTCCCTTCCCAAGTCCCCAGCGCCAGGGGAGGGCACTCGGGAGGGCTCCATGCCTTCTCGGGGTTGGTTCTCCCCTAGCCCGGCCACGCCCGAATGGCCGGGGCAAGACAGCTGCCAGTGCAGGAGGGACAGCCACATGCAACACAGACGATGCCAGGTCCCCGGACTCAGTGGGACACACCTTTTTAGGACTGGGGTCTCTGGCTCGGGTTCCAAGAGCAGCTCGGCTCGGGAGCAAGATCGAAACGAGGGTGGTCTCCCAGAACAGGCTGGCGGGGAGGCAGGAGGGTGAGAAAGCCCGGCAACGGGGGCGCAGAGTAAACGCGGCCCCCAATGGGCAAGGGGCAAGTCCCATCCCTAGGGATGGGACCTTATTTGGGATCTTTGCTGTTGTGATTAAAGGTCTCAAGAGGAGATCGTCTTGGCTTACCGGGACAGATCCTGAATCCAGTGACAACCATCCTTACAAGAGACACACAGGAGAGACCACCTGAATACAGAGGCAGAGCCTGGAGGGATGTGGCCACAACCCAAGGGATGCCCGGAGCCCCCAGAGGCAGGAAGGAGCCTCCTCTGGAGCCTCTGGAGACAGCACGACCCCACGAGGGTCTTCATCTCAAACTCCGGCCTCCAGGACTCTGACAAAACAAGCTCCTGGTGTCCTCAGCTGCCAGGTTCGTGGTAAATAGTTCCAGCAACCTCAGGACACCAGCACAGCCACCATCCCAGACGTGATGTGGGCGCAACAGGGCAGCCCCATCGGCCCACGCTTCCTCTAACTGCTCTGGTCAGCCCTGGGGGAACAGCTGCCCCTCAGCCTTGTCGGGACTCACCCTTGACCTTGGGCTACACCTGAGCTACCGAAAGTGAGAAGCAGAAACTTTGATAACTTAGATGGAACGGACCAATCCGTCAAATCCACAAAATGCCAAACTCATCCACATGTTACTAGATATTCAATAATATGTAACTGATAAAGACATTCGATTTGCAGTTAAAAAATAAATGTCCAGGTCCAAGTGGTTTAACTGGTGAATTCTGCCAAACATTTAAAGAAAAAACACCAATTCGACCCAATCTCTTCTAGAAAGTACAAAACAAGGGGCGCCTGGGTGGCGCAGTCGGTTAAGCGTCCGACTTCAGCCAGGTCACGATCTCGCGGTCTGTGAGTTCGAGCCCCGCGTCGGGCTCTGGGCTGATGGCTCAGAGCCTGGAGCCTGTTTCCGATTCTGTGTCTCCCTCTCTCTCTGCCCCTCCCCCGTTCATGCTCTGTCTCTCTCTGTCCCAAAAATAAATAAACGTTGAAAAAAAAAAAAAAAAAAAGAAAGTACAAAACAAGGGAACACTTCCCAATTCATTTTATCAGGCCAGCATTACCAAAACCAAACCCAGGAAAGACAACACAAAAAAACCACAGACCGACATATCTCACGAACGTAGAAAAGTCCTTAACAACATACCAGCCGATGCACCAGCTGTAGACACGTAAACACAGAATCACGTGCCGTGACCAAGTGGGGTTCACCGCAGAAATGCAAGAGTAGTTTGAAAATGGAAAATCAAGGCGCCTGGGTGGCTCCGTCGGTTGAGCCTCCGACCTGAGTTAAGCATCCGACTTCGGCTCAGGTCATGATCTCACGGTTCCTGGGTTCGAGCCCCACGTCGGGCTCTGTGCTGACAGCTCGAAGCCTGGAGCCTGCTTCCGATTCTGTGTCTCCCTCTCTCTCTCTGCCCCTCCCCACTTGCACTCTGGTCTGTCTGTCTCTCTCTCTCAAAAGTAAACGTTATCAAAAACAATGGAAAATCAATTAAAAGACTAAGAAAAAAACACACAATCGATAGATGCGGAAAGAATACTAGGCAAAATCCAACATGTATTCGTGACCAAAAAAATTTGTTTTACCTCTGAGCAAATTAGCAACAAAGCGGAACCTCCTCGGCCTACTGATGAGCTCTACCCCACCACTGCTGCGGTGCCTCCCAGCAGCTTGGGCACAAGACAAGGACGCCTGTCCCGCCACCTCCCTCCAGAGCCATGCAGGGAGGTAAGGGGGAGAGAGGAATTACAATGAGTGAAAGAAACCGGACACATGAGGCCACGTACAGACCGGCCGCACTTCACGCGCAGTTTTGGGACAGGTGGGCCCTTCTGGACAGATGGACAGACCTGAGGGAGCACAAGGAGCTTCCAGGGCATGGAGGGGGCAGGGGCATGGGTTACTGACGGGCCCTTTTGTCGGAACACACAAGCCGTGTGCAGTCACATTCTGTTTCACAAACAGAAGCGTAGGGGGCCTCAGCGTGTCTGTGGCCCTCCTTCTCATCAGTACAGAAGCCACAGCCCAGGTCCCTCTAAGCCCCCTGAGGATGCCCACACTGTAGCCCAGCCCCTCACCTTAACTCAATTCCATCTGAAAAGACTCTGTCTCCAAACGAGGTCACGTTCAGAGGAACTAGGGACACACCTTCGGGGGGCACCATCCAGCCCGCCCCCAGGAAGGAACTGCCAGCCTCCACACACTCATGCAGCCTGGTGTGCGCCTCCTAGGCCAGTCCGTGGCAACCCCGCTCCCCCTTTGCAGCCTTCAGTGACGGCCCACGTCGGGGGCTCACACACGCCAGAGGGGAAGGGCCTCTGACCCTCACAGATCTCCTGGTGGGCCCCCCTCCTACCCCAAGTTTGGTAACATACTGGATCCAGTGTCAGCCTGGGTGAGGCCTGCCCCACACTGCCCTCCTGGCAGCTCTCGGCTTGAGGAGGCCCAGAGGGGCGTCCCCACATGAGCATGACTTGTGAGGCCCATCGGCGATGACAGCTAGAGGCAGGAAGGAAGCTGGTGCATGCCTCCCCGGCTTATGGCCGAAAGGACCTGGACCGGATGCCTCCCCATGAGTCCCTCCACCAAAACTCTGACGCTTCAAGGTGACTCTGGTCTCTGAGAAGGCGAGAATGGGACCAGACCTTGCCCCTCCCCCACAGGCCTGCCAGGCTCTGGGCGGGGCCTCCCCAGGGACTGGCACCCAGGCCTGCAGGCGTCCCCCTGGGGCTCCCAGCTCCCAGCTGACAGCCCTACGGGCTTCGGAGCCCTACAGCCCTGGGCTCCTCTGCCGAAAGTTACATTAGGAATTTCATCTCTTCCTTACAGACCTGTTCAGAGTGCCTATTTCTGCTTGACACAGTTTTGGTGGTTTCTGTCTTTCCAGGAATCTATACATCTGATCCGGTGACGGTCAGTATGCGGTTTTCACCACAGCCCCTTGTGACCTTCTCTAAGTCGGCGTAAGGCCTGCGGGCAGCCTGGCCTCATTCCTAACTCACAGCAAAGAGGTCAGGAAGTCGTCCTCCACGGTGCCGTGCATCTGTGCTGCACACTCTCTTTCAAGTTCAAGAAATGACGTGCCGTATTCCTAATTTTCTGAGGGTTTTTGTCATAAACTGGTGTGGAAAATTAAATACTTTCCAGCATCAACTCATAAATAAATAGTACCGACTCTCAGATATAAAACTGTATTATTAAATCCCTAATAATGATGCACATGTTTATAAATGCCTATCTCTAGGATACAAATATCCAGAAATATAAATAAAATTCATTTTATCAACAACGGTACTCTGATTTTCTGTATTTTTCCCTACTTTTGCTCTACTTGTTCGGCGTGTTGGAGGGGTGTGTTCAAGTCCCCACACCATCCCCAGCTCTGTCCTGAAAGTCACCTGTCACGTCCAGGGCCAGGTTATGCAACAAGAGCCGGCTGTTAGTATCTTGTCAGAGACTCTCTGACCACTGGCTCGAACGCCAGGGTGGACACCACAGCGGTGACATCTCCCCTTGGGGCCGTCACTTGAAGAAAGCCCGCAACACGCTTTAAACCTGCAAGCTCTACACCATCTCCCCAGGCCTTGCTTTCAATATTTATTCATTTTCTTAATTTCTAGTGAGCTTTTTTGTTTGGTTCGGTCTGGGTTTGTTTTCTTGTGTCCTTTTAACTATCAAGGCAACCCGTGCTAGGGTGAGAAGCTCGGGAACCCCAGGGACAGGGGAGGAACTGTATCTGACTCTGACCAAAGCCTACAGACATTTCAGAGAGGGTGGCATGTCCACACGGTCACGGGGCCAGAGCAGCCCTGGTCCTCAGGTTGGAGCCACAGGGTTCTGGGGGGAACAGCCCCGTGTCCTGGGCTTACCTGCATTCTCACGGTGCCTCTTGGCCTCTGACAGTGAAAAAGGCAAAGGGCAAAAACCACGGACATCACATGGATGTGAGTCTGGAGAAAAGGAACCCACCTGTGTTCTCCGCTCTATTTTCTGACTGTGACTCAAACATCTGCTCCCCTGAAGTCGTCCCCCGTCCCTGGCTGTGAGAGGGGGATGCATGAAGCAGCGACTCTGCAGAGCCCCCTCCAGGGCCGACGGGCCCCTCATAACAAAGGGGACCCATGTCCCTGGGGTCTGTGTCCTGTCCAGACGGCTCCAGAACAGGAAGGTGACCGGGGCCAGCCCAAAAGCCGGTGTGTGGCCACCACTGGGAAGGGGCAGATGCTGGCCCACTTGGGGCACGCAGGAAGGGCGTGTGAGACCCTGCAGGCATCCCCGGGGGACCAGCCCGTCCTCCACCTGGGGCGTCCTCGGGTGACCGAGTCAAGCCACCACCCCGCTCCCACTCCTGCTGATAACGGCGCCTGCTAGGAGCCCGCACCAGCAACTTCCGCCACAGATTACGTCCAAGGCCCACAACAGAGGAACGCCTGCCCTGCCAGGTTCCAGACTCCACTGGCCAGGGCCTGATTGAGCCCGCGTGAGCCCCCCACTCAGCCCCCTCCCTCCCCAGCGTGTCCAGCTGCCCAGCGATCCCTCCACATCCGGTCCAAATGCCTGACGCACCAGCCCGCCTCCCAGTCCCCCACCGTCCTCACAGCCTTCCCCAGCACTTGCCGCGAACCCCACCCCAAGGCGTGTCCCCCGCCAGGGCTCCAGCTGCCCCGCCCGGCCGCCCCACCTGCCTCATCCCCGCTCACGGGGCTCTAGGACACGCTGCCCTTCCCGGCGGACCCCTACTCACGCTCCTCTTCTCGGAGAGACGGCCCGACGCCCGGCAGCGTAGAGTCCGCGAGTTTCCGCCGTGGTCCCCTGGCTTCTGCTCAACAGCCAAGGAGGCGCCATCTGAGCCGACTCCCCGCCTCCTGCTGCCAGACCGCCAACGCTGCGCCTGCGCACAGCCTGGAGCAGGCGGCAGCGTGCGGACAGTGCGGCTGCGCGACGGGGGAGACGCGAGGCCAACTGAAAGGCCTGCAGCTGCGCCTGCGCACGGCCTCGAGCAGGCGGCGGCGTGCGGACACTGCGGCTGCGCGACGGGGGAGACGCGAGGCCAACAGCGGGAGCCTGCAGGTGCGCCTGCGCACAACCTCCAGCAGGCAGCGCCATGCGGCCGCGAGAGATACGCTGTCCGTGGCAGTGGCCTGTGGCTGTGCCTGGGCACAGCCGTCTCCTCTCCCCAGGAAGCTCCGCTGCGGCCACCCGCATTCCCGGGGCCACCCTGCCCGGCACGAAGCCGAGTGGAGAGCGAGCAGAGCCGATCTGGTCTCCCCGCGAACCCCGTGTGCGGCTCGGCCTGTGCAGACTGCAGGCGGAGTCTGCCTCTCGCCCACCCGCAAGGGCCCAGGAAGCACCGGGCGCCGGGTGGCAGAGGAGGCTCGAGTTCCGGCCCCGCTAGGAGTAAATGACATAGAATAACTATGTCGTAGTGACATTTCATGCGGAGCGCAATAAATGCGAATTTCCAGATGAAGCGGCTACAGTGGGGGGCGGGACCCTAACCACACCAGTTCCACGGAAGAAAAAAGCCTCCAGCGAACCGCAGCCCCCAACAAAAACGGGCCCTAATGATTCCAGAGATGAACTCCACCACACGTCTAGGGACCAGATGGTCACAGCTTGCCCAGTTGTTCCGGCGCCCTGAAGCAGAGGGGCACACGCTAAACTGTGCCCGCCAGTGGAGCCCCGCCCAGGAGTGCTGACCCCAGCCCCCGCCTGGAAGGCCAGCCGGCAGAGCCCCACTGCAACAGGAACTCTGACCCCCAGACCCTACTGGAAGGTGCAATGGGTGGGAAGACAGACATGGTGACCACGTGCGGGACTGACGCCCAGATGCCACGGCCGCCTGGTTGCTGGGAAATCCATTTATGAAAGTCACTCTTGACAGACCCGAAGAGAAAAATCACATGCTTTCCCCCCATAGGTGCACAAAAAGCCTCTGGCAAAATTTAACACCCATTCCTGATAAAAGTACAAACAGTAAGGAAAATAGGAAGTGACAGCCGCTTTCTTAACATAGTAACATAGCCTTTTCTAAAGTCTCCACCTCACTGAAGCAGACGCTGGTGTCATTAGGGGCAAGATGAGGACTATGCTTGCCTTCACCGCCCGCCAGCCCGGCCCTGGAGGCCTCAGCCGCTGCAGTCAGACACGGGGAACCCGTCAGGGCCCCGAGAACAGAGCCCAAAGCCAGCTGTGTCCATTTGCAAAGGCTACACTGATGTACCTGGAAAACGCTGGAACAGTAATACGCAGTAAACTTTTCACGATGAGGGGATGTCCCACAAGCTCAGTGCCGGAAACCCGCCAAGCCCGTGCGGCCGCCAAGCACTGGGAATGGGGCGAATGTGGCGGCATCGTGAGCCTTTGGTCTCGTTTCATCTCATCTGTACACGCGAGCTTAGCCACATGGGACTCCCGACCGGGCAGCGAGCGTGGCACCGGGCCATCAACAGGGAGGAAACAGACTCAAAGGATAAACGAACTCAGTAAGGCTAAAACTAACACACAAACACCAAAAGTCCTCATAGCTGCACGAGGTCACCAGTTGGAGGATGGAATGGCAGAGGGACCCCGGCAACGATGGCAAGCAAGAGGGTGAGGTACTCGGAAAGGCCCCCAGGAGAAGTGGGAGGCCTTCCCGGGACAGAGAGCCGAAGACCTGTGAATGCAGACTGCAGAGCAGAGACCATGTATCGTTGCAGCAACACGAACGGCCGCCCCGGCGGCAGCACAGCCTGGTGTGGGGAACACAGCCCGACATATTCCACTCCGCAGATTCAGGTGTGAGAAGGAGAAAGCAAACGCAGGAACACGTGAACGTTTGGGCCACCTGCCAGAAAAGAACACAGGGATCCGCTGTACTGTTTTTCACAACTTTTCTCTAAAAGTGAGATGAATTCAAAATCAAAAAATAATTTACGAACACCCATGTCCTGGGCCCAGGTGCTCCCTGGCAGGAACTCAGATCACGCTTGGTCTGTGAGGGTACCTTCTGCTCGTTCCGGCCTTTGTGATTACGTCCTGAAAGTCTCCCGACGGCTTCTCACGCAGCCACTGAGAAGAGCCCAGCAGCTCCGGACGCACCGATGCCGTGCAATCCCCACGGCGTCCTGGGGCTGAGGGAGGAGGGCAGATGATGCACGGGGCCTCTGCACGCATACAGCATCCCCGGGATGCCCGGCCTCGCGACCCACCACCACCAGGCTGGAGCTGGTGGCATTGAGCTTGGGAAAAGCCACATTTCTGTGCGTTTCTCTCAAAGCTAATTTTTTTAATATAAATGGTTTTTCAATACTGTCAAATGGAAGAGGGCACAGCTGGGACCTGCACTAGGTTGAACCCTCCCACGAAATGATATGCCTCAGTCCTGACCCTGGGAATCCCAGCATGGGGCCTTACTTGGAAACAGGGCCACTGCAGGCACCATCAGGAAGAGGGAGTCGGTGACCAGCTGGAGTCGGTGAGTCCCATCCCAACAAGAGAGCAACGCCGTGTGCCCCTGGAGGCAGAGAGGGGGTGACGCATCCACCAACCAAGGGACGGCGAGGATGTCTGGCACCACCAGAGGCCGGAAGATGCACAGGGTGCCCCCCCAAAGGCAGCACGGCCCCGCGACACCTCAGTTTAGGGCTTGCGGCCTGCAGGCTGAGAGGGATGCCTGCGGTTTGAGCCCTGAGTCTGTGGCTTCGTTAGGGCAGCCCCAGGAAGGTAATAAGACCCTAAAGACAAACAGAAATTCCTGAGTCCACGGTGGGCCCAGCGTCCACGAGCCCTCCATTGGCCAGGGACACCCCCTCCTCCGTCCCTGTCACAGGATGTGGAACGGGTCCCCCTGCTGTAGCGAGAAACCACCTCTGGCTTGTTCAGCGCAAACACGATTCCCACCGGTCGCCAGGACACGCAGGAGGCTCCACAAAGGAAACAGGCAGGAGGCACCAGAAGCTCAGAGGAGCTACAGATGCGGGTCCGCCACCCACAGCACCGGGGACGGGGCGTGTGGTGACCAGAGAGCAGAGGACAGTGACCGGCACGCGTCCCAGTGGCCGCAGTGGCTGCCGGCACAGCGGAGCAGGAGTAGCCGCGTCAGCCCGAGGGTCTCACGGGTGTGCAGGCCGGCGGCCTCGGGGTGGGCATCACGCGGCTGCAGGAGCGGAAGCCGACGCCCAGGCGAACGCCGCTCATTCTGCGGTCCTAGACGTGAACACACGCAGCACCCCAGCCACAAGGGCTCACCAGGCGCCGCACTGCGTCTTCACAGCCGCGACCTGGCTCCAACGGGACAGCCGGCGTCTCAGCCCCCGTCCCGAGGGGACGTGGGGTTGACACGACCATACCCAGAGCTGGTGGTGGAACCAGGCTCCCCTCCACCTCCCTGCTGGCCCTGAGCGGAGGCCAGGGCAGACCGCTCTGCCCTTCCCAGAAGGAGCAACCCTAAAGCCACAGAGGGTCGGCCCGAGGTCCCCCCGCCCCCGCCCCCGGACTGGCAGTCACACCGGCATTGTGGCAGCAGGGCTCTGAGCAGCACCAGGGGGGATCTGCGCTGTGGAGACAGGAGCCACAGGCTCCGACACGGAAAACCCAAACGAGCCTGTGGACGCGGTGGAGCCGAGGCATCAGCGAACTCACGGCTCTGGTGGGAGCGGTGGTAGACGTAGGCACCCACGGAAGCGTGTACTTTCTCAAATCCGCGTCTGCCAGAGGCACCAGGACAGAGGGGATGGGCGGAGGATCTCAACACCGGAGTCCCGGACAACAAGGAAGGACGCCCCCAGGACAGGCTCCCACTGGCCATGGCCCAGGCAGCCGGAGCCTGAAAGTACGAGGAAATCACATCACATAAATGAACGAAGAGAGTTTGATGGGAAGCAGGGCACTGGCAGTTTCCAGGCTACGAGGGGAGAAGGAGCCTGGATGGTTCCTTGCTGACAGAGCACGGGGGAATCACTCCCTCCCCCATGGCACATGCCAGGCCCACTCCTGCACGCACATGCGCGCGTGCGCGCACACACACACACACACACACACACACACACACACCGCCTCCTGTAGCGTGGTGACGTCAGGCCGACTCAAATCCGGGGACCCACTGGGCAGAGCCTGAGCTCTCCAGAAATAAATGAGATGCAGCAGCATCAACCTCTTGGCCCAGAGCCCACTCCATGAGCGCCCCAGCTTGCACAGGGTCCACACGTGGCAGCTCGTGGGTGTCATAGAGCTGATCCCCTTCCCCAAAGGACCCTACAGCGTGGATGAACTCTTCTGTTGACTCTGCTTTGGAGTTTTCCTAAGAATTTAGTGACCCTCCCTTGGCACAGAGAATGACCTCAGATTCCAGGAGGGGGTCCTGACCCGGAGGAAAGACTCCCAATGACTTTGCTGCTCCAGGCAAGAGCCCTGACCTCAGACAGGTCTGCGTGGGGAGCATCAGGAGGCGGGCCACCCCGTGCAAGGCGCTGGCGGGGAACTCAGAGCACACAGAGCCGAGAGGGACCAAGGTGGGCACGTGGCAGGGGTTCTGGGCTGACGGTGCCACTGTCCCGGGGCACCCCCCACCCCTCCCCCAGCCAAGATGGGCACCTATCGTGGTGTTTCCAGGGGCCACTTCCTACCCCACTGGTTCCGGTGGTGCTGGACAGGACCCCCGAGGCCTGGCCCCTCGCTGTGGCCAGAGGGGTGAACCAGGTAGCCTGGGTCCGTGAAGGGAGGCCTCCCCAGAGCCCAAGCTCCAGCGCAGGCTGCCCGTGGGCCTGAACACAAGGCCGTTTGGATTCCAGGGAGCGTGTCTCCGTGACCCACATGTGCAGGCCACGCAGGGCTGCTACCCTGAGGGGACGTACCCCAGCCCCATCCTGCCACTTGCTTACCCGAAAGCTGCCTGGTGAGATCCAAATTCACTTCTCTTCTTTGTGTGTGTTTTCTCTGGAGCCCGACCCATGGGCTTTTCTGCATTCTCTTTGAGATAAAAATCAAAAACAAATCTTTAAAGGCCATCTCCAAAAACCACAGAATGGCTGGAATTAAATAAACATAAAGCTTGTGGTTTTCCTCTCAGGAACTTCCTGCCTAACTGAAATGCACTGAATCAGCAGCACCTCAGAGCCCAGGCGGAGGCTCCCAGGACCCCGGGCTCAGCCTTGGGGCAGGGGCCACACCCAAAGGGGACCACGTCCCACCCTAGTGAGCCCCGGCCAGCCCTGCTGGCCTAGTGCAGCACAGACGTGGGAGTAGCTTCCGTTCGAGAGGAACTTCCCTGAGGCCTGCGCACCATCACCACAGTGTGAGCCGATCAGGGTCCCCCAAATATTCATGTGCACAGAGGAGAGGCTCCGGGCAAAGACAGCTCGGGTGGCGGAGAAGGGCCCACGGACACAGGGCACAGGAAGCACCAGAGTGTTGGGGGCAGAGGCCTGAGTTGGGGCGGCAGGCTGCAGGCTTGAGATTCGAACGGGCTTGGGCATGACCGCCCGCTGCTGCCCAGTCCCTGGCCCTGGTGATCTAGGACACGGGGAACGCCCTCGCTGTGTGGGAGGTGGACAAGGGGCGGTGGGGCCATGGACGCAGGGCTGTCCAGTTCCCCAGGAGGCTCCAAACTTCAGCCTCCTCCCACCCGAGAACCTCCCACGTCAGAAAGGAGGCCACTGAGCTGCTGTCACTCGGGGCACGACCAACACGACGTGTGCGCTTTTCTCCTGACATCAGCCGAGTCTGCCGCTCTCCGGACACCAGCCGGGGGTCCTGCGACTGAACTCAATCCCGATACCAACCGCCAACGTCAGTGCAGACCCCCCGGGCTGAGGGGCCCCTCGAGACTCCCCCATGTCAGGTGCCACAGTATCAGGTCACCCGGAGAGTTTGGGGGTTTCTTATGAAGGATAGGACTCGGGAACAGGGATGGAAGAGACACACAGGGCAAGGGGTGGGGAAGGGGCTCGGAGCCTCCAGGCCCTGCGGGGGGAGGGGGGCGGGGAGATGCGGGGGGGGGGGGGGGGAGGCACCACCCTCCCGGCACCTCCGTGGGTCCCTTCTCCCCAGGAGCCCAGGGGCTGTTCTGGCGGTTTCATTACCGAAGCGCGATTGATCGCGTCACCGGAGGCTGGGCGTCAATCCCCATCACTTTGCTCCTCCACTGGTCTCTCTGGGAGCAGCCCCCAGGCGTCTCAGCAGCAAGCCAAAGAGCCTCCCCCGCCCCAGGGGCCAGTGCCTGGGGACAAAGATCAAATGTCGACTTTTTATCATCCCACAGGCCTCTTTCGAGGAACATCCGCAGCTGTCTTGAAAGCCGAGGTCCGGGAACTACTTTTTTGATCCTCGGGCGCAGAGCGGAGGCTCTAACGCAGCCTGTGCGCAGACGCGTGGCTCTGCTCTCGGCCTCCCTGCAGGCGGCTGGTGGAAAGCAGGGCCAGGCGGGGACAGACGCCCGCATCTCCCGGAGGGGCCCCAGGAGGAGACGCAGGGAACCACGAAGACCCAACCCGCCCCACAGACCGATCCGCGGAGCCGCCCCGCGACCCCCCCCCCCCCCCCCGCACACCAGGACCTGTGCCGCAGTGTCCACAGCAGGGCAGAGTCCGCCCACAGAGGAGGGTGGGCAACACGGGGCCCATCCACAGGATGGAATACCACCCTGCCTCAGACAGGAAGGGGATTCTGACGCACGCTCCAACACGGACGCACCCGGAGGACGTCGCGCCCGCGGAAAGCCGCCACCACAGGAACCTGCTGTGGTTCCCCTTCTGGGAGGTCCCTGGAGGGGTCCAAGTCACAGACGCGGGGAGTAGACAGTGGGCACCGGAGCCAGTGCCAACTGACCTGGGGTTTGATTTGGGGACAGCAAAATGTCCTGGGCCCCGAGAGAGGCGATGTCACACGACCTCGTGAATGCCCTAAACGCCACCGAGTTGCTCCCCTCAACATGGTTATTCTGTGCCAGGTGAACGTGGCCTCGGTAAAGGAGCCCGAGGCCGCCCTGCGAGGCCCGGCGGCCCGTCCCCCAGCAGACAGGGCCCCGGGCGAGCAGCGGGCAGCGTGCCGCACCCGCCCTCCCTCCCCGGATTCAGCCAGGCAACCCCGCTTCCTCACGCCCACCGCCGCGCACTGCCCCGCGGTCTCCCGCCTTTGCCGGGGCCCCCCACGGCGCAGCCACTCGACGCCCAACGTAACAGACAAAGAAGCCAAGAGGGTGGGCCGGGAGCACCAGCCTCCACCGGCGGAAAGACCGGCCAAAGGGCCCGAGTCCCCCACGCGCCCCGCCCCAACGCTCATCCAGGGGTCTGAGAAGGGAACTCTGGCCCCACTTTATGGTAAGATCTCGGCCTTCCAGTGCACATGTACGAAGGCCTCTCTCGGCAGAGGCTTGAACGAACGGTCAGCCTCCGCTCCTTGAGGGAGCAGCAGATCCGGCTGCTCCAGGGCCCGAAGCCTGGGGGTGGCTCCCAGAGGCTGGCTCGCTGGACCCCTGTCGAGGGGCACCGCCGGCCTAAAGCCAGCCGCACGGCATTCGGTCTGGAAGCGACACGAGGGGGTGTCCTCCAAGGTCCCGAGGGGGCTGTGGGAGAGGGGCCGGAGCCCGTCCTGAAGGCGGCCCCTCTCCACCCGTGGGTGCAGACCCTACAGGAACGGAGGCAGGTGTCAGACTCGGCCCCACGTCGCAGCAGCACAACAGCAAAAGGCAGAGGCAACCCGCAGGTCCATCCCCAGACGGACAAATAAAGCACCCCATCCACACGCGGAACGTCGCGGGAAAGAGGCACGGACATATCCCGCAACACCAACCTCGCATACGGGCCACTCAGCGTGGAAAGCCAGGCAACAGGCCGCACGGCGTGACTCCACTGACGGGACACGTCTGGAGCAGGCAAGCCCGCGGACACCGAGAGCACAGTGGGTGGGGAGTGACCACTACCGGGTATAGAGTTTCTTTTGGGGGCAGGTGATGGGAATGTTCCGGAACGAGACAGAGCTGGTGGGTGCACAACACTGTGGATGTGCTAAATGCCGCTGCATTGTTGAGTACTAAGTGGTTAATTTTATGTGCGTTTCACCTCGTTTTTTAAAACAGAAGAAACCGTGAAAAAATCAATTAATTTAGAATCACAGACCGGTGGTGGCAGAGAAAGTTGGAGCGGAGCGAGGCCGGTGTGTCTGACATCCTTCCCGCCGTCACGGCCCGAGGTTCCCACACTCGTTGCACGCCCTGCAGGACAGCGTCCTTAGGACATGTGACTGATGCACTCGGGACAGGGGATGGCCCGTTCCCTGTTGTGACCTCAGGCCTGTTACTTCCCCACCCCTCCAGGAGCCTCGAGGCCCCCACTGCCCAGCGTCGGCCGGAATCCAGCTGCGTCCTGAGCAGGACTCACGTGCATGTGTGCACGTGCTCGTGTGCACTCACGCACCATGCACCGTGTCGCATCCACATCTGCGTGCACAGACACATGCCCATGTTTGCGTGTGATGGCGTGTGCTCATTTGCGTGCGTGTCCGTGCACGTGTGTTCTGAGAAGGCGGCTGTGGCACAGCTCCATCCAAAGAAATACCATATGAGCCACAGACTCAACTTTTTTTTTTTAAGATTTTATTAAATAATCTCTAGGGGCGCCTGGATGGCTCAGTAGGTTAGGTGTCCGACTTTGGCTCAGGTCATCATCTCACAGTTCGTGGGTTCGAGCCCTGCGTCAGGCTCCGTGCTGACAGCTCGGGGCCTGGAGCCTGCCTTGGATTCTGTGTCTCCCCCTCTCTCTGCCCCTCCCCTGCTCACACTCTGTCTCCCTCTGTCTCAAAAATAAATAAAAACATTAAAAAAAATTTTTTTTAATAATAATCTCTACACCCAGCGTGGGGCTGGAACTCACAACCCCGAGATCAAAAGCCACACGATCCTCCGACAGAGCCAGCCGAGCGCCCCTCAGCTGTTAAGTTTTCCAGGAGCTGCCCATATCGTAAAAGGAAACGGAAACAGAGTTAATGTGAATGATACACTTAACTGGATCGGTCTAAAACACTACCACCCGGCCACGTAACGCATATAGCACGTTATTCACCTGCCGTCTCGCGATCTGTGCCAAGTCTCCCCGTCGGGTGGGTCTCCGCCCCGAAGCCCCTCGCTGCGGGCCAGCCACACTTCCGGGGCACAGAGGCCACGGTGTCCAGCGGCACGTGGCGGGCACCCCGGCTCCTCCTCGCTACAGCCGGCACCAATGGCGAGTCAGAAACGACCGACCAGGGGCGCCTGGGTGGCTCAGTCGGTTCGGTGTCCGACTTTGGCTCAGGTCATGATCTCACAGTTCGTGGGTTCGAGCCCCGCATTGGGCTCAGGGCTGACAGCTCGGGGCCTGGAGCCTGCCTTGGATTCTGTGTCTCCCCCTCTCTCTGCCCCTCCCCTGCTCACACTCTGTCTCTCTCTCAAAGATTAAAAACAAATCTTTTTTAAAGAGGGAAACGACTGACAAAATCGCACACGGCCACCACTGGCCCAGGGGGCACCAGCACAGCCATGGGAATGGCCGCTGTGACCCGACGGTGGCTCTGAGGTCCGGTCCCGAGCCCAAGGGGCAGCAGGCAGATCACACCTCCCTTGCCGAGTCCCTTGGTCCAGGCCCCTGAATCCACAGTCCCAAAAATGTTCCAAGGGATTTGGGTAATGTCGTCATGAGATGGCATCACCAAACCAACAAAACTGTCCATTAAGCTGCTTTCGGCTGCCCGGGGTGCCCCTGCGGGACAGCGCAGGAACTCAGGGCAGGGCTGGAAGGAAGACCCTCTCGGGCCGTGTCTGTGCATCTGTGTGTCTGCCATGTCCACGCTGGAGGCCCAGAAAAAGGCCTGGAGAGACCCGTGAGGCTCTCGTCGCTGGGAACGCCGGGTTCCGGATGACCGGCCCTTTGGACCGTGGCGTGCCCCTGAGCGTGGGCTGCCTGCACACACAAGGGGAATGTTCTGGTCAGGGTGCGGGAGCAGGTACGCGGCTGCACGGCGGGCACGCAGCTCTGCCGGGGCAGCTCCTCCCACACGGTTGATTTCAGACCCGGGACGTGGGGGCTGAGGCTGTTCGAATCCACTCGAGGTCTCTGCTGAATTCCACAGGGTTCGACTTCAAGAAAACAACACCCACGTGAATGGCACCCACGCCCGGCTCCGGCGCCCTCTGCAACCTGCGACCGCCTCACAGTCTGTCCCTGGAGGTTTGCCAACCATGCGCTCTCAGCTCCTCTGGACAGATGGAACCCTAGTGTTTCCTTTCCTGCACTGGGAAAACACAACAGCTCTTCTTGAAATCCACTGTCGGCGCACGGTAACAGAAGACAGCAGACCGTCAGAACCCGGCTTTGCTACAAAGTGGCTGGCTGGGAGGCAAACCCGATTCTATTTAGGTGGATGAGACGGCAGGTTAGCTTGGCCAAGAACGAGAACTTGGAGAGAAGAAACAAGACGTGAGGAATCAGATGAATTTCTTTTGTGAGGCAGAGTATTCTCTCCGTTTCCAGCTATAAATTCTAACAAGGTTACTGAAAAGAAAACAGAAACCACACGCGCACACACACCCCCAATGCAGAGCCCAAGGCCCAAAGCTGTTCCAGAACAGAAGAAAATTAGAGCAACAGCGAAATCACACTTGAAATTAAAGCAGGGAGGCTCAAGGAAGCGACCGTACCCGCTCGGTTCCTTCCTGCCAGGAACCGAGAGAGAAAAGTAAAGCTTTCAGAAAAGAACAGGGGCAAGGGGTGGGTGGTGGGGAGCCAAGAGGCATCTAATTTTATCTGGCTTCTTTCCAACAGCAAAATCTAATCCATCATTCTCCCCGGGTGGAAGCTCTTAATGAAAATGTAGAGACCGAACTTGGAGTTCTCCGGGGATCCTGCTGGGAAGGGCCCCAGCAGCCCCGCATCCTGCCCGGAGAACTGCCTCGTGTGAAGCCTTCAGACTGTCCTGCGGCTCCCTGAACACCCTGTCACTGAACACGAGGCCAAGACGTGCTTGTGTTTATGCCCCCGAGCCTCCTCCTGGCCTGGGGGGAGGGGGGGGGTCTCCTCCGAGACGCCAGCTGGCAGCTCTTGGCCCCGGAGACCTTGCGGAGAAAGGCCGGTCCTGGGCTCCGCCTCCACAGCCACCCTCTCCCCTCCCCTGCGTGGACAGGGCACGTGTGCCCAGCCATCTGTCCGTCTAGAGACACTCAGGTCGTCTGAAGCTTTGGCTGCTGTGAATAGACCTGCTACGAGCCTGGGCGTACGGCGATCCGTTCAGACCCCTGCTCTCGCTGGCCTTGGACGTGCACCCGGGAGCGGGATGGCGGGCCATACGGTGACTCCACGTTCCACCTGCTGAGGAACCACCACGCCGTTTTCCACAGCGGCCGCGCCGTTTCCCGTCCCGCCAGAACTCGTTATTTCGCGTTTTCTTGTCATCACCACAGTGGGTGTGAAACGGTACCTCGGGGTGGCTGTGACCCACATTCTGCGAGGAGTTTTTTTCGGGGGCCCGCTGGCCGTCTGTGTCTCTCCTTTCGGGAAATGTCCGTTAAGCCCTTTGTGCGTTTTTTAAAGTGGGCCTTTTGTTTCCGCTGGTCTTTCTCGAGCCCCCGAACGTAGGAGGCTCTGGGCGTCCCATGGTCTGGGCGCAGGGGGGTCCCCGGTGCTCGGTGGGGAGGCTCGCAGGGCCTGCCGGCACAGCCCACCCTGCAGGACGATGGGCCGGACATGGCGCAGCAGCCTCGCTCACTGCTTGGAAACAGGCAGGAGGGGCCGGCTCAGCTTTTTGCCTCTCTCCTGGGTGATCCCTAGTTAAGGATCTTGGATCAAGGGACGTTATCATCCAGTAGATCTGGATGAAAGGGATCCCAGCTAGCACAGAGCGTAAGCAGTGACCCAGAGACCAGGCGGACGGCTTGAGCCAGAGTGACGGAACCCGTCCAAACCATCCAAACGAAAGCCCGTGGCAACCAGAAATTCTGGAAAAGGCCTTCGGAACCAGACGCTGCCTGCATTCAGAGGGAAAAATGGTTACCGCTTGAAAGAGACAACATGTAAGCGATACCAGATGTCACCATGATGCTTAAAATAGTGACAAGTCCCGAACGCAAAAGACGCCTTCTCCCGCTTCAAGGTCGTGCCACCAGCCCTGCCGCTCCCCGCGCTGTGGGCTCCGTGTTCCTTCAGTTCTCTGCCTGCGACAAACAGACGATTGGGATTCATTGCCACAAAAGCCGGGCCCACGTAACTCTCAACAGACATGCTCTCGGCACACGAGGCGCTAAGAGCCGTGTTACAGCACTTTGCATTTTAAATTTCTGACGTTCCAAAGTGTCTCTCCCTGAAACACCGCATGATTTAAAAGGAGCTACCCAAAATAGAGAACCCATGTTTCTCTGTCCCTGCGTGGAAATATGGGTGTGACCGCTCACACGTGCAAGCTAGCAGTGAAGCCCGTGGTGGTAAACACCCCTGGCCACGTGAGCACAACCCCGTCCGGGCCGGGGTTCCGAGGGCCGCTCTACACAGTGCCGCCCCGTCCCGGTTGTCCTGATGCCGGAAGCCCGCTGGAGCCGGCTGAGCCCCTGGCGTCCCCCCGGCCCAGGCAGTGAAGGGCTCCCAGTTCTCTCCGAGCACCACGGAGAGGACACACGCGGGGTGTGGTGGGGCCGTGGGGCCAATCCCCCTTTCGTTTCTCACGTGGGACATTTTGAACCCGATTGAAACAAAACACCGGGGAAAACGAAACATTTTTTGGAACTTTCCAATATCCACTAGCCACCCGAGACTGCGATGAGCCGCCCACCCTGGAGAGGCGCGTACCCTGGCCTGCTCCACGGGGGCCCCCGCCTGCCTCCGACCGGGCCTTCTTCTCCCACTCACCTTCACAACGTGACAATGTCTGCCAAGGACACGATGAGCGATCTTGATCTATCCACTCATCCTGCTGAGTTTTGTGAGCGTGATGTCACACATGGGGGAAAGAAAGGCAGATGGAGGGTGTAGGGGTCCTCGGTCCCAGCACCCATCCCCCACCCCCCTTCCACCCGCATTCCCTCGCCCCACCCCCATGACTGGCGGAGCTGGGGAGCCTCTGTCAAGAAGGCTGCAGGAGCCCCTCTGATGTTACGTGCGTGGGGCCTGTGAATTAAACTGACAAGCAACGGATTAACAAAAGAAAATAGGTTAGTCACGCGCCCACGGGAGCCAAGACAAACAGTGGGTTCAGTAGTTTCAGTTAGGTGTTTATATACCTAACTTGGTAGGGGAGAGGGGGAGGGGAGAAAGATCCTTCTTAAAGTTGGAACAAACAGACTTCTGCAGGAAAGACAAATGTGTTTCAGGAGAATAAGTGAGATGTAAGGAAGTTGGTGACACCGCTTGTCTCTACAGGTGTGAGTGGCCTCTTAGGCCCTTTCAGGGCCATAAAACCCCCGGAGAAGAGACCTGGGATAGGTTCACCCGTGGGATCTCCTGTGGGAGTAGACCTGCCCTACAGAAGGACTTGGTGGCAGCCTGACTTCCCAGAAGTTGCTTCTGGTAGTCAGATAGGGGAGGCTCCGACAAGGATTCTTTCTGCGTCTGAGTCTCAACTATCTGCAGCTCAAAATAACCCTCAGGCCAAGGTGGCATGTTTTGGAGTGCCATCTCCCGCTCCCTTCAAGGCCTCTAACCATGGCGCACTCGCCCCATCACCCAGCTATAACCAGTCCTCCTGGGCCAACGGGAGTCACTGCTGTGTGGACTCTGTTCTTTCCTCTAAGACCGGGCCACGGCAGATCTTTTAAGAGCCACTCGATCTCCCGAGTGAGGATGCTTAGAACACCCAATGCAGAAGGAGCCAGGAGAAGAGTGTGGCCCCCACGGCAGCCCGGAGCCCACTGTGGAGCAGAGGAGAGGGACCACGTCGGGTCCTCGCTCCAGGAAGCCAGTGACAGAGCTTAGGAAGGAGAGGGGGCCGGATATGCCACAGCCTCCCGTGTTCCGCCAGCCAGGCCAGGGCCTCACGGTCCGGGCCGCCCTGAGCAAGGAGAGGTCACAAAAACATCCTCTGACGGAAACCATTCAGCTAATCGCTTCCTGGAGCCCTGGTGATACGGACGGTACTGAGCGGCTTAGATAAGCACTGTGCTCGTGTCCGCTGCCCTTCTCCTCTACGCCCAGCACCCCGCCGCCCCACAGTTGACTCTTTCAGCCAAACCACGGTTGTGTTCAGGGCACCTGATCGGTTGCTGTGACAGTAACACAAGTTGAAGGGTCTGCCCCGACGCATCAGCGTTTCTTCCAGTTGGAATAAGAATACATTCTCCTCAAGTGGTCGGAAAGAAGAGAGCTAGAGCGGGTCCTCTGGGCTTAAGAGGTGGGGGTCAGAATCCTCAGGCTGGGTCCTGGCCCATTAGCAGTAGCTCCCAGACAGGGTGCAGCCAAGGCTGTGAGGCCCATCATCACCACCGGCATCGCTGTCGTCACCAACATCACCACTCGCATCGTCTCAGGCTGACGCTTCTGTGGCACTAACCATCAACCTATGGTTAAGCTAACTGTCTGTTACCGTATCTCATCTTGGCACGCTCGGGAGTGGAGATCATTAACCCCAGTTCACAAATGAGGCAACCGGGGCATCCAGAAACTAAAGCCACACGCCTAGGAAAGGACAACACCACAGTGCGGACCCGGCAGTCTTTCTCCACAATAAACACCAGACCGGTCCCCGAGACACCAGAACACTTGCGAGCCTACCTCCCAGGGCCCGGAAGGCTCACGGGTGCCTGGTTAGCAGGGAGCCGTCCTGCTCCTCTTTCCCTTACTTCTCTGTTTTTGACACAGACAACTCTGAGCTCTTCGGGAGTAAAATGGGGTGGCCTGGGTCACGTACAGCAAAAGCTCCGCCAGCCCCCACGGGGGAAGAAGGAAGGGGGGAAGCTCTGGCTATTCACCCACAGCTAAAGCAGTCCACGTGAGTCCAACTCAGCATGTGGTTTGCTTTTCTGAAGACAAACCACAAAAGTTCAATTCCTGGGGAGCAGAGTCGGTTCTGTCTCTGCTTTAAATGCTAGACGATGTCACAACGCGGGGGCTCCAGGCCGAGGGTCTGGAAGAAGCTACGGGTGAAGGGCCAAGAAACGCTCTCACCAGAAGCGGCTAGAACCAGCAGTCACATCTTGCCGGCTCCACGCACGGCTGCCTCAGCCGCGGGTCCTGCAGAGAGGTGTGTAAAGCTGTCGTCCGTCCATCAGCCTGTGTCCAGAAGCTCGCTGAGAACATCAAAAGCCAAGAGCCTAGACTGTTACTCAGCTGAAGGCGCATCAGGGGTGACTGGAGCCAGACGTACTTTTTTAAAGCAGGAAGCAACCTTCACCACAAAGCAGGTGTCACCAGAAGCAGCGATGTGTCAGATCCAGACGGCCATGGGGCTCCAGGCGGCTCCCCCACCAAAGCACTGGGAGGGTGAAGGGGATGTCCCAGAATGGGTTCTGGTCTTTCGGCGCCTTCCCCCCTACCCAGTCCAGCCTGACCCTGCGTCCGGCTGTGTGCACACCCACGTGACTTTCCACCCCCACCGGCTCCCCGTGGAGCTCAGCTCTCAGCAGAAGCAGATCACCCACAAGCAGCCTGGGCCGGGAGCGGGGCTGCCTTTCCCGGCCCGAGCCGCCCTCCACGTACTGGCTGCACCAGCAGAATCGGGGGCCTCAAAGCCTCACCTGGGTGCTGAGGGGTAACACAGGTAAAAGCAGCACCTCGAAGCCCTAAGAAACTCCCATCGCCACAGTGAAGCCCCCAGAAAAAACAAAAGGAGATGGTGGGAGACGCCGTCCTGAACACACGCCCCCCGTTAGCCGACCTGAGGAGCAGGCCCGACAGGGAGCCGGCAGGCTGGCCAGGGTGGCCGCGGATCCCTGCAGACCCACGGGCTGAAGCTGGAAGACGCATGCTCCCTGCGCAGAGCCCGGCCGCCAGCGACCGAACAGCTCCTGGCCAAAGCGGACCCTCTGCTCCCCCCTGAGGCCCCCAGCTAGAAGGAGCTGCACAGCTCCCTGCCAAGTGCTCCCTGCCAGGTGCTCCCACCAGGTGCTCCCACCGGCTGCTCTCACCAGGTGTTCAAGAACGTCGGGCCCCCGTTTCCCTTGGCTCTGCTTTCTGGTTGCCGCTTCTGGGACACCACGGGCTCCCCCAGCCAAGGGCTGCTATCCCTTCACGCGCTCGGCCCCTCCTCCCTCTCTCTCTCCACTCTGTTCCCCAGTCCCCAGGCCCTCTCCGTCTCAAGGGAGAGAAATGGGACCTACAGAAAGGTCATGGTGCGAGAAGCAGTTGCCATGTCCCCACCTACCCATGAGAAAAAAACATCTAACAAACCCCAAGTGAGAAGCATCCAAAAAAATTCCTGACCGACACACCTCAGATGGTCAAGGCCATCAAAACTAAGAAAAGCCTGAGACACTATCGCTATTGTCCCAGCTCAGAGGAGCCCAAGGGGACAGGATGATCAAACGCCATTGGGTCCCAGGACAGAGGGTACCAGGTAACAGCTCAGGACATGTGCTTAGAGTGCCAGCCTCAGTCTGCAACACTGTGCCAGGGACAGCTCAGTAACTGTGACAGGCACACCACACTGACGCGAGAGGTCATCAGCAGGACATTCTGCATGGGCTGACAAGCACAGGGGAGCTCTGTCCTTTCTGCTCTGTTTTCTTGGAAACCTAAAACTTCTCTAAAAAAGGAAGTCTGGGACGCTTGAGGGGCTCAGTCGGTTAAGTGCCTGACTTGATTTCAGCCCAGGTCATGACCTCACGGTTCATGAGATCGAGCCCCGCATCGGGCTCCACACTGAACACAGAACCTGCCTAGGATTCTCTCTCTCTGCCCCGCCCCAGCTCGTGCATGTGCGCATGCTGCCCCCCCAAAGGAAGAAAAAAAAAGGGAAGTTTTTATTTTTATTTTTTTTTTCAACGTTTATTTATTTTTGGGACAGAGAGAGACAGAGCATGAACGGGGGAGGGGCAGAGAGAGAGGGAGACACAGAATTGGAAACAGGCTCCAGGCTCTGAGCTGTCAGCCCAGAGCCCGACGCGGGGCTCGAACTCACAGACCGCGAGATCGTGACCTGGCTAAAGTCGGACGCTTAACCGACTGCGCCACCCAGGCGCCCCATAAAGGGAAGTTTTTAAAAACTAGCAAGACTCCCAGAACCACACCAGCTCAGTCTTTCCACAGACCCCCAAAACAAACAAGGCCCTTGCCCTTCACGACTGATCTGCAAAGTCCCTGACACAGACATATGCATGGTCCCCCCACTAAGTCTCTGCAATACTTGGGGGCCACTCCCGCAAGAGCCCCACTCACTTGCCATCCTTCTCGGGGTTTCTTGAGACGGTGACTTCTGGGAATCTCAAATAATCCGGGCCTCGGCAGGAGTGAAAGGGGCAGCTCCTGAATGTGCAGAGTAACCTTGATTATAAATCAGACTGCTGCAAGTTCATTTCTCCCCATAAAAGCATATTAAATATTTTACGTCTGGTCCTCCCGCTCTTTAACAAAAAAAATAAATAAAAGGAAATAAAATAAATAAATAAAATGAAAATGCAGCAAATCAATGTAGACAGAATACCAAAAAGGACACGAGGCAGCTGACAGCTGTGTCTGCTTGTCGAGGTAGTTGCAGGGCTGTGGGGACTGCTAAGAACTTGCCTGGTTTTTTTTTAAAGTTTATTTATTCTTGAGAGAAACAGCATGAGTGAGGGAAGGGCAGAGAGACAAAGGGACAGAGGATCCCAAGTGGGATCTGCGCTGCCTGCAAAGAGCCCTGTGTGGGGCTCTGCGGGGCTCAAACTCACGAACAGCCAGGTCATGAGCTGAGCCAAAGTCAGATGTCTCACTGAGCCACCGAGCGCCCCAAGAACGGCCTTTCACACCTGTTCTCTTGAAAGGGCCCAGCAGCGCGCTCCAGAGGCTACCCGATGGTGATGTTGGTAGGGACGAGGGCAAAAGGAGAGTGGAGAGCACAGCTCTGCCTTCAAGGGATCGGCCTAAATGTAAAACATACCTGTAAATTTGGGTAAAATACTGCTTTTTCTTAAAAAGGAGTGCTCGTGTGTAGTGGGTTTTATTATCGTTTTTTGTTTTAAGTTTATTTATTTATTTACAGATAGAGAGAGGGGGAGAATACCAGGCAGGCTCCGCACTGTCAGTGCAGAGCCCGATGTGAGACTCAAACTTGGGAACCTTGAGACCATGACCTGAGCTGAAGTCAGACACTTAACCAACTGAGCCGCCCAGGTGCTCCTATCATTGTTTAAGTAAAAAAAAAAAAAAAAAAAAAAGTATGCGCAACAAATTTGTTTCCACTTCTAACACAGTATATGCCCCTCCCTATACAGCACCACATGACAGAAGTTCAACAACGTTGAAGATAGTTAAGGGGTCCTGAGACTGGGAACCAGGGATGGAACTCACGCGCACCTGCGGCGCCACCTAGCGGCGAGGACCGGACAGGGGTGCGCACAGGGCCCAGCCTGCTGACGGATGATTTGGCCGCCTGGTGCCTTATTCCATCCAACGCGCAGAGTCACCGGGCTTCTGTTTTCCAAGATAAATGGGTGTCATGGAAAGATCCTGACTAGTGCCTTTTGGGGGTGCTGTTAGATGTATAATCAAATTCTGTCCTGACAAGATCTTCCCCCCAACGTCCAGCCCCGCGGAACCTTGGCCCAAGGTTCTACTGGGGGTCCTCTGGGTTCCGCAGAGTGTGCTGCCCCTGGTTTGTTTGCAACGGGCTAGACAAGGTTCCCACCTGCACACCCCACACCCCACGCAGGCCCGGGTCCAGAGGACTCGGGGAGGCAAGGAGGGAATGCACGAGCACACGGCCAACAGGAAGGGATGAGAAGTAGTCTTAAGGCAGGAACTCAGAGGCCCAGCAGGATAGGGCAGTGGTAGGGCCACCCTGAGCAACCGACCCCGTAGCGACCCAGTAGCACAAATATGGCACAGACAGCGGTGGGGCCAGAACAGACGTGGGACACCAAGCTTCGCGGGAATGCCAGACGTCACAGCTCTCTTCCTGTGCCTCAACTAGGCTGCGGTCTGTCTCCAGGCCACCCCTCCCCACTCACCTACAAACCTGCCATCACGCCTTCCCTCATCAGGGTCCAGAGCCACGACGCCACTGGGGACATAGCCTGAAGTCCTTGGACCGAGACCCACTGGAAGACCACCTTTGCCTACTGTCACCCATCTTTCCAGCCTGGGACTTTTGTACACCTAAGCCCCTGATGTCAAGCTCTAACAGACCTTCCGAAGATTCCTTTTGAACAGTAAGTACGTAGCCTGCTCAGATGTATACAACACTCCTTTAGCCTGGAAGAGCTTCCGCTGCTTTGCAAAGGGACAATATGGGGTGGGGAGGGCTGAGGGTGGTGACCCAGGGCAAGGAACCTAGGGGGAGACGCTGGTGAGGAGTCCTGGGGGGGAGGGAGGGGGGGAGACCTGAGGAGATGCTGAAGGGAGACGTTGGGGGGGGCTGAAAACGGGGACGCTGGAGAGGAGACCTGGGGAGGGGGGGGACCCGAGTGGGGACACGCCGAGGGGACACCTGGGGGGATCCTGAGTGTTGAGATGCTGGAGAGGAGACCGGAGGCGGGCGAGGGAGGGACCTGAATGAGGAGATGCTGGAGAAGAGAGGGAGGAGACCTGAGGGGAGTCCTCGCCAGGCGCCGTCTTCTGTCTCTAACAACGCCCCGGTTTACACGGGGTTCCACAGCCCAACTCGCTCATCCACTGGTCGAGTTAGGGTTAACACAGGCCTGGAAAACCCTTCCGGCCGAAGAATTCCACGTTGGAAACGCGGCTCCAGGGAAAAAATCCGAAAGTCGGACCCCTGACACCTCGCCCGGCCTCGGCTCCAGGCCGCCGCCGTCGCCGCCGTGCTCCAGGTTGCTTGCGTCTTGCGTGCCGTAGCTCTAGACTCCTCCCCCACGCTCCGGTGAACCGCCCCTTCCGGCACCTAACAGGAAGCGACCTCCCAAGGCGGAAGTACCCGGGCGGGTGGAAAGTTGGCGCCCGGCGGGTTTGGTTAGGTGGGGCGGGAGGCTGCAGGGAAGTCGGGCCCGTGCCAGGCGGTCCCCCGAGAGCCTGGAGGGCGCACCCGCACGGCGAGGATGGGGCCGGCCGGCCTTCCGGGGCAGATCCTGGGTGGCCGCGGGGACACAGACCGAGACCCCCATTCTGGGCAGCGGGGGCCGCTCAGCGAAGCCTCCACAGCGAAGGCAGGACCACAGACATTTGGCGTCCCCTTCCGCCTCCAGCTTTCGTCCCTTCTCTTCGTCCCCAAAGAGCAGGGTTTTGTACGGCCTCTGAGCGGAGAATTGTTTTTATGTTTGTAGAGGTTTAGATGAGCAGCCGCCTCGGGCCTGGGGAAAGTGCTCAGGGCACATCTGTTTGCCCTCAGGTTCTGTGGCTGGAGGATCGGAGGCCGGGAAGCGGTGAGGGGCTGAGGACGCTGTGCTCCTAACAAGTGCTTCCAGGGAGAGCTGGTCTCTCAGCCCCGGCCCGTTCGGACCCCTCTGGGGGACCGTGGGCGGCGTTGGTCGGTGAGCCGGCGTGACTGTTCGCAGGGACCAGGTTTGCCGCCTGGCTGGATCCCCAGAGATGCTCCGGCTTTGATGCCGACGCCCGGGGACCAGCGAAGACATGGTCCTGGATCAGCGATGGCGAGACAGGCGTGGACGTGAGCTTCAGGAACTCCGTCCTGGTGAAGCCTTCCAGTATGTGGTGCAACCGTTGGCCTTTTCCATTAAGAGTAGTGTTTATTTTATAACCACTAGGGTTTTGTAGCTGATCACCAGGATGCACCAGGATGGCGTGATCCTGGGGGTTCTGCCTGTGCACTCTGTGTGGTTTCACCCTGGATGTAAAGTAGGTGACAGGTACCTCTACCAGGCTGGAGAGCTGGGTGGGTCCTAGAGGCAATCAGGGCCCTGAGCACGTTCATAAAGTAGTGCTACAAGTGACTGACTCAGGACAGTGCCAGGACACTGGGAGGCTGGCAGCCACTGTCGCCCCAAGTGCTGTGCCTCCCGCTGCCTTCCACCGTGTGTGCCTGTGGCTGAGGGGTGTCTGTGGTCATGAGACCGGTAAGTGGCTAGCATCACATCCACCCCTGGGTCTTAGGTCTCCTCCCCAGGCAGCTTTGTGGGGCTTCGGCCACAGTTCCTGCACTCGGGAGTCCTCAGGAGGACCAGACGGCTTCCTGGGCGCCACGACTTGCTGCAGATAGACGGCGTAACGGCGTCCTGGATGGTCCCAGAACACCAGGCGCCTGTGCTGACTCGTCCCCTCCTGGGGATTCTGCGCCCACCCTGCACCTCCGCATTTGGTGGGGACTTGCCTGTGAGCTGCCCCCCACCCACACCCTTCTGAACACCCGCCTGCACAGCATCAGATGCAACTGCCCGGCTGGCCCGACCTGTGACCACCCCCTCTCCACATGGCCCCAGGGCCGCAGACAGCCTGTGTGGGCTCCATCCCCATTGCGTGGGCCTGGCTTCTCTCTGAATGGCTCCCTGATGCGTTGCGGCCTTGACACATACCGTGCTTGTGGCCAGAGAATCTTGCAGGGGCACAACGACAGCCTTCTCTGCCCCCAGACTCTTCCCCGGCGTGGACGGTTTGTGTAGGGCACCCCTCACACAGTGCACAGCCTCACTTTGCCCTCACCGCCCCCTCCACATCGTCATGGACACCATCTGTCTGTCAGCTGGGCTTTGGAGGCCTGCGTCCTCTGCCTCCAGGCCACTGTCCACATGCTGCTCGGGGAGCTGCCCTGGCTGCTAGACATCCTCGCCTTTGGGGTGAGGCCTGCGGGGGGAGGGAGCAGGGTGATGTCCCCTGAGGTGTCTCCTCCTTTTGCTCTGGGAGGAAGAACTGGGCCCTGAAGCTGTTTCTAAAAGGTCTCTGGCATAACACCGCCTTCAGTGGTGGGCGCGATCACCTGGCACCGCAATTACCAGAGGCACACCTTGTTGACTTGGCCATCGGGCCACTGTCACCGCGTGGGGTGGCTCCCGGTGCAGGGACAGAGGTCTGTGCCTGCTTCAGGAGCTGTGTGGGGGGTGTCAGCGGCTAAGCATAGAGCGCAAGGGGCCCTCCATTCAGCCCCAGCCTGAACGCGTGCCTGCGTCCACACTGCTGCTGTGGTGCCACCACCCCTGTTGGCTGGAACTGGGGTCAGGCCAGCAGTCGCTGCAGCACGGCCAGCCCTCAGAGCAGCCTGTGCCCCTACGCGCCAGATGGCCCGGTGGCCCAATGCATACATCCCCCCCCTTTATGGTGCGTGTCTCTGGGGGTGCAGACCAATACGCTTGCTGATGATGCACTGGGTGGAACCCCCCCAAATGGCATTAGCCTCATCAAGCAGTGACCCCACGCAGCCTGTAGGTGCAGTCAGACCAGATCCAGCCGCATGCCAAAGTATCCTGACCCTGCGCAAGTGGCAGACCTAGGCCCCACTGTATGCAAGCTGCTGTGCCTGTCCCCACATTTGGGGGCCACACGTCCAGGCCACTGGCACCCTCCAGTCCTGTCTGGTAGCGGGAGGCCTGAGCCAGTAGGTGGCACCTGCCCACGTTCCAACTCTCAGCAGGGATGAGGTGATGTGAACTGCACGCAGGGGGTCTCAGCACGGCAGGACCCTCTGCCAAGGACTTGTCCCCTGGGTCTGGCCTTGGCTGCTGGCCCTGGCAGGGAGAATGGTGCTGGGCCAGCTCTGAGATGCTCCTTCACTCCACAGGTGACCGGGCAAAGTTACTCGACCTCGTCTCAGAGTAAGCGTCCGCTGGAGGGGAGACAGCTCTGACAGCCAGGGGGGCCTGTGGGGCCGGTGCAGAATGGGACAGTGGGCGGCCTGAGCCAGTGACACGGCAGGCCTCCCCTGCACCCACCATGTATCACAGGCTCCCCTCCACGGGCCTTCCCGAGATGGGATCACCTGCAGCTCGGCAGATTTGTCTGTTTTAGACAAATACCCTAACTTTGCTTGACGTTCAGAAACTCTTTACTATTGGGCGCCTGGGTGGCTCAGTGGGCTAAGCATGTGACTTTTAGTTTCGGCTCAGGCCCCAATCTCATGGTTTATGAGTTTGAACCCTACGTCCAGCTCCGTGCTGCCAGGGTGGAGCCTACTTGGGATTCTCTCTCCCACTCCCTCTCTGCCCCTCCCCTCCTTGCTGGCCAGCTCACTCTCTCAAAATAAATAAATAAACTTAAAATAGATATATATTTAAAAAAAAGAAAAAGAAGCTGCTTTACTAGTCTCTCGCTTTGCCCTGAAAGACACCTCGAGGACTTGGGTCAGCTGCAGACGAGGGCCTGGCATTGGTTCCCTGGCCACAGAGCTGCTAGAATGAGCCGCTTCCCTGAGACGGACTCAAGAGGTGTTGCAGATGACATCCACCCTCCTGCCCGTGGCTTCCCCGGAACCGTGTCTTACAGGTTTGCGCAGAACAGTCTGAGCGAGCCGAAGTTATTTACGACTGTGGCTTCCGAGCTTGCAGAGGTTACGTACAGGCCGGTGTTCCGTGAGCTCTGCTTAACAGGGTAAAATCAGAGGCTCTGTGCTGGCTTTCCAGTCCTGGTATTTACCACTGCCAGTCATCCCCGGGGCAGGAAACAAGTCGGCATGTCCCCGTGGGGCTGCCAGGGCCACCGTCACCGTGCCTGTTGTAAGCCCATGGTCCCATGCCCTCCCCTGGGACAGAACGTTGACAGGCCTTCCCCCCGCCAGCCCAGGCCCTGCAGCGTTGACCGCTTGTCCTGTGGTCTCACCCCCTTAGGACGTGTCTGTGGCCTTGGGAGGGTTGTGGGGGGTCTGACCCCCCAGAAATCTGAGGCAGAGCCACACACTGGCACTCGGCGGCCTCGCCTCGGGCCTCATGGTGCCCACGTGCAGGCCGGCCATCTGCCCAGAGCCGTGTCTTGCTCTCTGAGGAGCCTGGTCTCAGGACCCGAGTGTGCCCATGGCCCAGAGTTGCCAACATGCCTGTGCATCAGTGGCCCAGTGATGGAGACCAGCCCCAGCTCTGGCCTCTACCAGTAGAGAACCCACAGGTCACAGTGGTATCGGGGACGACACTAGACGGCGGGTCCCTGTCTGGTGGGGGTGTTTCCTCTCCCTCCTCCCTGGGCCCTCTTCAGGGTCCCACCCAGAAGGGATCAGGGCACGCACCAGTCTTTGACTTCCTGCCGCAGTCTCACTATGCCTGCCGCGTCCCCCAGAGGCCCAGCCCACACTGCCCGCCCGCCCGCCCGTGTGGCAGGAGCCTGGCAGTGGGGCCTGCGGCAGCCGTTTCTAGGCCAGCAACCAGCCCGTTGGTCTCACCAGCAGCCCAGTTAGCGCAGCTAATTTCAGCACGGTGTCTGGTCTCCCAGGACCTGCTCTGGGTGCCTGCAAGGTGGCGGTCAGCTAGAGGATGAGCTGTTACTGCTTCCCCCTGCGCAGCATCCCAGGAAGGTGAGAAATGCGGGTCCTTACAGGCGTGAGAGCAGACGTGCGCCACCGGTTCCGCCACATGAACTGGTGGCCTCTATGACGTAGGGCTGCGGTCAGCGCGAGGACCACAGCAGCAGGTGTCCGCCCGGCAGCAGGTGTGGCCGGCGCCCAGAGGCCAGAGACAGCACAACAGTGATGTTCAGGGAGGGCCTGTGCCCCCTACAGCTGCCACCTGTAGGCCTGGCTCCCACCGTCCTGATGACCCACGCTGCTGCCTAGCTGCGCCCAGGTGCCCCTGCCGTGTGCTTCCTGCGTCGGTCGCAGCTGTGACCACAGCGGACCCGGGTCTCAGCAGGGCTTCCCCCAGTGGACTCTCCAGAAGCTGTCTGGTGCGGGTGCCCTGTTCTGCCCGTGCAGCCTGGAGAGAAGACATGACTGTGTGGCACGATCTGCCCGGCCCGGGGGTCAGTCCAAACCTGGAACCAGTCCCGAGGGCCGAAATAATGCCGTGCCCTTAGCTGCCCACCCCGTGTGAGCAGCACCACGAGAGAGCTCTGGGCAGCCGGAGCAAAACAGTGTGCGGGGCCTCGAAGGCAGGTGAGCACAAACAGGCCTCAGCGGGGGGAGCAAGGCCAGCACTGCCGGCCATCTGCCCTGGCAGGATGGCAGTGCCCTGGGCTCTAAGCCCCCATCCCCCTAAATCCATAATAAAAATAATCCCGCATTTGCCTGATCTGCCCCAGTTCCAGAAGCGTCTCCTGATGTGTCATCGTGTTGATGCGTGACAGCAGTCCAGGGAGGCACAGCTGACCCCATTTCACAGAATTGCACCAGGGAGGGTTTGGGAGCCCAAGGGGGCAGGGGACACCCCACCCTGCCTTCTAGGTGAGGACACCTGACCTTTCATAGGCCCCCAGCCCAGAGCTCCTGCCAAGAGCCTGGTCCAGGCCTTTGCGAGGATCATGACTGGGAAGCTGGGCACTGCTGGTCCCTGCGGCTGCCGTTGCTGCCTGGGGGCCCCCCACCCAGGATGCAGCCTGGCGCCTGCGTCACTCAGTAGCCCCAGGGGCACAGTTCCCCTGAGAGCAGGACAGCAGGGCCTACCACACACACCCAGAGCATCATGGCTGAGGAGAACTGGATATGGTCCCAGCCCCGACGGCACCTTCTGCCCTGAGGGGCAGAAGGCAGAGGGACTGTCTGCTTGGGCCCCATCGCGGGCCAGGTGAGGAGCCTGACAGAGGTGATGGGCCCCCTCCCTCAGAGGAGCCCCCAAAGCCACTCAGCCTGGGCTTGGGCACCCCCCAGCCAGACACCGCCTCCTGAGGCAGGACACTGCCAGGGCACCCCTGGGCCCACGAAGAGCAAGTCTGGCTGTCTCTGGCTTAGGGTAAACTGAAGCATGGACATACCTCCCCACCCTCAGGGCAGCTACCGTCTACCCGCTGCTGGCCGGGGCATGGGACACAGGCCCAGATGCCCTCAAGGGGACAGGCTCACTCCTGTGGGTGGCTCAGCTCCAGGGGAGGGCTGCCCACAGACCCTTCAGTTGGCACTGCTGAGACCTCAGAGGGGTACAGTGTCCTGGCCCTGTTACCCATACCTAGTCTATGATTCAGCCCATCAGGGGCGCGGAGGGCTGGGGCACAATCTAATGGCTGTAAGTCTTTGGTGGCAGCACCACACGGCAGCCCAGGAGCCCACCCAGCCCTGTGGGAGACCACTGTCCAGGGCCAGAGCTGACCCACGTTGCCTACCCCTGCATCTCCCACCCCCAAGGGCTGGCAGACCATGTAGGGTCAGGCGCAGTCCCTGGAGGAGGAGGGGAGGCAATGGGGGCGGTGCCAGAGCCTGGCCCCCAGGTGGCAGGAGTGGGCGGGGCACCTGCCCGGGCTCTGCCCGCTTATGTGCCCGCTCACTCATTCACTTGGTCTTCGCTGTCACTCACCATCACTTGGTCCTTGTCACTTGGCCCTTGCTGGCACCGTCCAAGGTAGGTCTGATCAATTGGCCCCCTGTGCAGAGCAGGAAACCGAGGCCGGGAGGGATTCTGGGACTCGCCCAGATCCCACCGGACTGACCTGGACCATCCTAACCCCCAGATGCCCCTGCCTGTTGGTCTTATGGCCGAGGGCAGCTGCCCTGCGTGTCCCAGCAGGCCCGACCCCACCAGTGGGGAGAACCCCCTCGGTCTTCGGGAGGGCGGGGCGGGGGCGGGGGCGGAGCGGCCGAAGGGGAGGGGAGCCGCGTCCTGCGCCGTGCGCGCCGCCCGCAGTGCCCGCCGAGCGCCGAGCGCCGTGGCCGGGGGCGTCGCGGGGCGCGCGGGACGGGCAGCCGGCTCCGGCGGCGCTGCGCGCAGGTAGGGCAGGCAGGGCAGGCGGCGGGGGCGGCGGGCAGGGCCGCCGCCCCCGCCCCCGCCGCGGAGAGCCCCCAACCACGTGGCTGTCCCGGCCAGGGGTGGGGATGCTGAACTTGGGGTCTCCGGGAGGGGAGCACCTGCATGCCCCCCATTGGCTGCCCCCCCCAAGAGGCAGACTCCCCTCCACCGGGGCTCTTACCCCTGGCTCCTGACTGACCCTCCCACGACGACTCCTAGTGCGGCTGTTCTGTCCCCAACCGACCAGGACTGACCCCCCCCCACCCCCACAAGAGATCTTCCGGCCAGGAGTCCCCTCCACAGGCTGACGCAGGCAGGGCCGCGCTCCTGTCAACCCCTGCCCACCCTCCCAAGGTCCAGAAAGCCAATCTCCTGGCTCTCAGCCTCAGTGATGGGAGCAGGGCCTGGGGCCCAGTGAGGGACTCCCTGGGCCCCTGGAGTGGGCTGAGGTGGGGGAGGAGGCAGGAAGCAACCTGCTCTGCCAGGCTGGTGCACAGCAGAAACTGGGCCAGATGGCTTGTGGAGGGTGCTGGGGGCAGCCCTGGGCCCAAAGAGGCTGCAGCCCCTCTCCAGTCCCAGACCTGCTGTGCAGCCTGGGACCCCAAGGTCCTCAGCACCTCCTCCCTGCAGCCTCTAGGCAGAGATGCAAATTGCAGCCAAATCCTCCTGGCTCTGGGATTAACTTCCTCTGGGTAGGCTTCCCCATGCAAAGCATTAGAAAGGAACTGGAAGGAAGCCAAGCAGGGCCCCACCTCTTACATGATGATGGTCTGGGTCACCCACTCTGCAACCAGGGTGGCAAGTGGGCGGGGGAGTCGGGAGGGCGGGCTTCTGAGAACCCACTTGTGCTGTGTGCCTGGCCCTGCTGTCACCACAACATTGCCCCTTTCCTTCCCACCCAGAGACCAGGCCGTGGTAAGGCTTTGGTGGGGGTGAGAGGTAAGGGTGTGGAACTGAGTAAAAACTTTTCCCTGCGGCTAATTAGCCCCATGGGGGAGGGGCAGGCACATGGGGCCTCATTTGTGGGGCTTCAGCTCCAGGCCCTGCACCCTGTGGACTGTGTGGGTGCCTATGTGGACCTTGGGAAACCGGTGGTGAGGCCCCTGGGGACCTCCCAAGCCGCAGACTGGGTGTCACTGTACAAGGGTGGGCCTCCCTCCTTCCTTTGGGAGGGGGTGCCCTCAACCAGTGGGTAGGGCACATCTGGGGGTGACCGCCGGCTGGCGGGCCCCCTGGCTGTTGCTTCCTCTCGCGCCCTCCAGCCCCAGGCTGGCCACTTCCGAAGCTCCCGACGCCATGGAGGAGTGGGATGTGCCTCAGATGAAAAAAGAGGTAGAAAGCCTCAAGTACCAGCTGGCTTTCAAGAGGGAGATGTCCTCCAAGACCATCCCTGAGTAAGTCCCCAGGACCCCACGGAGCCCCGCCCACCCAGGGCTGCCGGCTCCCATCTGCATCTCATTTCCCTGCCCCGAGCATTTTGCATGAGCCAGAACCACACCTCCACAGCCAGCCCTCGCCCTCGGGCACCCGCCTGCTCACCTCCCCCTCTCCACCCTGCCGCACACAGGCTCCTCAAGTGGATCGAGGATGGGATCCCCAAGGACCCGTTCCTGAACCCCGACCTGATGAAGAACAACCCGTGGGTGGAGAAGGGCAAGTGCGCCATCCTGTGAAGCACCCCCGCCCCGACTCTTGCCTCTTTGTAGGGAGAACACCTCGATAAAGGTGTGGCTTTTATAAAGACTCTTTGATGACGTTCGTGCTTTTGTACATTTTCTGATGGAGAAAAAGCAACAGCACAGCATCAAGCCTGGGCCCTGGGGCGTCTGGTGGGGGGGTTCCAGGGCACCCAGCACGGGTCGAGGTGTCCCGCACAGCCCCAGGGTATCCAGCGTAGATCCTGGGGCGTCCGGTGAGGGGTCCAGGGCACCCAGCACGGGTCGAGGTGTCGGGCGCAGGCCCGCTACAGCAGGTCCCGGATGTACAAGCTGCGCCGCACGGCATTGGAGACGCCCTCCTTGAAGCGAAACCAGACGTCACTCCTGCCCACCGCTGTGCCTATGCGCCACTCGGTCGCATCTGTGTCCGGGGCCACATCTCCTGTGGAGGACGTGTGGTTGCTACTCTGCCTTGCTCCGGCCCCTCCCTTCCTCCCGTCCCTCCCCTCTCTCCCGCCACACACCTGCATTCAGGGCCGGCGCTCTCTTGATGACCACACGACCAAAAAAGTCTCTCTCGGGCTGAAGGAGGCAGGTTGGTCAGGGTCTCAGACTCCCTGCTGTGAGCAGAGGGCCCGGCGGCTGCGGGAGCAGACGCCCACCTCCCCTCCCAGCCTCCCTTCCCTTCAGCCCCTCAGAACCCGCATAGTGGCAGGAGGACACCGTAACCAGATCCAAACTGAGCCAAGTGGAACGCCCTACGCTGAGCAGCAGGGAACTGGCAGGCCCCAGGGCTGAGCACCAGCCCCGTCCCTACCCGCCTGCCCCCCACCCCCACCCCCTGCACCTGTTCCTCCAGGGCCGCTTTCTTCAGGATGCGCTCCAGCCGCAGCTCCTCGTGGCTGCGTGAGGCGGGTGGCTGCGTCGCTTTCTCCCCAGCAACCCCCTGGGGACCCTCCTCTGCCTGCAAAAACAGGTGGCGAAGGCTGACTGCGCAGGGCCACTCCAGGGACAAGGTCCCTTCCAACAGCCCTGCCCTCCTAGGCCTGGCTCTGGCCCGAAGCCCGGGCAGGCTTACCTGGTTGTTGTCCCCAGCCCGGGCCAAGGCCTCTGCCCGCCGCATCTTCTCCATTTCAATCTCGTGGGCGATGAGCTGCTTGGCCTGGTAGGTGAGGGGCTTGCGGGCCGGCAGCTCAGGAAAGCGGCAGACCTCCTCCACATTCCTGCTCTCAGAGTTGGCACAGAGATGTACCTGGTCAGCAGAGACAGGCAGGGGCCACCTGCCACACCAGCCCCAGACGCTGCAGGGTGGGCCCGGTCCTGGCAACACGATGCCTGAGCCCCACAGCAAGAGAAGATCACAGCAAGAGAAGATTACCTGCCCCAAGCCTCAGTTTCCCCGACTACACGTGGGCACAAGAAGGGAACCCCTTCAGGGCCACAGGATGAAGAAATGAGACAAGGCAAGGCCTGGTCTCAAGTCTGGGGCTGAGTGCTTGGAACTGTCACCACTACTGCTTCCCTGTGACTGTGACAGAGGGAGACATGCGGCTGGTGCCTCGCTGGGTAGCAGGGCCCCGGGGACTATCTCGGGATGGGGAAGCCAAGCCCTGGGGAGCTCAAGGGCCCTCTGCGGGACACTGAGGCAGCGAGAGCCTCCGCAGTAAACCTCAGACCCCAGCGCTGTGCCTGACCTGGAACACCACGCCTCACGATCACATCTGGGAAAGGCTAAGCGGGAACCGAGCCCCTGCCACTACCCCACAGACGGCAACACCGACACACGCGTCGCCGAGACCACGCTTTCAGATTCCCGGCCCAGAGACCACCACGGCACTTGGAGCCCAGCTTCCTGCCCCCGGCACCCCCGCCCCAGGTGCCGCACAGACTCACGGCTCTAGCCTGTAGACATAGTGCCCGTCGGGCATGCGCTCCTGGCGGTAGGTTAGGCTGTAGGCAAGCATGGTTCCCACAAGGCCGGCCAGCTGCTGTTTCTCACGAGTGCTGTACAGCTGTGTGCTCACCTGTGGACAGGAGGCAGGGGCAAGGGCACGGACGCTGAGCATGGCCAGGGGCCCTCCCCTATGGGCAGTCGCAACCCCGCCCTGGCTGAGGCACTCACAGGGCGCAGCTTGGGTGCAAGGATGTCCAGAAGCAGGCAGAGGACATCCAGGACGAGGGCCTGAGGTGCAGCCCGGCTGCGGGTAGCGGGCGTCAGGCCCGACACCAGCGTCTGGATGAGGTTCTGTGTCTTGCTTGTCCGGTTCTGGGCCTGGGGCAGAGAGTGAATGGGGCCTGGGTAACCCGGCGTCTCTGGGCCGGCCCCGAGCCCCGGGCTGGGTGCAGGGGCACACCTCCTGCTGGCTGCTGGGGAAGGCGATCCTCGGCACGTGGCTGGAGGCGAAGAGCAGGTGGAAGGCTGCCGGCAGGAAGGGCAGGTAGCGCAGCAACCGGAAGCTCTGGCCGTGGTGGGCGGCCCGGCTCAGCAGGTCGTCAAAGGCCAGCCAGTCGAGCGCCGCGCACACGGCACCCAGGCTGGAGTCCCGAAGCCGCAGGCGCAGGAAGTTGTCAAACAGGCCCTGGGGGTGAGCAGGTGGGTGGGCCCCGAACCCCTCCAGCCGCGGCCCCCAGCCCCCCATGTAAGCACCACCCAACGGGAACCTCCACCTCCCACCGCCCTGCCAAATGCAGGGCCTCGGGACATCTGCAAACACCAGCAAGGGCCCGCCCCAAGACCCCAAAGACAGAGCCAAGAAGGCCCAGCCTGCCGCCCGCCCCGGTGTTCTGACCGAATCCCTGACAGACGCACAAAAGAACCCGACCTCCCTAAAGGAAGTTCCGTCGGTCAGAATCAAGGGCATAGAAGAAGCCCCACTCTCGTTCCTTGCGAGAGTCGTCTCCTTGGGCTACGGCACGACCCCTCCCCGTAACGGTTTCCAGATTTACGGATCACCCAATAATCCAAAGCTGCTTAGTCAGGGAGGCAGCTTAGGCCGGGCTTCCCGGGGGTGGGGGGGCACCTGTGCCACCCGCCCAAACCGGAACTCCACTCTGCCCGCTCCGCCCCACCCAGATGGATCCCGACCAGCAAATGGAGTGACCCCACTGCGCACCCGGCCCACCTCCCCACCCTGCCAGCCCACACGGGGCGTCCCCTCCTGGCACCAGCTAGTCCCTCCACCCAGGCCTCTGTCCGTTTGCTGTCATCTCTGAGAGATCTCCCCGATGCCCCACGTCCACCACCCCTCGCACCTATCCTGTTTCCCTGACACCATCTGAAGTGTCTCCCACCCGCTGTCTGGGGACAGACACACGGCCAGGTACTGACCCACTGGGAGCCCCCAAAAACGTCCCCAGAGCATCATTACCTGGACCACCTTCTCGTGCTCGCCTGCAGATGCAGCCACGTGCAGGATGTGGTAGAACCGCTGGGAAGCCATGGTCAAAGGCACCTCGGCAGGACGGGGCCCCAGACCTGTGGGCCCATCGCCAAGCAGGAGCGTGTGCGGGATCAGGGCCAGGTTCTGGCCCCAGCGTTGCCTGCAGAGGGGTGCCGAGGCTGGAACGGAGCCCTGCCTCTTTATCGCTCTCGGTGGCACCTTGCCACCCAAAGCGGCCTGAGGGTCTGCTCTACTGGTCCTTAACGGGATGGCAGGGACGCCAAGTGCCCCTGGGGCCTGGGCAGCATTCAGTCTCTGCTGGAGGCAGGGCTGGCCAGCCCGCTTACCTCTGGGCCCGGGGCAGCTGGAAGACCTCCTGCCACACGGAGAAGAGCCCCTTGCGCTGGTCCTTGAGACCCACACGAGTGGTCTGCACGACCTGCACGCTCAGCTGCCGCCGGCCCCGCCCGTGCAGGAACTGGACACAGGGTGTGCGGGGCAGTGAGAGGCAGCTGAGCCCTGCCTCCCCCGGCCGCAGCCCCTGCCCCACCTGCCCACCTGCCCACCTGCAGGGTGTTGATGCAGGCGCGGATGTCGTTGTCCGTCTTCTCACAGAGAGCCGCCAGTGCACCCGGGTCGGCCTGCATGCCCCGCCGCAGGGAGATCTGCAGGGAGGCGGGAGGGTGGGCGCTCTCTCCCCCAGAAACCCACCCCAAGGCCACCTCTTCCCGAGAACACAGGTGAATGCAGGGGAACAACAGCTACAGACTCAGGGGCCCGGCCTCGCTCTGTGCTCGAACCATCTACTGCCAGAGGGCAAACTGGTCCAGTCACCCCCATGCCCAGTGGTCAGCTAGGGGATGGGGCCTGGATGCGAGGGGACCAGGACAGGCGCGGCGTCCCCCCACCCCATAGCTGGCCACATGGCCGCCCGGTTGCGTATTCCCCACCACAGCCCTCACCCACCTCTTGTAGCCGCTGCACGAGCCTGGAAGACAGTGTGGGCGGAAAGTGGAGAAGAAAGGCCTGCTGCCTCAGCTGCCGCAAGGAGGGCACAAACCTGTAGGGGGCAGACACGGGCACACACCCGCCCCCAAGGGCAAAGGCGGGGCGGGGGGGGGGGGGCCCTCTGCTCTCCCCCACTCACTGGTCATTGCAAATGCAGATGACGGGCCTCATCAGGAGTCCCCCCTCAGCCCGGCGTCGCCGTCCCCCACTTGTGGGAACAGCCGGACCCCCAGACTCTGCTTCTTGCGGGCCCTTGCGATCCAGGATGCTCAGAAGAACGTTGACGGCGGCCTGGGGTATGGGCGGAGGACACGGTGAGCCCTAGCCCGTCGCCGGCCCACCTGCCCACCCACTGGGGCGCCCAGGAGGCCCACCACAGGGGCCCCGTCGATCTCATCGATGACCAGACAGTTGGGTTTCCCGCCAGCACCCAGCACCGACTCCATCTGCGTGGCCGCCTCGATGCACGTGCGGAAGGCCTCAGGGCTGCGGTCGTCACTGGAACCAGTGAGGCCAGAGGTGGGGCCGTCAGGGGAGCGATCGGGGTCCCTGGCAGCACAGGCTCCCAGGACTGGGCCACCAGGCCTACAGCTAGAGGCTACCCTGTGACAGGACCACCCCACGTCCCAGCGAGCCCTGACAAAGCACGAACTCCACCGCCCAAGACCCCGGGACCAAGCCCCACCTCTGGCCCACCACGGTTTCGGGGGAGTCAGAACAGACGGAAGGCCTGGCACGTACCTCGCATTCAACTCCACCACGCAGTAACCAGCTTGCCGCGCAATCACGTGAGCCAGGGTGGTCTTGCCCAGCCCCGGGGGGCCACACAGCAGCGCCACCTGCGGCCGAGACAGGTCGGATGAAGACAGGCTACCACCCGTACCACCGCGGAACCCCTGCCCCGCCCTCGAGGCTGAAACTCCTGTCCCGTGAGGTTCGCTCCTAGGGGATGTGCCCCAAGCCCACTGTGGCGAGCACACAAGCACAGACCACACTCAGCGCGCTTGGGTTCCCGCCTACCGCTTCACAGTCAGAGACAGCGCTGCCCGAGACCAGCAGTGAGGAGATCTGACAGACGCAGATGCTGCTAGTGCAACTGACCCCCAGAAACCACCCGCTGTCGCCGTGAGCGTCCTGAAAAGGTATGCGGTCCTCCGAAAAGCAAACGTCGTCCGAGTCTTTAAAGCACACTCAAATTCCAACTCGTGTCACCGACGTTCCGTGCCAACACCCTGGCGTTATGACGCCCTCAGCCATGCACACAGAGGCCCCCAGAGGCTGCAAGGGCGCTGGCCACCCGGAGAGCACAGCCTCCGGGCTCAGAGATGTGTGTGGCACGGCCAGGCGGGGCTCACCTTCTGCCGGGGCCGCCGGCTCGGGTCCAGGTCAGCCTCTAGCATGTCCTCTAGCACCTGCTCGTGGCTTTTCCATTTGCTGGAGGTCGCGGCCTCCTTGCCACCGCGGGCCAGCTCTAGACCGGGTCTGGGCCTCCTAGCAGGCCTCTCTCGGCCGAACACCACCAGGTCCCACAGCTTCAGCCACTTGAGGAGGCAGCGGTTAGTGAACTGCGGGACGGAAAGCGTGGCCTGGAGGAACCGCCAGCACCAAGGACTCCCCGTGCCCACCCTTCACATCAGCCTGCTGTCCCAAGCCCCGAAAGACACACGGGAATGTGGAAGCTAAGGAACAGGTCACCCTGCCGGTGAGTGACAGAGCGAGGCTCGCACCAGGACCTCCGTCCCTACCACCCTAACTCCCTCAGGAGACCCCCACTGTCCCGTGTGTTCCAGCATCAGCTGCTGGGACAGTGGGGAAGGAAACAGGCTGCAGCCAGGGGGAGCCCCGGACCCCCAGCCCAGGTCGCAGGTGACTTCCAGAATGCCAGGACCCACGCTAGCCTCAGCTTCCCCACATACGGCTCCAAAGCGCAAATCCAAACCCTCTCCGCCCTCCCCAGGTCCTTCAAGCTGACAAGAACAACTTTGGGGCAACAAAAAAATCAGTCACACTTGAACGGGAACAAGAGAACGAGGTCTCACGTCATCGCTAAGAAGCTCCGTGTAGCACCGCGGTGCGAACTCATCCACCCAGAGGCAGTGCTGGGAGTCGTCTTGGCTGTCAGCCAGCTCTTCCTCAGGGGCCCCCGAAGTCTGGACCTCCTCTCCCACCTCCTCAGAGCTGAGGCTGGAGAACATCATGCCCTGAGCTGCCGGGCGAGTAGAGGGACTGCACACCCCCCACCGACTACAAGCTGGAGATCAGCAGTCCAAGAACCGGTAAGGGTCCCAGGGCTGGAAGGGCCCACCGTGTCACCTGCGAAGCGTGTCTGAGAGCTGACGGGCCTCCTCAAGCAGTTGCTGCCTCCGCTGTGCAAACAGCAGGGACGGGATCAGCGTGTCTCCAGCACGCAGTCACCCCAGAGCTACCCTTCTCCCGACAAATCCCACCTCACTGTCGACCTGCTCCTTCAGGGACGCGAAGGACACACCCAACAGGTCCAGCTGGCCACGGCCTCGCCACCAGATATCAAGGAAAGGGTTCTGTAGGGAAACGAGGACACCCTTTGTCATCTCTCAGAACACAACCACCCACAGACCCTCTCTCGTCAGTGCTCAAGGACCCAGGTGGCATTCTCTACTGACAACAGACCAACGCAAGGACAAACCGCTTCTCCAAACAAAAATCCTAAAGAGAAAATGCACTGGGATGGAGATAGCTCTAAAGAAAAAAGGTAAAGGTTAAAACATCAGAGAAAGGGAAAAGTGACACCACAGGAAGGGGACAGTGAAACTGGCCCTCACAAGTGGATGACTGCAGGTCACGTGAACTTCCTGAGGGGTCCCCAGGGTCTGAGGGTTGATATGATGTCTAGGACCCTTTCCTGGACAGCACCGAGCCCGCCAACCCTGCAGGAAGGCTGTTGCCAGCCTCTCACCCCCACTTGTGGCCACACAACACTCACCTGCACCCCTGTGCCCACGGGGTCACCTCGCAGCACCAGAAAAGCCCGGCACCCACCAGTGGAGGTCACACTGACATAGTCCTCCAGGACAGGGGGCCGCCTCAGGACAGGATTTCGAGCTGCTGGAGAGGCCTGAAGGGGACCCACGTCAGCACCAGCATCCAAGGGCCTAGGAAGGGACAGATGCTGACCTGGGGACACTCACCTCCTGTGACCATGGCAGGAGAAACTCAGATCCACTCTTGACTATACATCCCTCCCACACACGCTCAGCCCCAAGCCTCCCAAACCCTGGGACCCTCCCAAAATCCCTGGGGCAGCTGTGCCCCAAGCCACACACCCTTTGCCCCACAGTTCAGGGGGGATCTCTGGACTCGGTGGGGGGGTGATGTCCCCAGCAGGCGAGTCAGGAAGGGGCGGCTCTTCCATTTGCTCAGGTCTGAAGTTCAGCTTCTTCACGACTTCCAGCCTGAGCCGTTTGACCCTGGGGGCTGGGGAGAAAGTCGAAAGTTTCATAAGCTCCTGCCAAGCCTCACACCCCACCCGTATGCCTTGGGGCTCTGAGGACATACTGGGGGGCAAGGCCCCGTCCCTGGGGTCATGATCGGCCAGCTGCCTCTTCCTGGCACTGCCTTTGTAGTTCCCTGGAGGTCCGCCTGGAGAGCAATGAGTGGCAGCGTCCCGTCCAGCAACGGCCTCCTCGAATGTCAGCCGGGACCGACACACTGAGGGCCAGGGACCCCTGGAGGGCGACGGGGCGGCTGTCCCTGCCGGGAGAGAAGGTTGACAGCAGCGGCGCCAGGTCAGCCTGTACAGGCAACAGCTCCCGCGGTCGGGGGCGCTGGAGGGCCCTTCTCGCTCCAGCCTTCGGGTCCCCGCCGCCTCCCCTCCTCCGACCAGCCCTCCAGGACTAGGGGGACGAGGCCGAGGCGGGGCCCACGCCCACCTTCCAGCTCGGCCAGCACCTCGAGCTCGGCCGCAAACTGGCTGTAGAAGTCTTCCTGGCCGCCCCCCAGCTCGCGCTCGGGGTCTCCCATGGCGCCCGCTCCCGCTGCACCAACCCGCCGCTCCGAACCTCCCGCGCGGCCGCCCGTGCTGCGCGCCGTCCCCGCCCCTCGCGTCCCGGCGCCGCCAATCAATGGCCGGCGTGCCCGGCGGCTCTCGCCATTGGCCACCGGGAGGAGCGGGGCGGAGGCGGGGCTGCGCGCGCAGGCCGGGCGGGGCCGAGCCAGCGCCGTGGCCTCGGGCGCTCACCATTGGCCGGCACGCCCGCCTGTCTGCGACGAGGGCGGGGAGAGCGCCGGGCTGAGCAGACGCGCCGGAGTCGAAGCGGAGGTCTCGGGCGCTCACCATTGGCCCGCACGGCCGCCCGTCCGGGGCGTGCGCGGGGCGTGGGCGGGGCGTGGGCAGGGCTGCGCGCTCCGGTAGGTCCCGTGAGGCGCGGCTGCGGGGTCGCTGGGCCGCCAGGTGCGGGGACGTAGTGCTGGAGCCGGCGCTCGGCAGCTGCCTCGCGGGCCGGGGCGGCGCGGCTAAGCTGCAGGTCGGTCCGAAGTAGGGGCGGAGCAGGCTGCGGGAAGGGCTCCCAGAACCCGTAGGCCGGTGCCCATCAGACGCGGGGGTCGGGGGCTGCCGGGGAGGATTGTATCTGCTTCGGGGCAGGGGCGGGGGGGTGAGGGCGGAGATGGCCGCCCTCGCTGGGCGCCACGGCCGCCGGGGGGGGGGTGGTGGGGGGTGTCCGGCAGCTCCTCTCTTGGCCCCTCCCCTCTCGGCAAGCGGCTCCTGTCGCGCGTTGGAGGACTGCCCCGGAGGGGTCCGCGGGGGTGGGCTGAGGCGCGAGACTGCTTCTTCCGGGCTCTGCGTTTGGGTCGGACAACCCCACAGTCAGAGCTGAGAAGTGAGAGTAGAAAGGGATCTAGTGCGTGCGGACGCCGCGTCAGTAGCTTCACGCCGGGGACCCTGGAGAACAGGGATGTACACGCGAATTGCGCAGGACGCTGACGTGCGCTGTACTTCCCGTGGACCCCCGTGCGTTGCAGGCGCCAGCATGGAAGCAGGCCCAGTAGAGAGCCTGTCGGTGGTGTACCAGAGCCAGGATTTCCTGGTGGTGAACAAGCACTGGGACCTGCGCATCGACAGTAGGATGTGGCGTGAGACCCCCACCCTCCAGAAGCAGCTGCGCCTCCGCTTCCCCGAGTTAGCGGACCCTGACACCTACTATGGGTTCAGGTGTGCAGAGGCCAGGCACTGGTGGCCCCCAGCGGCCTCTGCGGGAGGGAAGTGGCCACCCCCAGTCTAGCCACCCCTGATCCGCTGCCCCATGCCAGGTTCTGCCACCAGTTGGACTTCTCCACCAGCGGGGCCCTCTGTGTGGCCTTGAACAAGGCTGCAGCGGGCAGCGCTTACAAGTGCTTCAAGGAGCGCCGTGTCACCAAGGCTTACTTGGCTCTGGTAAGGCCTGACCAGTCTCCTAGGCAGGGGGTTCCCCAGAAGTGGTGGGTGGCCCCAAGAGCAGCTCGTGACCCTCTGCCTGGCAGGTACGGGGACACGTCCAGGAGAGCCGGATGACCATCAATTATGCCATCGGCAGGAACAGCACAGAGGGTCGGGCTCACACCATGTGCATCGAGGGTACACAGGGTACGCAGGCCAGGGGAGTGGGGTCTGTCAGGGGGACATCCCTGGGGACCAGTGGGAGGGGGAGGGTCATCCAGTGAGGAGCCTCAGCGGGCAGGGCCCGTGGAGACAGGTGAGCTGGGCTGGAGTGGATCGGGCCCTAGGCTGGTCCAGCCAACCTTCACGCCCTGTCCTCCTCCTCACAGGCTGTGAGAACCCAAAGCCAAGTGTCACCGAGCTGGTGGTCTTGGAACACGGGCTGTACGCGGGCGACCCCGTCTCCAAAGTGCTGTTGCAGCCCCTCACGGGTACGTCTGGGGGCGGGGACCAGGAAGCCGTCCAGGCCCCTTTGCTGTCTGTTAACGATGTCCCTCGCGCCCCTGGCGCGGTCGATGTCTGGCACCCACGTCTCTTCACACAAGGTGCTGCGGTGTCCCTTCTGTTACGCGTGAGATGAAACGGTGGCACAGGGGCAGAGTGGCCTGCCTGGGGCCATTCCACTATCTCAGCCCCACACGGGGTCTTGCTCCTGGACGTGAGGGCCTCTGGAAGGCCGGCAGGAGTTCTCCAGCGTGCCTGGCCCTGACCCTCCCGGCAGCGACTCTTGGAGTCGACCGCTTCTCTAAATCCCGATGTTCTCGTTTGTACCAGGAAACAGAGAGGTCTGCCGTTTTCAAGGGTTTCGTGGGGCTTCTAGACAGCGACAGGACAGGGCTGGGGCGATGTGGGGGGAGGGGAGGGGAGGGGCACGGGATGCCCTTCCCACCCTACCTGTTCCCTCGGCACCCCCACAGGCCGGACGCACCAACTGCGCGTGCACTGCAGCGCCCTCAGTCACCCCGTCGTGGGGGACCTGACCTACGGGCAGGCGTCGGGCCGGGAAGACCAGCCCTTCCGCATGATGCTGCACGCGTTTTACCTGCGCATCCCCACCCACACCGAGTGTGTGGAGGCCTGCACGCCAGATCCCTTCGTGCCCACGCTCGATGCCTGCTGGAGCCCCCACACCCTGGTGCGGTCACTGGACCAGCTCGTCCAGGTCCTGAGAGCTGCTCCCGACCCTGAGCCTGCGGAAGGGAGCCCCGGACCTTGCAGCACTCCCACACCCTCCACCAGGCCCCCTGAGACAGAGGCACAGCGGGCGTCGTGCCTGCAGTGGCTGTCAGAGTGGACACTGGAGCCTGACAACTAAGGGCACCACGGTGGGTGGGAGCGCCAGCTGGGACCACTAGGGGTGGGGGCTTCAGGGGAGAACCCTAGGCCCGTCCCAAGTCGGGGGTGTCCCTGTGTGCGGCGCCCCTGCGGACAGGGACCGAATCCCCTGGCTGTGGCAGCTAGACCTGGAGAGGGGCCGCAAGGCCAGCAGGGGGAGCCAGGCCGCCACGATTCTGGAGGATGAGGCCTTCCTCCAAGACCCTCTCCCCCAGGGGAAACCAAGGCCTGCCTTCCCGGCTCCAAAGCTTCATCCCTCGTGGCTTGTTTTTGTAAATTTGCCCAAGGTCTCCCTGCAAGAGGCAGAGGCAAGAGCTGAGACAGCCTCAGGTTGGATCCCTCTGGGGCCCCCAGCCCGGGCCTCAGAGCACCTGGTCCTCACCGTTCTCAGAGGTCCTGTGTTGGTCAGCCTAGCCGGGCTGGGCCTCCCCTCTTGCAGACCCTGACCCATCCTGCCCGTGATACTGCCTTGTGCCTTTGCTTCTACCAGACTCTGCCCGTGGGCCCCCTCCTACCCAGATGGCTTGTGGGGAGGGTCTGAGCCACGCCTCTCGACCCTCTCACAATGCCTAGGCAGCCAGCAGTCCCGGATTTGGGCTTGGGAGTGAGGACGACCAGCCCCCATCCCCGGTAACACAGCCCCATCAGCCTCCTTGCAGCTGAGCGTCAGGGACTCAATAAATACTCAGTGACTGACCCCATGAGCAATCGTGAATCTGTCCGACGTTGGGTATTTGGGGGTCCCGGATCCCTGCCCTCTTCCCTGCATGGGGCAGACCTCTGCCCTAGGCCCCCCAGCAGGACCCAGGATGGACCTCATGGTCCCGGCTACTGACCTGTCCTCCCCCACCGTGCAGTGAGCACCCCACAGCCCTAGTGTGAGGGCCGGGCTCTGGGTAGAGGACCGAAACTGGGTCAGTCCTGTTCCTGGAGATCCCCATTTCTGGCCAAAAACATTGCAGCATCCATCTGTTCTCACCAGTTCTTCCTAGAGCTGTGGTCTCCACATCCGCCTTAGGGCCCTTCACCGTCTCAGAGGGCCAGCCAGTCTCCAGGGTCGGGGAGAGCAGGAGGCCGGTGTGACCAGCCGCAGGACACTTGTCTGGACGCACTGGCCTGGGGGGGCCCAAGGGCTGGGCCTACAGAACCAACAACAGAGAAGTCAGAGGGCTGGGTATACCTCGTAGTCCCTAAGGAAGGCATGAGGGTAAGGCAGGAGTAGGCACTATCCTGGGGAATGTTCTCTGTGTGCTGCTGCTCCCCGTAAAAGACCTCCTTGGTGCCTTGAATCCCCCCGGGATCCAGAAAGCCACCCACAGGCCAGGTCTGGACCTTGCTTCCTACGGGTAGGCTGGGAGGTTGTCTCCCACCACCCCGTGGGCCTCTAGGCTGAGACTGCAGAAGCCAGACACGGGCGCACATGGCCTGTCTGTCCCCCCCCCATGCCCTGGCCGTGGGTGGGCAGGGTTGAAGGGTGTGGGAATGGTGCAGGTGCCCCTGGGCAAAGGGGAAAAGGAGAGCTTCCTTAGCAAGAGTGGCGGGACAGGCACTGCTGGTGGGGCCAGAGCATGGGCAGGTCCCCACTGGGGAGCTGCGTGTGCTGGTGGGGCCCAGCCCCCAGCCATGTGGAAGGGCAGCTGGACTTCGGTTAGGCCTGTCCACACCAGGGGAGGGGGGAGCTGTCTTCAGCCGGTCCCTCTAGCTGTTGGCACCTTAGGCCCTGGGTCAACACGCCTGCTTGGCGGTGAGGCTGGCTCTCGGGGCACGTGTGGCTCTCCTTGTGGTGCTGATGACAGTAGTTCAGTGGCTGACCCAGCACCGTGGGGTTCCAGGCCCCCGTATCCCCCGGGCCCTGCCCCCCTCAGCTGGGGATAAGCTTCCACGGCACCTCCCACTCTACCTCAGGGGACCCATCCCGGGCCCCAGAGCATGTGCACCACAGCTTTTTGCCATTGAGGACACCTGCCTGCTGCCTTCATCCCCTCCCGGCCTCACAGCACGCACACTTACGGACACACACGCTCACGGGGCAGAAAGTGCCGCATGCGTGGCTGAACCCAGGTGCCACACGATCCACGTGTGCCTGATGTCCCTGTGGGGAACACATCTATCATTCACATAGTTGTGGCCGCCCCCAGGCACACGCGTGTGCACAAAGACACCAGCACACACGACAGCTGCAGACACGCACGTGTACGAATACACACGTGACCCCCAGGGCACAGACACATTCCCCAGTGGGCAGGGGTGTGCGTTGGGCGGCTGCCAACCGTGAGCTCAGTCTGTCGCTCCGCCGGGGCCGGAGGGCAGGTGTCTGCTGTGCTCAAGGTCCCCCGGGGCGGACACGGCACCGTCACTTGGCACAGCCCTGGTCTCTCCCCTGCACATCTGCCTGGTAGGCATCGCTGCAGGACTGGGTGGCCAGGCAGGCAGGGTGTCAGGCGAGGCATGGAGCCGAGCAGGGACACAGGCGCCCACCCCCTGCACCAGCCCTGTGCCCCAGGGCTCAGCTGCAGGGTCTGACACACTCCGTGGGCTGGGGTCCCTAGTGGCTGGAGCACCCGTCACCTGGCTTATACTCCCCTGCATTGGACAGCCACCCCCGGGCGCGGGAGCAGCCTCCCTCTACAGCAGAAGGTCTCCGAGCCCAGGTGAGAAGTGACGGCTGGGGCAGGGCCACCCGAACCTCAGGGCGCAGGCTGGGAGTCAGTGTCATCGTGGCTCTGGGTGGGGAGCTGAGCCCCTCTGAGCTAATGCTTTGCTCCCTGCAGAGGACAGTAACACCCTGGGTGGAGCGCAATCTAGAAGCCCACAAGCGCCAACACCCTCAGGACCTCCATCTGCAGGCTGGCCAGGGCTGTTCCGGGGCTGTGGTGGGGGTTGTGGCCGGAGGCAAGGTCTGGCTGGGCCTCCAGGTCTCCCTGGAGGAGAAGAGCTTTCTAGGCCACCCAGGTGTGGGCACAGGTTAGGGAACCCCTGAAGCTTCAACCCCCAGCTCCGTGCGGGGGACTTACTGGGACCACCGCTCCTGCCCTGCAGCTGTGTGGAGATCTGTTTATCGGAGACACCAGAGCCTGCAGGTGCCATGACCCTGACCTGCTATAAGGAAGGTCCCAGGGTTAGGGCCGGCCCCCTTCTGCCACTCCCTTTGGTTCCGCGGAGCTATTGTTTGTGGGGCTGTTACCCTCCCCAAAGACAGACACACTTGTGGGGCAGCCATCCTGTGTGACCCCAGACTGCAATGTCCTCTCTGTGCCCGGGCCGAGGAGGGCAGGGGACGGTGATGGCGTGGGCCTCATCACGTCCTATCTCCTCTCCAGCTTGTCCTGAACCCACCGCCCGTGACCCCACACCTTCCTGCACAGCCATGGGCCTAAGAGCAGGTGAGACTGCCCCCCCTCACAAAGGGGCACCGTGGACCCTCCGGGGGTGGTTCCCACGGCCGGCTCCTCTCAGGTGGCAGGACCATCTGTGGTCATAGGGACACAGGGAGCCCTGGGCAGACCCTTGACGGATGCCCCCACCAGGCAGGCACAGCCCTGCCGGGGGGGGGGGGTGTCAGCCGCTCATGGCCCATTCTGTTCCAGGTGCCCAGGTGAGCCCAGGCCTCGCCCTCCTCATGTGGCTCACCGCCCACTGCTCTTGTCCCCAGGCCCAGGGCTTCTCCCAGGGAGGGCTGGACGCCAGCAGGGCTGACCTGTGGGCCAGGTGAGTGCCAGCCCCTCCTGCAGTTCCAACCTACAGGTCACATCCTGGCAGCTGATCCCCTAGCAGGCGGTGGGGGGGGGGGGGGAGGAAGGTGTGGCTCCAGGGGCTGCACCTGACGGCCCAGGCGAGGCTGAGGCAGGGCTGCCCCCAGCACTCACCGACCTTGCCCCAAGGTGGCCCAGATCACCCAGTGTCCTGCATCATGTCCCAACCACACCAGAGTGGCCAAGAGTGGGTCCCCCAGGTTGTCGCAGCTGGGACTGGGGCCGCTGAACCCCTCACCTCTCGCACTGCTCTCCCGGCCAGAGTCCTCTCGGTTTCTTCCCCTGCCCCGAGGCTTGGCTGCTCTCTCAGGTCCCAAGCACTGTTCAGAGGGCTCATGCATGGGCTCAGCCACCCTTCCCTTCCCTGGGAGTCAGAGACCTCTCGTGGACCATCAATCACTGACCAATCAGTGTGCTGATTAGGCAGGGCTGGAGACCCAGGCTGAAGTCCCGTGAGATGCCCTCCCCACACACGGATTTTAGTAGACGCACAGCCTGCGGAGCACTCAGCTAGGAACCAGCCTGGCCGTGGTGACACCGCAGATGCCCGGACCACATCTGCTCCAAACACTCAGCTGTTGCTGGGGCCGGGGAGCTCACTCGAACTCGGAGCCCCCTGGGACGGGGCCTCGGGCGGGAGCACAGACCCAGAGTCCAGGCCGGGGCCATACTGAAGCCCTGCTCATCGCCTGGAGCCCGGGGCCAACTACGTGCCACAGGGGCACAAGTGCGTGCCGAGCGGAGCCGCGGTCTTGCCTGCGCCCAGGCGCCACCAGCCACCCTTCCTGTGTCTCAGCCCCTGGGTGTTGGGGAGCTGACCTCCCTCCTGTGCACTGCAGTCCGGGCTACACCGCCCCCCCCCACTCACCGCCTGCCTCCTTTCTGCCCAGTGCCAACGCCTCCCTCCTGCACAGCTTCTGGTGCCAGCCGGCCAGCCAGCTGCCCCGGGACCAGCTCTCCGCTCTCATCAGGGCCATGGCGACTCGCCGGGTCCTCCTCAGAGCCTGGCAGGTGAATGGCTGTGGCGGATGGGTGCAGGCTGGGGTGCTGACGGCAGGGGTGTCCCCAGCGCAGGACACGGGCCAGCGGGGGGCCTGCGGGGCCGGGTGGGGGCTAGCTCACGGTGGGGGAGCACTGGGGCCCTGCGGGAGACACCGCCAGCGTCACCACCGCCTGAGGGGTGTCGCTTCAGTAAACCCCTATGCGACAGGGGGTCTGGCCCTCCAGAGGTTGGGCTTTCCCTCCCCTGAGTGATTCTCTGCTGCTGCCCACTTTGGATCATTTCTAGGGCCTTCTCCACCAATTACCTGCAGACCCCCTGCCTTCTGTTCTTGTGTTCGGGTGAGGGCTTATCCGCCAGGCCTGCGCTGGCCGCTCCTCCCTCCATCTGTCACGCAGCGTCCCCCTTTGGGACGGGTTCTGGGCCCTGGGCAGATCCCCCAGCCTGCTGGCCTCTCCCTGCGACCCACCACTGATCCAAGCATTGCCCGTCCCTGAGTTTAAAGAAACGGAAGGATGAAAAGCTACCATTTTGTCTCTTTATAATATTGGTATGAAATTAGTACTGAACCTAGAACGACCTCAAAGTGAGTCAAGCAACACAAGAAACCCAGGCAGGCGGCCCTGAGATAAATGCCTCTGAGTCACCGTAGTGCAGGGGGGCCCAGGGTGGGGAGGACTCTCGGGCTGGCCTTGACACATCCCGAGAGCGGCTGAGACGGGAAGACGACGTGATGTCCAGGTGAGGCGGGGTCCAGGCAGGCAGGGAAGGGGCCGCCCTGAGGGAGAGGGTGACGTGGCAGAGAGAAGGGGGCCGGGGGAGCCCCGGGCTGGGCGAGAGAGTGACCCATCACCGCCCTGCCCAGCTCAGCTGCCTGGCCAACCTGGCCACGCTGCACGGCCTCCAGGACGACTTTGAGCTCCACCCGCCGGACCTGCTGCTTTTCTACAAGTGAGTGCCCGCTCTCGGCCCGAAACCCGGGCGGCACAGGCTGAGCGTGCCTCCTTTGGAGTCCCGGGGACCCCAGCTCCCCAGGGATATCCGGGCCGCCCCAGAGCACCGTTGGCCGGTCCCCACCCTCCCGACAGCCCCCCAACCCTCCCGCAGCCTGACGCAGGTGAGGGAAGCCGACTGCCGGGCCTTCACCCACCGTGCCGCCCAGGGGGACACGGAGCTGCTGGCCAACCTGCCGGACCAGAGGGCCGCCCTGCAGCGTGTGGCCTTGGCCTGCCTGGTAGGCACCGCGGGCGGGCCCCGGGCGGGCCGGGTGGACCGGAAGTGGGGCCAGGCTCACGCTGACCTGCCGTCCCGTAGGGAGGACCCCGCTTGCGGCTCAGCGCCTCTGACCTGCTGCTCCTCGGGGTCCTGGTGTGCGACATGGACGCGTCCAGCATCGTGGCCGCGGACCCCCGTGTGCTGCAGAATCTGCAGCGCTGCCATCGGCTGACCGCCCCCCAGCAAGCCGCCCTCAACACGCTGCTGGCCAGTGGGGGGACCACGCTTGGGTAGGCAGGGCCGGAACTCTCTGCCCAGGCCTCCCCCCCCCCCGGAGGAGACCGCCAGTGTGTACCGCTCTGCCGACTTTCGACCTCTCGCCCCGGCTCACAGCCCCACTGACCCCGCAGCCTGGGACACACCGGCTTAGGGGTGCTGCCCCCACCCTCCGAACCCCACGGTCCCCTGCCCCCACACCCGGAGTGGGAGAGTCTCTCCTGAGCAGGGTGTCCCCCCGCAGGGCAGGCCCCAGAAAGTGGGTGCTCGGAGAGGGACAGGCAGCCTCCAGGCCCCAGGGCTGTGCTCCCAACCCTGACACAGTGCCCCCCTTCCCACATGCCAGGCCTCCGGGTTCCTGGAACCTAGAGGGGCTGCGGGCTCTGGGACCCCTGGCCACCTACATCAGCTCCAGCCTGTGGATGCAGGTGCAGCAGGTAGGGTGCTCTGGAGTGGGGGGTTGTCCAGCTGGCTGTGGACAAGGGGAGGGGCGTCCGGCCGGCCTTCCACCAGCCACTCCGCTGGGGACTGGTGTCCCCAGTCCCTCCCTGCCCCAGGGTTTCCATCCGTGGGGCGGGAGGAGGAACCAGGGGCCCCTGCCAGCCCCTGGCCAGGGTATGGAGTCTGTATGCCCGCTCTGCCAGGCTGTGGGCCTGGACTTCTTCGGCAGCACGGTGGCCACATACCGAGCTGGGCGGCTTAGTCAGCAGGACGCCAGGCGCTTCGTCACTGGCTTTCTGAAGGCCAAGGCTGAGTCGGTGTCCTCTCGGCCCAAGCGGGGCACAGGTCAGTGTGGCCACTGTGGCCCGGGGATGCTCTGTCTCCTCCGCTTTGGGCTCCTAACCCTAGGGCGGGCTCACCCAACATGTGGCATGCTGGCCTGGGCGTGGCCTAGGGGTCTGCATCCAGCTGAGGGGTGCGGGGGGGGGGGGGGGGTGGAGGGGTGTCGGGGTTCGTTAGAGCCCAGTGGAGCTGAACTGTAAGGTCGGGCCTGGGTTGGGAGTCGAGGTCAAACTCAATCTGGTCTGGACACAGTTTTCTTGGCTAGAGGTCAAGCTTGGGGAGAGAGTCAAGGGCGGGCCAAATTCAGGAGTGAGGTGGGTGGGGCCCCAGGTCAGCACAGGTCAGCTCAAAACCCCCAACCCACCCCCAGCCACAGGGAGACCCTGCCTCCGCGGGGACATCACGGCGGCCACGCTGCGCGACGACCTCTTTCTGGTGCACTATGACTGCGTGCAGCTGGAGTCCTGCCTGGGGAGCCGCGTGCTCAAAGCCAACCTGGACCCCCTGCTGCAGCACCCGCTGCCGGCCGAGTGCCAGCGCGTCGTCAAGGCCAAGCTGGCTCGGGTGCGCCGCGGACCAGCTGCGGGAAGAGGTGGGCGGGCGCCGGGCGGTGTGGCCTGACCCCCCCACCCCCACCCCAGGTCTACCCGCGCGGGGTCCCCGAGGAGCAGCTGCCGCTCATCGCCTCGCTGGTCTACCTCTACTCCCGCTCCGAGATCGGCCAGTGGAACGTCACGTCCAGAGACACCGTCGTGGCCCTGCTGGCCTCAGATGTGGCCCTGGAGAACCAGACTGAGGTGAGGGCGGTGCGGGGGGCGTGGGGGTGGGGGGCGCCGACCCCGGCCCCGCTGACCCGGCCTCGCCTCCAGGCTGTGCTACAGAAGTACCTGGACCACAACGGCACCCTCACCGGCGCCCTGCTCGTGGCCATCGGGGGCTCCCGCCTCTGCTGGATGAGCGCCAGGCAGATCCAGGCCATCAGGCCCTCGGAGTTCCGGTGAGCCGGCCCAGTGACCGCCCCCTCACCGCCCCTCAGCCAAGGAGGGTGGGGCTCGGCCAGGCCACCTAAGGCTGTTAGTTTTCTACGGCTGCACAACAGAGTGCCATTAACCCAGCCGTTTGAGACCTCTGGCTGTCTGGAGACCGGAAGTCTGAGATCAAGGCGTCACAGGACCAGCTGCCTCTGAGGCCTGCAGGGGACGTTCCTGCTTCTGGGGCTGCCCGAACCCCTTGGCCTTCCCGGGCTGGCGGACGCCTCGCCCCGGCCTCGGCCTCCGTGGTCACGCGGCCTCGCACTCGGTCTGCGTACAGATCTCCTTCTTGCATCCAGTTGTTAGACCTTGGGCCACGCTAATCAGCGTGGGGTCATGTTAGAATAGACCTACAGAGAGCGACCACGACTCCGTTTTCAAACGAGACCACCTTCTGAGGCTGGGGCAGGTGCGAGTTTGGGGAGGGACGCTATTAGGCACAGTACAGAGGGCGAGAGGAAAGCTGTGGAGGGGAGCGGCCAGGAGCGTGAGGGGCTCCCGGCCTGCCCAGCAGCCTCCTCCTCCCCCAGGCTGGCCGGGGCCCTGGATATCTCCTCCTGCCCTCAGAGCCGGAAAGACGTGCTCTACGCCAAGGCCCGCGAGGCCTTCGGCAGCACCAGGACCACGGCTGCCTATTACCGCTTCATGCGTCCTTACCTTGGTGAGACCCTGCCCTGTGTGCAGCAGCCCGTCCCCAGAAGCCCGCCGCCCCTCTCCCCTCACCACTGCCCGGCCCCCAGGAGGTGCCCCCGTGGAGGAGCTGCGGCATCTGGTCCAGGCGAACGTCTCCATGGACATCGACACGTTCACCAATCTGAACCCCCGTGTGCTGCAGGTGGGCCCTGGGGGCTGCCCGCCCAGGGTAGGCCCGAGCGCCCCAAAGTCAAAGGGATGCAGACCGCGTGAACCCCAGCTCACTGCTGCCAGGCCTCACCCCTGTGCTCACTCCTCAGTCAAGCACTGCCCTGCCAGGTCTGCCCTTGGCCCCAAAGCTGGCCTCTGCGGGACCCTCCGGACCTCCCCCCCACGGCCCCCTCCCTTCCCTCGCAGAGCCTGAGTGTCGGCAATGTGACGACACTGCTGGGCCAGAACGTGGGGGACCTACAGAAGGCACGGAGCCACCCGACCATCAGCTCTTGGCTGCGCAGCCTCAACAGGTCGGCCCTTGGCGAGCTGGGCCTAGACACGGACCCTGCCGGCCTCAGCGGCCCAGGCCGCTCCACCACCGTCACCCCCAACACCGTGCCCCGGGGGTCCTACCCAGCCCCCACGTCAGGCCTCCCCAGGCACAGCGCCCCCGCCTCTGGTATGCTCCCAACCCGCCCTCGCCTCTGGTGGGCCTTCCGCACCCGGCCCGGTCGGTCTGCCCAGCGTCTCTGTGGACCCCCAACCTCACACTCTGTCAGCCACTCTGTTTGTCTCCCTGGGTGGCATCTGGGTGACACCGGCCTCACTCTTCACTGGTGGCTGAGTTATTGGAGGACAAAATCCCCTCCTCCAAAACCTGCTGAATGCCAGAAAGTGGGGGGTGGGGTGGGGGGGAGAAGCTGTGCCATCCCTACCCAGGGCCCAGGACAGCAGCCTACATGGCCTTCCCCAGCTGCAGGGACGGTGTGAGCCTTGAGGGGGTGCCCAGGCCCGGGAGGCGGCGGGACAGCCCAGGGGCGGCTCCCAGCTGGGACTGATGGGTGCTCCCTCCATGTTCTGCCTACAGGCAGCCCACCAGCCCATCTGGGGTACCTGCCACTCTCTGTGGCCCTGCCCTCTGGCCTCCTGTGGCTGCTGTACTGGGGCACCCCAGGGCTCAGCCAGGACTGCTCCTGGGACACCCGCACTATGGCCTCTGAAGACGGCGCCGCCCCAGCACCACGAGCAGGGAAACGGGGGCTGGTAGCTGGGGTCCACCATGTCCGGCATTCTAGGGGCCCGCAGGGCTGGTCCCCACCCACATCCAGCTCCCAGGACACGGAGCTGGAATGAGGATCTGGGCCCACCCCGAGGCCAGCCCTGAAGAGTTGACGGAGACGCTGTCCCAGCCCTCTGGTCTCCCTCAGATGCTGCTGGGAGGGGGCATCCCTGAGGGATTCGAATAAAAGACAAGGTGACCTTCCGGCCTGTGTCCCTTTGTTCTGAGCCCGAGGAGGGGCAGAGACCTTCTCAGCCGGGAACGGACTTCTGTGCCGTCGTCTTCCGGCCGTGTCTCCAGACGCCACCCTGAGTGTTGGCCTGGACTCGGAGGGGAGACCCCGGGACTGGAAACAGTGGTAGGACGGCCCTGAAGGCCACCTGCCTGCCTGGACTACCTCCCCTGGACCCCGTCCTCCAAGTGCAAATAGGAGGGGCTACAACTCGGGAACCACATCTACCAGGTCAGGGCCTTCCCACCACGTCCTCATAACACCACAGGGTGCCTCTGCAGGGAAGGAAAGTGTCCTTTTATTGAACCCCAGTCCCCTTGAGGCGGGCCAGGGAGCACCGGGGCCACTTTGGCCAGGCAGGGCCTCCAGCAGGGCGGGTCCAGCATCCAAAGCAGCGGGCTCAGTTCGGGACCAAAGCCCACAGCAGAGTCGGGACCGCAGTGAGCACAGGTCCGGGTCGGAGCAGGCGGACGCCCCCTGAGAGGGCCTCTGTACAGAGGGAGTGACTCAGACGCCCCATGCCGCTCCGCTCCGACCCCACCCAGCCGGCCACCCTGGCCCACCTCGGAAGCTGAGGTCCACGACCAGGTAGCCATTGGGGATGCCGCCTCGGAGCCCCAGGCCCAGACTGTCCAGGTCCTCCTGCCGCTGCCGTGAGATCCAATCCCGCACGGGGCTGCTCTCCCGCGCCGCCTTCAGGCCCACCAGGTTCGGACCCAGAAGGTTTCGGACCTCGGCAACGGTCAGCGGCTGCCAGAACCCCCAGGGGGCGGTCAAGGGCGCCCTGCCTCACCCACAGAAGGCTGCCGGGCTCTGCTCCGCCCAAACCTCCCGGCGCTTCCCTTCCCGGGCGCACAGAACCTGCCTTGGCCGCTCCAGGATTCGGCGCTCGCCCCGGCGCGAAGACAGCCCCTGCCTGGCCCCGCCCCTCCCGTGCCCCCGCCCCTGGGCCCCGCCCCGTGTGGCCCCGCCCCCGCGGCCCCGCCCCGCGGCCGTACCACCACTGCCTCAGGCCGCAGCGTCCGGAATGCGGCCAAGTCCATGCTTATGTTCTGACGGCTGAGAGCCCGCAGGTCCTCCGTGGGGGCCCCACCTGACCGCGGGGAGAGGGCCCCAAGCGTGAGACCTCGCAACAGCCCCCAGTCTTATCCCCTTCCCGGAGGCTGCAAGAAGCCGTCCTCCTTCCCCAAGATTCCCTTTTCCTAAGGACTTCCTGGGCCCCGGGTTCCCCTGGTGCCCATCTGACCCTCAGGGTGCGTGGAGAGGCCGGAGGTGGCCGCGGGAGCATCTGGGTCGGCTCAGAACTCACAGGGTCTCCACCTACACACACTCGTAAGGGCGCAGGGCACAGTGACCACCAGTCACACCAGCAGTGGCCTAGTGAGGCAGGAACTGGCGGCCCCTGCGTGGGGAACCTTGGCCATCACCGCCCCCTGGGTGTACCCTGGCTCACCCAGGTAGAGCTTCATCTTCTCGAAGTATTCAGACCCGCTCATGTTCTGGAAGGCAAGGCGGGCCTTGCGATAGAGTACGTCCATCTGGGCCGGACGGCATGCATCCAGATCCGGGGGCCGGGCTGCCCTGGAGAGGCAGCAGGGCCGGGACAGTGAGCCCAGGGCGCAGCGTGCCCACCACCCCCGGCGGACCTCTGGGACTCACCAAACAACGCTGTGGTGCACTGACTCCAGCTGCTCAGGACTGAGGAAGCACAGGTACGTCGGATGGAAAGCGGCCAGTGTGTCCAGGGTGGCCTTGTCCAGCTGGCCCCCTCCCACCAGATAGCGGGCAATCAGGGCAGCCACCTGTGGAAGGAGGCCACGGGTGCCTTGGGGCAAGGACCCACAATCCCCTGGGGTCTGCACGGCCTCACACCACCCGCTCCCTCCCTGTCACCTGAGCATCCATTTTGTGCCCTTTGCTGACTTCAAGAAGAGATTTCACGGTTTCCAGGGACATCACGTTCCACTTGTGGATGTCCTCGGGGGTGAGCTCAAGGAAGAAGTACCCGAGGTGCCGGACCAGGGACTCGGGGTACCCCTGTGGATAGAGCTGCCCGGGGAGGTGACTCGATGGATGGCTGGGGATGCTCCGGCGGGGTGGGCAGGTATGAGCCCCTCATGAACTACCTCGTCCAATTTGCGCTTAAAAACGCCCAGCTGCTGGTAGGTGAAGGGCACCATGTTCACCCGGTCCATCTGAGCGGCCAGCAGGGCCCCATCTACACAGGCCTCCAGCTCCCAGGGCTCGTAGAAGACAAGGTTTTCATCCACCACACGGGCCCTCCGCTCTGGTGGGCAGGCTTTCTCTGCGGGGGCAGGCGGGGGATTGAGGGCTGGACGTCTCTTGTCAACCTCCTCCTCCCAAACCTCACGTAGACAGACCCTGGGCAATGCAGGACCCCCTCCAGGCCTCAGTTTACACATCAGCAGAATGGAGTGATTCTGTCCCTTCTCCGAGGTTGTCACCGTGGAGCAAGCCGAGCGGCCAGAAAGGGCCACGGGTATGGGCAGGTGTGAGCCCACGACCCTACCCCATCCCCGGGTCTCTTGACAGCCAGTGGGACAGGGTTTCCCACTTACTCTCTGTGTCCCGCCGGTCCCTCGGGAGGAGGACGGTCAGCTCAGGCCGCTGCCAAGACAGGTCCCGGGAGGTGCCTTGCAGCCAGGGGGTCATGACACCCTGAGGACAGAGCAGGGCTGTAGCTGAGCTGTGCATGGCCAGGGGTCCGAGGCCCCCTACCTGGGGCCAGACACCTTCCTCTGTCTCCCCAGAGGGAACTTACCGGTCGTGAGTCTGCAGCCCGGACCCTGGAAGGTAGCACCCACCCTGCAGGGAAAGAGCATAAGGCTGGAAGGGACAGCCTGGGATTCCTGGGGTGCCTGCCACCGGCCCCCACTGTGTGTAGGAAGGAGGCAAAGCTGCTCCCCCAACACTGTGCTCCCCCCACAGACTTAGGCCCCTGCACCCCATGATGTCACAGCCCACCCCACCCCAAGGGGCCCAGGCGTCCCTCATCCTCCTCCTAAGCCTTCACTGCTCCGGTCGAGGAGTTACCCTCTCCGTGGACACTCTCAGCTTGGCCTGAGCGCCCATCACTGCCCTGGCTCAGCTGCTAATGCTGCAGGGCGTGGAGGTCCAGCAGGGGGGCCGCCACAGTCACCTCTGGGGACAGAGACACGGCTGACAGCCTGCCCAGGTCTAGGGCACCTACCTACAACTTGGGGCACCCATCTGGAACTCAGGGCACCTGTTCAGGACTCAGGGCACCCGCCGAGATTCGGAGCACCTGCCAGGACTCGGGCCACCTGCCCAGAACTTGGAACAGCTGCCTGACCTCAGGGCACCTGCCAAGGATGGGGGAGGGGGCACTGCCCACAGGCAGGGAGGAGGTGTGGGGCAATGAGAGCCTTTCTTGAGGCCCCTCAGCTGTTTGGGCCCCCACTACTTTGCAGCAGCACCCCCCCCACCACATTACTCACCAAGGCTGAGAAGCAGGAGCAGGAGGCTACAGTGGGTGGGGGTCCCACGGGACCCCAGGGGAGGCAGAGCAGCCTGCAAGGCCATTGTCTGTGGAGGAGAGCCGCTCTGATATCCCCACCGTTTGGGTCAACAACCCCCCCATCCCCCTGACTACCCCCCCCCGCACCCCTCCTTTCCCCTCCAACCCACCTGCCTCACCCTGGGCCAGTGCAGGGCCTTATGAGGCTGGACGGTCTCAGAGCCCCACACCGAACCTTCTCAGGCCCCTACAGGTGGCGTCTCTGCGGCCTCCAGCCCTGCTCTCAGGACTGACCTGTCCACCTGACCCGCCCCCTCCGGGAAGCTGGCCCCTCCTGCAGGGGGTGTTGAGTCGGAGTCAGCCAGGCCCCCAGCAGTGAGAGCCCAGGCGGGCAACTGGTTAGGGCAGGGCTGCCTCTGGCCCAGGCTGGCCTGATTCCACATTTGCACCAGAGCTGGGGATAGATTTGAGTGACCCCCCCCCCCCCAACCTGGGGCGTGGCCACTCTCTCCTCCCCAGCCTCCTGCTCCTGGCACCTGCCAGGCTTGTGCAAACCCAGGGCCCGGGTGGACAAGGCCACTGAGGCCCACCTGCCCTCCTGCTTTCTCTCCTGAGGTCCCTCCCAAGACAGAGGCCTCAGTGTCTTGTGGGTACAACACCCCTTCTTACCTGCCAGTCCCTTGGGTGAGGCAGTGGGTGGATAGGGATTCTGGGGTGGTTCCCCTGCATTTTTAGAGTGGGGTTCAGGGGGCCTTGCCAGCCAGTGTGGGGTGTGGAAGTGGGTGGAGAGCCGCTTTCCAGGGAGTATTGTCCCAGGTAGGGTGGGGACCTGCGAGAGACCAAACCAGTGTAGGCCAAACTACATTCACCCCTCCCAGGGAGGGAGGCTGCCCGCCCTGGGCGTGGTGAGCGGAGACATCCCCTCCCCGCAAGCCTGCCTCCGTGCAAGCCTGCGTCAGCCCCACCCGGGGTCAAAAATGAGGGGGGCGCACTCACCCATCAGCAACGCCTTTCAGCGGGGCGGGCGAGGAGCCTAGCGCTGGGGGTGTGTCCTGGGAAGTGGCCCCAGGTGAGCCTTCTCCCCTCCCCCCCTCCAGGTTCCAGGGGTGGCTCGAGAAAACCAGACCCCCAGACCAGTAAACGGGCAGTGGAGTGAGGGAGGACCCCACCCCTTGGATGGGTGAGGCCAGGTGGGCCCCTCCCCAGGCCCATGTAACCAGAGAACCCCCAGCACCTCAGATGGGGCTTCCCGGGAGCCCCTGCAGGCCACCTGGGCCCTGGAATCTACATCCCTCACATCTCCACCCCCAGACCCACCCCCGGAAGGCCAGGTTGGGGCCACAGAGGCACTTCCGCCGTCAGGTCTGCAGCTTCCGAAGTGGCCTGAGCTCGACCTGCAGTTTCAAGTCTGTTCCCGCCAGTCTGGAGTGCCCATGTTTGTGTGTGACGTGGAAACAGTCCCCAGCAGAGCTCTGTCTCCCTCTCTCCCTCTGCGAGCCTGCTCTCGAGCCTCCTTTTCTGTCCTGCATCGTTCCCTGGGCGGGGGGGGGGGGGGGGGGGGGGGGGGGCAGTACTCTAACCCTGAGGCCTCTGTGACAGCAGCCACCTGGTCGCTGTCACCCTTCAACACCTACACACTGGCTCAGGGCCAACTGCATGCTGGGCCCTACTCAGATGCTGGCACATGCTAGAGCGGGCAAGGTTCGGGGCCCGTCCAGGGCCCTGGCAGTGGGGCCTGGCGACAGAGAGGCTGGCCCTGCCCCTGCCTTTCTGCCCCTACCCTGCTGCCAGGTGGGGTCTGGGGTCTGAGCAGACCACAAGCTGCTCAGAGCGCAGAATGAGGCAGAGGTAGCTCTGCCTTGACAGATTAACGTCCAGCTCCTTCCCCCGGCCTGAGCATCAAGAGCTCAGAACTCGGGGCAGGCCAGCTGCCCCACCCAGCCCACCCCAGCCCAACCCCCACCCGCCATCTGGTCTTCAAGTGACAGAAAATGAAGTCAGACCACATTCCCAACTTCAGGTCCTTCTGGTGCGAGTTGGCAGGGGAGCCGGACAGGTTCTGGGTCTTCCACGCATGGTCATTTAGTCAGCCCCAAGCACAGACACGCTGTGCAGCCAGCCCTGGGTCACGCGGTGTGGCCGGAGCAGCTGGCACTAGGGCAGAACTGACCTTGAGGAGAGTTGGGGGGGGGGGGGTCCTCACACTCGCCGAGGGCAAGGACCTTGGAAGGGGGCATCTGTGGTGGCAGGGGTCGGGTTGCCCCCCCCAGCCTGCTTCTTTGGGGTGGCCAGGGTCCCTCCCAGGTGGGCCCTGGGACCAGCCTTGGCTAACCCCCGCTCCCACTCAGACTTGGCTAGAGGTGCCAGGAGTGCTGATGGACGTGACCCCACCCTCACCTCCCCAGGCATGTTCCTGCGGGTGACCCAGACCCCAGCTGGGCCGTTGTCCCCACCCCACGTGGATGAGGCCATGGTCAGCCCCTTTTGGCCCTGGATACTGGGCTGGGCCCCAGGACACCCTGGGAAAGTCCCCTGGGAACGTCCCCTAGTGCCAGTGGGCCCTGCACTGTGGTTCTTTCAGGGCGATCGACCAAACCCGAGCCTCCTTTGCCTTGGTTTCCTCAACCCGGAAGTGAGGTGGCCAAGAGTCCGGCACCCCTCAGGTCAGTCGAGCCAAACAAAGGAGGCCTTGCCAGCTGGGAGCAGGCCGCTCCTGTCTCAGGAATGTGGGGGGCAGTCACCCGGGAGCGGGGGGGGCCCAGGTGGAGAGCAGCCCCAGCCTGGGCCTCCCCTGGGGGGGCGCGGGCATGTACCAGGCTCGAGTTGGGAGCTGACGCCTTACTTCACAGCGTCTCACTGCCCCATTTCTCGTGCCGTGAGACGAGGCTCAGTGGGCAAGGGTGGGTCCCCCACCTGGTGCCGCCACAGGATCTCTGCAGGCCGCCCCACTAGTCCTGACACCGGCGAGGACGCGGAGAGAGAGGATCTCTTTGGCACTGCTGGTGGGAATGCTGGCTGGTGCGGCCACTCTGCAAAACGGTATGGAGGCTCCTCAAAAAATTAAAGGTAGAACTACCCTACGACCCAGCAATGGCACTGCTAGGCATTTATCCAAGGGATACAAGTGTGCTGTTTCGAAGGACACGTGCACCCCCATGTTTATAGCAGCACTATCGACAACAGCCAAAGTATGGAAAGAGCCCAAATGTCCAGCGATGGATGAATGGAAAAGAAGATGTGGAATATATACACGATGGAGTATTACTCAGCAATCAAAAAGAATGAAATCTTGCCATTTGCAACTACGTGGATGGAACTGGAGGGTATTATGCTCAGTGAAATTAGTCAGAGAAAGACAGATATCATAGAACTTCACTCATATGAGGACTTTAAGACACAAAACAGATGAACACAAGGGAAGAGAAACAAAAATAATATAAAAACAGGGAGGGGGACAAAACACAAGAGACTCTTAAAGACAGAAAACACACTGAGGGTTGTTGGAGGGTTGTGGGGGGGGGGATGGGCCAAATTAGTGATGGGCATTAAGGAGGACACTCGTTGGGTTGAGCACTGGGTGTTATACACAGGGAATGAATTACTGAAATCATTATTGCACTATATGCTAACTAACTTAGATGTAAATTTAAAAATTAATTAAAAGAAAGGAAGAAAGACAAAGACAAAAGAAAGTTCCATCCAGGGGTGCCTGGCTGGCTCAATTTGTTAAGCGACTAACTTCAGCTCGGCAGCTCAGTCATAATCTCGCGGTTCATGAGTTCCAGCCCTGCATCGGGCTCTCTGCTGGTCAGCACAGAGCCCACTTCAGATCCTCTGTCTCTCTCTCTCACTCTGCCCCTCCCCTGCTCTCCCTCTCTCTGTCTCCTAAAAGTAAAAATAAATATTAAAGGGGTGCCTGGGTGGCTCAGTCAGTTAAGCGTCCAACTTCGGCTCAGGCCATGATCTCGCAGTTGATGAGTTCGAGCCCCACATCAGGCTCTGTGCTGACAGCTCGGAGCCTGGAGCCTGCTTCAGATTCTGTGTCTCCCTCTCTCTCTGCCCCTTCCCCGCTTATGCTCTCTCTGTCTCAAAAATAAAATAAACATTTTTTTTTAAATAAACAAGAAAGAAAGAAAGAGAGAGAGAGAGAGACAGAAAGAAAGAAAGAAAGAAAGAAAGAAAGAAAGAAAGAAAGAAAGAAAGAAAGAAAGAAAGAAAGATCCGTCCACAGATGACAACTGAAACATTCCGGACAAATCGTAAAAACCAAGTCCCTGAGGGTCCTGGGGAAGGAAGGAAAGCTAGCAGAATTTGGAGGGGAATTGACACTGACGGAGGAGAGCAGCAGGGAGGAGGTCTCCCTCTGCGTATGTAGCTTTGCCCTGAAGACACTCAGAGGCAGGGCCCCCGTGATCGGGCTCCAGCAGAGATCCCACCATCTTTCTGGCTGAAGGAGGAAGGAGCCTAGGATTAGCAGATCCCAGAGAAAAAGTGAAGAATTCTGAAAGAGAGCCTGGGGAGGGGACCCCAAATTCTGTGTTTGAACTCTACCCAGGTCTCTTGCTGACCCCTGAATCATGCATTGCAAGGCAGACTGGAAACAGCTCAGCCAAAGATGAAATACTGGCCGAGACCGACGGGTCTGCAGAGTTCACTGTTCAAGCCTAATCAAGTTTATTGCCTGCCAAGACAAAAGCATCAACAGTCTTCACAGGAATATAACAGAACGCAGTGTCTCTACGATGTGATAGTCACAGTATTCATGGTAAAATCGAAGACCGTGTCAACTATACTTTGCTTAAGAAAAAATCCAGGGGCACCTGGGTGGCTCAGTTGGTTGGGCGTCCGACTTTGGCTCAGGTCATGACCTCACAGTTCACAAGTTCAAGCTCCTCATCGGGCTCTGTGCTGACAGTTCAGAGCATGGAGCCTGCTTTGGATTCTGTGTCTCCCTCTCTCTCTGCTGCGCCCCGGCTCATGCTCTCTCTCAAAAATAAATAAATAAGTAAATAAATAAATAAATAAATAAATAAATAAAATTGTTAAAGCAGCTATTACAACTATACTCAACTGAGTAATGGAAAATAGGCTTTCATGAATGGGGATGTAGGATACACACACACACACACACACACACACACACACACACACACACACGCATATAACCAAGTTTTAGAAATGGCAAACACGCGATTTGGAATTTGGAATCACAGGATGAGCTTTATAACAAGATCAATCACTTCCAATTGAGACTCAGGTAGCAGCTCCTCAGTTGCACGGTTAAATGGGTTTTGAAATGTGGAAATTTCCTTTGCGAGAACACCGAGGAGCTGTAGTTTGAACTCAAAACATACAGCCGCTGCCGATGCACAGAGGAGTGGGGAGCCTGCTTCTCGTTTCAGCTTAGACAGCATGGGAAGCATGTGACCCGCGTCCTTGCGATTCACATAACGTCATTGGTTGAGATGGCAGTAACGTGTGTATGTTTCACATACAAATACTTCTTTCCCTTGTAATTTGAGGTTAAAAATCATTAAGAGACATGATCAAGTCTGAAGCAAAAATTAAATTGCAAAGCAATTCAGTGTTCGATGATTTAGGTCAAAGGAGGTTCTTCACAGTGAATACAACAAACAGTGGATTGTACACTTCAAATGGGTAAGTTGTATGACATGGGTATTATATCTCATTAAAGCTATGTTTTAAAAATAGGCCGGGGCACCTGGGTGCCTCAGTTGGTTAAGCATCTGACTCTTGATTTCGGCTCAGGTCATGATCTCACGGTTCGTGAGTTCAAGCCCCGCATTGGGGTCTGCACTGACAGTGTGGAACCTTCTTGGGATTCTCTGACTCCCTCTCTCTCTGCCTCTCCCCCCTGCTCATGCTCGTGCTCGCTATCTCTCTCTCTCTCTCTCAAATAAACAAGCATTTAAAAATAGACTAGAGTAGAACAGAATAAAACCAAACAAAATAAAAAACAGGCCAAGGCACGAATATCTAGTAGGAAAAGGACCATCTGTTCAACAAACGGGGATGGGACAACTGGACAGCGACATGCAAAAGAGAGAAATTGAACCACTCTCTTACATCACACACAAAAATAAACTCAAAATGGATGAGAGATCTAAATGTGAGACCTGAAACCATAAAAGTCCTTTAGAGGAGAACACAGGCAGTAACTTATCTGACATGGGCTGTAACAACTTCTTTCTAGACATGTCTCCTGAGGCAAGGGAAACAAAAACAAAAATAAGCTATCGGGACCTCATCAAGATAAAAAGCTTCTGCACAGCAAAGGAAACAATCAACAAAACTAAAAGGCAACCGACTGAATGGAAGAAGACACTTGCAAGTTACATATCCAATAAGGGGTTAGTATCCAAAATACAGAAAGAACTGATACAACTCAATTCCAGAAAACCAAATAATCCAATTAAAAATTGGGCAAAGACATGAACATTTTTCCAAAGACACCCAGATGGCCTCCAGACACATAAAAAGATGCTCAACATCCCTGATCATCAGGGAAATGCAAATCAGAACTCCAGTGAGGGACCACGTCACACCTGTCAGAATGGCTAGACTCAACAACATGAGAAACAACAGTGCTGTCGAGGATGTTGAGAAAGGGGAACCCTCTTGCACTGCTGGTGGGAATACAAACCAGTGCAGCCAGTGTGGAGACCAGTATGGAGGTTCCTCAAAAAGTTAAAAATAGAACTACCCCCCCCCGGGGGGGCATCTGGGTGGCTCGGACGGTTGAGTGTCCAACTTTGCCTTGAGTCATGATCTCACCGTACATGAGCTCTAGCCCCACATCTGGCTCGCTGCTGTCAGCACAGAGCCCGCTTCATATCCTCTGCCCCCCTCTCTCTCTGCCCCTCCCCTGCTCACACTCTCTCTCAAAAATAATAAATAAACATTAAAAAAAATAGAATACCCCCAGTCCAGTAATCACACTACTGGGTATTTACCCAAAGAATACAAGAACACTAATTAAAAAGGATACGTGCTGCACCCCAATGTTCACTGCAGCATTATTTACAATAGTGAAATTATGGAAGTGCCCCAAATGGCCATCGATACATGAATGGATAAAAAACAGGTGGTGTAGGGGCGCCTGGGGGGCTCAGTCGGTTAAGCGTCCGACTTTGGCTCAGGTCACGATCTCGTATTTCGTGAGTACGAGCCCCTCGTGGGACTCTGTGCTGACAGCTCAGAGCCTGGAGCCTGCTTCGGATTCTGTGTCTCCCTCTCTCTGCCCCTCCCCCACTTGTGCGTGCTCACTCGCTCTCTCTCAAAAACAAATAAACAAATTTTTTTACAAGAAGAGGTGGTGTATATAGAGAATGGAATATTGCTCAGCCATTTAAAAAAAAATACGAGATCTTACCATTTGCAACAAATGGATAGGGCTATAGAGCTAGAGGGTATGATGCTCTGAATGAAACAGTCAGTTGGACAAAGACAAATACCATGTGACTTTATTCATACGTGCAATTTAAGAAACGAAACAAATGGGGGCGCCTGGGGGCTCCGTCGGTTACACATCTGACTCTTGATTTCAGCTCAGGTCATGATCTCTCCGTTTGTGAGTTCAAGCCCCGCACGAGGCTCTGTGCTGACAGCTCAGGGCCTGCTTCGGGTTCTCTCTCTCCCTCTCTCTGCCCCTCCCCTGGCTCATGGTCTCTCTCTCAAAATAAATAATTAAAAAAAAAAAGAAACCAAACAAATGAAGGGGGAAGAAAGAGAGACAAACTAAGAAACAGACTCTCAACTACAGAGAACACACTGACGGTTAACAGAGTGGGTGGCGGAAGTCAGTGCTGGGGGTGAAGAGCCCACTCGTCATGATGGGTAGCAGGTGACATGTGGGATCGTTGGATCACTGTACCGCGTGTGCAAAACTGACATCACGCTGTATGTTAACTCCACTGCACTTAAAACATAGATCGATCACTTAAAGAGGCTAAGGATTTGAACAGACACTTCACAAAAGGTGTGTGAATGGCCAGTCAACACATGGGAACGTGTGGGGACAACAGTGGTCCGACATCACCCACCGCCCAGGGAAACGCAAATCAAATCCGTGTGACACTAGCCCACCTGAGCGAGTCAGTTGGAAGGGACTGACAGCGCTGAGCGTTGGCAGGCATACGGAGCAGCCGAACGGTCACACGCTGCTGGTGGACACGCGTGCCAATGCCGTCACTTTCGTCTGGCGTTTTCTTTTCTTTTTTGGGGGGAGACACCGAATCCGAAGCAGGCTCCAGGCTCCGAGCCGTCAGCACAGAGCCCGACGCGGGGCTCGAACTCACGAACTGCGACATCATGACCTGAGCCGAAGTCGGACGCTCAACCGACTGAGCCACCCAGGCGCCCCTCATCTGGCGTTTTCTTAAGACGTTAGACATACACCTCACTGCGCGATTTGGTCACTCCACTCTTAAGTAATGGCTCCAGAGAGATGAAAATGTACATCCACGCAAAGAACAGTCACAGTAGCTCTATTCACAGTAGCCAAAAATGGGGAAAAGCAATTTTCCACCAATAGATGAACGGACAGACTAAATGTGGTCTGTCCATCTGGCAACAAGGAAGAACAAGGCACTGACACGTGACGAAACGATGAGTTTCAAGATCATGCTGAGTGAAGAAGCCGAGGGCAAAGAGAATATAAAATCTTTGTAAAAACTTTAAAATGCAAGCTAATCTATTATAACAAACAGCACATCTGCGGCTGCCTTCAGCCAGGCAGCTGCCCCCAGGTTAGGGATTCCTGTTCAACAGGGAGTAACGAACACAAAAGTGCAGTGGAGACGTTCTGCATCCTGGTTGCGGTGGTGGCTTCATGGGTGTGTACGTGCCAAGGCTCTTTGGATGGTACACTTTAAACAGATGCCTTTATTGTACATAAATTGCACAATAAAATGGATTTCAAAATCCACAGCCTAACAAGCGTTGGCAAGGATGCGGAGAAGCCGTTCCCTCGTGCACTTCTGGTGAAAACGTTCACTGGTGCAGCCACTGTGGAAAACAGCCTGGCAGCTCCTCAGAAACTTAAACCCAGAATGACCACACGACCCAGCAATTGAAGATATGCACCCACAAGACTTGAAAACAGTAACTCAAACAGACTTTGTACACCCATGTTCACAGCAGCCGAGAGGCGACAAGACGCCAAGCGCCCATCGGCAGAGGAACGGTGAACAAAGCACGTGGACCGTCCACGGTGGCATATATGACTCGGCCACGGAAGGAATGGAACGCACGCTCCAACGTGGACAGGCCTCGAAAACATGGTGCTCAGTGGAAGCAGCCAGATGTGGAAGGACAAACATTCCCTCTTTAGGCAACGTCCAGATAAGGGAAACGCATCGAGACAGAAAGCGTAACAGGGACTACCAGGGGCTGGAAGCGGGGAGGGGAATCACTGTTTAAAGAGTGCAGAATGTCCGTTTCATAAAAAGTTCGGCTGGAAGTTGACGGTGGTGATGGGTACACAGCATTGTGAGTGTACCTAATACCACCAAGTCATACGCTTAAAGGTGATTAAAAGAGTAAGTTTTATGTATATTTCACAACCATAAAACATCAACAGCGTTCATTCATGTCAGCAATAATAACAAACTTAGTAGAAAAGTAATCCTTTCTGATAACGATGAGATCCACAAAGTCTCTAGAAATCAGCCTAATAATGCAGAGAACAACCCAGCAGGATAATGCTATCAGTGCTCCTAAAATTGTGCTGTACAATCGGATCCTATTTTTAAAAAAATTTTTAACGTTTATTTATTTTTGACAGAGAGAGACAGAGAGAGACAGAACATGAATGGGGGAGGGGCAGAGAGAGAGGGAGACACAGAATCGGAAGCAGGCTCCAGGCTCCGAGCCATCAGCCCAGAGCCTGCTGACGTGGGGCTCGAACTCACAGACCACGAGATCATGACCTCAGCTGAAGTTGGACGCTCAACTGACTGAGCCACCCAGGCACCCCAATCGATCCAATCCTATTAAAGATTAAAATACGAGGTTTTTTTTTTTCAGGAATGTAACGATTTTATTTTAAAAATAAAGAGAAGAAACATCCGTGACGTAAGAAGACAAGTTCCTGGATACTAAGACAAAGCCACGCATAATGAAGTTAGGAACAGACAGCGGGGGCAGGCACGAGACGACACAAAATGCCCCCGTGTGCACGCAGGGACTGCTACCAGCAATGGCGGGGAAAGGGACAGTCCGTGGGACAGGTGGGGCAGGGAAATGAGGCCCCTTGCCCGCATGGCAGACAAGCCGGGTACCAAATTCAGTAAGACCTGCGTACGGCAGAGAACACTCTAGGCACATAGAAGGACCTGGACTGAGGAGTCGCGAAAGATGCCCAGACCCAAACAGAAACTACCTGCTGATTGTGGGTGAGTCTGACTTCACCAGAATGAAGGATTCCCGTTCCACAAACAATTGGCAGTTAGCAGGCAGGCGTCAAACAAGGAGAGGGACAGCCGAAGCCTAGAAGGGCCCGAGGCTCAGTGAGTACCTAGAACGGGGGAGAACGGGAGCCCCTGTGACCACAGAGATTCCAAGTCAAGCAAGGAGATGGACAAAACTAGAAAGGTGGGGGGTAACGGGTGTTGGTGACCATGTGAGGGACGGCCCGACGGCGGACACCTGGAACGAAGCTCCCACCCCCCCACCCTGGCAACCTGGATGTGCCTTCGTTTCTGGTCTCCTCCCAGCGCTGCTCAGCTCCGCGTTTTGCAAGTTGCGCTCAGGCGTGCAGCTGGCTTCTCCTTCCTCATGCACGACCTCCGTTTGTCCTTCCTCTCTGTCAGGGGTTGCCCCCAGGCTATTGCTGGCCTTGTCACTCTCTGGGTGAACAAAACAAATGTGGGGCTGCTTATTCTGCACAAAAAGAAAAGGCCTTTTTTCTCCCGTTCACAGGACTAAATCTGTTCCTCATCAGGGAGGGCATCCGGTCACGACTAAGCAGTCGGGTGAACGGTCACTCCTGGTTTGATCGCTGGTGTGGACGCACTTCCGTCTAATCTGATCAGCTCCATGGGTCCAAGGGTGGGTGGCCAGGTTCCCTGGCAGGACCCACGTCCTGGCACGGCAGGGTCCGCGCCCCGAGTTCAGTAGGCTGTCTCCAGTCCGGTTTCTCGAAACACCTGTTCCCCAGCGCGGGCAAAATAACAAAAAGAACCAGACTAGGTTGGCCTGGAGCCTGGAGCAGACCTGCCACGGGTCTCTACACCAGGTGGCCTCTTCCAGGAAGCCTTCGTCGGCTGGCAGTCTTCCTGACTCTGAGAGGTCAGCCCCTTTCTCCCTGAGCCCCTGTTTCCGCCCTGACGCCAGTCCAGAGCAGAATATTCATTCTGTGAATGAAGACCCACCGCAGATGGCTTTTTACCTTTTTACAGAGAAGGAAACTGAGGGCCAGAGAGGTCCGATGACTGACCAGAGCCCACGTAAGAGTCAGGTCTCTCGGCTTTGAGAGAGGAGTGTGGGGACGGTTCTGGTGTCAGGCACCCCCGGGGCGACATTCTCGCTCAGCCACTGCCCTGCGAGCAGGTTCCAGGGCCTCGGTTTCCCGCTTTGCCGGGTGGCACTTGCCGGGGGTGGCTGCATGCCTGCAGCTGGGCCCCAGCCTCAAGGAAACGAGAGGGCCCCTTCCTGCCCCCCAGAACTGGCCAGGTCCAGTAGGTGGCCAGGGATGTTTCCCTTTGCCGCTGTGTCCCTGAGGCCATGGGGACTGCAGCCACAGGAACCAGTGACCCAGCCCAGCTGGCCTGAGGCAGACGTGGGGGGGGGGGTGCTGTGGCTATTCACCCGGCTGATGTCCCCTGCCCTGCTGAGCCTCACCTCTGCTCACAGCTATAGACCTGCTCACGGCCACCAGCTGGGTGGCCGCTCGTCTTCTTGGACATTCCGATGGTGTCCGTGAGGGCCAGGGCTGAGGCTGCCAGCACCACACTCTGCGTCAGCCAGGCCTAGGGGCTCCTTGTATGTTGTGGCTTCCCAGGTGGGCTGCAGGGGCTGGAGAGACGTCACCAGAGGATCTGTTCCGGTCGGGCCCTGCCCAGCCCTCCCGCCACCCCCTCTCACGAGTCCACACCATCGTCCTGGAGGCTGTGGTCCACTGCCTGGGGCCAGAGCTCACACCATGGCCATCACTGAACTCAAGGACGGGTTCCAAGGGCCACTGACCCTCTTCCAGGCTTCGGTGACTCCCGTCCCAGTTCACTTACTACTCTCAGTGGAGGCCCACGTGCATGCTCCCAACAGGGGCAGGGCTGTGGGCAGAGCTGGGACTGCTTCGTCCAGGGGTGGAGGACACGGGCCAGGTCCCAGGGAGGGGGGAGTGGGCCAGGACCAAGTTTGACCTGAATGCCCACCTGCATGCTGCTGCTGCCACTCCAAGCCCTGAGCGATGAGGCCCAGTGGAACCTGCGAGTGTCCCCATGGGCCACCGTGGTACTGGGATGGACTGCTGGGCTCCCAGAGCCTCCCCCGACCATCAGCCCTCCCCCAACATAATTTGCCTGGATACGACCTTGATGCCTTCTCAGGGGAGCAGAGGAAGCTCACGCACAGCTAGATGTGGGGACCCAGCATGGCACAACAGTATCAGGGAGAGGGGGCAATCCTGGGGCTGACCCCAGGTCTCTACTTGGGCCCTGCTGACCCTGACCCAGCTGGCTCCACTGGCCGAGATGAGGGCCAGCCCCGCCCAGACACTCCCGGGCTTCCTTTGCAGGCCCACTGGCATCTGTGAGTGGTGTCCTGGGTCAGAGGGCACAGGGGAGATGGAACTGCCACTTGCCCAGCTGACCCCTGTTCCCCAGGCCCGGCGAACGAGCGTTGCCCCGGCCACCTCCCCCTGGACCTCCCCTGCTGCCACATGGGACCTTCAGGGCCAGCACAGCCAGGACATCACGCTCTGGTTCCAGACTCACCTGCTGCCCTTCCTGCTGGCCACGGCTGGTGCCATCCTGGCCCTGCTCCGGGGGGATGTCTTCCGTGATGCCTTCCAGCAGATGTAGGAAAAGGTGGGGGTGGGTGGCCCCGGTGCTGAGTTGGGTAGGGGGCGCCTGGGCAGTGACCCCACCCCTGTGCTCCAACCCCCGAGTGAGGGGCCGCGACGGTGTCTTCCAGCTGCTCCTGGTGCTGGCTCCCCACAGCACCAGTGGCCTCTGCAGAACCCTCCTGGCATGCAAGGCATCTGGGGGTGAGGGTCAGCAGCACGCAGGGCTACCCTCACTCTGACCCCCCACCCCAGCACTGTTCGCGTCCCTGGGCGGTCACTGGGAGCAGATGGGCAGAACTTGCCTCCCCCGCAGGGAGCTGAACCACAGTGTGGGCTAAGGACATGCCCGCAGGGACCCTCACGCTCAGACGTGGCCACGTGCTCCAGGGAGACTGCGTCTTTCCGACCGAGCACCTGCTATGTTGGGACCAGAGGCTCGGTGTCTCGAGCACGGGGAGGGAGGAGTGAAGCCAGCTGGGCTTTGGAGTGGGACAGGTGCCTCCCTGACAGCCAAACTGAAGGGCAATGCCCACTTCCAGGCCCAGGTCCCAGATAGGCCCGCCAGCCCAGCTGGCCACCTCCTTCATGGCCTCAGGCACCATCACCCAGGAGCTGACCGTGGACCAGGCCCTGGACCAGCTCTCTGTGGAGCTCCCCGGGTCAGTCAATACTGGCCTCTGGCCTCCACATGGCAGGTGTCCTGGGCCTGCTCGGAAGCCACTGCAGCCAGGGCATCTGGGGTGACCTGTTTCCCCTCCCCACCAGACTTGGCCTGTGGCCTACTTGGCCCCACCGACTCCAGGTCTGGTCCCTCCTCAGACCCCTGGCCACCCACAAGGATCCTACCGCACGTCAGGACAGCTTCCAAGGGCGAGTGACCGGGCTCTGGCAGGAGCTGGCTCACCTGGCCATCAGAGGGTGAAAGTGCTTCCTCACTGTTCTCTGGCTTCGATACATCCCCACCTCCCAGTGCCTCCTGCAGTCAGGGTGACCGCTGGGAGCAGTGGTCCGGATTGGGATGACAAGGACCCTAAGGTACACGGGGAAGTCAGGGCTGCCCAGGGTGGAGGTGGCCCCAGGTCACTTCCTCCATGCCACCACAGAAGGGAAAATGAGGCCGAGATGGAGAGATGAGCCGGGACCTCGGGGAATCGAGCCGCGGCTCTCACAGGTCACAGCCACGTTAGAGTGTCGTCCGGGCAGTGGTGGAGCGGACCCTGCCGTGAGCCCTTCTGTTCTGCAGAATGGCTCCCCTACCCCATCTATACCAAGGCAGTGGGCTCCTCCCTCCCAGTGCCCCCAGCACAAGAAAGACCTTATCTTCTACGGAGTGTGGGGGACTCCCCCACTACTCCCAGCTGCTACAGCCCAGGTGAGCTAGAGGCCGTCCCCAGAGGAGACTGGCAGGGCAGGAGCGAAGGGAGCCTGGGATGGGTCTGCTGAAGAGTGCCGAAACGTCAAGAGCTGAGACGTCTCAGGCTCGGCTCCGAGGCCCAAAGCACGGGGTCACCCGCCCACAGGCAGTGGGCCAGGCCTGACCTCACGAACCAATTACAAACCTCACACAGACAAAACCAAGTGGGCTTCCAGGTTCCTGGTCCTCCAGTCACCGTGCTGGTCAAGCCCCCTGAGCTATCCCGGGGGGTGCTGTCCGAGCCGGCCCCACCTGGAGCTCCATGGAACACCTTGGAAGGTGCTGGGGAGGGGTTCTCCCGGGGCCGTGGGGGCTAGGTGAGGGTTGCCGGCAGAGTGGCCACGGCCAGGGACGGTGGGGGGGGGGGGACACAGAGATGAGTTAGGAGGGAGCTCAGATGTGGCAGCAGGGTGGGGAAAATGCCACATCCCCCCAAAGAAGGAGCCCCAGAGGACCAACCTGGTGCTGCCGATCGGCCAGATGTGAACACGGACACGTGTGTGATCCCCGACCCCGGGGAGGTCTGGATGGGTGGCCCTGCCCGCCTCTGAGCCTGTCATCTTCACAGGGCCAGGCCAGTGGGACCCGCTTCACCCGACCAGGGGTTCCTGGACTGGTCAGCCCGCCGTGAGCATGGGTGTGGCCGGCAATGGCCGAGGGGGCTGCAGGTACAACACGTGGAGGGACTGCCGGGTGGGTGGGCTGCAGAGCCGAAGCACGTGAGCACCAAGGGTGCGTGGGCCCGGAGGCCTGGGGGCTCCTGAGGGGGCCCCGCACCACCCAGCAGTCTCAGCTCTGCCTCCAGACACCCCAGATGGCCCCCTTGATGACTTGGGGGCTGACTACAAACTGCAGACGCAGAGGCAGCTCAGGGCCAGGGGGAGAGTGCCACAAACGAGCCCCACAGCCCGCCCCCAGAGAGTCGCCTCGCTCCCCCCACCCGCTCCCGCTCCGAGCTGCATGCCTCGAAGCCTGACCAGCCTCAGGCGCGCCCTCCAAGAGTGGACTGTGCCCCAGGCCACACTTCCTAGGCCACAGCCCAGAGGCCCAGCCACAGAAAGTGGCCGGCCACGTCCCGGGGCCTTCCTGGCGCTTTCTGGCACCTGGTCAGGCAAAGGGGGCTTCCTGCCGGCGCGCCCCCGCTGAGACGGCTTCGGCGTCCAGGGCTGAAGCGGAGCCAACCTCCCAGACCTAGGGACACGTGTGCAGCAGTGAGGCCATGTGGCCGACCAGCTCTTTCTGCTGCTTCCTGCGCCGGGTGGGTGTGGAGGCAGGACCCTGGGAGCCCCAGCGCTCTCTGTGTGACCCTCCCCCCTCAGGCCCGCACCGGTCTCTCCCGAGGAGGAACAGGTCATGGCAGGCGTCCTCATTAGCTACTAATTGCAGCCCGTTCCCGGCCTCCCCGGGCCGTTGCCGGATTACACCTGTTGACAAGATGTGGCGTCCCCAGCGGGAAGGCGCGTGTGCTGATTATGCCGCTAATGATGTGTTCATTGCCCACGGTAATTTCCTTCAACAAATAAAACGCTGTGTCTGCTCAGCCTAGGGACACTTCTGGCTTCACGAGGAGCCCGGCGTGCACCTGAGGGTGGGGAGGGCTGGTGGGCTCCGAACGGGACACCTCAGGCCACCAGGGAAGTGTCCCAATCCAAGCACCAGACGAACTGCCCGCAGCGCCTGCGTGTGCTCCTAAGAGAGACTGCTTTCTCTCTCGATTCTGAGCATAAGGGGCACTGGGTCCCACCCTGACGCAGACCCTCCCCGAGTGGGCTCTTCCTTTGCCCTCCCTCCCCACACCCCAGCCCAGGGCCCAGAGAGCCTCCCAGGTGAGTGGAAGGTTTGCAGGGACTGGCCTGGAAGGCTGTGCCCCCACACCCACCGAGACAGGGCAGGAGACCCATGATCCTCAGGGACCTGGGCTGATTTACTCAGAAACTCCTGAGCACGAAGGCCCTCACGTGGGAAGGAGACCCCTCAGTGGCCGCCCAGGCCCACAAACAAAATAGTCCCCAGTTCACAAAAAGCACGAGAGCAGATTCCGAAGGCCAGAACCACTTGTTTGGGTGGGAGGCCGGCCTTGTTCTACCTGACCCCCCTCCCTACCAGGCAGGGGCTCCGCTGTACAGGGAGCCCCTCCGTGGGCCGTTTGCCCCTCCCCACCCCGGTGCCCGATGAGGACGCCAGGGCCTCTGCACCAGCCACAGTGTCCGGGTGGGTCCGGTGGGCAGACGGACAGCACACGCACACGGGCCGCCCCTGGGCACACGCTCCTCCTCCTACAGCCATGCGGAGAAGGGGGAGCGGACCCCACTTCTCCTTTCCGACATCTTGGGGGGCCTTGATGCACGAAACAGTAACCCTGGAGAAGGTAGTGTTTTGAAATTACATTTTAAGAGAAAGTTAAAAAAAAAATTTTTAAGTGTTTATTTAGACAATCTCCACACCCAACATGGGGCTCAAACTCATAACCCGGAGATTAAGAGTTGCACACTCTTCTAAGCCAGCCAGGGGCCCCTAAATTTTTTTTGGAAAAGACAAAGGCCGTTTACTTTTCCTGACCCTAGGTGGATGTATTCCTACAGCACACAGGCTGTCTGTCCCCGCCCCTCCAAGACCCTGCGGGACCAACCCTGGCTTTGCAGCACAGCAGGCATGGTCCGCCCCAGCCTCGCACCCCAGGGCCAGCGCAGTCATATGACCTGTGAGACGCATCACGTTATGCAGCTGTCCTCTGACCCTTGAGGGTCCCACAAAAGTTGGACATGAGGGCTCTGGCGGGTTGAACAGTGCCCCCCAAATAACATGTGCCCCAAACCCGTAAATGGGGCCTCGCTTGGAAATCGGGTCCTTGCTGAGGGTTAAGCTGAGGGTTTCGAGACGAGATCATGCTGGGAGGTAGGTTGGGCCCTGAATCCAGTGACAAGTGTCAGAAGACACACAGGGTCCATGTGCTGATGAGGCAGATGCTGGGGAGATGCTGTCTTGTGCCCAGGGCTCCCCAGGGCCACCAGGAGCTGGGCCTGCTGACACCTTGGCCTCAGACTTCTGGCCTCAAGAACTGAGAGCGTGGGGACGCCTGCGGGGCTCAGTCGGTTGAGCGACCGTGGGAAACAGAACACCACAATAACCACAGGGGCATATTCGTTCAGGCTCCAAGATCTCTGAGAAAGCTCGAGATCATAGGGTTAAAAATAATGCGAAAGAAATGGAGCGAAATGCCCTTGGGAAATGTGGCCTGTTCTCTAGTAGGAAGACAAGGATGTTTTGCTTAAAGGAAGCCAGCTGTAAATAACACAGCGTGTTCACTCTCCTCTTTGTTTCTCATCCTGGCATAAAGATTCCTATCATAGCCTACGTATCTGCAAGAAAGCCTTTGCACGCAATGGCAACGTACGTTTGTGCTTTAGCTGAACCACATGTCCTTTGTTGCCACGCCTTACTAACCTTCTACAGTTAATCGTCGTGGATCTGTAGCTCTGTAAAAGTATAAAAGAAGATGTACAATAAACCTCGGGGCCTCGGGCGGTTGGCTCGGGGTCCCCTGTGCCTCGCTATACTGTCGTCTTTTTCTCGGCTCCTTCACCGCCCCAGGTCCACGGCCCAAAGAGGTCGGCAAGCGACCAACTCTTGATCTCAGCTCAGGTTATATGATCTCACAGCTCGTGAGATCGAGCCCCGCGTCGGGCTCCCTGCTCACAGCACGGAGCCTTCTTGGGATTCTCTCTCTCATACACACAATAAATAAACATTTCAAAAAGAAAGAAAGAAAAAAACTAAGAGAATAAACTTCTGTTGTTCTAAACCCCCCAGTCGTGGTCCTAACGTCAGGCGGGTTCCTCAGACGGTGAAACTCTGATGTGCGTCTGCTCCCACCCAAAGATCTGGTGGCCAGCTTTGGGCAAAGGGGGTCCTGGGGACACATCCAGAGCAGAGGCCAAGCCCTGCTCCTGTCCCAGCTCAGGGAGAGGGGTGCCGACACCCAGGCACAGCATCGCGGCCGCTGCCCAGGCTGGCTACGGGGCCCACGGCCTCTCAAGTCCTCAGCTGGCCCTCCGTTTCCCCCACGTGTGTAAACCCCGGCACACGGGAAGCGAGCAGTAAATACTAATGATGATGAAAGAATCTGCAGGTGTGGGAGCAGGTGCACAGAGGAGGTGCACGCAGCGTCTGCTCAAGAGCCCCAGGTCTCCAGGGACGGGGCTGCGATTGAGTAAAAGACCCTCGAGGGGCCCTTGTTGTGTGAGTGTGTGGGTGATATCAGAGATCCCCAGTCAGGTTGTCTGAACCAGAAACCGTCGCCCAGGCACGGCACGGGGACGCTGGGACCGATGGTTCGATGCTAGGCCAACCTGGGTGCACTCAGCGTCCGGACCTCTTGAAGCTACCTTGGGGCAGCCAGTTTTATTGAGATATAGATGCACATGCCATAAAATCTGCCCACTTAAAGGGTGCAGTTCAGTGATTTTTGATATATTACATTAGTAGTTTTCAAATTGTGGTAACATACCTACAACAAAAGTTGCCATAGCAACCCTTTTTAAGTGGCATTAGTTACAGTGTCGGGCAAAGATTACCTTGCTTTCCAAAACTTTCTCGTCACCTCACCCTGAAGCCTCCTCCGGGCCCCTGGCAACCTCCAATCTACTTAACATCCCTGTGGAGTTGCCTATTTCACGGGCTTCATAGAAATGGAATCCTACGATAGGTGGCCTTTTGAGTGGCTTCTCTTGCCGAGCATCATGTCACCAGGGCTCATCCACACGGCTTTACAGCTGAGTCCTCGCCCGTCTACCCACTCATCTGCTGATGGTCGCGTGGGCTCTTCCACTTTCGTCCACCCCCACCCTTTGCTCCACTTGGTTCGCTCCCACAGACTTGGGTTCCAGGGGAAGGAGGCAGGAAGCCCGCCCTGCAGGGACCCTGGCTCTGCACACCTACGGGCTGCAGCCCCCCTTTCCAGCGTCAGGAGAACCCTCCCTGTCCCCCCAGCCTCAGCCAGGGCCCCTCCCGTGTAAATCCTCTCCACCACTCCTAACGGGCCCTCATTCCTGGCCCCCATCTCAATGCCATTGTTACTCTCACGAGTCTTTTGTAAACCTACTCTGGGGCATTTCGGTGAAACTAAGGTTGGTTGGGGGCTCGCCCACTTCTAAGAATCGCTTAGGACTGTTCAGATTTCAGGAACCGTATCTCAGACCTGGGTCAGGTATTGTCAGGACAGGGGACGGGTGGCGCCTGGGGGCCTGGAAGCGGAGCTCCCGTAGCTGCTACGGAAAGCCTGCCCCAGCTGTTGTAGAAGAAAGTCCTGTCTTGGCAGCCAAGAGGAGCAGCTGCAGGGGCCCGAGGACGCTGCCCCCGCCGGTGGACCTTGGGTCCCTGGGCCTCGAGGAAAACCCACAGGCAGGTGTGGGAGTCAGCAGCACTCAAGTCCACACTGGGCTAAGTACTGCAAGGAGACTGGGAGCACAGGCCAGGCTGGGCCCTCAGAAACACGAGATGAACACCGGGCCGTGCCAGACTCAACTCCTGCAGGTGTCTGGAAAGCCCCACTAAAAAGGGGTCAGTAGTGGCAGTAAAACTGGACTCGACACGATTTATAACGGCCCAGGGCCGAGCCTGGCCAGCAGCAGTCCCGCGTCGCGCTACCAAACCTTACAGGGAAACGGCGCTTTCCCAAGCTGGTCTCCAAAATGACAGAAGAGGGTGTCGGAGCCCGTGAGAGAAGCTCCGCACGGAGCCGCCGAGTTGTGGGGAGCGCTGCCCGCCCTGTCACTTCCATTTCGCTCGCTCTGCAACAGGAACTGCACGCCCAGGGGGGGGCCAGGCGCCCTTCTGGGGTCTCGAGCGCCTCTGCGACCAAGTATAGCAAGGCCGCTGCCTCTGCAAGCTCCCAGGGCAAGGACTCAGGGCCGCATATCCCGCCGGCAGTGAGCCCTGGGTGAGGGAGGCGACACTGTGGTCCTGGCGGCCCCTCCGAGGGAGGCGACACTGTGGTCCTGGCGGCCCCTCCGCCCGCGCTCAGGAGGCCGGGAAGGTGACACGCTCCCTCGCGGCACGGGCCCCGCCGGCAGGGGGCGCGCGGCCCGGGGGGACGCGGATGCGCATGCGCCAGGCGGGTCGCTTTCCGGCAGCGTGGCGGAACAGTCCCGCAGTTTCGCGCCGCTTGGCGACGTCGGCGCCCCGCGCCCAGCCGCAGTACGGCCGCCATGGCGTCGCCCTTCAGCGGGGTGCTGCAGCTGACAGACCTGGATGATTTCATCGGACCGTCTCAGGTGGGGCGGCCCGGGTGGGTGGCGGCCGTGCCTGGCAGGGGGTGAGGGGGGGGGGACTCCCCTCCGCTCGGTTTCTTTCCCTGAAAAACGAGATCGGAACCCAGACTCCCCGCCCGCGTCCCCCCGGGCCTCTGGCGCTCGGGCTAGCTTCCTACCGATGGGGACCCGAGGCCAGGGATGGAGGCGCCCCGAGCCGGGTTCCTGTGCCGCGAGGCGAGGCGAGGCCAGGTCACCAGCCCGCAGCGCCCAATAGGACAAGTAGTTTCGGGTCATCACGCTGTCCTCGGCGCGACCGGGGGACGGGAGTGCCGAGTGGGCAGCAGGAAGCGGGAGGGAGCCGGGCAGTGGCGGGCTCAGGACTGAGGCCGGACGAATCTGTCCGCTTATTCTGGTAGACGGGGGCGGGGAATGATCCCATCTCAGTTTGGAAGGCAGGGGAGTAGGTCCCTTGGAATCACGTACTGTGACTGGGGGGGGGGGGGGGGCGGTGGTCGTCCTAGGTGCTGGTTTGGGGAGGAAGACAGAGCTTGCCCCTAAAGGGGACAGGTCAGGTACACTTGAAAGCGGGAGGCGGCCTTCTCTGGTGTAGCTGCCTATCAACTGCACTGGCTGCGCAGGACACACAGGGCTGGGAGGGGGAGGGCATGGGGCTGGTCACAGCTCCGAGGTCAGGGATGAGCTTGAACAGGGCCCCCCCACCAGGGCTTTCTGGGGCTGATCATCTCTGGGAAGGGAATGGCCAGAGAGACTCTTGTAGTGACGGCGAGAAAGGGCAAGAACTCGAAGTTGAAGAGAAAAAGAACATTTCACTGGGCAAGGCGGGGACTCTGCAGAAATGGTGATTCCTGGGCGTCCTCTTGGTAGCCAGGGTAACACTGGCTCTCCATGTGTGGCCGCACCTTCGGTTTGTGCTGAACGGAGTAAAGGTCAGGGCTGGTGGTGCCCGCAGGTGCCTTAGTACGTAGGCCCAGCTAAGGCCACCTTCCCCTGACTGAGCTGCAGAGTAGGCCTCAGTGCTGGCAGGGGTTAGAATGTGTGCCCCTGTGCAAGCAGGGTGACAGCTGTATTGCCATGACTGCTGCTGTGGCAGGAAGAGAGTCGGGCAGCACCCCTGTCCTATGTGGTGGTCCCCTCCTCTTCGGTAACTTCCACACACTCGGGCCCCCACTTGGGGTCTCTTCCTGGTACAGGATTGCATCAAGCCCATGAAGGTGGATAAGAGGTCGGGAAGCGGCGTGGCCAAGATCCACATCGAAGACGATGGCAGTTACTTCCAGGTCACTCAGGTAAGTTCCAGCCCAGATGACCAAACACCTGTTTTTGCTGCTCCGTCCAGTCACAGGTACAGAGATCATGGGACCTTTCGCTGTCATCAGAGTGGTCAGATTCACTGTCATCACGGCTGGGAGGGCAGAGATGGTGCCTGGGGTGGTGGTGGAGGGGCACAGAGGCAGAACATGGAGCTGTGGGGGGGGGGGCTCTTTTTGCAGATGGTGGTTCCTGTCTTCCCTTCCCTCTCCCCCACCGCCACCATGAGTTCTAATTCTGTAAGATTTTCCAGTTAAGGACCCCCTGGGCGGCTCAGTTGGTTAAGCGTCTGACACTCTCTTTTTATTTTTTTATGTTTATTTTTGAGAGAGAGAGCGAACTTGAGAAGGGGAGGGGCAGAGAGAGAAGGAGACACAGAATCGGAAGCAAGCTCCAGGCTCTTAACTGTCAGCATGGAGCCTGATGCGGGGCTTGAACCCACAAACCGTGAGGTCCTGACCTGAGCCAAAGTTGGCCACTTCACAGACTGAGCCACCCAGGCGCCCCAACCAATATTTAATTTTTAAAAGTTCAGTGGCACACAAAGCCAGCCTCCTACCACATTGGTTGTCGGTGTTGTGAGCCAGAGAATAAAGGCTTCCTGCAGGTTCCATTATGCTGAGTGCTCGTGTCCTTGCGTAGAGGCCCTCTGAGTCCCGAGTGCTTGTGCTTTCCAGGATGGAGGGACCCGGAAGCTGGAGAAGGCCAAGATCTCGCTGGATGACTGCCTGGCATGCAGTGGCTGTGTCACCTCGGCAGAGACCGTGCTCATCACTCAGCAAAGCCACGAGGAGCTGCGGAAGGTTATAGATGCCAATAAGGTAAGTGAGGGGCGTCTTTGAGACTTTTTTAACCTGACGTCAGCCCCGGTGTCCTTTGCTCTTGCTGCCAAGGGCAGCCCATCTGGTGCCTCCTGCCTCTTGTAGGTGTCGTCGGCAGGATGCCCGTGAATTGCTGGTCAGGATTTCACACCGGGGTGTGGGGCCCTGCGTGTACATGGAAGCGACACGCCCTGCCGGAGGCAGCACGCACTCCCCCAGCACTGGCCCCCTGGGAGTCTGTAAAACACAGCGAGTGAGCATGTGTCCTCTGCTTTGCAGACGGCGGCCCCCGGTCAGCAGAGGCTGGTTGTCGTGTCCGTCTCGCCCCAGTCCAGGGCATCACTGGCTGCACAGTTCGGGCTGAACCCTACAGACACTGCCAGGAAGCTGACTGCATTCTTTAAGAAAATCGGTAGGCAGCAGACCTCGCGTGCGTGCTGAGCTCAGCGTGTGCGGGGTCCAGCGAGGGGCTCCTCCGGCCTCTGACTCACTGAACTCAAACGCATCAGAAACTGTTCTGAGTTGACTTCAGTATGAAGTTTGGGTTTGACAAATGAGAGCTGAGCCTTTTAAGAGGCAGCCATCTGAATCGTGGCTGTCCTCCTCCAGTCTGGAATTCCTGGAATTCTCTGGAATTTGCTCCCCCCTGTATTGTTTTTAAACTATCACCCTCGAGGCCCGTTTCCCTGGTCCCCTGTCACGCTCTGGCTCCCAAAGACTTTGGTCGATCTCTGTGAGCCAGGAGCAGGCCTGGGAGGACATGGGGCGGGCACAAGAGGTGTGGCCTAGCCCGGACAGCCGCTGTGCAGACAGCTGAAGCGCCCCTGGAAAGTGGCGTCCCCGCTCCCAGGGGCGTGATCGGGGCCTTGCAATGTAGCCACACTTCGTGGCGGTGAGGCGGGTGCTTGTGTTGCAGGGGTGCACTACGTGTTCGATACCTCCTTCTCGAGGAACTTCAGTCTCCTTGAGAGCCAGCGAGAGTTTGTGCAGAGATTCCGAGGACAGGCCGACTCCCAGCAGGCCTTGCCTGTGCTTGCGTCCGCCTGCCCAGGTGTGTTCACGCTGCGGGACACGGGGGACAGGAACGCTGGGTGGGGCCACACGAGGCTTCTGCCACAATGGCTGCCTCGGCAGAAGGAGCTGCCCTGAGAGCCACCTGGGGTCACCGAGTTCCCCAAGACTGTGATCTCACAGATGCTAGAAGCACACGGCAGTGACAGCAGAGTAGGGACATTCTTTAACGGGACCAAAACTCCCCGTACAAGCCGGTGCACCCCAGAAGGTCACGCCACTCCCTGCCCAGCTGCTCAGACACCCCGTTTGTTCCCCGTGTCGGCCTCAGGCTGGATCTGCTACGCGGAGAAGACGCACGGAAGCTTCCTCATCCCCTACCTCAGCACTGTTCGGTCCCCACAGCAGGTCATGGGCTCCCTGGTCAAGGACTTCTTTGCCCAGCAGCAGGTAACAAGAATATCCCAGCTGTGAACGATTCACTGCCATTGTTCTCAAAGATGAGCCAAGACCTCCGATGTCTACATGGCCACACGAGGCATCTCGGTCCCATCCTGGCCGCTGGCCGGCTGTGTCCCAGGCCGCGCCTGTGATGTCACCCCCCACCTTATCCTGCGGGCTCCTTTACTATCAGGTCAGGCAGCGACTTCACATTTCCACATTTCCCCGCAGCATTTGACCCCGGACAGGATCTACCACGTGACGGTCATGCCCTGCTATGACAAAAAGCTGGAAGCTTCCAGACCAGACTTCTTCAGCCAGGACTACCAGACTCGTGATGTGGATTGTGTTGTCACCACAGGTGTGGGTCCCACGTAGTGGTATTGCCCGGGTCCTGCCCGCAGGCTCTGGCTGGAGCTGCCAGCCCCTATGCATGAGGCAGCTGGTGGCCCTCCCCTGGGTGCCAAATCAGACCTCACAGCTGTTCCATTGTCTTGGGGGACGTGTGGCAAAAGGGCCGGGTGTTTGCTCTAAAACAGTCTGCGTGAAGAGGCGGGTGGGGATTCTCGTCATCCACTCTGACTCACATGGGCCAGTCACCCCATTTTTGAATTGAGCAGCCTCACAGTCTCCCAAGTGCTTAAAATACAGAAAAGAAAATGCTCAGGAACCCAGACAGTGGGGTGGGGAGGGGCCCCCCTGCATGAACACATGCCCCTCTCCACCTCAAGGGGAGCCACGACCACACTGCGGCGGGTCCGGGGATGGGTATGTCCACCCCCCGCCACACTGCTGGGAGGGTGGAGGGTGGGCTGCGGGTCTGGGGAGCTGGCTGGCTCTTCTGAGGGTCCTCAGAAGTGGAGTCCTTCCTCGCCTCAGTGGCCAGGTTGGCCCTCCACCCATAAGCCAGGAGGTGGACATCCGGGTCTCTGGAGCTAAGGTACAGGTTGCCAGGGATGCAGATGACGCGGGTTTCCTCAGCGTTCTGTTTTGATTGAGATCTCAGCTGAAGCGCCCCTGTGCTGGGGTCTTACCGTAGGAGAAGTCTTCAAGCTGCTGGAAGAAGAAGGGGTCTCACTCTCGGAACTGGAGCCAGCCCCCCTGGACAGTCTGTAAGTCACCACCCACTGCAGCAGAGGGGAGAATGTGAATCCAGCGTCGGGGAGCTCGACGTGTGGGTTGGGGGGTTGCAGGCGCACTGGCAAGCAGCAGCAATGAGGGCGTGGGGGTAGACGGTCCCCAGATGGACCTCAGCTCTGCGTCCCCTCCCTTCCTCTTCTCCACCGTGACTTCCTCCTAGCCAGGTCCGCGTCCGCCCTGTCGCCGGTCTCAGTGCACACAGAGGTGGTCAAGTTCATGACCTGGCCAACGGACAGTGCACTGATGGTCATCAGAGCTGTCCCAAACTTGACACACGTCTGAGCTCCCCAAATAGGTGACTCAACAGAGGAACGATTTCTCCCACCTGAGCTTCCTCTTGACACGCAGACAAAGGCCCTGGGGGTTCTGGACTCCTCTCCCATCTAGCAAGCAGCTCCCTCACATGGGAGAGACAAAAGGTCTCACCCGAAAGCTCCCGCTGCCACCGAGGCCATGCTCTGCTCCCCAGGTGCAGCAGTGTGTCTGCCCAGGAGCCCAGCAGCCATCGGGGCGGGGGCTCAGGGGGCTACCTGGAGCACGTGTTCCAGCACGCAGCCCGGGAGCTCTTTGGAATCCACGTGGACGAGATCACCTACAGACCACTGAGGTCAGTGGGAAGGGCTGGAGCATGGGGACAGGGCAGCAGGCTGGGGTGGGGGAAGACCCAGGGCACCAGCCCTCCTCTCCCGCTCACGTGAACCGGCCTCCCCACCCAGCGGTCCGCGTCCCTGCCCACACCCCAGGGGGTGAGAGCCCCAAGGCCACGGTGGCGCGCCTGGCACAGGGTGTGTCCCGACACGATGCTCCCTTCCACGGAGGGAGGGCCGGGGGCTTTGTGCGACCTCGCCACGCCTCACGGCCATTCTTGGGAGGGAGGATCAGGACACTGAGGCCCCCTGCCTAACGGCGGAAGCGAGCTTTCTACCCTGTCCTTGCATCCCTGTCCTCCACGTCCTCCACCGAGGAGCCGGTTAGGTGGCAGACGTGCCTGCAGGGGCAGGTACCGAGGGAGCCTGGCCTGTGCTCCCCCCAGGAACAAGGACTTCCAGGAGGTGACCCTGGAGAAGGAGGGCCAAATCGTGCTGCACTTTGCCGCGGCCTATGGCTTCCGCAACATCCAGAACCTGGTGCAGAAGCTCAAGCGAGGGCGCTGCCCGTACCATTATGTGGAGGTCATGGCCTGCCCCGCAGGTAGCTGGGGTGGGGCCTGCTTCTCCCAGAGGGCACGGGGGCCCTTTCCAGGACCAGGGCTGTGGGCAGTGTCTCACCAGGGCAGGAGGGGTGGAGGCGGAGCCCGGGGGTCAGGAGGCTCAGGAGGGCCAGTGTTGGGAGGGGTCGTGCTGTGCTTCCCAACCCCCCTCCCCCACTCCCCGGTATAGGCATCCTCCCTGTCACCGTGCGCTCACCTGTCTTGCTCTGCTACAGGCTGCTTGAACGGCGGAGGCCAGCTCAAGGCCCCCAGCACGCCCGGCAAGGAGCTTCTCCAGCGCGTGGAGACGCTGTATAGCATGGTCAGGACAGAGGCGCCGGAGGATGCACCTGGCATCCAGGAACTGTACCGGTGCTGGCTGCAGGGCGAGGGCTCGGAGCGTGCTGGCCGCCTGCTGCACACAAGCTACCACGCGGTGGAGAAGGCCAGCTCCAGCCTTGGCATCAGGTGGTAGGAGGCCTCCGCGCCCGCCTTCTAGGCCCGCCACAGCCCGCACCCGGACTCCCGGGAAGGTCGTGTCCCGAGACCCCGGGGACCACCCCCAAAACGCGGACGTCAGCCGTGGGGATGTGCCGGCGCCCATACAGAAACGAGCCTCAGAACCCCTAGCCAGGACAGGTGTGCTCGTCCTGACTGCCCGCTGCAGGAGGTCAGATGGTCCACAAGGTCCCAGAACCTCCCCACAGGCCCAGCTCTGCGAGCAGGGTGCTGGCCACTCCTGCCTTGTGGCCCAAGTGTGTGGGGGTTTCAGCCGGTCCCGTGGGCTGCACAAGGCAGAACAAAAGCAGGAGCCAGGCTCCCACTGAAGCCAGGCTCTGAAGGACACTGGTGGGCTGCGCCTGCCGGGCCGGTCAAACTTGGAGCCCAGTGTGAGGAGCCCTACCGCGCTGGATGGCGTAGAATGCTGGCAGGAGAAGGGCGCCCAGCCTGCGACACCCCCTGCTGGGGTGCAGCACCTGCCCCACCTGGGACTGGGCACTGATGATGCCAGGCATGGCCTCTGGGACCTGACAGCTTGCGTTCTCTGGGCAGAATTCCAGATGGGAAGCAGGCTCTGAGAGAGAGACCGCTGAGACTAGGCACAAAGTCCCTTCTCCACTTACAGGAGTGGGGGAGAGGACAGATCAGGCTGAGTCCACAGGCCTTTCCTTACCAAGTTCCAAGTCTAATAAAGGGATCTCTCTCCCGATGGTTTCTCTCTGAGAGCATCCACCAGCATCAAAAAAGAAGTCTTTCAAAGCTTTATTCAAAGTTCAAAAGCCCCGTGCACCCCACTAGGCTGCTTCCCAAACACCCAGGTCTCAGGGCTCACGTGCACCCCAGAGAGGGGCCTCATATGTCCCCTGCCAGGGTGCCTACCCTCCAAAGCCAGACAGCCAGCTGGGTGGGGCCATGGAAGGTTCCAGACGCAACCCTCCTGTGGGCTCAATGTGCCGAGGGTTGAAGGAGAAGAGATGTGCTGCCGGGCCGCACGGTGGGTCCACTTGGGGCTCACTTCTGTTGGGGTGTGCTCAGGGCCCCCACTGCAGTGCCAGGAGAGCCCGGGCCTGCGGCTGCAGGGGCTCAGCCGCCCGCTCGAAGCTTGCCCGCTCCCTGCAGAGTGCCTCCAGGACCTCGGCCGGGGCCGCCTTCCCCGTGAACTTGCACACAGGCTCTTCTCTGCGGGGAGAGGGGGCGCCGTGGGGACTCTCCCTGGGGACACTGCCGGGTGGGTGCTGGCAGAGGACACTTAATGAGCAGCCTCTCCCTGGTGCAAGTCAGCCCAATAACCAGTTCCCTGGCACCTCCTGCAGAGCCCAAGTGGCTGCCGAGTCGGGCTCAAGGCCAGCAGGCCGACCCTCAGGCAGCCTGCTCGGTGGGACAGCCCCTGGAGTGGGCACGGGGCCCCCGCAAGAAGGCCTGGGATGCCGACCAGTACTCACGCCACCCTTAGGAAGGGGTTGTAGAGGAGCTCCTCGCCCAGGGTGGATGGCACTGTGGGCATGTCGTCCTCATCCCTCTTCTGGAACGACCACAGGCCCTTGTCACAGCCTTGTCTTGAGAGCCCCAGACAACTCTGCTCCACTCAGCCCCGCCCCTTCCTGGGGGCAGGAGCAGAAGAAGGACTGCCTCCCCCCATCTAGTACTTGAGGGCAGCCACCCTTGGGTCAGTTCTGCCAGCTGCCCAGCCCTTTGTCCGAGGCCACCAATCCCTCCCCTCACCAACAGGAGCCTCAGTCAGCAGGATACTCAAGGCTAAGCCAGGTCTGATCACTCCAGGCCAGTCATGCCTGACTCCCCCTGCAGTGCCCCTCCTCCGTCCCAATCTTCATCCACCCTCCAAACCTCGCCATTCAGAGGAGTGGCCGCACCTTGGCCCATGACAGCTTGGCCCTCACGTGGTCATTGCCGGGCTCCACTTTCTGTGCAAACTCAAGGTTGCCCAGCGCGTGCTCGTGGCCACAGAACACCTTCTGGAGAAAGGAGGCACTCAGAGGGTGCACAGTGCTGCCACAGGCAGTGATGGGGGAAGGCGCTCACTGGGGCTGGCCTGGACCCTCCCTGGACCCCAGAACCCCAGGCCTGATCTGCCTGGACTCCTTGGCTAAGGTTCACTCTGTATCCCTGGCACAAGGCAGGTACAGAGTGTGGAGGTTGTGCAGGGAGTCTGGACCCTGCAGGAAGGCAAGGGACGCCGGCTCACCGTCTCGGGGGGCAGCGTACCCAGGGTCTCGACCAAGCTCTGATACATTTGCTGAGCTGTGCTCTCCAGGCGCAAGCCACAGCCACCCACCGACAGCGCATCCCCTGGGGAGGAGAGCAGGTCAGGGAAGGTGGGGCGGGGTCAGAGGGAGGTGGGGCTGGTGGGGTGGGGCGACCAGTACCCGAGAACACCGCCGGCGGATCAGGGCAGTCCTCTTCCCATAGGAAGTAGCTCATGTGGCCGGAGGTGTGGCCCGGCGTCAGGAGACAGCGCACATGGATGGCCCCAAACTGCCGCAGAGGGGCAAGCGGCTGGTGACGCGGGAGGGCCCGCGGCGCCATTCCCACCCCCCACCCCGCCCCCGGACCGGTGCTCACCCGCAGCTCCTCGCCGTGCACCAGCCTGCGGGTCAGCGCGCAGATGCGCTCGTCCGCGCCCAGCACAGCCAGCCCCGGCCGCAGCCGCGCCAGCTCCGCGTTACCCCGCGCATGGTCCCTGCGGACGGGGCGGAAGCAGGATCACAGGCGGGTCGGGGTGGGGCAGGGGCGATGCCCTCGCGCCTCGGCCCGCCCCGACCGCGCTCACCAGTGGTGGTGGGTGGTCAGCACAGTGGTCAGTGACACCCCCTCCCGGCCCACGATCTCCAGCAGCTGAAAGGGATGGGAGTTAGGGAGATTCGGCCGGGCCAGGTGGCCGCCCCCCACCCACGCTAGGGCGCCAGGTGTGATGTACACAGACTGCCGGGCAGGCCAGGAGCGGGTAGGGGTAGGGGAGACCCAGCAGACGATATCTGAGCGCCCCGTACGTACAGAACAGTTAGGCACCAGGGAACGGGGAAAACGGAGGTGACGTGGTCCTAACTTGAGGGCAGACTCAAGATTAGAGAATAGGGGAAAGGCCTGCTCCAACCAGGGTGGTTGGGGTGGTGGGGGCACCCTCGGGGGCCAAGTTGCCTAGGCCCGCAGCGGCGCTCCCCACCGCCCACAGGTTGCCCTCACCCTCTTGGGCACGGCCACGTCCACGGCCACAGCCTCCCGCGTGTGCTCCTCGATGACCAGGTACATGTAGTTATCCTCGAGCACAGGGATGACCTTGACCTTCATGGTCGCAAAGTCCAGGCACCCCGCGTCTTCTCCTAGAGAGGCCCCCCCCCGCTTCTGAGCCCCTTCCCCTGGGCGGGGGCTTCCCTCAAAACAGGGCTGGGCGAGGGAGGGGTCAGCTCCACACACACTTCAGGGGCCAGAAAGGGAGCCCGCCCCCTGCTCCGTGGACTTCCCGGAGGACCGGTGCGGAAGCCAACACCCCAAGCTCAGGCGGTCCGGCCAAGTGCGGAGGCCAGCCCCCAGCGACGCCAACGCCGCCGCCGCCCGCTGCGCAGGCCCCGCCCCCCGCCGCGGGCCCGGTCCCCGCGACCGCACCGCCTGTTCCACGCTCAGGCCACGCCCCTCGCGACGATACGACCTCCCCAGCCCCGCCCCACTCACTCCGCCTTCCCCTTGAGCCACGCCCTCCCGTGCCGCTCAGCGCTCTGCCTAAGCCCCGCCCCTCGTCAAGGCCCCGCCCCTCTCCAGGCCCGCCCCGCCCCTCAGGCCCCCCTCCCGTCACGGCGCGACACGGGTCCCGAAATGTTCCCCTTACCCGCAAGGGCTGCGCCCCCCCGACTGCGCGGACCGCTTGAGAGACAGCGGGACAGAGATGGGCCCAGGGCACTATCCACAGGGCCCGAGCGGAGCGCGGCGCTCCGCCTGGCCACCGCCAACGGCCCGCGCCCCGGCGCAGGGAGCAAGCGTGCGCAGGCGGGGGCGCGCGCGTGCCCGGTGGGGGCCGCACGCACGTTCGGCCCCGCCACGCGGGGCGCTGCAGTGCGTCCTCCGCGAAGCCTTCCCGGCTCGGGAGCTGAGCCAGTCCTCTTGAGACCCCCAGCCCTTAACTGGAATGTCTGCGTCCCCTTCCCTCGGGCTGGTGGTGGGAGAATCTGCAGTTTGTTCGCCTGCCCCTCCCAGCGTCCGACCAGAAACAGCAGGCACACAGGGGGCGCCTGCTGAGTGTGTGAACCCCCACGGTAAAGCAGGGCACTCTGCGAGAGAAAAACGGTAACAGCAGTGGTCACTCTGTCTCACACCTTCCCAGGCTGGGCGCTCTCATGCACTCCTGGTTCCATCTGCGCCCAGGATAAATGCAGCGGTGCTGGTCTGCATTTCGGAGAGGAGAAAACGGAAACCAAAAAGGATGGACCATGGAATGAGCTGAGAGAGGCCCCCTCCCCATCTCCTCAGCCACCACCGAACTTCCCCTTCCCGACTGCCCTCGTGGGTGGGGCCCTCAGAGACCGGGGACGAGTAGGAGACCAACAGAGGACTTAGCAACGCCCCAAGCCTCTGTGTTGCAGCAACAGGCCAGTAGGCAAGGTGGCACTGCACTTGGGCCAGACTTCCTTTTGCTTATGGAGCATGCGGCAGCCCCAGGCCACAGGCCGGAGCCCCCACCCTGGGCCACTGAGAATGTGAGTCCTTCCAGGACACTCCTGCTTCTGTCATGGGGTCAGGGTGCCTCCCCATCACCTCAAAGGCCAGGAAGGGTGCCGGTAGCCATGTCCTGGATTTGATCCTGGCCATGGGAGAAACTGCCTAGTTCACTCAGGCTGTGGGGTGTGTGTGTGTGTGTAGGGGATATTAGGGAGGAAGAGTGCATGGCTGGTGGCTCCATGGGAGTGGATGCCACAGCCCAGGCCTGAGACCCACCTGGGGGGTGCGGGTGGGCGGTTCCTCCCCAGGTTCTGCGGCAGGCCGAGGACTGGACAACCAGCCTCAAGACAGAGCTTCCCTCAGATCTACAACTGAGTGAGGAGCAGCGGCTGCAGGTTGGTGTGGGGCCCTGGGGTGCTAGCAAGGAGGGGTCCCACAGACCCCACCTCTTAACTCTGGCCACCCACAGATCTCCAAGGAGTTGGTTTACCTGCAGATCACAACGCATCACTTGCGGGAGCAACACGAGGCTGAACTCTTCGAGCTGAAGAGTGAGGTGGGTGCTGATGTGTGCCCACATGTGCCCTGAACACACAGGAGGAGGGTGCAGACCAAGGACCAGTGCTGGGAGGGGTCCAGGGGCACCCCATGTGATTGTACACACTCACGGGGTGCCTGTGTCTCCACCTCTCCCGCGTGTGCTGTGGTGCCCTGCATGGGTCCAGATGATGTTGACCTGCCCTGGGTGTCCTGGAAGGCAGGCGCACCTGCTCACCCTGGCCACCCTGCAGGTCCTGCGGCTGGAGAGCCGGGTGCTGGAGCTGGAGCTGCACGGAGATTGTGCAGCCCCGGCAGAGGCTGACCTGGGGCGCCGCCAGAAGCTGGCACAGGGGCTTGGGCACAAGGCCCAGGAGCAGGTACACTCCATCCACCACAGACCCCAGGTCACCCTAAGTGCATGGAGGGCCTGCCTGGGTGGATTGGGCGGCGGGGAGCCAAACAGGGGTGCACAGGGGCGCAGTGAGGTTGGGACCGGCTCTCCTGTACAGGCACAGCCTGAGGACTTCTTGACCCCTAAGACCGAACAACAGAAGCTGGGGAACAGTGTGAGTGTGCAGCTCCCTAGCCTGGGAATTAGTGCAGATCTGTCCCTGCCCAGGGTGCGGCTGGGCAAGGCCAGGGACCCAGAGCTTGGGGTCTCATTCAGCCAGCCCTTGTGTACCCGGCAGCTACAGGGAGAATGGCAGCGAGTGCTGGAGCAGCACAGGGCCCAGAAGCAGGCACTGGAGACCCGCGTGTGAGTGGCTGCCCCACCCGGGATGGGGAGGATCCGGGAGGGCACCTGGCGCAGATCGGCTGTTCCCAAGAGGCAGAGGGAGGCCCCGCCCTGAGCCCAGCTGAGCTTGACGCCCACATCTGCAGGGCAGATCTGGGTCGGCGGCTGCAGGGAGCCCGAGAGGAGGCCAGGATAGCTGGGCAGCGACTGGCCACACAAGCCATGGTGAGGCCCAGCCCTATCCCCTGACATCTGGTAGATGGGTGTCCTACAACGTCAGCAAAGGGCCACCTCGTGGAGCGTAGGTTCAAGGCTGCCTCCACCCGCAGGTATTGTCTGCCTGCCAGGGCCAGCTCCGCCAGGCTGAGGCGGAGAACGCCCAGCTGCAGCTGCAGCTCAAGAGGCTGAACCAAGAGTATGCCATCCAGCTGCAGCGATGTGCCCAAGCCGTGGCCGTGAGCACCACCTGGGGGTGGCCCTGTGCTGGGTGGGAGGCTTCGGGTCCCGCGGAGCCCAAGCCTGGCCCGAGTGCGCTGGGCTGCTTCCGGGAGACCCCGTGGGCCCGGCCTGCCGCACGGCCCAATCTGCTCCACAGAGGGAACCGTGGGAGGAAGTGTGGGCCCAACCAAGCCCCGCCCTTGTCAGCCCTGGCCCCACCCCCAGCCCCGCCCAATCTCCTCCAGGAGTCTGCAAAGCGCACCGGCCAGGTGCCCGAAGCCGCAGCCCTTAGGACGTTCCTGGAGACCACTCTGGAGGACATCCGGGCAGCACACCGCAGCCGTGAACAGCAGTTGGCCCGGGCTGCTCGCGCCTACCGCAAGCGCCTGGCAGATCTGAGCCGTAGACATGAGGAGCTGCTGGCCAACCACAGGTGGGCCCGTCCCTGAGACGGGCATCTGGGGGTGGGGTGGCCCTGTATGACCCGACATGTGGCTTAGTGTGCAGCAGGTGCCGGCAGACCCCAGTGGGGCACCCTGGACCCCCAAGGCTACCTTTGATGCAGCCACCTCAGACCTGGAGCCACTGCCTCTGCACCTGGTCACCAAACTCAGTCACCTACCAGAGAACCAGGCCAGGCTGGAGACGAAGTTTTGGAAGCTCCAGGCCCAGGTGGGCTCTCCCTCCTGCCCTACACTGGCCTTGGAGCTCAGAGCCCCAGAAGAAACCCCAGCCCCATGACAGGCTCAGCAAAGGTCCAACCCTTGAGTAGCCTGCCTTACTGAGCTGACAGAGAATTCCTACCACACAGCCTTTCCAGTCCAATGGGCTCATGACGCTGCTCTTGTTCCTACAGAAGGGACCCAGTGGAGCCTCCCAGGGGAGCACATCAGAGCCACAGTGAGTACCCTGGGGTGGGTGTTGGGGAGATCTGCGGGGAGAGCATTCATTTATTCCCCCAACTCTGTCGGGTGGGAGAACCGGGAGGCCCATCTGTGTCCTTGGGTCTCAGTCTATATGGGGGGCATCAACAATCACAGAAAGCCAAGTGCCTGGGGTGAAGGGGGTACCTGACAGGAGAGGGGCTAACCGTGACTAGAAGGATCAGGGAGGGGCGCCTGGGTGGCTCAGTCGGTTAAGTGTCCGACTTCGGCTCAGGTCATGATCTCACGGTCCGTGAGTTCGAACCCCGCGTCAGGCTCTGTGCTGACCGCTCAGAGCCTGGAGCCTGTTTCAGATTCTGTGTCTCCCTCTCTCTCTGCCCCTCCCCTGTTCATGCTCTGTCTCTCTCTGTCTCAAAAATAAATAAACGTTAAAAAAAAAAAATTAAAAAAAAAAAAAGTATCAGGGAGAGACCCTGAGGAAGGGACATTTCAGCAAGACCCAGAGGACGAAAGGATGAAGAGGTGTGGTGGGATGGCCAGCAGAGGCCCTGGCCCCAGGACGGGATAGGGGCGGGCCGCCTGGTGACTTTCACAGCCCTTGCCTCTAGATCTCCGTGTGTCTGACTAAAGTGGGCAGGGACTGTGTCAGCGCAACTCCGAGTTTCGAGAAGCAAACCCCTAGAATGGGGGAAGTCCTCCATCAACATCCATACAGCACTGGGGTCACTATGTTACCTCGTGACTTAGTCCTCTCTGAGTCCCTGTACAGGGAGGGCTGTCCTCCTGTACAGATGGCTCAAAGGCCCAAACGGGGCCCAAAGTGGACAGGTGGGTCCATGCAGTCCTGCACTGGCTCCCAGCAGGCAAGTCAGGAATCTAGGTGCCCCAATTTGAGCATGATCATTGGTCAACACCTGGCCTGATGCTGGCCCTCATACATGCCCCTCCCTCTCTCCTCCCAGGGGCCAGGAACCTGCCTCCTGGGCCCAGATCCACCAGAAGCTCCAGGACTTCTCCCGTGGCACCCAGGTAGTGGGCAAGGCCTGGCTGGGGACCCCCTCCTCACACTCTGTCCTGCCTCAGAGCTTCTGCCCTCCCCATGCCAGGCAGAGCTGGAACGTGAGCGGGCAAAGCTACTAGTCCGGGCCACAATGGCTGAGGAGCAACTTTCTGAGCTACAGGACTATGTGGACCAGCACTTAGGCAGGTGGGCTGGGAGTGAACTGAGGGCCTCAGCTCCAGGCAAGAGAGTCAGGGCTTGTGCACAGCCAGGCAGGTGACTAAGCCTCACTCCTTCGAGCAGGTACAAACAAGAGATCCTGAGGCTGAGGAAGCTAATGGGTACAGAGGATGCCTGCAAAGTGGGGGCCACCCCTCCAGTCAAGCCCCAGCACTCCAAGACCCGCAGCCGCTAGCCAGCTGTCAAATGCACTCAGCAGAACTCTTCGCAGCCGGCATGGAACCCTCCTCACAGCACCCCCTTGCGGGCAGGGGTCATGCCACCCAATCCTCCACCTAACAAGAGTCAGTACGTGTAGTCCAGAGTCTTTATTGTGTCCAAGTGGTCAGCCAACCTGAGAACGGGGGGCCCCAGGGACTGAGGCAGAACTGGGTTCCGGGGAAGCCTGACCGTTTGGCCCACCACTATGGACATCATAGGCCCAGACACGGTCCAGACCCTCCCCCATCACAGCCACAGGCTGCCAAGTGGGGAGGGGGAAGCGCCCCGACACCACTCGGGCCCCTGCGGGCAACTCTGCCCGCAGCTTGTCTTCCAGCAGGGGGAGCTGTGGGAGAGAGAGCAGGAGGGAGGACAGGGTGGGCAAGGTTGAATACAACTGCCCCTGCCCAGCTCCTCCAGGCCCAACCCCTCCACTGAGGGTGGCCCGGGCCTCCCCTGGGGCTAGCAAACCCCAGACCTACCACGCTAGGGGCCAGGAACACAGACACGTTGTGGCAGTCCCTCAGGCTCACCTGCAAGAAGAGGTCACCCCAGCAGGGAGCGGGGCCCCAGCCGAGGAAGAGGTGTGGTGAGCTTGGGGTAACTGTGGCTTCCAAGTCCTGGCCCCAGCCCACGCGGTGCAGGCAGGGGAATCTGGGGTTATCAGCAGGGTGGCCAACCCAGAGCTGGAAGTGTGGAGACCAGGCGTGGGGGCTCCTGGGGGTCCGGGACTCCCTGGGTTACCTTCCAGAGGTCCTCACGCAGGTAGCAAACACTGCCGGCACAGCCTGCTCTCCACGCGTGCAGCCGGGCCAGCCCCACTAGCCACGGGTTCAGCTCGTAGCCCACAGCCGGGCGGAGACCGCACTTATGAGCAGCCAGCACCTGTGGGCACACGCAACTGTGGGTCCAGAAGGTGGGGAGGTGCGCTGGCGAGAGGGGGAGACAAGGACACCCCCCCCCCGCATCCCACTCCTTACAATCCTGCCGTCGCCAGAGCCCAGGTCCACCGTCTTTCCAGGACGGCCTCGCAATAGCGACAACACGTGCTCCACCTGCCGCTCACTTGCACCGACATAGGGCACCTGGGCAAGGAGGCAAGCGGGGCTGGGTCCCCAAACCTGATCCCACCTTGGGGGGGGGGAGGTGAGACGCGCAGAGCTTGCCTCCTGAGCTTTCAAGGTCCCCACCCGCGGCCCGCCAGGGAGAGGCAGCGCCTCCCACTCACTGCGGGTTCGGCTCCGCCCCCGGACCCCGCCCCCAGCCATGGCCCCGCCCCGCACCTGCAGCCGCAGCGGCACGCGGCGGAAGCCAGGCTGCAGCAGCAGCGCCCACGCGATGTAGGCGACCAGGCCTGAGCCCGCCGCCGCCTGCAGCAGCTCCAGCGCGCCCAGCCGCCGCTCGCGCAGCTCCGACAGCGCCTCGCCCGGGTCGTCCTGCTCCATGACGGGACCCTGGGACGCGCGCCCCAGGGTCGCCCCACCCGAAGGCCCCTCCCGGGCTCGGGTCGGACACCCTCACAGGCGAGCCGGAAGTCGGAGGAGGCCCTCCTCCCTGCCCCCTACCGGAAGTGGCGGGGCGCCGGAAGAGTGGGGGGAGCGCCGGAAGCGGCCTTCCACTCGCTTTCCGCCGCGGCCCGGCCCCCTTCCCGCGCGTTCCGGGTCCTACTGGGACGTCTGCGGCCCAGCCGGCGCATGCAGGGGACCCCTGGGAAGGGCAAGGCAGGCTTGGCCGGAGCCGGGGGCGGGGGGCGGCCGTGGAGCTTGGCGGGAAGGGAGCCCCGGGGTGTGGGGCGGCCCGAGCCGCAAGGCTGTCTCAGAGAGACTGGTGGAGGTCCCCGCCCACCGCGACACCCGAAGGCCAGCCAAGCCCGGGGGCGGGCTCAGGGAGGACACCCTCCCGGGTCCGTCCCACAGCTGAAGGCAATTAGCCCGAGTGGACAGGACGGGGAGGGTGCGGAGGAAGTTGGGAGCTCAGCTGAGAGGTAGGGTTGACCAGGAGATCTAGCTGACCCGAGAAGGCACATGTTGGCTGTGAGTGTGGTCGGACGGGGGCCGGATATGAGTGGTCGAGCGACTGGCAGCCGGCCCAGCCACGGGAGTGGAAGAAAGAGCCCCAAGAGCTAGGCAGACCACCTTCCTTCTCCAAAAAAAAAAAAAAAAAAGAGTTCCCGGAGGTGACCTGGCAAAGCCTGGTGGGAGAAACAAATAGGGGGACAGAGCCCTGGGTCAGGTGGCAGAGCCAGAACCTCCTCATCCCACCTTGAGTCTGGGTGAGATGTCTCATGAATGTTAGGGGCTTTCATGTACACAGGTCATGGCCTGGCTCCTTGGACATGGCCCTGGTCAGGAGCCTCAGCATCAGACAATATAAACATGCCCAAGACCCCTGCCCACACCTTCAGGTACACATCGCCTCACATGCCTGCCTGTACTTATCCCCAACTGGCCCCAGTCCTGAAAGACAGGCGCCTGTGGGTGGCAGGAAACTCCAGTGCCATGCTCCCAAGAAATGAGCACTGGGGAGGAGGGTCGGCCCCACGTGGCTCACAGGATCCTGTCTCCTGTGGGACTGTCACTGGGCCCTCCCCAGAAAGAAAGTTTGTGCACTGGGCTCTAGGCAGTTGGGAGGGGGGGGGGTGGTTACACAGTACCCCACCCTTGTGTGTTTTGTTCCTTGTTTTATTCCTAGGGCAGCACCTGGCACCTAGAAGGCACTCAATAAAAGCTGTTGACTGAATGAATGCACGTAACCAGACTCCTCTGTGCACACACTCCACAACTCTCATGTTTACTCAGGTGCTCTGCTCCTCAGCACTTGGGCACGTACCTGTGTGAGTGCACATGCCCAGAGGTGCCCCACAGGCCAACTCCCTTAGCCCACAGCCCCCACATACATGCTCACCCACACCGTTTCCCCTTGCCCCCGCCCCCCAGGGCAGGCATGAAGCCCCTGGCCCAAGACTTTGGGGCATGACCTGGAGCACCCCAGGCCTCCTGTAGACCTGTTAGCCGCACCCACTTCTGCCCTTTCTGCGCCCTATGAAAAGAATACTAGTTGCAAAGTTAGCACTTTGCGGAGGGGGTGTGCATGGGAGGCTCAGGCACTTCCTGGGACAGGTGCGTAGAGACCAGTGTCCAACCAAGGGCTCAGCCCAGAGCAGCCGCCCTACGTTTTTGTGGGCAGGTGGTCTGGGAGGCAGTCCACAGTGACCCCTGGGTGTGGCCAGGGGCCTCCTTCCCATGAAAGGCTGTGGGGAACTGACCACAAAATCAGGACAGATACCAAGGATAAGGATAGCCTTGGAGAGGAAGCCGTCCTTGGGGCCTGGACAAAGCAGAAACCCCCCAGCAGAGGAGGAGGATCAGGAGAGTACACCCATCTCTTCCTCCTCTGGTCTTTGCCGAGATGCTCTTCGGTGAGGGGAAGGGGGCAGACAGGGATACGACGCTCTGCAGTCCATGGGAAAGGTCCAGGCTGGAGATCAAAACACAGGGTCATCAGCACATTGATGGTTTTTGAAGCCACGAGGCTGCTCCAGCTCTCCGATGAGGGAATATCAAGGGACAGGAGAGGTCTACTGCGTGACCCTGAGCACTCCATGGTTGAAAGTTTGGGGAGAAGGGAGCGGCAGTGAGCCTCAGGAGGGCAGGTGGCTGCAAACCCCTGGGAACCTGCCTCCCCGACCCACCACTGTCAGCCAAATCTGGAGGAAGGAGCCCTGTGTCTGGGCCCTGCACAGACCGGCCGGCCCCTCTTTTAGTCTCAGCTCCTGCCTGAAAGATGAGGCGGCCCCTGGCCTCCATGCCCACCGTCAGCTCCTTCCCCACTGCAGACTGGCAGATGAGGATGGGAAGCTGTTTCTGGGGCTCAGCCTGTGAGTCCAGGTGCCCCACCCCCACCCTGAGCTTTGGCTTCCTCAGGAATGCGTGGGGTTGGAGTGAGCAGAGTCAGCCAGTCCTGGTTCAGAAGCCCTCGCATGCACCCCCGCCCCAGGGGCATTCAGCCTCCGCACAGGGCTTTGTCCCAAACTGCCCTGGCCTTTTATGTGACTGAGGCTGAAGAGGAAGGCCGAGGCAGCAACAATGGGGCCAGTGGCGGGAAATGGTCCTTAGAGACCCCATTGTATCACCCTGCCCTCCAGAAACGGTGCCCGACCCTGCAGGGGAGACCCCGCTCCCGTGAGGATGAGCCATGTCCGGATGCTACGCACGTCTCAGGGCCCTCAGGACAGAGGGGGCCATTCTTCCCCGAGGATCGGACGGGGCCAGGATGACTCTGCTGGGCTCCCGGCGGACCACAGAGGGAAGTCTGGCATCCTGCCAGATTGCACCGCCTTCCCTCACAGGCTAGGAGTGCGGTCTTCCTGCCTGTCCCCCAGTAAAGGACCCCTCCCTCCTCAGACCTGGGGAGTTACAGCCCTTTTTCCGCTTGCGTTCTCACTTACGGAAGAACCTGGCCTCGAAGGTAGGAGCAGCAGAGCTGAGGATCACGTGGAAGGAAGGGTCCCTGCTTCCCCCCAACCCAAGCAGCAGCTCGCCTTCAAGGCATGGGCACGGGCCACTCTCCCACTCACTAGCTGGGTGGCCTTAGACAAGGCATCACTGCCCAGAGCCTCAGTGTCCTACTCCGAAGCAGAAATCGGAGCAGTGGGGCTGGGGGGGGGGGGGGGGGGGGCTTAGATGGCCCAGGCTCAGGCATGGGACACTCCATCTACGCTGGCTAATGACATCAGTGTTCCTATTGGTTGTGGCTATCACCTCAGAAGCAGCTGGGACCCTGAGGAGGCTGTCCCTCCCCACCCACCCTCTCCCAGCCCCTCCCCAGTGCCCTGCTCCCGGCCGCTCAGTCCAGTGCCACCTCACAGGGGCGGAGGTGGTCGGCGTGGGCAGCCGCATAGGCACGGCTGAATTCCTGGAAGCGGGGTGCACAGCCCAGCCAGGCCTCACCAAAGCGGCTCCAGCCCATGAAGAGGAAGGCGCCGGGGCCAGGACGGACGCCGCAGCGCAGCGGGGTGTGAATGGAGGCCTGGCCCCCGGACTCCCCCACCCGGAACAGCGGCAGCGTCTGTCGGAGGACACGGGCAGCTGCCACTGTGATAACAGATTCCTGCAGCTCTGTGTTGTGGGCAACCCCGCGGATGGTTCCGTTGATCACTGCGGGGAGACATGCTGCCAGTGGCTTGCGGGGCAGGGCAGGGCAGACCCCAGCCCCCACCCCCCTGCGGTGGGGACACTCACCAAAGTCGCTGGTGCACGCAGTCAGCAGGAGCTCGGCGTCGCTGCAGGGCCTACAGACACCTGGCATGAAGGGGGGATCCCGACTGTAGGTCCTGGCCTCTCCTGGACCCCCCTAGGCCTCCCCCCAGCTAGAGGCAGGAGGGAGAGGGCAGGCCGCCAGACCCTCCCCTCACGGCCTGATGGCAACGGGGGACCTGAGGGAGCAGGCGGGCACACACATCTTGAAGACACGCTGTATTCGGGGTGACACTTGCACGCTCGTGCGGGCACAGACGTGGGCCTAGGGGCCGTGCCCAGTGCGTGGGCACAGGGACTCGCCGACCTGCGGGGGGTGTCTGGGGGCACACTCCCGTACACCCATCTTACATATGCACACCAGCACAAGGGGACCCTGCGGCCCCCAGAGCTGCCTCCCGCCGCCCAAAGACACCAGCCCAACCTGGTGGGAGACAGGAGGGGCTTTGGAGTAGTTGGCCTGGGGCCAGGGTGCAGAACAGAAAGATCCCCTGTGGGGTCAGGCTTCAAGTTCTAAGAGAGTAAAGAGCTGGGCCTGGTGCCCTGCAGGGGGGGCAAGGCAGCGTCTCCATGGTGACCAGGCGCACACTGGACTTTTTGTTGTACTGGACTGGGGGAGGGGAGGGAGGTCACTGCCGGGCCAGGGAGCCCCGGACAGCTTTGGCTGGAGGCTTTGGCTGGAGGCTTTGATTCCGTCCCGCCGTCTTCCCCTCCCCCAACCCCTCAGGGACCAGGAGTCCCCGTGGCCTCCCCTTTCCCCCATTCTGCCCAGTGCGAGCTCTTTCCCTAGGCTGAATCATGAGGGATTGCCCGCCCCCTTTCCAGACCCTCCGACCTGTCCTCGCTAGCTGTGTGGCCTCTGACAACCCATTTCGCTCTCATGCCTGTTGCTCTCCCTGTACAGTGGGGACGCCGGGTGCACCCCCCACCCAGCACATCACTCACCATCGGCACCAAGACCGTGGGCCTGTGGAGGCAGCTCTGGGTACCTGTCCTCGTGCGTTTCGAAGCGGAAGGAAGCCACGCGGCGGCTGATGTCTGGGTGCGGGGTGGCCTGCAGGAAGAGGGCCCGGCGCTCACGGGGACCCCAGCGCACGCACCGGCCCCCCGCCGGGCCCAAACCCTCGGCCAGCAGCAGCTCCAGGGCGCCGCCCGCCCGCTCCGCGAAGACTTGGGCGCCTGCGAAGGACCGCGCGGGCCGCAGGCAGGCGATGCCCGAGCGCGTGCCGGAGCCGGAGCCGGCCAGGGTCAGGCGCAGCGCCCCGGCCGGGTACAGCCACTGGATCACGCCCTCCGAGCAGGCCAGGGACAGCTGCCCCACGCTTCCCGGCTCCTGGGTCAGGCCGCTGGGGACAGGACGGGAGGCGCTGAGGCAGGCGGCCCGCGTCCCCACCCGGCACGGCCCGCTCGCCCTGCACCCTCCCCCGCAGCCAGCGGCAGCTGTGTCCACTTTGTTCTCCGGACCCCGGGGGCGCGGCCTTGGGGGGGTCGTACCTGCCGCTCCAGCTGCAGCCGTCCCCCGAGTAGCCGGCGTGGGTGGCGGTGGCCAGGAGGCCCCAGCAGAGCGCGCAAAGCAGAGCACGGGGCGGCATGACGCGGGCGGGCGGGCGGGGCGGCGGCGGGAGCCCCCGGGTCGCCAGCCGGCCCCGCGCACCCCTCCGCCCGCGCCGCGCGGCAGCGGGGCAGTCCCGCCGGGTCCCGGGAGGCCGGGAGGTGGCGGGCCGGGCGCAGCCAATCGCGGCGCGGCCCAGGAACTTTCCACCAATCGCAGCGGCGCTCGCGGGAGGCGCGGAGGGCCGAGCTCGGGGCTCTGTGCGCCGTGTCCCCCCAGCTCGGGACCCCCGACCCCGGCCTCGCCGTGTGCGCCCATGTCCTGGAGCCCCGGGCCGGGATAGGGGTGGGAAAGGCGCCCACTGGAGCCTCGGGGCGGGGGGCGGGTGGTGGGGTGCTGTGGGGCGGGGGGGAGGGGAGGAGGAAGGGCGGCTCATCTCGGTGACCCTTTCCAAGAGTGGGCCCTGGGCTTCCAGCTCCCATCGTGCCCCGACCTGGCCCTGCTGATTCGTCCCAAGAGGTGCCCACAGAACCCCCAAGGATGAGGGGCCCGATGCTAGGCGTGTGGGCACCACGGAAAACCAAGAGCCAAAGGACAGCCCTGAGCCCCAGAATCAGGAGGTCCAGACAAACTGAAATGGGGCTAAAACCAAACACCCCAGGGTGCGTGTGGAGGCTGTGTGTGGGGAGGAGGGGAGCCCAGAGATTTCCTGGGAGCGAGGACTTCCTCTGCGTAGAGGGGATGGGGAACAGATGGCCAGGTAGGGCCTGGAGAGGATTGCAGGTGTGGGGGGAGGGGGGAAGCAGACTGCCCTGGCAAAGGCCCAGAGCTGGGTGAAACCCCTGAGTCAGATCACAGAGGCTCTAGGCACAAAGCCAGGAGTCCAACCGCGTACTCCAACCCTTGGGGCCACTGAGAGCTTTTAACCAGGGTCTGCAGGTAACAATATAGACTCTCTGCCATCTGTGGATGTGAACCCTCCACACCACTGCCCCCCACTCAGCCCTCCAGCTACTCCTGAGCCTGAAGGGCATGGCTGGCACATGAGGGAGGTGGTCCCAAGGGGAAAGGGGACACACCCCAGGGCACAACAGGCCCCTGGCTCCAGGCAAGGTGGAGTGAAAACCAACTATCGCAACAGCCAAGAGGCGGAAGGAACCTAAGTGTTTACAGACACAGGAAAGGATAGACAAAATGTCCATCCAACAGTGGACTGTGATTCCACCTTAAAAAGGAAGGAGGGGCACCTGGGTGGCTCAGTCGGTTTAGCGCCAACTTGGGCTCAGGTCATGGTCTCATAGTTCATGAGTTCCAGCCTCAGGCTCTAGGCTGACAGATCAGAGCCTGGAGCCTGCTTCACATTCTGTGTCTCCCTCTCTCTCTGCCCCTTCCCTGCTCATGCTGTGTCTCTCTCTGTCTCAAAAATAAATAAACATTAAAATGGTCAAGGGAGCAAATTTTACTCAGTTAAAAATGAAAGACGTAGACAGGGCCCGTGCTGGGAACATAGAAGGTAAAAGAGGTTCCAGCAGGAGGAGGGGAGAGGGCACCCCGGACGACACCACAGCTGCTGCGGTCCAGGCGCCCACGGCCACCTCCCACCTTCTGACCAGTCTCTAGGGCCCGTGTCCAGCCGCGGTCTCTGAGGCACGTAGTGGGCTCCGGGCGCCCTCTGGTGGCAGCGTGAGGAGTCAGCTGCAGACTCACCCCTGCCAGCCTAGAGCCCCTGTCTCTGACTCCCCACACCAGCTCTCCCCCAGAGAATGAGTCAATGTCCTGTGGGTGTCCCTGGCCAGCGGCCTGGCCCTGAGCCGTCTCCTCATCACCAGGATTCCCCCGTGCAGACCTCTTACCGTCGCCCAGTGGGTAATGCTGACTCTCTCCCTCAGAAAACCTTCACAAGGGCAACCTGTCTTCACAGCTGCTGCCCTCCCACCAGCAATGTAGCTTGCTGTCGTTAGCCATCAAAGATCTGCTTCCCGTAGGATAAGGAGTCCATCAGGCCATGCCTGCCCTCGATCACTGAGTGCAGTGACCAGAAACACTGCAGGTGTTCAGTAAATACATGAGCAGTGAGTGGCTGCACCAATGAGCGAACAGAGGGCTGAATGAGTGAATGAAAGACATCTCAGACTCCAGTGTCTGTGCTCACATGCCCCCAGCTCCAGGACCTTCAGGGCCCTGCCCCTCCAAAGGGGCCTCTCTCCATCCCCACCCATACCCTAGTTCTTCGCAGGGGGTGCAGCTGATGCTGGACAAGGAGGGGCATCCACGCGGAGCCCTGTACTCAAGCAGGGGGTCGGCCCCACAGGACAACGGGCACCTGACAGGAAGCCCCAGCCCTGGGGGCACAGGCAAGGAACCCTCATGACCAAGGCAGGGGCTGAGCTGGTCGAAGACCTGGGGGAGCGGCAGGTCCGAGAAACAGGGGGAATGCCTCAAGGACAGTATGGAGCCCAGAACAGACCGGGAACCAGGAAGGTGGCGAGTTGGAGGAGTGCAGGGCCAGTCCCAGGCCCATCAGGTACAGAAGGGCCTGCACTTGGCCTGGAGGGGACAGTGAACAGGGCCCCAGAGTAAGAAAGCCCAGACAGAGAGGTCAAGTTCTTTCACTCGCACAAGACTCGCCTGGGCTCTCACTTCAGCAAAAGTGGGGGAGAAGGAGAGGTGTGGCCCGAGCAGAGGCCAGCCCTGCCTGAGTCCCCAGCTGGACCTGTGGTCATCCAGGCCCTTGCAGCTAGGCCCACCTGGATGTGCTGCCCCTCTGGGGTGGGGCTAGAGGCTGGGGACAGCAGAGACAGTTCCCAAGCTGAATGCCAGGGGGTGCCAGGAGCCTACCAGAACCCGGACCCCCCGGTGATGTGCTCTGATGGTATCCACCATGAGCACTGGCCTGGATTGACCCTACCCAGCTTGACCCAGGGTCTCCCAAGGTGCTGGAGTGACCAGCCTGCCCAGGGACCCCATCAGGGAAATGGTCATATCTGCTGACTCTTCTGGCTCCCCTTTGCCAGCACCCCATTTCCCTGACCCTCACCCCCAGCAGAATCTGGCCTTGCCCACCTATGGATGCTGCATCTGGAGACCCTCGACAGCAAGGTTTCTGTCATGGGGATGTTTTCTTCCCCTTGACAAGAAATCCACCCCCCCCCACACACACACACACCTTGTATCTTCTGGAGGAGCCAAAAATGCAGCTGCAGATTGACTTGCAGCTGAGCTAAAAATAACTGCCAGGCTCCAGCCAGGGCCCAGGAAAATATCTCATTGCTAGGAGACGACCGTTACTGGGAGACCGCCATTGCTAGGCGACAGGGTTGCCGTGGTGACAGCTGGGCCCTGAGTCATGCTCAGCCCTGTTGCTCCGCCCCTCTGCCCCTGGCAGGCGGCTGGGTCCCAAGAGGAGGAAAGGCTGGGAGCAGAAGGCAGCAAAGGGGCCCACTCCCTGATGCCCACAGCCACCGTGGCCACACCAGGCTTTGAGGTTCTCACTCCTGTGGGCGCCCATTCCAGCAGTGGAGTGGTGAGGACGGCGGAACACACAACTCTGCCCCTCACGGCCCCTCCCCGGGCGCTGGGGCACGGGAGGGAGGGAGGGCGGGGGGGGGGGGGCGGTGGTGGGGTGGGGACAGAGGCAGAAAGTGTGACCCATGGCTCCATAGCAGGAAGCTTCAGAGTCAGCCGAATTACAATCGGGCATGGGGCTCTCACAGCCTGGGCTGTGCTAGCTGCCGTGCTGACCTTCAGGGCACCCCCTTGGACCCCACACCTATTTCCCAGGAGGGGAAATACTTGCCTGATCCCCACCACCACCACCACCACGGACGGGAGGATTTGGGCCAGGCAGGTGGCTCCAGGCCACATGTACCCAGAGCCCCCACAAGGAACTGCCTGAGGACCTCCTGTAAGGAACCCCAGGCCAGCCAGGAGGAGAGACCGCATCGTGGGCAGCCCCGACCCCTGATGTGACCCTTCTCCCCATCTCATAGAAAGGTCTCAGGGTGGGATGCACCAACAGCCTTCACTCCTCACCCTCCGGGGACTAAACAACCAGAAACCTCCAGCAGCCTGGACTGGGGAGACTCCTCTGTGCTCATGCACCAGCCCAAGGAGTGCTCCAGGGGATGGAGATGCTCCAGAGGAGGGAGTATTTCAGGTGATGTGATGCTCTAGGTGAGAGGTGCTCCAGCTAAGGGGGTGCTCCAGGTGAGGAGTGCTCCAGATGAGGGAGGTGCTCCAGGGGAGGAAGTATTTTAGTTGATGTGCTGCTGTAGGTGAGAAGTGCTCCAGGCGAGGAGTGCTCCATGGGACGGGGTGTCCCCTATGGGACACCATAGGGGAGCACTGTGGCCCTGGAGGAAGGCCAGTGTGGCCACAGCTCCAAGAGCAAGGGGCCAGGTATAGGGCACAGCTGGGGGCCGGCGGTGCTGGAGACTCGGGGTTTTGGGGCTGCAGCAGAGCAGACAGAGCCCTAGGAGGATGGGGCCGAGTCCCCTGCACCACGGGGAGAACAGTGGCCGCCATCAGCCACGGAGGAGAGCAGCCGGCTGGACGGGGAGGGTGAAAGAGGTGGAGGAGGGAGCAGAACCCACTGGCATTCGGGAGGCAGGCTTGTACAACGGTATTTCACATCCCTCCGAATAAATATTTTTCTTCGCTCAGATCCTTCCAAGGCAGGGAGTCTTCTGAGGCCCCGCTGAGGGCGGAACTTGCTCTCTGCATGAGGTCCTGGCACCTCCTGGAAGCAGGAGGTCAAACCCTGTCCTCCAGGTCACGGTCACGCACCCTCCACACCGGGGCCCCCACGGGGTGGAGGATGAACTGGAAGGCCAGCCCGCTGGACTTGCACACCAGGGGCGACCGTGTGGGTGACAGCACTCAGTCACCCCAGAGGTCTGCACGCGTCCTATTCTGACTGCCCGTGCCAAGCTCCCTGCTTTGACCAGAATTAGCACAAAGGCAAGACACTGATTCTTGAGCCCCTGCCACACGGGAAAGCCGCCGTCACCCCAGCCTCAGCAACCGGATCCGGGGCCCTGCACACAGCAAAAGCAGCGCTCCAGCTCGCAAACAGCTAGGCTCCCCCCCTGCAGCTGCCCCCACCTCACAGCAGCCCCACTGGGTCCCGCTTCCCACCAAACGCTGCGAACACCAGCTGTTTTCATTTCCCTCTCCCCCTCCAGGGCCTTCCCTCTTGGCCTTAAGGCTCCTCCCCTAATATGAAGACCCCTGTCTGCTCTCCCCACACCTGATCCCTCCCCAGTCTCTGCTCCCAGGAGACCCCGGGATGGGGTCCGGGATGGTCACCATTAGCCTCCATTCTCTGCTCTGAGCCTGCTGGGAAGCCGGAACAGAGTCCTGCACACCCTCCCTCTGCATCCCACCCGGGCCCCTCTCCCAGCCTGGTCCCTACACAGCGGCCATTACCAACACCCGCCTCCAGTGGGTTCCAGAGCGGCCTCGCCAGGCTCAAGTCCTCAAAACCTAAAAACCCGTGCACACCCCTTCCGGGGTAACTTCGCCCACCCTGCCATCCTTGGGGTCGCCTGTCAAGTGTCCTGTGCTCAGGAGCGACGCCTCCAGCCCCCTCCCGCGGTTACTGTCACGTGGCCCTCTTGAAATTTCATCGCGCTTGTCACTCCCTTGTAATGATCTGGTGGTCACTTGTTTCTCGGCTCTGCGGGAGAGGGGCGTCCCCGCTGCGGGGGGTTCTGGACTTGGCACCCAGCAGGTGCGCCGGAGACGTGAGGGCCATGAAGGGGGCTTGGCCGCCCGCTCCGCTCCGCAGGAAGGGCTGGGAGGGGGAGGGGGGCACCGTCCTTGCCCTCGAAGGTGGCATCCCAGGGTCGGGACGCGCGGGGCCGGCACCTGTCTGCGCGGGACCACGTACCCCCGAGCCAACCGCCGGCGCCAGAGAGCTCGAGTCCTCTCCCCCCGCAGGTCTCCGCGCAGGCAGGGCTCTCCCCGGGCAGGCGGCTCTCGGGCTGCGCGCCCTGCCCGCCCCGCCCCGCCCCGCCGTGCGCGCGGGTCTGCTGTTGTGCGGGCGCCCGAGGCGGAGGGGCAGGGGTGCCGCCGGGCCGGCGCGTGCCCGTGGGCGCGCGGCAGGGCGCGGCGGGCGGGGCGGGGCTCGGCATCCTCGGCGCCCCCGCCCGGGCTCGCCAACCGGATTGGCTCCCGGCGCCGGGAGCGCGCGAGGGCGCGGCGTGTAGAGCCGGGCGGGGGGCGCGCGCGGCGCCGCCGGCGGCCGCGGAGGAGCGCGGGGAGGAGGGCGCGGGGAGGGAGGAGGCGCCCGCCCGGCTCCCTGCAAAGCGGCCTTATTTATCTGGGCACTGCCTCAGCCTCCCCGGTGGGAGGCTCGGGCAGCCGATCCTCTCCCACCGGGGAGCTCCTCTCCGGGCGCGGCCGAGGGGGCCGGCCAGGCCGGGGCGCGGGGCGCGGCTGGGCCCTGCCGGCCAGGCCAGCACCTCGGCCGCCTCCCCGCTTCGCCAGCGCCCATGCCGGGCTCCCCATGACGAGAAGACGCCCGGCGGACAGCGTGGCATGAGCCAGGTGCCCGGGCCGAGGTAAGGTGTGTGCACCGGGCCAGGTTGTGGAGCCGGGGAAGGGGCCAGGCCACGCCATCGCGGCGGCCACAATGAGGAGGGGGGAGGGGGCTTCGGACAGGGCCGCCAACACCCCCCGGGTCTCACATACGCGCGGCCGCTTCCCAGGCGGAGGCCACTGAGCCTGTGGTCCTGACAGGCCCTCCCAGGGCTCCTGACCCCAGAGGCTGCCTGGTTGAAGCACGCTCCCCACAGCCACTGGACCAGGGCTGTGGGCCGGTGCCGCCCGACCATATCTCGGTGGAAGCAGAACTGCAGGCCCCCAGCCAGCGTGGCTGGGTGAGATCCCGGACCTCCTTTGAGCTCTGAGCTTCCCTCCCAACACCACGAGCCCCTGGGCCTATGAGACAGGTGATAGACACAGTTCCACTCCAGGAGCCATGTGGATGCATGGCGGGGGCCCGGTCTGCCCTGGACACCTGGGCCTGTGTGGAGCTGCCGCCACAGCAGGAGGATGAGGGGAAAGGAGGAGGCTGGCCACGTGCCTGGTCCCGGAGGAGGGGTCGAGCCTTGGCCAAGGTTGGACGGCCTCAGAAGGGAAACCGGGCACTCTGAGACTTGCTAGGGCAGGGGTCTGGCCTCCCGGGACTTCAGGGGAGAGAGTCCCCCACCCATCACCCCAGAAGGAAAGCAGGCCTAGCTGTTGGAGCCTCAGGGAGCCCACGGCCCAGTGGCCACTCCTCCAGCCCCTCCCGGCCTCTGCACAGGAAGCCTTCCCTCCAAAGAGAGGACAGATGGCGGATGCCGCTTCACCTGCCCACTCGGTCAGTCCCTTCCCGGTACCCGCCACCTCCCAGGCCCCTTCTTTCAGCCAACGCCTTTGAGCGGAGGCCTGGGCTGGGTCCCTGAGAGGGCAAAGGCTTGAAGGAGACTTGCTGGCCTGGCAGGAGGTGGCCACAGGTCTGGACCAGGAGCTATGGGGACAAGGGAGATCCAAACCCCGGTCATAAACGTGGGCAGTGCAGGGCAGACTGTTCAGGCCCCAAGGGCCCGCCGTCTCCGCTACTTGGCTCCCCTCTTCCTCAGCCACCTCTCACTTGGGCCAGGCCTATAAGTACCCCTGGTGCTGGGCAGGCTCTCTGGACAGGCGCTACCCTCCAGTTCACACCCACTTCCAGGGCACTTCAGTGAGTCCTCTCTCCCAATGGAAGAAGGACACAATTAGCCCTGAGGTAGGGTCTCCTGTGGCCCTCGAGACCGCTGGCCTGGGCCCAGGAAGCCTGCGCTGCTGAGAGCCAGGGCGACATCTCACCCCAAGGTAGGGCCCTGCTCGGCTGCCTGCAGCCCCATCTTGTCACACGTGGGTGCTCGCTGCCATGCCTCAGAGGGGAAGAGTGGAGGTGGCAGTGAAGGAAGGCTCTGTGGGGTAAGTGGGTGGTTCAGAACCTTCCCCACCACTGGCAGGTTGGAGCCGCAGCCAGACCAGTCACAGAGGGTGGGCTTGGACCCCATCGCTTCACTTGGTGGGGAAGAGGGGGAGGGTTTGAGACAGCCACCCAAAGAGGCAGACACTAGATGCCCCCAGTCTAGGCACTGGGGGGCTCATCCTCCAGAGCAAAAGAGCCAAGATGAGGCGTGGAGCCCAAGCCCGTTCCCCAAGGTGCCCAGTCCCACCTGGCCAAGCTGTCTTGAGCTTGACCGCAGGACTGGGTCTGATGAAGCACCGATTGGGTCTCTTTTGAAGCCATGTGCTCACTCCCTGGAGCCCCCGGGGCACGGGTGGGGCAGCCTGCACCCCAGAAGCATCCCTGGGCTGGGGGCGGGAAGGGAGTGCTGCCTGGCACATGTGCAAAGTGACAGGGATGTGAATGTGCCTGAGTCACGGGGCTTGTCATGGAGTTTGTCAGCCCGCACCGTGTCCCCAATCTCAAGCTGGTTGTCACCCCAGTCCCTGGGGATGTCACTGCAGATCGACCCGATGTGAATTTTTCTGGCTACCCACACCCTGCCCAGCTCCATGGGCCTCAGTGGGCCGGGGGAATTGGTCAGTGCAGGTCCTATCAGGGCCAGACCCCTCCAGCATTCACGGTGGGCTGTGTCAGAGTATCGGGGATGAAGGAAGAGATCTCGGAGTTGGGGGCCATGAGGAGTGGAGCGTTTCCTAGGCACGAGCAGTCCAAAAGAAGAGAGTCCTGCAGCTTGCAGCCTCTGGAGAGAGAGCAGGGGCATGACAGAGACAATGCTGGGGGAGACCACTAGCCTAAGGTCACAGGCTGGGAGAACACAGGGGACAGGAGAAGCAGAACAGGGCAGAGGAAGAGGCCTCAGGAAGTGCACCTGGCCAGCGGCAGACCAGCTGGGGGCCCAGGGTCACCACCTGGACCTCAATGCCTAGCTTGGTCTTTGGAGGTCAGACAAACTGGGGTCAAATCCCAGCTTTGTGCACCTTTTGAAAATTCAGTCTCTGAGCCCCACTTTCCCCACGCCTGGTCAGGCAGTGTGTGAAGGGCTCAGACCAGCAATAGAGGAGTGGCACTGGGAAGAGCAGGGCAGGACCAGCTCCTCCCTCCCTTCTGGTGGCTCCTGTCCCCTCTCCCTGGATCTGGCCAGATTATGAGGGATGGGCAGGCAGCCTCCTTAACCCTGCAGCTCCCATAGTGGGGACTCAGCCAAAAAAGAGATGTGAGCCATCCTCTTCCCATGGGCCTGAATAATTGCAAGGCCCACCCTAAGCCCCAGGGTCTTGGGCGCCTTCTCAGAGACTCTGGCACCAACCCAACCCAGTGGCTGCCCTCACTGTGGACAGTGGCCTCTGCTACAACCAGGATTAACAAACTGAGCTACAAGCAGCTCCCCTACCATCCACTGCCCTCTTCTTCATCTGGCCTGTCTTCCATCAAGCCTCCTGGGCATCTGGCAGCCATATCCCTTTCTGCATGACCCTGCTGACTGCCATTATTCATTCATTCATTCATTCATTCATTCAGCCAGCACTCAGAGGCCACTCAGTCATGGTGCTGCCTGTCTTCAAGAAGTCCCCAGCCAAGGGAAGAGACAGATGGATGGACAGTAATGACTGAGACCCTGGAGATGCTTTTTTTCAGGGCTGGGGAGTCCCGCAGGGGGAGACCGGGGTGGTGCTCACACTGAAGGATGGAGGGTAAGGAGCTGGCAGGGTTAAGAAGTGGGGAGGCCGACTGAGCAAGCAGGGGGCCCATCATGTGCCCTGGGAGGGGATGAGGAATACAGAACAGGGGGTCTGGCTGGATTGTAGGGCCATGGCTGAGGAGGAACCAGAGGCGAGGCTGTAAGGTGGACTTGCTAGGTCTCAGGGCCCAGTGACTTGGCCGCAAAAGAAGCAGTTCCTTTCAGAGCCTCAGCGTGGGCATCTGGAGACTGTCGGCCTGGGAGCCACCAAGTTCTGGAGTCCTCCCAGGAACCTGGAGCCCCCGCAGCCTATCCCAGGAGGACCTCCTCCAGAATTCCGCTCCACACGGAGGCACAAGACACCAGGGGCTGAGGCTGAGAATAGTGCAAGTTTGGCCATCTTTTTTAAACGCCTCTTTTCCTAGCGTTAGCTCCTAGTGCTTAGTTCTAAAGGAGGAGGCAGACCACATAAGACTGGCCACTGCCCCTACCCCATCCTGACTATTAACTCCGGGCAGGTCCTCTGAGCCCCAGTGCATGCAGTAGGGACAGGAACAAGTACCAAAGAGGTTGGGGTCTCGCAGCCCATCTGGCTGGGTGGGTGGGACCAGGCAGAGGGCCACTTGTCCCAGCCCCCTGCAAGAGACCCCCTGCCTAACTGACAGGAAGACTCATCTCTGACCGCAAGCTCGGTTCTCCCCTAAAGCCCTGACCCCTGGGCCAAGCTGTGGCTGTTTCCAGTTTTCAGCCACAGAGCAAGGATTGTCAGGCTGGGTCAGTGAGGCTGGAGTGTGCAGGTGGAGCCCAGCAGGACCATGGACAAGGTCAGGAGCTCAGCGCTGCTTCCGCCGAGAGGCAGCTCCAGGCGAAGGCATAGCAGAAGGGCTGACCCACTGGCAGGCAGGGCAGTGCCTTCTGGCCAGGGATGTGAGTGTGAGATAAGGGGCAGCCAGGCCTCGGACACCCCCACCCCCACCCCCAGGCGGAGGCCATCCTCGACCTGGCCCCTCCCTCCCGTGGGCTCTCTTCACCCGCTGGCTGTTTTCACCAGCTCCACCCTGAGGCCTGAAGAGGGGATGGGACTGTGGGCGCGTGCAAATGTGAGCTCCAGTGGGGTGGATGGGGGGCGGGGGAAGAGCCCTGCAGATGCCCGGGGCATCCACGTGCACCCTGCCCCCCCCCACCAACTCAGGCACTCCACGTGCACACCCGTGGCTGGGAGCATCTTTAACCTAAATCGGCACTGCTCTTGAGTTATTTCTCCCCTGGTGCCACCTCCGCCGCCTCCTCCGGATCTTGGCGGAGCGGGCGGCTTCTCGCCCCGCCCCGTCGCCTGCTGAGCTGGGTTTGCCGGGGCCGGCCCCCCTCCCCACCCCCACCAGCCGCTGTCCGCGGTGGAGCCCGCCGGGGCCTGGCCTCCGAGCACGCGCACAGCGGCTGGAGGGGCGCTGTCCATGGTGCTGCGCTCCGGGGCCGAGCCAGCCGCGCCTGGTCTGCGGGAAGCGGCGGAGGCCGGGTGGGCGGCGCGCCCTGAGCCCTGAGATCCTGGCGCCGGGCACCGGGGACACAGAAGGTATTCAGGCTGGGGCTGCCTCTCTGAACCCAGCACAGCCCACAGGAGGGAGTCGACAGGACGACAGGACAGCCTCTCCTCTGGTCCCAGGAGTGGGCGGCCAGTCGTGGGCTTTACCCTGTCCCTCCATGAGGCACTTCTGATCCACAACGGTCTCCTCATCACATACTGGTTTTAAGAGATCTGGGGCAGCCCTCGTGTCAGGCTGCTCCCCCTGCCCCCCGCCCCAACACACACGGGGCTGACATGAAGCTAGTGGACATTCGGCGGATGTTGTTATGAATGTCGTGTTTTATCCAGTGTGAGGCTGCTACTATCTGGTCATGAGCTGCAGTAAAGGGACAGCCAAGGTTGGGGAGCCTCCCCTGGGGAGGGTGGGCCTGATGTGGACTGCCAGGCTGGGGGCTCATGGCTGTCAGAACAGGAAGGCCTTTCGACCCAAAGCTGAGTTGGTAGCCATGAGGCCATGTGTTCCTGTAGACCCCTGGTCCCAGCCCAGGTCAGCAACCCCTCCACAGATGTGGAAGGCCAGCAAGGGTTGTCCTGTCCAGGGCTTGGAAGCCAGTGGAGGCATGGTGCTGGGTAGAGCAGGGCAGGGTGGCTCACTTCCCTCCCTCCTAATGGCTCCTTACCCCTTCCCCTCAGGCCGGCCATGGGGTCCAGAAGCAACTTCCTCACCACTTTCCAAATGCTGACTGTGGGCCATACACTATGCTTAGCCCTTGTCACATGTTGTCCTGTGGGGGTGTATCATCCTTTCTCAGGCTCAAAAGTAAGGCAAGTGAGTCTCAGAGAAAAGTGCCTCACTGAGGCCACAGAGCCAGGGTGTGTGACCCCAGAGCTTGTATGCCTGAACCACTGGGTGCACTGCCTTTCCGTGGGACGTCTAGAGTGGGGGTGGGCGAGAGAAGATCTGGAATGTGGAGCAGATGGTGGTACTGTGAGGGTCCCCCTGCCCCCCTCTCCAGGGCTATCTGTGTTCAAAGCCATCTGCCACCCATTCACAACCTCAGAGCCCTGGTGGTGGTGGGAGGGGCGCATTGGGGGGGTGGCTTCAGTCCCACCCTATGAGGAACTCTCTACAAATATGCTTCCACGGCCAGCCCTAGTCCAAGCCTCGACTCCACCACTTACTGTGACCTTGGGCAAACAGTTCATGCTGCTTTATTTTCCTCATCTGTAACAATGGGCACGGTCATCATAGTACGATCCTCAATGGGTTAGATGGAGGATTACAGGACAGTATGTGTCCAGGGATCATTGTGCTGGCATCAGAGTAAACCTCGGCCTTTCTTTTGGGTAGATTAGGAACCACAGAACCTCCAGTAGGCACTGACATTTTCAGGGGCTGGTGTGTGAGTCTCAGACAGGGTCCTGGAACCACTCCTCAGAGGCATGCTGGAACCCCACAGTGGAGATGCAGAGGCCGCCCCACACCAGCTCCCTCAGTCTCCCAGTTCCTACCCGGGTAGAGGTAGGCCTGGCAAACACTGATGTTGGGCATCAGGGTAGTAAAGGGGAAGGGAGGAGTCCCAGGCAAGTGTCTGTCTGTCGCTGCCTCTCTTCTCTCATCTCTAAAACAAGAACCATAGTACCTAGCTGTCAAAAAGATGTGAGTACTGGTTGAGCTCAGTGCGCATAGTAGGTGCTCAGGGAGTGTCATAGTCATGAACAGCCCTGATCTCACAGTCGGGGAAGGAGGGACTTGGATTCAGATCCTTTCTGTTGGGTGGTTCTGGGAGTGCCAGGGGAGGAGATGCCCTGGGGTGGGAAGGAGCCCAGCCCTGCTGCGGCAGGAGACTCATTACCCCATCCTGGACCCTGTCTGCAGATCGAGCGAGGAAGATGTCGAGCCCGGGTGTGGACGGCGACCCCAAGCCTCCATGCTTGCCTCGAAATGGCCTGGTAAAGCTGCCGGGCCAGCCCAACGGCCTGGGTGCAGCCAGTATCACCAAGGGCACACCAGCTGCCAAGAACCGGCCCTGCCAGCCACCACCCCCACCCACCCTCCCACCGCCCAGCCTGGCTGCCCCACTGCCACGGGCTGCCCTAGCTGGGGGCCTGTGCCCCCCAGCAGGGCTCCCCCTTGGTGGACCAGCCTCAGTCCCAGTTCCTGGGCCCCCAGTGGAGCGGCCACCACTGGCCACAGATGAAAAGATCCTCAATGGCCTCTTCTGGTACTTCTCAGCCTGTGAGAAGTGCGTGCTGGCCCAGGTGTGCAAGGCCTGGCGGCGTGTGCTCTACCAGCCCAAGTTCTGGGCGGGCCTCACACCTGTGCTGCACGCCAAGGAGCTCTACAACGTGTTGCCTGGTGGCGAGAAGGAGTTTGTGAACCTGCAGGGCTTCGCTGCGCGTGGTTTTGAGGGCTTCTGCCTGGTTGGTGTCTCCGACCTGGACATCTGTGAGTTCATCGACAACTACTCCCTCTCTAAGAAGGGCGTCAAGGCCATGAGCCTCAAGCGCTCCACCATCACCGATGCCGGCCTGGAGGTGCGCCCCACCGGTGGCCTGGAAGGGACAGGGGTGGGGTGGGCAGGGCCAAGCAGCAGCAAATGAGCTGGGGGTGGGGGGAGGGAGGGTGCCCCCAGGCATACAAGGAGCAAAGGAGCTGAGGGCGGTGCTGGTGCTCTGTGGATCATGTCTCTGGGGGAGGGGAAGCAGGACTGGTTACAGAACTGGGGGGACCCAATCCAAAATGAAAATTCAAGTCCCTTGTTCAAAGATGGTTAAGAATTTCAAGACAGCAACATCAAAGCAATCAGTCAAGTGGGAGCCCCCTCTGAGCTCAGAGCCCTACATGCCTGTGAGGCCAGCCTTGGGTGGGTGGGTGGGGGGGGGGGGATGCTGCAAGGGAGCAGGCGCTCAGGCCAGAGGAGCAGCTGTGCAAGCTGCCCCTTCCCCAGGGCCAGGACTCTAACCATCAAATCCTTAACACCAAGTGCTCTGGAGCCCCTGCTCTGGAGAGGCCCTGAGCTCCCAGGTCCCCCTGTGCTCTGCCTCTTCTCTTAGAATGTTGTGGTGATGTGAGAAACACACTGTGACGTGCACTTGTCCTGTTTTACACCCGTCTACACTCGAGAACACTGCTTTCTGCCCCTCATCGGGCTCCTTCCGCCCCGCCCCCCCCCCCCATCCTCACCACGCCCTGCTGCCCGCAGGTGATGCTGGAGCAGATGCAGGGGGTCGTGCGCCTGGAGCTGTCAGGCTGCAACGACTTCACCGAGGCGGGGCTGTGGTCCAGCCTGAGCGCCCGGATCACCTCGCTGAGCGTGAGCGACTGCATCAACGTGGCCGACGACGCCATTGCGGCCATCTCGCAGCTGCTGCCCAACCTGGCCGAGCTGAGCTTGCAGGCCTACCACGTGACGGACACGGCGCTGGCCTACTTCACAGCACGCCAGGGCCACAGCACGCACACGCTGCGTCTGCTCTCCTGCTGGGAGATCACCAACCACGGCGTGGTCAACGTGGTGCACAGCCTGCCCAACCTCACCGCGCTCAGCCTCTCCGGCTGCTCCAAGGTCACCGACGACGGCGTCGAGCTCGTGGCCGAAAACCTGCGCAAGCTGCGCAGCCTTGACCTTTCGTGGTGCCCGCGCATCACCGACATGGCGCTCGAGTACGTGGCCTGCGACCTGCACCGCCTGGAGGAGCTGGTGCTGGACAGGTGCGCGCGACCCCCACGCCCGGGCAGTGGGGGAGGGGGGGCGGGGCGGGGCGGGGCGGGGCCTTCTGAGCCGGGAGCCTAGACCAGTGGAGCGACCAGTAGCAGAGTGGCGCTGCCGCGTGATGGGGAGCGGGTTGAGGACCGGCGCTCACAAACCTGGGATCCAGAGTGGCCCTGTAACAAGGGTGGGGCTGAACCGCCCCCCCCCCTCCCGGAACGGGTGGTGCCACCAAGCAACCAGGGTGGGGGTTGGGGGGGACCTGGCTGGGGAGAGTCTGTGGAAAGGGAAGCGCTCTCATCTGTGCCGGCGGAGGGAAGCTTCAGGCCTGGACACGCCGGGAAAAGCAGGAAGGGGCGGAGCTGAGGGGCGGGGTGTTTCAAGGTGGGCAGCGCACCTCTGTTGCACCCACAGGTGTGTACGCATCACGGATACTGGCCTCAGCTACTTGTCCACCATGTCGTCCCTCCGCAGCCTCTACCTGCGATGGTGCTGCCAGGTACCCGCCCTCCTCCCTCCTCGCCTCCGGAGACTGGGGAGCGGAGATGGGGGACTCGGCCCTTCCCGGCCGCTCAGCCCGCTGCCCTGATCCCGGAAGGGTCAGAGGAAGTTTGGGTCCCTCCACGCCTAGCGCGCGACATAGGCCGAGCGCCCGGACTCCCTGGGGCCCTCAGCGCCACTCCCCCGCTGCCTCCTGGCTCCTTGGGAGGCCGAGAAACCCCCTTTTTGAGCCCTGCCCCCCTGCGCCTCCAACAGCTCCAGGCCCAAGGCCTGACCCTAGAAGTGCCCCCCCCCCTCCCCGCCAGCGCGCGATCGGAGGTCGTTAACCCGCCCTGCCCTCCCCTCCCGCCCAGGTGCAGGACTTCGGGCTGAAGCACCTCCTGGCCATGAGGAGTTTGCGGCTCTTGTCTCTGGCAGGTGAGACCCCACCCGCCCCCACCTGGCCCTGCCGGGTCCCTCGCGCCGATTCATACCTGGGGCTGACTCCCCGGGTCCCAGGGCCGGGTCCGGAGCGAGACGCCGGGCGAGCTCCGCCGGCCCCCGCACTCAGCCGCCGCCTCGCCTCCCGCCCGCCGCAGGCTGCCCGCTGCTGACCACCACGGGGCTGTCGGGCCTGGTGCAGCTACAGGAGCTGGAGGAACTGGAGCTGACCAACTGCCCCGGGGCCACCCCCGAGCTCTTCAAGTACTTCTCGCAGCACCTGCCCCGCTGTCTCGTCATCGAGTAGCGCGGGCCTCCCCGCCCCCGGCGCAGGAAGCCGCCACGCTCCGGGGCGGGACGCCTTCTCCCGGCCCTGCCCTCAGGGGAGCCCTCGCGCCTGCGGCCCAGCGCGGGAGGCAGGGCGAACCTGGTGACCGCCCGGCCCCCGCGCCCCTCCTGGCCCCGCCCGGGCGGGGAGGGGCGGCGGGCGGGCCCAGCCCCACGCACGCACGCACACTCGGGGACTCTGTGCATGCCCCTCGTGCCCGCACTGCACGCCCGCCCTCCACCGCACCACAGCCGCCTCCATCATTCGTACACCCGCTGGGGTTGGGGGGGGGGGTGGGGCCGGCGCTCGGTCCTAGGGGGCGCTTTGAGCTCTCCTGACCGTCGCCCTTACCACCTTCCCCGCCACACCCCGCTCTGTCTCCCCGCTGTCCCCCCATCTCGGGCAGGGCCCGGAGGGACTGAGGGGAGCTGAGTCCCCCAGGACACAGGGGCCAGAAGAGCCCCAAGGGCTTCCCGCATCTTCCACTGCACCGCGCCTGAGGCCCTCGGAGGGGTGCGAGGGGAAACAGGCCACCGCCAAAGCCATGGCCCGCCAAGGAGCCCAAGTCCCTCCCGCCCGTGCCCCACCTCATGCCAGCCTGACCCCATGAGACCTCCCCTTTTCCTGGCCACTGTATGAGGCAGTCCCCTGCTCGCCCCATCCCCCACTGTCAGGTCTATGGGTCCGTGGGCCAGAATGGGGTGGAATTGGGTTGAGGGAGGGACAGCCCTGGCTGACAATGATATTGGTGTAATCAACATTAACCGAGCCGGCTGCAGCTTACCTCAACCCGGGCAGGACACCACCACCTTGAGAAACCACAAGCTGGAGCGACCCTCAGGCCCTGCAGGCCTTGCAAACAGCCCTGGGTGGACCCCACACCAGTCCCTGTAGCCAGCTAGGCCCAGCCTCCTCAGCACCACACTTTATCCTGGGCAGGTCTCTGTCAGGTGGAAGCTGGAAAAGCGGGCCCCAGCCAAGGCTCAGGATCAGCGCCAGCCAGCAACTCCAATCTTACGGTGGCCAGCACACCCTCAGCATCCAGAGGAGGGAGGGCTCCTTTCTAGCTGCCCCCACCCCCTCCCCAGCTTCCCAAACCTCTGCCTGCCCAAATGGGCTCTCGCCATGTTCTGTCCAATCCCAAGACATACGGAAGTCCTGGGGATGCTGGCACATCTTGGCAATTGCTGAGGAGGGGGCTGGGACCCCTTTCCATCCCAACCTTGAGCCCCAGGAAATACAGTGCCCACACCCAATCTTGGGACACCCCCTGTCTGGTTGGAAGAAAGTAACCAGTTTCCAGAGAGCCAGAGAGTGAGCGAGAGAGAGCGAGCGAGAGAGAGAGCGAGAGCGAGCGAGAGAGCGAGAGATGCTGTTGAAGCAGAGAAACAGTTCAACAGCCCAAAGATTTCCCTGTCCTGGAGTGCCCACAGGAAGCTCCGGGGCTGAGGTGGTCAGGAGCCAGTTTCTTCAGCCCCTCCTCCCCACGGCTCCCTAGTGGGGAGGAGGCAGCTGTCCATTTGTCCAAAGTATTAATGCAACTGAAGCTGTGATATTTCCAACGACTGTAGGAGGAAAAATTAAGGGGAGAGAGGAAAACAAAACAAAACCAACCAACCCCTAAAATCATTTTCTTATTGTACATAACGACCTCATTCTCCTGTATATGCGGAAGATATAACCTTATATTTGGTAAGTGTTTCTTGTGCTATTTTATCACGTGACCTGTTTATAAAAATATATATTAAAAAAGTTGTAAAAACACGTGTCTGAGTTGTTTTTAGGTCATCCGACCATGGCAGGGGAAGGTGTATCTGCCCAGGGTGGCCCGAGTCTCTGGACTCTTGTGCACCGCTCAACTCATCACACTTTCTGGTTCTCTCAACACGCAGAGGTTGGTGCCACTGTGCAGACTGGGAACACAGCAGCGACCAGTACAGACGGTCCCTAAGCTTTCATTGCTTTGGGGAGGAGAGAATGATACCAAAGTCATTACATAGACGATTAACCTCAAAATATCTAGAATCTAGTCCATCCTTCCAGAAGGGCAAAAAGGAGCCCTGTTCCGTGCATTGGGTAACTGAGGTTAAGAGGGGGGCAGGGATGTCCTATAATCATACAGTACAGCAAGGACCGAACAGGACTCAAAACCAGGAAAGAAAGGACGGCTCAGAGAGGGTCATTCGATTGCCGCGGGGTGGTGTGAACCAGCAGGATCTGTCAGGCACCGGAGTTTGTGGAGACCAAGACAGGCATGATCCCTGTCTGATATACACTCGTGTGCCACACGGCCTGATATACACTCGTGTGCCACACGCAATGACCAGTAAACGAAAGAATGCGTTTTGACAAGCACTTTGGAGGTGACAGTGACTGGAGAGGCCACATGTTAGATGTGGGGGCCGGGGAAGGCCTTTGACAACGAGATACTTAAGCCGAACCCTGGAGCGTGGAGAAGACGCTTTCTGCAGAGCGGAGAGTGCAGAGCAATCGCGTGGCTCGGACAGGAAAGAGCTCGGCGGGCTGGAAGAAGCGGTGTAAGCGGCCGTTGCTGGAAGTGCGCCACGAGAGACGGAGGCCGGGAGTCTGGGGGTTATTCCTAGAGCGGTGGGGAGCCCTGTGGACTTAGACCAAAGAGTGGTACCTGGCAGCTGTGCGGGGCTCAGATCGGGGGGAACGAGGTGGGTCCAGGGGAGGAGAGTGAGGAAGGAGGTGGAGACGACTGCGGGGATTCGGGACTCGTTTAGGGATGGCTGGACTTGCTGGCGGAGAGTGAGCACCAGCATCAAAAGACCAACCGCTGAGGCGGAACCGCGGGAACGCCCGGCAGCGCCTCTCCCACAGTTCGGGACCATCCTTCCGGCTGCACCAACTCGGGTCCCTCATCCGGAACGCTTGCGGTGAGGTGCCCGGTTCCGCTGAGGGGCCGACGAGCACGGACCACTTCCGGCGAGCAGGTGGGCGGGAAAGAGAAGGGCTGCTTCCGGCCCGGCCCGCCCGGCAGTTTTAGGCGATGGCTCCGGTGCCGGCGGAGGGAGAGGCTTCTCCGATCCCTCCAGCCGTGTTCCCGCGGCCTCCCCGGCCCCGCGCGCGCCACTCTCAGTGCTTCGCGCTGCCGGGGTCTCCTGCCTCCCGTCCGGCCAGACCCCTCAGGCTCTTTACACGGCTTGGCCCTTGAAGTCCCGTCGTTGGCCGCCGCGCCCCTCTGGCCCTTCCGCCTCTTCCCTGGAGGCCCTGAGACGGACTGTGGGGACTACTTCGCATCCTTGCAGGGACTGACTGACCGAAGGTCCAGTAACCACCCGGGTCTGACTGTTGGGGGATGGAGCGGGGACCAGGGCTGGCACTGACCGGGTAGGGTCTACCCACAAGTCAGACGTGTCTCCTGAGGGGCGGTGAACGGTCCTGGATTGGCTCCCCAAGACTGACCGGCCCAGGATTAAGCAGTTCGGGGGAACCCAACCAGGGTGGCGGGTCTGGACTGACAGGCCCCTCCTGGCTGACCAGGCCAGCCCACTTGACGGGCCTCGTGTCCCCACCCCCCCCGGGCAGCCATGGAGAAGATGTCCCGAGTGACCACAGCCCTGGGTGGCAGCGCGCTGACGGGCCGCACCATGCACTGCCACCTGGACGCGCCGGCCAATGCCATCAGTGTGTGCCGTGACGCCGCCCAGGTGGTCGTGGCGGGCCGCAGCATCTTCAAGATCTACGCCATTGAGGACGAGCAGTTTGTGGAGAAGTTGAACCTGCGTGTGGGCCGCAAGCCCTCGCTCAACCTGAGCTGCGCCGACGTGGTCTGGCACCAGATGGATGAGAACCTGCTGGCCACGGCGGCCACCAACGGCGTGGTGGTCACGTGGAACCTGGGACGGCCGTCGCGCAACAAGCAGGACCAGCTGTTCACAGAGCACAAGCGCACGGTGAACAAAGTCTGCTTCCACCCCACCGAAGCCCACGTGCTGCTCAGCGGCTCCCAGGACGGCTTCATGAAGTGCTTCGACCTCCGCAGGAAGGACTCTGTCAGCACCTTCTCTGGTGAGGCCCTGGAGGTGGTCGGGCAGGTGGAGAAGGGCACCACGTGCATCCAGAGTCTTCAGGTGTGCTCCCCGAGAGCACTGCCAGAGTGGCTGAGGGTCAGCATGGGAGCAGGGGGCATGGGACGAGGGAGAGCCTGAGCAGACTGCGGCCAACCTGGGCCGCTGAGCGGACGCTTTGGTTTGCTGCCTCCTCTTTTCCTGCCTCAGAGCCCCGGGCCGCTTCACTGAAGGAAGCCACGGGGACCTCCAAGGTCCTCAGCTCAGGGATGAGAGGAGGCGGAGTATGCTGCCTGCCCCTGCCCCCCAAGTTCTTTTCCCAGCAGGCCCAGCTCCTCCGCCACTGGCTCAAGGCCAGCTGGCCTGTTCACCCTGATGAGACCAAGTGCGGCACAGGGCAGAGCCCCCGGTTGCCTCAGAGAACTGGGGGGCCTCCTAAAACACCTGAACTACCTGCGCTGTGCAAAAGCTGGAGTCTTTGGAGGCTCTTGGTGTGCTGGTCCAGGGGGGTGGATGTGGACCGTTAAGGTCTCCGGTCCCCGGAGCTGACCCGGCACTCCACCTCAAGGCGAAGGGATGGGGCCGAAGCCGGGGCACCCTCGGGGGAGTGCAGACAGCCCAACAACGCTCAGTGCTCCGATGGCCGGTCCGGAAGGCAGGTCGCAGCTTTGTGCAAGGGCTCACGTCAGATGCAGGATCCAGGGAAAGTCGAGGTCGTGTTTCTGCTTCGGAAACCACATGATGCCTGGCATCCTGCTCCCTGACCTGATCTACCCAGGCTCCTCTGTGAAGCCTCTGCCCACCACCGCCCACCCTAGGCAGGCTTAGGGGTGTTTACTCCGCCTCCTAGGCTTCCCGGCCTTGGTCATGGGCAGCCATGTGACTGCAGTCCAGTCACTCCAAGGCCGCCACACCTGGCTGCCCTCTCTCCTGGAGCCTCCTGTGGGCTGGCTCTCTCACCTTCTCCCTCCATGGATGTCCACAGGCCAGTCTGAGAGTGTGCGGGACGTCCAGTTCAGCATCCGAGACTATTTCACCTTCGCCTCCACCTTTGAGAACGGCAACGTGCAGCTCTGGGACATTCGGCGGCCTGACCGCTGTGAGAGGATGTTCACAGCCCACAATGGACCTGTCTTCTGCTGCGACTGGCACCCTGAGGACAGGTGTGGGGAGGGGTGGGGAGGGGAGGGCGGTGGCAGTAGGGTGGGACGGAAGGGCTGCCTCAGGACCTGTGAGGCAGAGAGCGGGGAGCCCTCCCACCCCAGGAGAGGATGCTGAGGGTTTCACGGACCTATTGCAGGGGCTGGCTGGCCACAGGTGGGCGTGACAAGATGGTGAAGGTCTGGGACATGACCACGCACCGCGCCAAGGAGGTGCACTGCGTGCAAACCATCGCCTCGGTGGCTCGAGTCAAGTGGCGACCCGAGTGCCGCCACCACCTGGCCACCTGCTCCATGATGGTGGACCATAACATCTACGTGTGGGACGTGCGCCGGCCTTTCGTCCCGGCTGCCATGTTTGAGGAGCACCGCGATGTCACAACGGGCATCGCCTGGCGCCACCCACACGACCCCTCTTTCCTGCTCTCCGGCTCTAAGGACAGCACGCTGTGCCAACACCTGTTCCGTGATGCCAGCCAGCCTGTTGAGCGCGCCAACCCCGAAGGCCTCTGCTATGGCCTCTTTGGGGACCTGGCCTTTGCTGCCAAGGAGAGCCTAGTGGCCGCCGAGTCTGGGCGCAAGCCCTACGCTGGTGATCGGCGCCACCCCATCTTCTTCAAGCGCAAGCTGGACCCTGCCGAGCCTTTTGTGGGCCTCGCCTCCAGTGCTCTGAGCGTCTTCGAGATAGAGCCTGGCAGTGGCAGCATGAGCTGGTTTGTGGACACGGCCGAGCGTTATGCCCTTGCTGGTCGGCCTCTGGCTGAGCTCTGTGACCACAATGCCAAAGTGGCTCGGGAGCTTGGCCGCAACCAGGTAGGTGGGGTGGCCCCAGAGGCCATGGGCTCCCAGGGGCCATGACCTTGGGGGTTCCTCCGACTGTCACATCCAAACCCTTTCAGGGATTTAGCACTCAGCTCTGGCTGCTCCCACCACCAGCCATCACCCTGGTAACAGGGTGCCCAGTGCCCTGCCGTGAGCCCGAGGCCAGTGCCGTCCTCTGGGTGCAGGTCTCGGGTGTTATGGGGTTCAAGTGCCCTCTTGAGGCTCGTTTTTGCTTTTGGATTTCCCAAGCTGTCCCCGCTCTGCAGAGGTGCATGCAGCCACTCTCGTCTCCCTGGGTCAGCAGGCTCATTTCCGTGTTGGCTGCCTTCAATTTCTGCTTTTGTCTATTCCCCTGTAGGAAGGAGGCTAGAATTTTTGCGTTTGGCATAGGCGTCAGTTTCCCCCGCTTGGGGTGGGCCAGGATGCTAGGTCCCTGGGGCAGCTGAACACTGAGAGGTTGTGATTCCATCTGGGCGTGGGGGGGGTGGGTGCTGCACGGGGCACCAGGGACCCAGGCTCCTTGTAAGTGCCTGGTGGCTGCTCCTAGGTGGCACAGACCTGGACCATGCTACGGATCATCTACTGTAGCCCTGGCCTGGCGCCTGCCACCAGCCTCAACCACAGCGTGGGCAAGGGCAGCTCTTGCGGCTTGCCACTTATGAACAGGTAGACGCCTGGGGGTGGCTCTCCACAGAGGGTGGGACCGTTGGAACCCATCTACCCATCAGCCCTCCCTGTCCCCAGTTTCAATCTGAAGGATATGGCCCCGGGGTTGGGCAGTGAGACCAGGCTGGACCGTAGCAAGGGTGACACACGGAGCGACACGGTGCTGCTTGACTCCTCAGCCACACTCATCACCAATGAGGGTAGGCTGAGGGGCGAGCAGAGGGTTGATGGGAGTGGGGCCAGGGCATCCCAGAACCAGCTGCCTCTGGAACACCCACCCTCCCTTGTGGGCAGATAACGAAGAGACAGAGGGCAGCGATGTGCCTGCAGACTACCTGCTGGGCGACGTGGAGGGCGAGGAGGACGAGCTGTACCTGCTGGACCCGGAACACGCACACCGTGAGTGGGGGCCGGGAGAGTGGGGTTGGGAGGCAGGGCCGGAGGCTCAGACCCTGCCTTCCCTGCCCCTGCCTTGCAGCGGAGGAGCCTGAATATGTGCTGCCCCAGGAGGCCTTCCCGCTACGCCACGAGATTGTGGACACTCCACCTGGCCCCGAGCACCTCCAGGACAAGGCCGACTCGCCCCACGTGAGCGGCAGCGAGGCTGATGCGGCTTCCTCAGCTCCCATGGACTCCTCCTTCTCGCTCATCTCGGTATCACACGCCCTCTACGACAGCCGCCTGCCGCCTGACTTCTTCAGCGCCCTGGTGTGTGACATGCTGCGCTTCTACGCCGAGCAGGGCGATGTGCAGATGGCCGTGTCCGTGCTCATTGTGCTGGGTGAACGCGTGCGCAAGGACATCGACGAGCAGACCCAGGTGGGTGACCGGGTCTCCGGGAGGGCCTCCCTGCCACCCCCAGACCTGACCCCCCCGCACGACTGCCTTCCCCTGCACCCGGCGCGCTCAGGGTGAAGCCCACAGCGTGCCCACCTCCCGGCCTCTTGCCTCCCTCCCCTCTCCGCACCGCCAGGAGCACTGGTACACGTCCTACATCGACCTGCTGCAGCGCTTCTGCCTCTGGAACGTGTCCAACCAGGTGGTCAAGCTCAGCACCAGCCGCGCCGTCAGCTGCCTCAACCAGGCCTCCACCACCCTGCACGTCAACTGCAGCCACTGCAAGCGGCCCATGAGCAGCCGTGGCTGGGTCTGTGACCGGTGCCACCGCTGCGCCAGCATGTGTGCTGTCTGCCACCACGTGGTCAAGGGTCTGTTCGTGTGGTGCCAGGGCTGCAGTCACGGCGGCCACCTGCAGCACATCATGAAGTGGCTGGAGGGCAGCTCCCACTGCCCTGCGGGCTGCGGCCACTTGTGCGAGTACTCGTGACCCATCTGCGCTGGGCCTGGGGTGGGTGGGGCTGGGCGTGCGAACCAAATAAAGGACGCGGGAGCCGCAGTCTGAGGCTGCCTGTCACCCCATCGTGCCGCCGACGGCCCGGTTGGTTTTTCCGCGCTGGGCGACTGGGGTGGGTAGGTGGCCTCGTCGCCATGGGAACTGGCGGGGGGGCGTGGCCCTAGCCCGGGTCGGGTGGCCTTCGCTCCGCCTTCGAAAACACCCTTCCTTCCGGGGCGGGCCAAAGGAAGGTGCTTCCGGGCCGTTGCCGCGACGACGGAGCTCCCGCCATGCCTCGCGGCGGCGGGCTAATGGCGTCGGGGGCGCGGCTGCAGTTACTGCTCGCGCTCTGGACGCTGGCGGGCCCGGCCCGGCCGGTGGCCGCGGACGCGGGCGACGGAGGGTGGTGAGCGGCGGGGTCCGGGCGCGCGGTGGGGCCCGGGGCGCGCGGTGGGGCGGGGGTGCTGACCAGCTGTGCCCGCAGGCAGCGACGCGGGCCTGGGGCGGCGGTGGCGGAGGAGGAGCGCTGTGCCGTGGAGCGTCGGGCCGACCTTAGCTACTCCGAATTCGTGCAGCAGTACGTCCCCCCTACCCCCTCCCCGGAGCGCCGATATCGCGCCCTTTCTGGCCCGTCCGTCCTCCCTGACCTCCCAAGATCTATTTGAACTAACGCGTGGGGGCTGGAGCGGGCAGGCGCGGGTCAGACTTGGCCGTGACTCTTGCCCCTTCTAGCTACGCCTTCTCCAGACCCGTCATCCTCCAGAGGCTCACAGACAACTCGGTGAGTGCTGGCGCCCCTCCTGGCCACTTTCCGCCCTTGCTGGGCCCAGCCCTTGAGTCTTCTCCCCACCCCCTTAGAGGTTCCGGGCCCTGTGCTCCCGAGAAAAGCTGCTGGCCTCGTTCGGGGACAGCGTGGTACGGCTGAGCACTGCCAACACCTACTCCTACCGGAAAGGTGAGCTGCCCCACCCTGCCTGCCAGCATCTTGCGGGCGGCCCCAGCGAGTCCTGACCAGCCCCTTTCCCGCAGTGGACCTGCCCTTCCAGGAGTATGTGGAGCACCTGTTACACCCCCAGGATCCTACCTCCTTGGGCAACGGTGAGTGGGCTTTGGTCGGCCCTGGGGTGGGGTCGGAGGGGATAGGGGCATTGGAAGTACTCGGGTGCCAAAATCCCTGCATGTCCTGTGTTCTTTGCTGGCAGACACTTTGTATTTCTTTGGGGACAATAATTTCAGCGAATGGGCGTCACTTTTCCAGCACTATTCCCCACCCCCATTCAGCCTGTTGGGTACCACAGCTGCTTACAGCTTTGGAGTTGCAGGTGGGTACCCTGCAGGAGCAGAGGGCATGGGAGAGAGGGAGGGGGTGGGGACTACAGGCTGGGTTTGGTTAGCGACTGCCGGTAACTCCACAGGAGCTGGTTCTGGGGTGCCTTTCCACTGGCACGGGCCCGGCTTCTCAGAGGTGGTCTACGGCCGCAAGGTCAGCACAGGATGGGGGCTGAGGCTTGGGGCTCGCTGACTGCAACACAGAGTGACCTTGCTGTTCCACCCCCAGCGCTGGTTCCTGTACCCTCCCGAGAAGACACCGGAGTTCCACCCCAACAAGACCACGCTGGCCTGGCTTCAGGACGTGTACCCAGCCCTGGCACCATCTGAGAGACCCCTGGAGTGCACCGTCCAGGCTGGCGAGGTCAGTAGGTGACGACAGGAAGAGGCCTCCAGGCTGGACCAGCTGCCACTAACTAATTTCTGTTTCCCGCCTCCGTCCCCCACCAGGTGCTGTATTTCCCTGACCGATGGTGGCACGCCACACTAAACCTGGACACCAGTGTTTTCATCTCCACCTTCCTCAGCTAGCCAGAGTGGGCGGCTGGTGAGCCCAGCACACACCAGCACACGCCCCCGTTAGTGCTCACAGATTTTATTACAGGACAGTGGTGGCGGCAGCCCACCCTCACCTGCTGTTTCTGGCCCAGACAGGTGGAGGTGGGGTTCATGGTCCAGCAGCGAAACTGATTAGGGTGGGGGTGGGGACACTGGGGCAGGGATCTAGGGACACAAACTATGTACAGGGACTGGGAGCTACTGCCCCAAGGCCCTCCTGGGCCAGGATACTAGGCAAGGCGGGCTGCCTTTGCACTCCCCCGGCCTCAGTAGTCCTCCACCCAGCCGTTCTCAGAGATGAACGCATCAATGACCTCTTTCATGGCCAGGTTCGGGATGAGCTGTTCCTGGGTCAGGGGGCTCCGGGTGACAGGGTCAAAGTGACCCACACGCTGCAGTGTGCAGTGACAACAGGGTCAGAAAGCGCTCAGTGCTTATGGGTCCTGCTCCCAACACACGTGGGCCCTCACCTGCAGGTGCTCCTCGATGTCCTTGCGGTCGTAGGTGATGCCACTGGGTGTGATGCACGGCTCCCGCATGAGCTCAAAGCTGATCTTGCCACACAGGTAGTCGGGGATGTCTCGCTTCTACAGCACAGACAGTCCAGTCAGGCACCAGGAAGGGGACGCCGCTCCGACGCCTGCTCCCCAGCGCCAGAGGACCTACCCGGGCTTACCTTTCTTTTCTCGTCCACCTGGGAGAAAAGCTCATCCATGTCTGCTAAGTACTTGTCCTGCAGAGAAGCAAGCAGCTACGCATGGGCCAGACGCCCCATCCCCCTTCCCCAGGCACAGGCCCCCTCCCACCACAGGCACGCGGTCTGGCGCACACCCACACACGGGCTGGGGCACCCTCACGTGCTTGGCCTCGATGCAGGCCTGCTGGGCCCGGATGTGGCTGTCGTCCTCATCACCCTCGTGGTTCCTCTGGCATTCTTCCAGCTCCCTGGGGGTCAGCCAGGAGCTAGTCAGAAATGGGTCCGGCCAGGAGAGGCCACACTCCACCCACCCCTTGTTTGGGTTTCATTTCCCTCCATCTCCTGCTCGCCCGTGTTGGCCTTCAATAAACACTCGTGTTCTTGGCTCCGAATTAGCCCGAGAGTGCGGACTTGAGGGGGGTGGGGGGCACACGGAGCCTGCCACTTGCACAGCTCACCTCTCCCGCTCGGCCACAATAAGCCGGGTGAGGTAGGAGTGCAGCTCGTTCTCCTGGTGGATGCGCCGCTCCTCAATGCTGTTCCAGCGCTTCTTCTTGGCGATGCGCAGGGCGCTAGGGATGTCATCCCCAAAGTTGAGCCGCTGCTCCTTGGCGAGGTTGTAGGCTGGGGGGAGAGGGGCTTCGGGTCACCTGGCCAGACTATCCACCTGGTCCCAGGCACCGCTACAACCTAATAACCAGTAGGCCCACCTCGCTGCAGGTTGGCAATGGCCTCATCGTAGCTCTCCATCTCTAGCTGGCATTGTCCCAGGAAGAAGTGTGCCTTCACAGACTGCCCGTCCAGCTCCAGGGCCCGCCGACAGTCTGCTAGGGCCTGCTCGTGCTGCTGCATCTTCAGGTAGCACAATGCCCGGTTGGTGTAGTACACTGCCACCAGAGGATTCCGGGTCTGGGGACCAAGGCCGGGCCAGCCAGCATGAGGAAGTGAGCTCTGCGCGCCCCCCTCTGTCCTAAACCCTATCCCAGTTTGGGACCCACGGCGAGAATCAAGACACCAGAAATTTCTCAGTTTCAAAGCTCCTGCATGCTAAAGATTAGTGGAGGGTGCGCTCCCGGTCCCAAGGCCTGCCTGAGCCCACCTTCTTGCCTCCCACGAAATGTCGCCGAGACAAATTTCCGAGCCCTGTGGAGATCCCCAGCTTTGGGCCTGGAGTTCTCAAGGAACAGGGATCCCTCGTCCGCTGCCCGGGAACCTCAAGCACCCTGAAGCCCCACTCGCCATACTTCTCCAGCAAGCAACACTGGCTGGAGAGCAGCGGCCTTGACACCTTTGGAATAAGAGCATCGCTAAACTCTCAGGGCCCAAACGTCCGCGCGTACGAGCCAGGACCCTCCGAAGGCCCGGGGCCCGAAGTCGGGGCCCCGCCCCCTCCCCTGGCCCGGTCGCAGATCCCCTCCCCGGCGCGGGTGCACTCACGATGGCGCGGCCGTAGCAGGCCGCCGCCTCCGGGTACTTGCGGCCCACGAAGAGCCGGTTGCCCTGCTCCTTGAGCTCTTGCGCGCTCGGGCTTTTTTCGGGGCTTCCGCCGCCGGCGCCCAGCCGCGCGCCGCCTTCCTTCTCCTCCTTGCCCTTCATGGCGCCGCGCGGCACAGCCTGGGCTCAGTTCCCAGGCTCCGCGTCTGGCCCACCCAGCGCCCGCAGCCCGAGCCCGCAGCCCGAGCCCGCGATCCGCTCGGGCCCGGTCCAGCGATCCGCCACCGGAACTTCCGGCCGCGGTGGGCGGGGACGCGTGTGCGTCCGACGGGCTGCGGGGGTGGGGCCGGCTGGAGCATGCGCTCGAGGCAAAGCGACCCGCGACTTCGGAAGGCTACGGAAGCGTCAAGAGTAACCGGGGCTGATGTCAGCCCCGCCCCGCCGAGGCCCCGCCCCGCGCGTGAACATGGCGGCCGTCCGCGGGCAGTGGGGCCTGAGGCCTCCAGCCGCCGCGCCGTGGTGCCGGCGCTCCACGGCGCGGTGCAGCGGGCGCGCGGGGACCCCCAGAGCGGCTCGAGGCCCTGGGCCGATGGTAGGGCGGACCACCCCCGATGCCCGAGTCTCCGTCACCGCCCTTCCCCAGGTGTCGAGAGGAGTGTCCGCGGCCACCGAGGGCCGAGCGGAGAAGCACGTGACACGGGACGAACTGGAGCGGCTGCCGGCGTGCAAGCGGGTGGTGAGGGCTTCCCACGTGTGGGGCGGGGCCTCGCGGCGTGGGGGCGGGCCCCCCGGGTGAGGTCCACCACCCGTGACCCCCAACCCGATCTGCCCCGATCTGGCCGCGGAGGGGCCGCTGCCCGAGCTGGTGGTGCAGCGCTCGGCCGGCGCCCTCCGCCTCCAGGCCGACGTGCGGGCAGCCGTCACGGAATTGTGGGCCTCGCGACTGCCTCGGGTTAGTCGGGAGAGCTGGGCGCCCCGGCGGGGTCGCGAGACCGGGCGTGTTAGTGACCCTGTCTGTAAAGTGAGCCCAGGGCCACGTCCGTGACACTTGGGGATCCCTAGGAACGGCAGCCCTACGCCGAGGTCGTCCAGACGCTGGCGGGGCATGAGGGCTGCCCCTTCACTGCCCATAACCGTCCTGGCTGCGGGAGCTCCAGAGGCGGCAGCCTTCACGTCCGAAGGCCACAGTGGCCGCAGTGCCGGACCAGCCAGCGCTGCAGTACGCCCACAAGCCCTAAGTGTTGCACCTGAGCCGGGTGCAGAACCACGCCGCAGCCCTCAGCAGAGGGAGGGGCCCGTCGGAAGGCAGGGAGGGCATCCCATCCAAGGCCCTGGTCGGGCTGGTGAATGCAGGGCTGTACAGCATAGACTGGCCAGCATCCCGGGGCCCCAAACTGCCTCTGCCCCTGCCTAGATAGTACCTGAGGGCTGTGGACCCCTCACCGTGTGCAGACAGCACTACGGACGTGGGCTGTGGGGCAGTGCCCAGACCTTGGCCCCAGCCCGGCCACCTGATGACACCGTGCCAGCCAAGAAGTGCAGGATTCAGGCTGAGTGAACTTGGGTGTGGCCCAGGGCCTGCACCTGCCCGGTAACCTCAGGCCACAGGTTTCTGTGGGTGTGAGCTGGCCAAGGAGGAGGCTGGCTGCTGCAGGAACTCAATAAACGCTTGCTGAACTCTCATCCGACTGTGAGGACCACCCCACTCCCCACTCCCACCTGCCCCCCGCTACACAGCATACGAGTGCAGAAGAGTGAGGGAGGAGCCCAAGCTGTCCACATGGAGGGAAAGGCCCTTACGGTCTGCTCAGCGAGTGGGAAGGAGGCCAGGCCCGCCCTCAGAGCCCTGGTGCAGCCACCTGGTGCTGTGTAAAATATTTATTCGTTTTCCAAAAAGGCTCAGACCGCAAATCGTGGTGGGGAGGCTGGGGCAGGGTCTCCTCCAGGGCCACACTTGGGGACCTCCACTGCCTGGCCAGGCAGTCCTACCTCCCCAGGCCTGGGAGGGGGTGGCCAGGGCTGATGTAAGGCTTGGCCTGGACACCATGGGCTACAGGACCCACCAGTCCCCACGGAGGACAAGCAGTCTTGAGATGTACATTCACAGAGGACGGACACGCGGGCTCGCCCGGTGGCCGGCCCACACACGCCCGCACCCTGGCCTGTGTGGCCCTGAGGAGCCCGTCAGGGTGGTGGGGGGATGTGGGCGCCTAGTAGGTCATAGGCGAAGACGTTCCAGAAGATGGCAAAGAGCAGGAAAGTGCCGTAGGCAAGCAGCACCACCCACCAGCCGCACTGGTCCCGGAGTCGCTCCTCATAGCTGCGCAGGATGGTCAGACCCATGCTGACCCCGACCACTGCACCTGCCAGGTGTGCCATGAAGCTGGGCTGTGGGCCTGAGGCAGGCAGCGGTGGGGAAAAGCGGAGCCACACGGCCCGGCCCACCTCGGAGCTCACTGCAGAGAAAGGCAGCAGGTGGGAGGCACCCTGGCCTTAGGCTGAGGCCCCCCAGCCCCCTGACCCCCTACTTACTGCACACCAAGGCCAGCACCATCCTCAGCAGCTTGTAGGGACACCTCATCCCAGCCCAGTTCTGATGGAGCGTGAGACAGAGGCTGTGAGACAGGCCTCGTGGGCCCCTCCCCGCGCCCGCCCCGCAGTCCGCCCTATTACCATGACGACGTTGGCCAGGTGTGCCGAGCACAAGGCGTAGACCCCACCAGAGCCCCCCACCACAGGGGCCCGCATGTCGGTAATGGAGACAGTCAGGGAGCCTGTGTGAGCAAAGGGAGAGCAGTGAGGGTGAGGCTCACCAGTGGCAAGGCCAGGGGGCACGTGCCTGCCTCACCTGCCAGCACGCCGGCCAGGTAGAGCAGGCTGATGCGGAGCAGACCGTGCACCATCTCCAAGGGCACCCCGATCATCAGCTGCAGGAGCGCGTTGAACCCCAGCTGCTCCAGGCTGGCCGTGTGGGTGTAAACAGATGTGAAGGCAGCGGTCAGGCCACCAGCCCTGGCCTCGAGGGCCTGAGTCCTCCCGACACCCTCGGAGAGATGCCAGAGGCGGGCCCGGACTCACCCAACGTGCATGAACATGTAGGTGAGGAAGCGCCAGGCTCGAGCACGGTGGCCGGGATGGTACACGAGGGGGCTCTTCATGTACTCAGGGTGGTAGGTCTGCAGCACCCATTTGTTGAGACGGGCCCCGTAGCACAGGAACACGATGATCTGGGAGACAGAGGAGTTAGGGCCAGGCGAGGCCAGGCACAGGGGCGGTTCCCAGAGTGGTGGACAGGTGGGCACACCTGGGCAAGGGTGACCGAGGCCATAAACACGGGGGGTGGGCAGCTGCGGTGCCGGTAGAAGTACCAGTGGCGGTCCACCTCCCGGGGCAGGATCTCGTAGGCGACGTAGCGCACAAACCGCTTGTAGACGCCCAGGCCTGGCTCATCCAGCAGCCCGTCCCGGGGCAGGGCCCTCTGTCCGTTGGCGATGGCCCGCTTAAAGCTGCTTGAGCGTTTACTGCTGATCTGGGGGGGGGGGGCCCTAAGCATGGGCCACCGTACTCCCCACCCACCCACCCCCAGCCACCCTGCCCCCTTGGCCCCACCCAGCTTCTGGCAGAGTCTGAGGTCCTGCCCCAAGTGCACACCCCTCCCTGGTGGGAAGGGCAGGGAGTGAGGGCTGCCCGCCCACCCCACTCTGGCCAGGGCACTGTGCCTGTCAAGGCCTGGGCCCGTACCCTTGCTGTTTGCCCGTTATGGCACTGACCAGGTCCACCAGCTCCTGGTAGCAGACCTGGCCCCGCTCGTTGCTCTGGGCCAAGGCCACCAGCATGTCCAGCTTGGCTGGGTCCAGAGGCAGCTCATGGCTGTGCACCAGGCCAGTGAAGGTGTCCGCACCGATGAAACCTGTGTTCTCGGGGTCCAGCTGCTGGGGTGGGGGGGGGCCGCCGGCCAAGGCTTGAGGGTGGGTCAGGCCAGCTGGGAGAGGCAGGCTCCAAGCACCCTGAGACCAGACCTCTGTACCCACGTAGTCCCCGGAGCCGCCAGGACACCAGTGCCTGGGTCCCAGGCCTTCAGCTCCTACAGCTCTTAGGGGCCTCCCCGCCTCATTTCTGCCCTGCCCATCCTCCTGGAAGGATAGGACCAAGGTCTGAGCACAATCTCCCTCCCTCCTGTACCTCCCCAGGCTCCCTGGTCTGGCTGGCCCTCTCCTGGGGTCTCACGCGGGGGGGGGGGGGGGGGGGGGGGGCCGAGGTCGTGGGGGAGGGGACTTGAGAGGCTAGGCGCCAAGCGGGGGCTCGACCGCGGCTCTCTGGGAGCTCCGTCGCCTCGGCGCAACCCAACGTTGGGCCGAGGGCTGCGGCGGGGGCGGTGCCGGCGCCCCCCACCCACCCCACGCACCTGCTCCTGGATAAGCTGCAGCAGCGAGCTCCTGTCCATAGAGCCAGGCGGGGCCGGGGGCCGGGGTCGGCGGCCGCGGCCGGAAGGGGCTGCTCTGCGGAGGACTCCGCTCCGCCCCGGCCCGCCCGCTCCGCCCGCTCCGTTCGGCGCCGCGTCACCGAGCCAGAGCCGCCCGCCCCCGCGCGCACGCTGCCGCCGCCCGCCCCGCCACGCGCGGCCGGGACACGCGCGCGCCCTGCCTGCGGACGCGCCGCAGGCAGGAACAGCCGCGACCGGAGCTGGGGTCTCGCCGCCACGCTTGCTGCCGTCCCGTTCCGGGGCCGCTCGTTAACGCGGGGAAGCGACTGGGAAACTGAGTCACAGGGCAGCGTCCAGATCCCTCCCTCGCGCGCCCCTCTGCTTGGGGCCTCAGCGCTGAAGCCACCTCCTCGGGGAAGCCTTCCTGACCACCGCACTGCCTGTGAGTCCTTACCGGGCCAGGGCTCCCTTGAAGGTGCCGGCAGGCCCGCCAGACACGCTTGCTCCCAGGCATTAAGAACGCACCACAGCCCCTCCGTGTGGGAACCAAGTCCAACAGGGCAACTAGCGGGAGTCGGGGAGGCTCAGTGCGGCTGTCCTTGCTCAGCCCGTGGAGGCTGAGCCCCAGCACCCATCTGGGCCTGGAGGCCCCTGACCACTCCTGCAGCCGCGATGCTGCAAGGCAGGACCTCCAGTTCCAGTTCACTGGGAGCCGAGACAGACCTATGGGCATTGGGGCAGAGCCCCCAACACACGAGGCTGCAGCTGGCTAGGAAAGGTCGCTACTTTCTGGGGACGGCAAGTAGAGCCCTCTAGCAGTAGAGGTGACAGAGACCAAAGGAATGTGTCATCATAGCAACCCCAGGGGCTAGAAAGAGCATCCTGCCCCACCCTAAGGCAGGTGAGAGCTGCCCCCGTGGGCCAGCGGGCCGAGAGGCTGCCAGGGATGTCGGAAGGACAATTTCAGAGTCAACCCCAGACCCTTCAGCAGGCCTGAGCCTCCCCGTGGAGCAGCAAGCCCCCCACCCCCCCAACTCCTGCAAAGAGCATTTTGGGACTTGGGGAAGGTGCCTCTCAGGACTGCGATGGCAGGAAGGGCACCTCGCCACACCACGGGCTCGCTGCTCCAGACCCCAGAACATATACCGAGTGAACACTTAAGAAGTGCTAAAGCCCAGCCCTAAGCCGGGCGCCCCCACCCCCAGCCCTGCAGGCTGGGGTCTCTGGCTGTCCCCTGCCCAGGGAGAAGGGCAGAGGCCTCTGGTCAGGGCCTGAGGAAACAGGGCAGATACCCCAGGCTGGGGCCGGACCACATCAGAAGGGCAACATCTGGGCAGGCCCCCGTTCCACCGCAGAGTCCCCCATCTTCCATACACCACAGCCTCGCTAACTAACGGGATGCTCAGACTGGGGGGGGGGGGGGTGAGGCAGTGCTGCGGGGCACACCGGCCCCAGGGCGGGGCATCAGGAGGCTCTCAGGTAGCAGATCACCTCAGGCCAGCATGGACCTTGAAGGGTGCAGAGGCTCGTAAGCTGCAGCTGGGCCGTGAATGAGACCCCAGAGTGGGCCCCAGACCTGGAGGAGGCGTGGGAGCCAGTGGCGAGCTTTCAAGCCCATGCGAGACAAAGGACACATTTTAGCGGATTCAAGAAAAGCTGTCTTCCGAAAGCAGGATTCGAGATGCAAAAGACACCAGCAAAGTTTAATCAGGACACCCGAGCTGATGCCTTCTGAGAGGGGTGTGGCACTGGACCCGTCTCCAAACCAGGGAGGAAGGCCACACGGTGCTCAACCACTTCCTGCCCCCCACCTCCGGCCCAAAGTTCTGTTTTCCGACACCCTTCACGCCCACCGGCTGCCTGGGACCAGAAAGGTGTGGAGCCCTGAGAACTACAGGAGTCTGGGGTCACACGCTTCCTCGCTTGTGATCCCCAGTGCCCCAGAACCTCGGGACCCACCCACGGGTCTTGGGCACGGGCAGGTGAGTGGGCAAAGTGTCCCCAGAAACCAGGTTCAGACAGAAGTTAGGTTCCCTCGAGCACGTGGCCCCAATACCAACACCCGGGGGCCCCTGAGGCCTCATCGGGTCTTCACCAGGGCCCTGTAGAGTGAGAAGCTGAGAACAGCAGTGACAGCAGCCCCGATGACCCCCAGTGTCACCCGAAGCCAGAAGGAGGTAGAGTGCAGCTCCCCGTGGGCCAGGTGTCTGCAAGAAAAGAGGCCGGCTGGAGGCGCCTCCGGGACGCTGCCCAGAAGCTTGCTGCCACACCCCCACCCGCCTCCTGGAAAGCCCCAGAGCCCACGGGGCTGTCAGCGTGGGGAACAAGAGGGCTCCCACGGCAGGGGGCCACCAGCGAGACCAGACCCGCCCCGCACCTGCGTGACCCCGACCACACGGCTACAGCTGTCCTGCTCTCCCGGTGACAGAGGCCACTGGTCACCGGGCTGAGGACAGGCTCCCACCACAGGGGCTGTGTGCCGGTACCCACGGGAAAGTGGCCATGGCAGCGAGCCGGGTGAAGACAGCGGTGCTGAGCTTGCCCGGGCTGGCGCAGGAGAACGGAGCAGGGGCGGGCAGCCGGTGCCTGCGGCAGAATTCCGCAGGCGACAGGCCAGGTGGCGAGATGCCCTCAGGCAGGTCAGCCTTGGAAGAGACGAAGAGGCAGGGGGTCTGCCCGTCCATGTAGTGTCGCTGCGGAGAGAGGGGCCACGTCAGCGTGCAATCCCCGGTGGCCTGGGCCAGAGTACTGCCCCAAAGGGACTAGGGGTGGGGGCCTTGCCTTGTAGACGCTGGCACAGAACGCAAAGGACCCGGGGTCGCTGCCATCGAACATCAAGCAGGCCACGTCACAAGCAGCATCGGGTGCGGCGGCCAACAGGCTGTCTGCGCTCACCTCGCACAGCTAGACACAGGGCGGTCTCAGGAAGGGGTCCGGGGCTTGGCCCTCTGGGCCACATTGAGACAGGTCCCCCGGCACGGACTCGGGGTCTATCCCGGGGGGCGGGGGGTCACACTCACTATCAGGTACTTCTCCTGCCCGTTGACCTGCACCGTGTTGATGGCGTAGACGGCAGGCTCCTCGGGGAACTCCCTGCGATCCTGGCGTGGAGGAGGGAGGCGTCTGAAGCCCACCGGCCTAGAAGCTGCCCAGAGCCCCTTGCCCCTCGGGCGGCGGGGGGAGGGCCGGGGCAGGAGCTGGGCCCCTTCGCCCAGGGATACTCGGACGCTCACCCCCAGACGGCGGCCGAGGAAGGCCTGCAGAAAGGCGGATTTGCCCACTCCGCGGGCTCCCACCACCTTGCACAGGAGGACGTTCCTCTGCGTCTGCCCCTTCTCCTGATCCAACCTCTTCTCACGCGTGACTGTGGACAGACAGCCAGGGCGTGACTGAGGGGGCCGCCCGGGAGGGGCTGGGCTTGGGGTGAGAGGGCGGATGCCCACCTGTGATGGCGTGGGCCTGGGAGTCCCGCTCGCAGAGAGTGGGGTAACCCAAGTAACCAAGGTGCTCAAGGCAGCGCCGGACATCCAAGTAGGTCACCAGGCTGGGGGACAGGAGGGACGTGAGGCCAGGGAGGCGTGCTGTCACTGCCGAGCGGGAGGGGTCGGTGGCAGGGCTGGCACTCACGTCCACTGGCAGAGGTACCCGTGCAGGGACAGCCGGCCCGCCTCGGTGGGGACCTCAAGAGGCAGCTGGGAGCCCCAGGGCGCAGCTGGGAACACGCTGAAGAAGCTGTCCAGCTCCACAGGCGAGAGGCTGCCGTCGTGGTCCTACAGGCAGAGAGGCTGTGGGGACGTGTGCCTGGAGGCTGGAGGGGCTGGGGGGGGGGGGGGGGCGCACGGCGGGAGTCACGACACCCTCACCTGATCGTGCTTCTCAAACACCCTCTGCACAAACTGGTAGCCGAAGTGGTTGAGCTCGGTGCTGCAGCCGGGGGGCACGTGGAGCCTGTGGGGGTGGCAGGGGCTCTCTGGTTCCCAGGGAGCCCCGTGCCCACCACGCTCCCCACACCCCCCGTGTCCCGGGACGGGGAGGCTCCCGCATCACCCCCTCAGCAGACCAGAGTCCGCCCACGCGTTCCTCCCAGCCTGCCTCCCCGCGGGGGTGGGGGGCTGAGGAGCCCCCGGGCACCGGCCTGACGCGGAGAAGAGAGGGGGAGCCCAGCGCCCCGCCCAGCACTCACGGCGGAGCAAGGTAGTCCAGGGTCAGCTCTAGTGTGTCGCCGTAGCCAAAGCGCCGCAGGATGGTCCACGTGGTCTCGTGGCGGCCACGCTGGATGAACAGCGTGTTCAGAAAAAGGAAGCCTGTCCCGAAAGGGGCGGAAGGGCGAGTGACGCTGGGCGCGGCCTGACTCCTCCCTGCTCCCAAGGGACGGGCAGGGCGTCGGGACTCACCGTCCAGGGTCAGCCGGTCCTCCCGCACACCTCCCGCCACGTTCTTGCACACCACCGTCTTCACGTCCTCCAGGGCCTGGGGGGCCAGGGGGTGCCCGAAGCAGGATTTCTGCCCCCGAGGGAAAGTCGCCATCAGCCGGCCAGCCGCCTCAGCGACTGCTCAGCGTCACTAAGGGCACCCGAGGCACGGAGCGCAGCTGAGCCCTCGAGGGGTGGGCACCAGCAGCAGAGGGGGCCGCACCTGGAACGCGTTGAGTTCCTCGTCACTGAGCGCCTGATCTAGGTCCTGGTCTGAGAGCCTGAAGATGCGCGTGAGGGCCTGGACACACGCGGGCCTCAGCTGCAGGGACAGCCGGCTCAGCACGTACCCCACCGCCCCCGCCCCCCGCCGGTCAGCTTCACCTCCTCACCCTGCCTGTCGCCCACCTGCTTGGCCTCAGGGTCGTAGAGCGGGGCCGTGGGGTGTAGCACAGCCTTCTGTGCGTAGTAGAACAGCTCCGAGATGTTTCTCAGGTTCTTGGCAGAGCACTGGCGGCCACGGAGACAGACTCAGAAACGCCCCGAGGAAGATGCTGGCACAGGGTAGCACGCAAGGCTGCACCTGGCCTCAAGGACACCGGCTGAGGTCCCGGGGGCAGTGGCGCAGGGGCGTGGGCCGCAGGGCCTTGCTGCTGGGTTCCCGGTCTCACCCACCACTCACCTCCACGCAGGTCTCGATCTCAGGGAACTGGCTCATGATGGGCAGCACGGCCTCCATCGAGCTGCCCGCCCGCAGGTCTGACTTGTTGCCCACCAGGATGATGGGGACTCTGGGGAGAGAGACCCATTGTCACCGTGGGTGGGGGAGCTGGTGGGGCCCACCCCCCTGGGCCCTGCCCGTTACCTGGGGCCCCTCTCGGTACCCCCGTTCACCAGTGGGATCCATTTGGTGCGGATCTGAAAAGCAAGGCCTAGCCGTGAGGAGAGGGGCCTGCCTGCCCCACGGCTCCCACCTGGAACTCACGCCTAGAAGGGGGAGGTCGAGGCCCACTGAGGGACAAAGTCAGATGCCGGGAATGTGCCCGCTTGGAGAGGACAGCAGGTGGCACCTTATGTGATCCTAGCAAACACACCCAAGGGACCCGGGATCAGCAGCCCACGGCATCCCGTTCCACAGACTTGTGACCACCCACGGGCCCTGTGGGGAGACAGGGCCACAGGAGCTCCCCGGGGAAGCTGCGGGGTCCTGGCTACAGGACCCCGCACCCAGCATGGCTCCGCGAGGTTTCCTGAAGCACTGGTGAGAGATGGGGCCAGACACAAGTACAAGTCGCCCAGAGCCTGGGTCAGCAAGGTGTACCCCTGAAGTCTGTATGGAGGGCAGCATGGAGGTGGGTGCCAGCAGCAAGGACCGGGGTGGATCAGGAGCTCTACCCCCTCACCTTCTCGATGGTAGCCTCCTCAGACACGTCATACACCACACACACCACGTTTGCCTGCGGGAAAGGGGGTGAGGCACGGCGTGACCACGGGCTCCTTGCTCCACGCTGCCCTTGACGGGGCCGGAGACCTTGGAAACGCCCCTCTAGCCGATGCTCCCCGGTTACCGTCAGCTGCTCCAACTTGGCAAGTCCCTCTTGGTGGGGGTGTTGCAGCTGCCAGGCCCGAGCACTGCAGCTCTGGCCAGTGAGGCTCCTGGAGGGCTCAGGACCGACACCGCCGCCCCCAGAACTTGGCACCCCAGCCCTGCATTCCCTTGTCATCTCGGGCACAGAGAATAACGAAGTACGCCGTGAAGGATGACGGTGGCAGAAAGGCCGCCTCTGAGTAACGGTGGCCATTGCCCTTGCCCAGCAATGCCCCAGAACACAGCAGGAGCTACAGGGACAGCTACCCGCCCCCACCTCCCCCATCGCAGCCTGGTTCAGGTACAGATCCTCCTGTGACAGCACACGAGCAACGATGACCTATAGCCGTGGTCACAGCACCCACTAGGGACCAGAGACTTGGAGCAGTGGACCGGACTACGGGATGGGAGGGTAGGTGGCCAAGGCACAGAGGTGCCTAAGGGGTCACTTTGAAGAACACTGAGACTGCTCCCCAGAGCCCACCAGATGAGCAAACAATGGGCGCACTGAGCCAAAGGGCTGGCCAGCCATGTGGTGTGGGTACCAGGGCCCCTCTTCTCCCCAGCTCCCAGCGGGGTGAGTCAGAGGAGTCGGACAACTCTCAGTACTGGGAGGTCAGGGAGGGATTAGCGGAGCACCTTAGTCTAATCCCTCTGAGAGAGAAGCAGATCAGGCGGAGGCAGCAGCCCGCACCCAGGCCCTAAGTGATCAGCACCCCCTTCCTGAGCCCTCAGGGCACGCTGTACCTTGTCAATCTCTTCCTGAAGCTCCTCCGCCGTCTGCTCGGCTTCTGGAAAGAAAAGACACGCTACTGCAGAACTGCCCAAATGCCTGTTACTGGGCAGAGGCGGGGGGTGGGCTGGGCGGGCCGGCTCTACCTGAGTAATCCACGATGTGGGTGGGCACCTTCTCCGGGGTGACGTCTGCGGGGATGGTGATCTCTTCTGCTCGCGGAGGGACCTGGAAAAGACGCGGCGTACCGGTGGCCCGGGACGGAGGGAGGTCGCGCCGGAGAGACACCGAGGGGTGCGGCCGCGCTCGGCTCTTACCTCCGCGGGGAACTCTTCGCCCACGAGAGACAGGATCAGCGACGTCTTTCCCACCTGGGCTGCGCGGGGCGGAGCGGTCAGCGCAGCGGCCAAGAGCGCGGCGCCCCAGCCCCAATGAGGCCGGACCCTCGCCGCGACCCCGGTGGCCCCAAGACCCCCGCCCCCCCCCCCCCCCCGCTCCCAAGCCCGGGGTCCTACCCTCTCCCAGGAGCAAGATGCGCACATCCCGCTTCATGGCGGCCGCACGGATCCGGATTTGGATCTCGACCCCGATCTCGGCTCGACCCCGGCCCGACCCCGATCACGGATCCAACCCACGCTCTCCCACTTGCCCGCACTTCCGCCCCCCGCCCGCACTTCCGCCCCCCGCCCGCGGAGCCGCACTAACGAGCGAGGCGGGCCAGAGCGTCCGGACTGTGCGGCGGCGCCACCGCGCGGGCACACTGGGCACCGCGCCGGAGGGACGCGGCTCTGGCCCAAGGTGCCGCCCCACCCCGCAGCTCCGCGCGAGGACCTGACCCGCCCACTCTGGGCAGGGAGCAGGTCTGGGGACTCTGTGCGGGCTGAGCTCAGGCCAGGGCAGCAGGATCCTGGAATGACCATCTCACGATGCCAGAATGCAACACCCACGTTTATTTGAACCGCACAGGGCGGAAGCATACAAAAGCTCTCAGATCGAGAGCACTTTGCGTAAAGTCCAGGCTCTTGACGATTTACAGCGGCAGGTCCGCTGGTGTGTAGACATGGGCCTAGAAACCACCTTGGCTCAGCGGGAGGCCATGGGACAGCTCAGCTTCTCCGCCAGGCCGGCCAGGACCCTGAGCCCAGGGACTCCTCTGTGGCCAGGTGGCCTGAGACTTCCCACACCAGGATCTCACTGTGGGCCACTGAGAAGAGCAGCCGGGCAGAAGGGGCAAACCTGCAGAGCTGCACCAAGTCGTCATGGCCAGCAAAGTCCTGCACGGCCCCCGACTCACAGTCCACCAGCCTCAGCATACGCTCTGCGGGCAGAGGGCACAGGGCTGGGCAGGACAGGCAGAGTGCCGCGCATGCCAGGCCCCGTGTCTGTGTAGCTCCGGGGCCCAGGGGTCCCCCAACCCGTCTGGCTGCCGATGCCTCGTGGAGGAATGTGTAGCTAAAAGCCCTGTGCCCTCCATACCCCCAGGCCTGCTACCGCTGGGACCAGGGGCAGCCGAGCTAAGGGCGGGCCCATCAGCACCAAGGTGCCTCACAACATGGGGCTTTCGAGGCCCCAGTCTACACCACGGAGTCCCTCTGCTGAGGCCCTCGTGCTGGGTACAGCAATCGGCACCCCACACTCCTCATCTCTGGACCCTACGACTCCCCTGGAACAGGTGTCCTCACCCCACTTCAGGGATAGGGAGCTTGGGACACGGAGGTGAGAGGCACATCTCAGGTGGTGGTATGGGTGACCCACTGGGCCCCGCTCAAGACGGGCTGGAGTCCCTGCCCACCAGGACTCACCAGCAAAGCCAATGGCCATGAGGTGGGCTCCGGGGGACAGGCTCAGGGACACAGCAAAGAAAGGAAGTGGGATCTTCTCCACCACCTGTGGGCAGCGAGCATGAGCCTCCCCTCCCCAGCCTTGGATCCCCCCGGCTCCGGGCACCACGCGGGGGTCGGGGGCGCACGTGCCTGCTTCTGGTGGAGGCTGTAGAAGACCACCTCCGGATGCACGCCGAGACCCGCACACGCCAGCAGTGCCCCATCCCAGGGGCAGAAGGCAACAAGACAGGGCGGCGGACGGCTGGAAAACTGGGGAGGGCACAGCGTGCTGTGGTGAGGTGGGCAGGCAACTGTCCCCGCCGCCCGTGCCACCAGGAGCCTTACCTCCGTGAGGGTGGGCGAGGGGGAACTCAGCCAGTCCAAGAGCTCACAGTGGCCACGTGGCCAGTCGGAGGCCCAGATGCTGATCCGCTGGTCTGAGCTGGCAGCCAGCCACAGGTCGGCACCCTCTGCCCCCAGGTCTCCACACTGGGGGTGCGTGAGGGCTGGTGGGTGCCTCCTGCCCTGCTGTGCCCAATTCCCCTCCCCTGCCGGCACCCCCAAGGCCAATCCCCGCCAGCTCGTGGGGCCACCTCACCTCTTTGTTTGTGCTCTGGATGGTGGAGATCGGAGCGCCCCGGTGGTCACTCAATACGTGGAAGGTCATCCCTGTGCGGGGACGGCTCACGGCCACAAGCCCATCCTTATCTCCAGAGAGGATGGTCTGACCTAGGCCAGGCAGGGCCACACTCTGCTATCCTGAAGCCCCTGACCCCAGCCCAGAGGTATGACCTGGGCCCAGCGGGGGCTGCCCTGTCCCCCTGTGGGCCCCCACCCCTCACCATCAGCAGAGAAGGCAATGGCCGTCAGCGCAGCCCGGTGGGGGCGCATCTTGAGTTCCATGGCAATTTGGGAGACGCTGAAGACACGCAGGGTGCCATCGCTGTAGCCTGCTGCTACCTGCTGCTCCTCGGGACGCCCGCAGGACGGAGGGCTCCAAGCCAGGCAGAGGCAGCTCTGGGGACCCAGTGGGGACACACCAGCACTCCCCTGAGGGTGGAGGACAGGAGCCCAGCCCCAAGGCTGGGATGGACACTGTGGGGAGGACATGGCCACCACCAGGCAGGGCCGGGATGTGGTCTGGGCTCAGTCCCGGTGCCCCCCAGTACCTGGTTCAGCACCTGGAACTGGATCAGGAGCTCCATGCTGGCCAGGGACCACACTCTCACACTCCCGTCATCACTGCATGTGGCCCAGTGGGACCCACTGGGACTGAAAACCACCTCGTTCACCTGCAGGGAGCCAGCCAGTCCCACCTGAGGCCGCGTGGCCCCCAGGCAGAGAGGAGACACAGCAGGCCCGGGTCTTTTTTTCTTTAAAGACGTCATTTTTTTTTTTTTTAATTTTTTTTTCAACGTTTATTTATTTTGGGGACAGAGAGAGACAGAGCATGAACAGGGGAGGGGCAGAGAGAGGGAGACACAGAATCGGAAGCAGGCTCCAGGCTCTGAGCCATCAGCCCAGAGCCTGACGCGGGGCTCGAACTCACGGACTGCGAGATCGTGACCTGGCTGAAGTCGGACGCTTAACCGACTACGCCACCCAGGCGCCCCAAGATGTCATTTTTTAAATGTAATCTCTGCCCTCGGTGTGGGGCTCAAACTCACGATCCTGAGATCAAGGGTCACATGCTCTTCCAACTGAACCACCCAGACGCCCCAAGTAGTCTAGTCTTGAATGTGAATTTCAAGCGTAAGCGTGAACTCGTAATGCTTCTCACTGAAAAAAATAATTTGGGGCACCTGGCTGGCTCACTTGGTTAAGTGGCCTTTCCTGACTTTGGCTCAGGTCGTGATCGCACGGTTTTTGAGTTCCAACTCAGCGTCACAGAGTCCAGAGCCTGCTTCAGGTTCTGTGTTTTCCTCTCTCTCTGCCCCTCCCCCGATCACACTCTGTCTCTCTCTCTCTCAAAAATAAATAAACATTACATTAAAAAATAAAAAAAATAAAATAAAAAACTGGCTGAGCGGTAACAGGTTCCTCTGGGACTCGGACCATGACCTCTATGTCGTCTCCCACAGGAGGGACCCCGGGCTCTGAGAAGAAACAGCCACGGCAGGTCCTGGGAGGAGCTGCAGAGGGCCGCCTGGAACACCTTGCTCCACACGAGAGGGAGATCGCCAGCAAATGCCAGCTCAGGTCAAGGCCTCAGGACCCAAGTGTGCAGGCCCCAGTGGGTGAACGGACACGAGTTCTACCTGGACCACAGGATCGCACTTGGCTTTGACAGGCAACAGCATGGAAAGCCCCGGAAAGCATGGTGCTCAGGGAGAGAAGGCAAAAAGCAATGCCTTCTCAAATCCACAGAAACAGGTTGGTCTATGAGGACCAAGGACTGGGCAGGGGAATGGGGGTGAATGGTTAAAGGGTATGGGACCCCCTTTTGGGGAGATGAAATGCCCTGAAATTTGACTGTGGTGCTGGTTGTACAATTCTGTGCATGTAACAAAACCACAGACTTTCAGCGGAGAAAGCACAGGGCACGTGGCTTATGTTGCAACACGCAGCTGTCACCAAGAACAGAGCAAGTATGCAGTCCTCACCCACCTCAAACTCGTTTCTTTGATGGCAACTGTTGTATCTGAACAAATGAACAGATATTTTTAAAAAAGGGGGAGGGGGCTCAGGTACCAACTCCTAGAACCTCCTGCTGCCTAAAGGCTCGCTGAGCATCAGGAGAAACAGTGAGCACGAAGCTGCGGGACCCACATTTCCATCCAGCGGCTCACAGACACTCCAAACTGGTGGGCCACTGCTGGATGCTGAGGACCAAGCTGGCACCGAGGACACCCAGCCCAGAAGCCAGACGATCGGCTATCCTGCCACTCCTGCCTCGGCTGTGCCTCGGGGGAAGCAAGCTCACCAGCACGTCTCTCCCGAAAAGGATCAGACCGCCTAAAACACCCCCGAGCAGTGAGTCATTCTACGAGGACATCGGTGACAGGCAAGCGGTCCCCGAGTGCTTCCTGGTGAGACAGCTCACTCAGCAGGTGCCACGGGGACAAACTGGCCCTGACCAGGCCCTGGCCTGGCCCCCGGACAGCTCGGACCCCGGGGAGCACAGGGCAGAGAGGCATGTCCGGCCCCGTGGCCATGGGAGGCTCCAAGGCAGCCAACATGTTTTTTTCGGCAAATCAATTACCAGAGAAAAAAAGGCATCGTAAGAAACAGGTCAGAGCAGGCCAAAAGGCTGGGGGGTCCCGCCTATGGGTCCTGGCCTGGGGGGCTGCCTGGGGTTCTGGCCTGGGGGGCTGCCCGTGGGTCCTGGCCTGTGGGGACGTCTGTGGGTCCTGGCCTGGGGGGACGCCTGTGGGTCCTGGATCCACAAGGGGTAAGCACGTATCTCTGTGCTGTGGAGTCCTCATCCCTGGCGGGACCTCCAGAACCATTTCCACACAAACCCGTCTGACTGCTGGGCTCGGACTGGGAACAACCTGGGGAAGGCAGGGACAGAGGACAGCGTGTGTGGCTGGCTGCCCTGCCCCTGTCCGGCTTGGAAATCCCCTCACCTTACTCCTGTGGCCACTGATGAGGCGGGTGCTGGTGCCCTCGGCCCAGCTGACATACCAAAGGGTCCCCGCCGTGGTGCCCACCACGCCCATGTCCATGCTGTCGTGGAAGACGGCGCTCACGATGGCACCATCCAAGGTCAGTTCGTGCTCCATGAACACAGAGCTAGACCTAAGGCGTGGCGGGGGAGTGGCTTCAAAAGGTGGCAGCCGGGGCCCAGGGCTCTGGGGACACGTCCCCAGCCTGGGGCCACGACCCCCAGGGCCCCGCTCAAGGGGTCAAGGACACTGGCTCCCAGACACACCCACACACGTCCCACCTGGCACGGGCACCTTTGCGCCTCAGTTCCGGCACGGCCCCCACCGCCCACAGGCGTAGGCGCCTGGTGTTGCTTCCGCTGACCAGCCGCGCTCCCGAGCACAGCAACACTCCTGGGGGGTAGGAGGTGGCGTGAGCCACTTCCCCAGACGCCCAGACCTCGAGACTAAGGCTCCCGGGGAGAGGCCCAGCCCCGAGCTGTCAGGGGGCGCGGGGGCTCCGTCAGGCACCCACCGATCTCGCCGTCATCTGCTTCCCAGGCCAGGAAGCAGCGGCCGGCACGTGTGTCCCAGACACACACCTGGCCAGCGTTGGAGCCGCAGTAGAGCAGAGGCGCGGCCCCGTAGCAGAGCGAGGTCAGCTCGCCCGCCCCCACCTCCTGAGGGATGGGCTCCCGGTGCACCTGGAGGGACACAAGGGCAGCGGGGGTCAGCAACGTCCCGGGGCTGAGCCAGACCCCACCCTCCACCACAGCCTCTGAACCCTGGCACCTGGAGGGTGACGTCAGCCCCGCATTGCTGCAGGAGCCACGAGGTGATGGCACCTTGGCCCACGCAGGTGAGCTCTCTGGCATCGCTGGGGTTGAAGGCCACGCCGTGCGCTGGCTCCAGCAGGCGGGCGGAGGACAGGAGCTCGCAGGTGGCCACGCGCCACAGGGCCAGGGTGCGGTCACCGTAGTCCCCTGGGGAAGACGCACAGTGGATGCATCAGCTTCCCGGGAGTCTCAGGACAGGCAGGCGAGCCCAGAGACGACGGTCTCCCCGCAACCCAACTCACCCAGTGTGACGAGCAGCGCGTCGTCCGGCGAAAAAGCCAGGGCCTGCACAGCGGTGTCGTGGTAAGAGAGAAGGTGCCGGCAGGAGCCCCCAGGCACATCCCAGATGCGGATCTGGCAGAGGGAGGCTGTGCTGCTGCAGCCCGAGGCAGAGGCCAGGATCTGCCAGGCCGGAAGGCGGGCGGTCAACCAGGAGGGCGCAGCCCACCGGCCCACCCTGGGCCCCGTCCTGCTCTGGGGAGGAGAGCCAGCGTGGCTCTCAAGAATCCAGGCTCCCGAGTGCACTCCGGCCCCAGGCGCACAGGGTAGGGCGTGCGGCCAGCACCTGAGCATTGTGGCTGAGGGCCAGCGTGGAGATCTCCTCGGGGTGGCCGAGCCAGTGCCGCTGGGCGCCAGAATGCAGGTCCTCCACCACCACCAGGCAGCCACACGTGTAGGCGAAGAAGCCTGGGGGCAGGGAGGGCACCCCTGAGCCAGTCGGCCGGGCCCAGGGTGCATCCTCCCTGTTTGCTTCCACAGCCGTGGGCGCTCGCGCCTGGGAAGCCCAGCTCAGAGGCGGCACGGGTCCGTGCGGGATGGAACACAGGACAGGTTACCGGGAGAACACGCCTCAGCTCGGGGATCCCTCCTGGCCCGCCACCCAAGCCCCCCGCGGTGGCAAGGGCTCGCGTGCTCTGAGGCTGGGTAGAGTCTCAGAGCCACCTAAGGGTGGGTAGAGCTGGGCCCCTCCCCGCGGCTTCTGGGCTGGGAGCCAGGGTGCACCGTGGCCCCACCTGTATCTGGCTTCCAGACCACATTGGCCCGCCCGTTCCCGTTGTAGCCCACGACGGCCTTCAGGAGCAGACGCTCGACTCGGGCACTGGGGACAGAGACACTCTGCGAGGACACGGAAAGGACGATGGTGCGCCAGCACAGCACCCAGCACCCCGCCCCCCCAGTGTCTCAAGCTCTTCCCCCCTCAGGCCGGGGCCGGGGATGAAGCCTTAGGCCATGCAGGATCCCAGGAGACAAATGACAGGAGCCTGGGCCCCAAAGCCTGTGTAAGAGGCCAGGGAAGCCGAGAGGTGTGAACGCTGGGGGCAGGCAGTGCGGGAGGCACCTGGGTCAGGAGGGCGCAGGTGAGGGAGGGGCGGCGGGGGCGGGGGAAAGGAAGGCTCCACAGGACACCACCTGGGGCCACTGTGGGTGTCAGCAGGGCAGTAAGAGCCTTGACCAGCCAAGCCAGAGTGCAGACACAAGGTGCACGGGAGAGCTGCAGGGGGACTGGCCCCAAGGGCTATGGCAGCCACCCCAGGGAGACCCCAGGAAACTGAGCTTCCCAGGGAGAAAGAAGGCTCCCAGAAAACGCAGGGCCATGCCCCCTCCATCCCGGGGCCCGCAGCGTCTCCTTGTGAAAGGTGCCGTGAGGATGCCCCCAACCGACCTTGACCAGCGAGGAGGCCTTGTAGCGAGCGGTGAAGTGCCTGTAGCAGTCTGGGCGAGCAGAGGGATGGGCCTGGGCTTTTGTGATGCTCCGAGCAGCTGGCAGGGAGAAGGAAGAAGCCTCGGAACGTCAGAGCACCCGTGACCGTGACCGTGACTGTTCAGAGACCCCTCCTCGCACACGGTCGACTGGCCCTGCCGGATGGGACAAGTGCCTGACCCGCTCCGGATACCTGAGGTCGAGGGCGCACTCAGGCTGCATCCCACTGCTAGCCTGGCCCGGCGGGGGCCCCAGGCCAGCCTACCTGCCCTGCAGGGAACACCTCACAGGGTAAACCTCAGCCTGTCAGCAGCTGGGCCTCCCTTAGGCCACCTGGCACCCACAAGACACCTTGGCCGGCCAGTCATGAGTGTCCCTGCCCCACCCTGCAGCCCCTCCTCTGCTTACTGGCCCAGCCACAGGGGTGGGGACGCATGCTGAAGCCCCAGGGGCCCCCGGGAGTCCCCTGGGCCCCATCTCCAGCCCCGCTGGCCTCTTTCACCAGCATGGGCAGGCTTGAGGCCTGATGGAGCCCCTCGGGGTTGTGGCTCTCCTGGGACGGTCCTTCTTTATCTGATGTGGAGAAAGCACCTGGGGAGGCGCGGGGAAGGTGAGAGGAAGGAACAGAGCTCCCTCCCTCGCCCCTGCCCCTGCCCCTCCCCAGAGGCCTGGAGGGAAGCATGCTGGCTCCACCCAACAGTCCCTCCCAGGACCCCCACCCTTACCGTCAGCACCCTTGAGGGGCCCAGCATGGGCGCCCAGCTGGAGTGGGGAAGCCTGGGATGGCACAGGCACCTGCTGCCGGGGGAGCCCACCGGTGCCTGCCTCGGTGTCCTCCGGCTGCCTCGCACCTGGGCCTGGAGACACAAGAGGTCAGCCTGGGCTCAGGGCCCGGGGCGCGCTCGGCACATACAGACAGGTGTCCACACACCCCAGTTCTGCACTGGGGACCCCAGAAAAGGCAGTGGCACTATGCTACCCACAGGGACTGAAGAGCCGGCCCCAGAGATCACCACAAAGCCTACCCACGTGGTGGGGCCACTCACCAGCCTCGCAGGTCGGGGGTGCCCCAGGTGAGTCTCCGGCACTGCGGGGCAACAAGAGAGTCAGGTGGGGGGGCAGGTAGCCGAAGGCCTGGTGGACAGGGGTCGAGGGCGGGCACTCGCCTTCCCGAAGGTGACCTCCCGGGGGCACCCAGAACGTCCCATAGGAAGATGGCATCCGCCACGCTGAGGAGCTGCCGCTGGCCAGGGGCGAAGGCCACAGCGCGCACGGGCTCTGAGTGGCCGATGTAGACCTGGGGGCAACAGAAGGCACGTCCAGAGGCCCTCAAGGCATGGCCGGGGCACCACGGTCCTCCCAGAGCCGGGACAGAAGTAGTGCTCCACGCTTCACGCAGCGGACGCATCCTGCAGGCCTGGCCGTGACCTCCCGACCCTCTAGACCAGGGCCTGAGCAAGAGGTCCTCTGGGGTGTCAGGCCCCAGAAGGCACAGGGTGAGTTGAGGGTATCGTCCTCCACCTGCCCTCCCACCACCCGCCACGCACCTGCCTTCGGCACCCACCTGGCAGCTGGGGCTGGCCTTGGCCGGGTAGTCCCACACCCTGATGACCCGGTCAGTGGCCGTCAGCAGGAAGCGGGCATCCCTGCTGAGAGCCAGAGAGGGGCAGGCCACAGAGTGGACGCCTGATAGCTGCAAGAGGTCTCTTGTCAGTGAAGGGAGATTGAAGCTCCCAGAGGCCCCGTGTGGGAGAAGCCTCTCCTTCCTCTCTTCTCAGAAAACGCCCCCTCTGAGGAGCGGCAGGTGGCCCAGGGCCCCCCGCCCCCCGACTCCTCGAGGCACTGCAGGTACCAAAGCTGGAACCCAGAGAGAAAAAGAAGCCAAGCCGCTGACCACAGCCCCGGGCTCACCTCCCGGACCACGCGGCCCGACGCGGCATCCAGCACCACCACGGTGTGGGACGACGTGGACACTAGCAGGTGGCCGGGGGGTACGGGGCCAAAGCAGATGGCCACAGCCGAGTCCAGGCGGCTGCTGGCCAGCTCTAGGGCACTGACATCAACTCGCAGCAGCTGGGGGAGAGCAGCAAGTAGCCACCGGCCACGACCTCCAGACGGAGCTGACGCCCCCAGAGCCAGAGCGCGGGAGGCGGGCGGCCTCAGGCCCCTCCTCAGCAGCCCTGCCTGCCTGTGGCTCACACGCTGTGTCTGAGTCAAGGCAGCGGAGCCTAAACCCTCTCCGAGGTAAGCACAGCGTCCCAGCTGCCCCCTCAACTCCCTCCGGCTCCATACCAGGCCAAGGAGAGCCCCTGCCCCTCCCTGCCTCCCTCCACCCTGGTGGAACCCAGGACAGTCACACAGCAGCCAAGAGATGATCCCCACGGAGTCTGCCGGCCGGGCCAACACAGACACACAGAAAGCTCCAGCTGACTCACCTCTTCTAGGGAGGCTGTGCTCACGACGGTCACCACGTACTTGGAGGGGCCCACAAAAGCCAGCAGGAGGCTGTCCCCACTAACCACCAGGGCATTGGGGGTTGGGTGGGCATCCCGGCACACCATGTTAGCTGCCGGCAGCACGGGGGAACACGGTCAACTGGGTGCAGAGAGGGTACCCGCAGGAGACACGGGGCAGGACCCAAACCTGCCCCCAGCTGTGGGAAACACCAGCCCAGAGCCTGGCAGGTCACACAGCAACAGCCCACAAGACCCGCACGCGAGAGCACCAGGTTACCCGGCTACTGCCGGGGCGGCTGGCGGTTCTCCAGGTGACCACCTGGCTGGCCCGAGTTATAGCAGCCACGAGACAAAACAGACAGATGGCCTCGGGGGGTGCCATGGGGTGGGCCGACCCCCACCTGGTGCTCAGGCCACACACCTGCTCCTGGAGCAGGCTGGCACAGACCCTCATGGACCTGCACTGACCTGGGGGCCGAGGAGTCCCAAACCACCCTCACCCCGGAGCTCTGGGTAGCGAGCGAGCCCCACCCCGCGGGGACCCGACAAGGACACGGCTGGAGGGCCCGGTGGGGCCCGGGGGGCCTGACCTGTCACACGCAGGACGCGGCACCGGGTGGTAGAGCAGTGGTACTGGGCCAAGGTGCCCCGAGAGCAGGAGCTGAACAGGAAGCTGCCGTCGGGGCTGGCGGCCAGGCCGGTGACCGCTCCTTGGTGACGCCTGTAACACACAGGGACCCACTGCCCAGACCTCTCACAGCCGGGCCTGGACGAGTCCCCGGAGGGCAGCGGAGGGCCGTCCCCCACCCTGCCCAGCTGCCCCCCCCCACACCACGTCAGCTTCCACCACGGGTGTCTGTGGGGCTGGAGCCCGCCGGGCACCCACCTGTGCCGTACCAGGACCCCAGCGGCCTCCAGGCTGAAGGAGCAGACGGCCCCGCTGGCAAAGCCACAGAAAAGAACTGGCCGCGTGGGGTGGAAGGCGATGGCGCGCGGTGTCTCCTCGGGGGACCTCAGGTCATACAGCTGGAGGGCGGGGCTCCGTGAGGGCACGCAGAGGCAGGGCTACCAGATGGCCTCTGGCCTCAGGAGCCCCGTCGGCCAACCTCTCCAGCTGGCCTGAGCCCTCAGGCCCCACGGGCCCTCCTGTGTTCCACGTCTGCCTGGGCCCCACCCACCGGCCCCCAGGGTGGCCTGCAGCCTTCCGGTCCCCCCCTCTCCGCCATGCCTCCCTTCTGGCCACACCCAACCTGCTGCAGGGTCGCCAGGTCCCAGACGCGGACGGTGTGGTCCTGGGACACGGTGGCCAGCTGCCCTCGGCTGCACTCGGTGGCCAGGGCCAGCACCGGCGCAGTGTGGGAGCGAGCCAGCGTGTTGTATTCTCGGGAGGGGACGTCCAGGAAGCCCAGGTGGCCCGAGAGGGTGGCGGACAGCACACGCAGACCGTCAGGGCTGATGCAGACCCAAGAGACCGGGCCCTCGTGCTCTGCAGGCGAGGGGGAAGGAGGGGGGCTCGGCGACCTCTCAGCCCCTACCCTACCCACACAGACCCATCTCCTTGCGGCCCGCAGCTCCCCCATAACCACCGGCTTCTGGGCTCAGCACTCAGCCCTCTGGAGCCCGCGACTGCCTCCTAGCCAAGGGATGGCCCCAGAACACGGCCCTCCCATGGCCCTCCTCGGTGTCATGGCCCCACCTGCCTCTAGGAGCACGGAGGAGAAGTCCAGGGGCCAGAGGCGCACGTAACCGTCATCGGAGCCCACGGCGCACGTGGTCTGGGAGACACTGAGGCTGCTGATGGAAATGCCGGGGCCTAGGGGGTGGGCAGCGTCAGCCCAAAGCATCGGGACCGCTCCCCCCACGCAGCGGGGGACCCACCCACCTGCGCCAAATGGCTGCTTCTGTGAGGAGTGGCCGCCAGGGGTCTGTGTGGGCAACAGGCGGCGAGCACGCTGCACGGCCCGGCGCCGGTGGTCGATTTCCAGGATGTGGCCGCTGCGGCCGCACACGTAGCTGCTCGGGAAAGCGACAAGTGAGGGCCGGAGGGGCAGCAGGAAGCAGGAGCCAGCCAGTTACGGGAGCGAGGGCAGGGCTCACAGCGTATGGCTGTCCTGGGCCTGCCCGAAGGCCAGGTCGGTCAACTCCAGCACGCGGTGCTCCCCCAAGTCCACGGGGCAGGAACGCAGCTCCCCGCCTCGCAGCCGCCAGAGCCGTACGCCGCCCTGCCCGCACGACGCCATCCTGCCCGGCAGAAACCCGACAGTGGGGACAGTCCGCACGCCAGGCAGGAGGGGCAGGCTCAGCCCCCACCTGGGCCCCTGGGCTGCCCAGGACCCATCCCGGCAGGGCAGGGGCAGGGGCAGGGCAAGGACAGTCCCATCACCTGGTTTCATCGAAAAAGGCAACCTTAAACGCCTGGATGTCAACGCCGGTGTGCGTCTTTGCCAGAAGGACGGCCTCGCCGCCTCGTCCCACCTGCTCTGTGCCCCAGGCCAGCACCACCTGCGACAAACCCGTGCTGAGGGCCCGAAGCCCGCCCACCCACCCCGCCTGGCCTCCCCTACGCCTCAGCTCTCCCTTCCCATACCAGCCCGCCTGGGCCCTCGGCGGCCAGGAGTGTGGGCACGTCGGCCTACGCGCGTACCCCGCGGCTCCCACAGACGCTCGCAGCCGGGCGCGTCTGCGGAAACGGCGAACACCGACCCACAAGCAGAGACGGACCCGCGGTAGCACAGGAGACCCCGTGGACGCAGCGGACTTGCGAAGAGCTGACGTGTAACACACGGCCAGCAAGGACAGCGTGCCTTGTATAAACGCTGCCCCTGTCCGCGAGGGCTGAAAACCCGCCGTACTACACGGTGCGCACGGAGCGCGAGGCCGGGCTGGGGAGCTCTGCTTCCCAAGCAGTCTGGACTCTACCTGCGCCCCGGACCCCCAGCCCCGGCCTGTTACCGCTCGCCCGTGGGGGTCCTCGCCCTGGCCCCCCAGCCCCGGCCCGTTACCGTTCTCCCATGGGGGTCCTTGCCGACGCCACAGAGCAGCACCCCGTTGCTGGAGAAGCTGCAAGGGCAGGCGGGCGGTGAGCGTCGCTGGGGCTGGCCCCCCACCCCTCAGAGGCCCCACGCCCACCTAAGGGAACAGAGGGCGTGGACCGGGCTCCGGAGCAGGGACAGACACCCCCCGGTCTGGAAGTCCCACAGGCGCAGCATGCTTGGGGGCCGGGCCTGGGCTGAGGCCAGCAGCGAGCCGCTCCCATCCAGCGCCAGGGCAGAGACCTGGGGAGGGGGCAGGTTGAGGGACGGGGCTCAGCCTGCAGGCGCGAGCCCCCCTGGGGACGGGCCGGCGGTGCCCACCTTGTCAGTATGGCCGAGAAAGAAGCGCTGCTCCCGGGTGTCCACGTGCAGGACCACAATGACTGCGTGGCAGGGATACACCACAGCAGCCCCATCCTTGGTCCACAGGGCCTGTGCACGGGGGCCAGAGTCCGGTGTCACAGGCCGGTTGGCCTCACGCCCCCTCAACCCCGGCACACCCCACCCTGTGTTTCCGGGATGCGCGCGCGCACACACACACACACACACACACACACACACACACACACACACACAGGGCCTCCTCTGAACCCCGTCTGCGATACAAGAAACTGTGGGGCTCAGACAACGAAACACCGGAACCCACAGAAACTCGTGGCAAGCACAGGACCGTAGAGACCCAGAGGTGGTGCCCACGCCCAGCCCCACACGCCAGACGACAAGCATCAGCGCCTCACACAGCCAAGTGTGAGTTCTCGGGCCGACGGAAGCGCAAGCAGCCGGGCCAGTGCTGACCCAGCCTGTGCTCATGGAACAAGCAAGGGACGTCCGGACAGGAAGTCCACGCGTCCACTAAGAAAACACAGAGCCACGTGCAGGCATGGGATTGAGGACCTCAACACCCTAAGGAAGCTTATGTGTCCACACAGGCAACCTGGGGAGACACAGGCTTCTCCCACTGCACCCTCTGTGTAGTTGACATGTGATCCAAAAAGAACGTAAGAGCCCTCACCCATTTGGTACTGTGGCCCCCAAAGCCAATGACGCCCTTGAGCTTGAGGATCGGATCCGGAAGAAAGCTCTGAAAGAAACAAAGTCCCGGTGAGACCCCAGGAGGCGAGGCCCCATCCACTGGGACTGCACCAGCCAGGGCTAGTCCCTCCCTCCCGAGAAAGTGCCATCGTCCTCGTGGCTGCCAGCTGCACTGTGGCAGGGAGCCAGGATGTGGCCACAGTGCGGATCCTCCAGGGACTCTAGCTCCTGCCCCTGCCTGGAGTCCAAGGCCCCTGAAGATCACTTGGTGCCTCCTTACTCTTGGTTCAAAGACAGTCTCGCCCAAAGTCATCTCGGGCCTGCTCTGCTTTCTGCCAGGAGGCTGGAAGACAAGCGGTTATCAGAAGCCCAGCAGCCCCTGTCCATACCTCATCAAGGCCCCACTCCCTCAAGGCCTCACCCCCACTCAAGGTCCCTACCTTCCTTGGAAAAGGCACTGACCTGGCGCGGAGCCACATCCTCCAGGGCCACGGGCACCACGGCTGACTCTGGGGCAGCCGTGCGAACACCGTTGCCGGCTGTGTGCTTGTCAGTGACCTCCGCCCTGGCCGAGGGCTCCTGGCTACGGTCACGGGGGCCATTCATACTGGGGACCTCCGAGTGCTCACAGAACAAGCTGACCTCTGGAAGGGGCCTGGGCACAGGCCGGGCCTGGCGAGACCGCAGAGGTACAAGTGCCTGTCGGCACCCTAGGGCCACCACCCTCCAGCCCCATCCCCGAGGGCGCAGGAGCACTCACGGCCGTGGGGCCAAACATCTGGACCGCGGGGGACACGCCGTCCGGGAAAGGATTACTGAAAGCCACTGGGGGAGGGACGAGCTCGCGCACGCGCCCCCGGAAAACTGGAAAAGAGCAAATGCGTGTGGAGCAGAGCACGGAGGCCTGGGGAGAACGTGGGCCCTGGCCTCGCCACTCCTCCGGCCGCAGCCCACCCTTCCACCCTGGGCCCCCGGCGAGGTCTGAGACCAGCAGGCACCCCACACAACCTCCCGCACGGTTCCGGCACCCCAGGACGGCCTCCAGACTAGGCCCGGCCCCCGCGGGCCCCATCCCGCCAGGCTCACCACCCCCACACGGTGCCAACACCCGCTCCCGCCACGCTCCACGTCCCTGCTGACCCCACAGGCCCACCTGCCTCAGGAGGGGAGCGGCTCTTCCGAGCCGGCTCGGAAGATGCTCTTGAGCCGACACTTGGAAACCTTAACGGGGTGGAGGGAGAGTCAGCGTCCAGACTGCCCTGCCCTCCCTTCGGCAGCCGCCTCAGGACGGGCAGAGCCGCTCACCGGATGTGGACGTAGTGCTCGTGCCAGCTGTCCCCCTTGGGCACCGGGAATGCCATTTCTCGAGGTACAGGAGTGACAGGCAGCTTTGCCCGCCGGGCCTCAGCAACGGTGACGGCTACGAAAGGCAGAACCGGTTCGAGGAAGCCCACCCGGCTCCCTCTTCCAACACAGGCGAGACTCAACACCGGGGGACGATATGGTGTCGCCCGGTCCCCAGCCCAGCCACCACTGCCCCTTGCCCCCCACGGGCGCCTCAGGAGTCGGGGGGCTCCAAGATGGCTGCGATGCCAGCCCCTCCTGCTGAGAACCCCGGGACGGAGGGAGGGGAGGCGCACACGGGCAGCGGGAGGGGACGCTGCGGTAGGAGCGCTGGGTACGGGCTGCGGCGCCTACCGGGCTCAAAGCACAAATCGCTGGTGTAGAGGCTCTTGACGAGCAGACTGGCGCACAGCCTGACGCTCTTGAGGTGACCATAACGCCGGTTCAGGTAGACCAGGAGGATGTCCTGCAGATCCAGCTGCAGGCACGTCCAGCGGGCACCAGAGGGGGCAACGCCAGCCAGGTCTGCACATCATGAGCCAAGATCAGTGCCCGTGGTCTCGGCGGCCAGCCCACGGCGCTCCACTTGGCCGCAACCACGCGTGCCCCCCAGCACCTACCCCTGTGCCTGGGCCTGCCCACCTCCCTCCCCGCTCCCAGGCTGCCTCTCCCGGACCGCTGAATCCTGTTCACTCCCTGCCTCCACCTCACCTTTCCTAGACGTCCCGGCCTCACAGATGAAGGGAAACTGAAGCCACGTGGCCGTAGACTTGAACTCCCTGAAGAGGCTGGAGAAGGACACACGGATGACCTGGCTGTCCTGCAGGCAGAGCATGACCATGAGAAGACAAGCGGGGCTGCAGGAACGCACCCCCCAGCCCCCAGCCCCCACTCCCGAGCTCGGCACCTCAGTGGCTACGTCCAGATGAATGACGAAGTGCTTGGAGGGCAGGGGCCGGAACAGCACATACAGGTACCGTCCGGTCAGCCCCAAAGACTGGGTGCTGGTTTGGGGGAGCTGAATGTAATTCCCGGCAGACACGGAACCCCGGATGCGATACACCGTGCACTTGAGAGTCTTATCCTGAAAAGAGACAAAGCAGCACACGCGTGACCCTTGGGTGGTTCTACGAAATGTCTCAGGAGCGAACGGGTCCCTGCTGCTGCCACCAAGTCCCTTGTCCACTTACTGTCACAGGAGTCACGTCGCCTTCCTTAGTAGACCGCTTCCACTCGCCCACTTTGAAGTGTCTGAAGACGTTGAGGAACGGGTGCTGCCACGCTGGGGGGTCACGAAGGTATGAGGACCCCCACGGGCATGAAGGCCTGACCCCAGGTGCCAGACCCCCGCGGGTCCTTGGGGGAAACCTGTCCCCGGGTGCCAGACCCGCGCGTCCTGGGGACGGGGGACCCGTCCCCAGGTACCAGAGCCCTGCGGGTCCTGGGAGAGGAGAGCGGCATCCCTCCGTGGGCCTCCAGACCTTCCAGGGAGGGGCCAAAGTCTGGCTCTACGCTCCCCCCACGGTGACGGCGATCACAGCGCGCGGACCCGGCTGGGGCAGCGCGGGTTCAGTACGCTCCGGTCCCCGAACCCCGGACCCCGAGCCCCGGCCTCCCGCGCGCCGCTACCTTTCGCCATGGCGTCCCGGCTCGCACTTCCCGCCTAGACCGCCGCTCACCCTACGCAGGGCACGCAGCGCGCGCTTAGCAACGGCCGCCTGGCAACGGCGCCACTTCCGCCGGCCCGCGGACGGGGCCACGTGACCTGCGGCGGGGCGGGGCGCACGAGAGCGCGCGGTGGTGGCCGCGTGACTGCGATCGGCCGGGAGTCCGGTCGCGCGGCCCGGGTCACGGCCGGAGGGTGCTCCTGGCTCGCTGTCCGCAGCCTCTCGGGCGCCTCGGGCCTCTGCGGCCACTCTCAAGCCGGGGCCCTGCGGGGATGCTCTAGCAAATCTAGCTGTGGGGACCTGGGAGGGGCCTCTCTGGGGCCCACCTGTATAGCGGGAACACCATGTGTGGTGGGAACGCGCTTGGCAGAATTAATCCGTACCCACCGACGGCCCAGACTGGGCTCCACCTACTGCCTCCAGCCCTCTAGCGATGCCGTCCACACCGGGGGTACTCCACTCGGTCCCGTGTCAGCCGCAGGCAACCCCACCCACCCAAGAAGCAAAGCAGTGTTTCACAGGGCAACTCACCTGTGTTCGGTGTCCAGCAGCTCTGGGGGTTTAAGAGACAGGACTAGGCGTCCTGAGACTCGGCCCCAGCCCCGAGCCACTGGGACTATATCCCAGGGCTAGTTTCGTAACATTTGTGGGTCTGGAGATGGGGTAAAGCACCTGCCAAGGGAAGAGAAAGCCGGGTGGTGCAGGGTAGGTCCAGTGACATCCAAGGAAGAGGGGCTGGCCCAGGGCCCCGGCACCTCTGTCAGGACCCAGGAGGGCCAGAACTGGGCAGAACCGCACTGTGGAGCCAAGGAAAGGTCGGGCTGGACGCGGCACAGGGACAGGAGGACCCTGACCCCACCCCCCACGCACCAAGTAACAGCCACTCAAAAAGGGCAGTTTCTCGACTTTATTATTAGCCTGGAGCTCCTCCCTGCCAGCCCTAGGGGCTGGTCCCTGGGCACAGTGAGCAGGATTGAGGTCAGACAGTTTCAGCCCCTGGCAGCATGGGACAGCCGGGCCAAGGGGTCAGCAGGTGCAAAAGTCCAAATGCTGGCACTTCAGGTGTGGCCGGCGCCTGGCCGGGCTCAGGGTGGAGCATGGTCCGCCTCAGCAGTTCATCAGGGCGCCGCGGTCCTCTCCTGGCAGGGGTCCACCATGAGGCTCATTTGGGCCCTGCAGGGGAGCGGTTCCTTCCAAGGTGGCTAGGAGCAGTTAGTGATTCTGGCCAGGAACTGCTGCGCCCACCACTCGTCCAGGTCAATGGGCACGAAGTCTGCGGGCACAGTAGAAGGCTGGGCAGTGACGCTGCCTTCCAGGTCGGTCAGTGTCTCTCCCTGTGAGCTGACCACAAGCCCTTCACCCAGGCCCAAATGTAGCAAGCGCTAGGAAAAAGCGGGTCAAGTTCAAGCGCCCTCCCCAATCCCCTGGGGCTAGAACCCAGCAGGGCCCAGGTCAGGGTCAGAGGGAGTGGGGGGGACTCCCTGAGGGCAGGGGAGGGCTCACTCTGCAGCCGGGGGTTGGGGGTCTTCTCCACATACTGCACGGGCCTGGGCCCACTCTCGCCAGCTGGGCCACCACCCAGCTGCCGCTCCACTTGCTGCCACGCTGTGGGGAGAGGGCAGTCGGACTGAGCCAGGGCCCTGGCATCCTGTCTTCCGCCCAGAGCCTGGTGGCCACCCTGGACCCCAGCCCAGAACTGCAGCAGGCAGTCCCCTGGACGGTCATGGGACAAATAGAGAGTCGAGGAAGGGCCCGGCCCTCTGGCTACTCTGAGTCAGGTGGCAGTGCGGAAGAGGAACAGGGGCCCGAGCCACACCCTCGGGCCTCAACGCTACCTTCAGACACAAATCGGACGTTTTCCTCATGGGCCAGTGTATAGGTCTCTTGGGTCCCCTCAAGGGATGGAGATGTGACGGGGGGCCGCCGGCCATTCACCCGATTGAACACGAGCCTTGGCCCCGGGCTGTGGAGGGGGGAGGAGCCAGTCAGCAACTGTCCAGAGCCCAGGTGTTGCCCAGCAAAGCTCCAGGAGCAGGTTCAGGCCACACACCCCCACCCCGGGCCCGGGCCCAGCCCAGGCACTTCCTTGAACTTCAGGGCGGCTGCAGGGGTGGTCGAGGCCGCTCCCCACAGGCCCAAGCCCCCGGCAGCTCAGTTCACACCTGCGGTCCCCAGCCATGTCCCAGATCCCCAGCAGGGTTCCCTGCTCAAGGCACACAGGTGCTCTTTGTCCAAGGGTCTCTCGGGCACCCCTGCTGCCACCTGCATCCCGCCTCCCCAGGACGGGCCAGGCCTCCGGCAGCCCCTGTTCTGACCTAAGCTACTGCCGGGTCACTCTGTCCCAAGCACAATTCTCGGCCGTCTTCTTCCCCCACAAAAGCTTCTCCGTCTCACCATTACCCCCAGTGTGGGAGGAAGGACCCAAACAAGAAGGTGGTCTGAGCCCTTCCCTCTTCCTGGCCGCCCCAGGCTCCGTGGGGATGAGCCCTAAGTGATGGTCTGGCCGAAGACCACTGGGTCGGGAAGGTGTGACTACAACCCCAGCCCAACCCTGCAGGCCCCAGACCAGGCACCGCTGTTGCCCACAGGGGTGGGAATGTTGAGTGAAGAGGCGGTCCCCGGGAGCCCGGGGCTCAGCCTCCTGGGTGTGGGATGTCCAGGGAGCCACTGGGTCTGTCCCAGCCAGCAGGGCCCAGGGCGGTGATGGGCCGCTCCAGCTGGCGGCAGCTGGCCTGGCCCTGAACACACAAAGCCCAGGACGGGGCCGTGGAGGGGGCGGGGCCCGCACCTACAGCAGGAGGTGGGAGCCGGGAGTCCTGGGCTGCACGTGCCACTCCGCCAGGCACTCGCGGTCCCGCCGGCCTGCTCGCCTTCCTGGGCTCAGGTGCCCCACCGCCGCTCGGGGGTCCTCCTTGGCTGAGAGGGCCACTAAAATAAAGAGGAGGGTCTTGAGGGGCACCGGTCCCGCCAGCTCTGGGCCGGCAGGGTCTGGTGGCCCAAGAAAATGTAGAGGGGCGGGGCTCCTCCCAGGCCTGAGCTGCACCAGCCAGGGGGTGTGAAGGTTTGTCCTTGCCTCGGACAGCCCCTCGCCTGCCACCCCCGCCCCCACAAAGGCTGCTGGTTCCAGGAAAGTGGAGGCCGGACATCAAAAAGGGAATTGCAGCCATAGTCTGTGAATCACAGGGACCACGGTGGTGGCCTGACCAAGGCTGCGTAGGGGCCCGAGGGGCAGGCGCCCACCTGCCTGCTGCCTGGAGTCATTTACGTAAGGCCCCTCCACAGGCCTTCTGGTGAAAGGACACTGGCTCGAGCGTGCACCTGTAGACGAAGGCCACACCGTGCCTGCTCCCAAGGGTGGTGCCCCCAGGCATGCTCCAGTGCCCCTGCTCAGGCCTACCTGGGTATCTTGTCACATAGTCTCCTCTCCGACCCCTGAGGTCAACCGCCCACCCGTTTTCCAGCCCAGGGCCCCAGACTCGAGAGGGAAGTGACCCGCCCAAAGTCACATGCTGCGTATGGGTGGCAGTTTCAGGACTTAACTGCACACCTGTCTGACCTCAAAGCCCACAACTCAGTAAAACCCCCAGGCCGCCTCCCCCACCTGCTCACATGACCACAGGTGGTCACGCGGCGTCATATTATTTTCTTTCCAAGGACGGATATCGCCTCCACTGATGTTTTCTCTGCCGTCGGTCTCACGCTGGGAGCAAGAGCTCCTCAGAGGCACAGACCCACGTGGCCTGTTCACCACCACGGCCAGTGCCCAGACCCACGCCTGGCTGGAACCCCCGCCTGTATATTTCGCTGGTCAGACACCTGGCACACCTGTAGGGCACCAGGCGTAGAGGATGCGGCAGCGGCCCAGACACGCCCTCTCTCACCGGCCGGTCAGGGTGAGGGATGCTGGGGCAGTACAAAGGCACAGCAGAGAAAACAGGAACGCTGCAGCCGTTTGGAGGGGGGGCCCCTGAGAAGGTGCAGGAGAGGGGGTAGGGAGGACCCACAGGCTGCTTTGGCCTCCTGGCAGGGTCCTTCCAAGGCAACTGGGACTGGGGGCAGGGGCAGCTCCAAAAGAGGGAGTGATTTGGGAAGGGAGTGGGCCGGCCCAGCGAGCACACAGCGTGCCTCACTACTCCCTACATAAGCGGGACACTGAGGGACATGCTCCCTCAGGCCAGGCTGGTCGGCACCCCCCTGGCCCGGCAGGCTGCAGTGTGCCCAACTGGCTAGGGCCAGATGAGGACACAGGTGAGGCCTCCTGGGGGTGTGAAGGGCTCTATGCTGTCTGTCCCGTCTTCCTCCCTAGCACTTGCCAGCTGTGTCCCGGATGCGCCCTGGGCCAGCGACAACGGGCAGATGGTGGTAAGTTTCTCCAGGTGGAGCGCCTGGGCCACTTGGGTCCCAGACTGTCTGCCTGGGTGACCAGAGGTGGCTATATGCCTAGGTCTCGTTTATTCCTCTGGGCAGTAGGGGAGCTGTGAGGACCCAAGCTGAAATCACAAGGCAATATTATAGCTCAGCCTGGGTCCCAGGAGTCACCCTCCAAGGCCCCGTTCACCTGTCTCCCCACGACACACCTGTGGCTGGCCCAGAACGTTTTCATCACTAGGATCCAAGTGTCAACCGGACCCCAGCAGAAGGCCCCCCGGGGAAGAGTCTCGGCCCAGAAAGATCCCCACAGGATGCCCCCTCCAGGCAGGCGCCCGTCACCTGCACCCTCCTCAGCGATGCCACCTTGTTTATCTGCTGCCTGGACACACAGCCCTAGTGCAGGCGGCCTCGGGCCTCTGTGGGCCTAGAAGAAAGCCCAGGGCCCAGGAAATGCATAGAATAAGTGACACCACAGGCCCAGAGTCGAGACAAAAAAGTAAAAGGCTCAGCTCTGGGAGATGGAGAGGATCTGACCTTCAGGTCAAGGTCACGTGGAGGCCAAACTGACTGGGACTGCCATTCCTGTGGCCACAGGGGTTGTAGGCTGGCAAAACTGGTGATCATAAAAAGGCAGAAAACTGCAGCTTCCAGCAAGCCCTGACCATCTGTGGGAGGCCTCCCAGTGCCCAGCCAGGGTGTTGTGGGTGAAGGGTAGAGGAGAGCAGTGGCCTGGCAGGGCCAGAGGGAACCACGTGCACCCTCTCCCCTAGCCGGTTCCGCAAGGACGGGGCCAGCGCCAGGAGGCCTTCAGGGCCAGCACTCCCGGGGATATTTTGCTCTTGTCCTCCTGGGCAGCTCGCCTCAAACCTCGGCCTTGCCGCCCAAGGTCGCCCGGGGCATGTGAGTCAGCCGCGTGGAGCTCCTCCGATCCAGGAGCTGGTCAGCTTCCTCCCCACTCGGGGTCGCCAGGATCCCACAGGGCCAGCGCGGGAGAGGGGTTCATGCACACCCAGCCCAGCCCCTCCGACCCAGCCAGGTGCCAGGTGAGGTGGAGGCGCCGAGGTGCGGAAGCCAGAGCTGCCCGCGCGGGCGGGGTCGGATGCCCCGCCCCCGCGCCCTCCCGGGGCATGTGGCCGGGTCTCCGCAAACCTTCCCCAAGGTCACCCTCTCTGTGCCGCGGCGGCCGGCCCACGCGTCTCACCTCGACAGGGGCCAGGGGCCCGGGGGCTGCGCCCGCGGGGGCGATGGGGTCGGCGGCGCGGGCTGCCGGCATTTCAGGAGCTCGCCGAGCCTGCTCTCCACCTGCTGCTGCGAGGGACCTGCGGGCACGGGGCGCGTCAGCCGCCGCCGAGGCTGGGCGGTCACTGCGCGGACCCTCCCCCCGGCGGCCCTGCCCGCCCCCGGCCCCTCGCCCCACGCACCTGTGCGGCGCTGCGCGACCAGCTTGCTGGGCCCCTTGGTGATGGTGTACATGGTGCGGACGGGCAGCCAGCCCGCGCGCTCGCCCGGACGCACGCCCTGCCCTGCCCTCCGCCCGGGCTCGCACTCGGCGGGGGCCCAGGGCGCGGCCCCTTTAACCGGCGGCCGGGCGCGGCGGGGAGGGGGCGGGCCGCTACACGCCCCCGGCCCTTAAAGGGCCCGCGCGTACCGGTCGGCCTCGGGGCACGCGGCGGAGGTCGGGCCGTTGGGAGGCCGGCCGGGGCCGCAGTAACCAGCGCCCCACCCCGCATGGCCTAAGGCCAAGGCAGAGGAAGCGTTCTGAGGCCTGGGACGGCCTTCGGCCGCCTGAAGGCCAGGTGAGCCGCGGGGGAGGCGGGGGCGTTGGCAGGCGCTGGGAACCGCTCTGTGTGGACCCTGGAACCAAGGCTTGCCCCCACTCCTGTCGGGGAGCTTCGGCCAAGGTGCCTGCGTGGGCCTGGGCCAGTATCAGGGGGCATTCTGGGCCTGTGTCTTGGGACTGCTGGGCCAGAGACCAGAAAAAGTGGGTCTGCCCCCTGGGTTTGGGCAGAGACCCAACGCCCTGGGAATCTCCCTTCCACTCCAGGGGACAGGAATACTGGGTGCACTCCATTTCCTGACTCAGCCTCCCATGCCAGGGTCCCCACCCAGGTTCAGGGAGGGGAGGCCCCTTATAGACTGGGACCAGTGTGAGGGTGATATCCTGGGGAGAGAGAAGGTGGGTGAGGACGCCCGGTTTGCCTGTTTAACTCCAACTGGAAGGGAGCAGTTACCTCCCACTCCCGCCCTCTTGGAGGCATAGAGGTCCCCCTCCAGAGCTGCCTGGGGACCAGGCCTGCCTGGAATGTAGGGGCCAGGTGGCCTCCCACCCGCGGGCTTCCTTCGTTCTAGCTCACAGGCTGCTCCGAGCTCCTCAGGTTGAGGCCGGGGAACCAGGGCACTCTGGAGCCTGTGAGCCTGAGGACCTGGTGGGCTCAGCATAAGGCTCCCCTCATCCTCCATTTGGTTGAATTCAATCCTTAACATCCCCCCACCCAAGAAAACACTCTGTCCAGAGTTGTCCAGGGGTCTTGGAATCCACCCCCGAGGCTTGTGTGGCTCCCACGGGGCTCCTACACTGTTCCCACAAGTATTTGAGGAGGCTGAATGCAGCAGGCACCAGGGCCTGGGGAGTCCAATGGGGCAATGTCTCAGTCCGGGAGCTGCCACCAGAGGGGCAGTGGCCCTGGAGCAAATGCAGCCCCACTTTCCCTACACTTCCCCTTCAGAGCAGGGCTGAAACAGGCAGAGAGCACAACATGGGGAGTGGGAACTGTGAGGGGTTAGCTCCAGTGGGGGGGGGGGTAGTGACAGCAGGAGGAAGGCACCTGTAGGGAGCAGGGCTGGTCTCCCCCAGAGATGTCAGCTCAGCCTCGCTGCCCCCAGGACACACCCTAGCTTGGGATGGAGCCTGGGGAGCTGAAGTTTCTGTCCCCAGACTCACTCCCCTTCCCCTAGACTACACTGTCCTTGAAGGCAAGTTGGCTGGGAACCCCCTGCAAGGGGCCGGTAACATGGCCTTTGGTGGAGAAGCTGGGATGCCATCCCCAAGCTGGAGAGGGGCAGCTAGACAGAGGGGTGGGGCCTCACCCAGCATGCAGAACCGCGGCCACCAGCAGCTGGAACCATCTTCCTATAGGGCCTTTGGAGTGAGCAGACACTTTTACCTTGGACTTGGCTTCTAGAAGCATGAGAAACTATTTTACTGTTGTTTTAAGCCACCCAGCTTGGGGTGATTTGTTACGCTGGCTCCAGGAAGCCAAGGGAAGGGAAGCAGTG